>NC_081828.1:55143933-55768933 GCF_030867095.1 Alligator mississippiensis
CCACCAAATAGTAATAAAACCAGCAGATAAAGAAGGAGCCATAGTCATCCTAAACCGTGAGGATTACATAAAGGAAGCCAAGAGACAGCTCTCTGACACCACCTACTACAAAGAACTACAAGAAGATCCTACTTCCCTTTTCACCAAAAAACTCAACAATACCATCAAATCATTTCCATCAAGACTACAAGAAAAACTACAGACCTTGATCCCCCCACTACATTTCATAGATTCATAGACATTAGGGCTGGAAGGGACCTCGGAAGATAATCGAGTCCAGCCCGCCGCCCAAAGGGCAGGAAGTCAGCTGGGGTCATAGGATCCCAGCAAGATAAGCATCCAGTTTCATCTTGAAGGTGTTCAATGAAGGCGCTTGAACAACCTCCGGTGGCAGGCTGTTCCAGACCTTGGGGGCTCGGACAGTAAAGAAATTCTTCCTTATGTCCAGCCTGAAACGATCTTGTAGTAGTTTGTGACCATTCGACCTCGTCATCCCTTGGGGCGCTCTGGTGAACAAACGTTCCCCCAGATACTGGTGGTCACCCCTGATAAACTTGTAGGTGGCCATCAGATCACCCCTGAGCCTGCACTTTTCCAGGCTAAAGAGCCCCAGGGCTCTCAGTCTGTCATCATAGGGTCTGCTTCCCTGACCTCTGATCATGCGCGTGGCTCTTCTCTGGACTCTCTCAAGCTTCTCCACATCCTTTTTGAATTGTGGATACATTTTGAATTTTGAATACATAACCCGGGGACTTTTTACATGCTCCCTAAAATCCACAAATAAGGGAACCCTGGCAGACCTATCATATCCAACCATGGGACCCTAACTGAGGAAATATCAGGTTTCATTGAATCAATCCTAAAACCGCTTGTCACCCACAGAGCAAGTTTTATACAAGACACTACAGACTTTCTACGGAAACTTAAAAACATAGACCACCTTCCCAGCAACACACTCCTAGCCACCATGGACGTTACCAGCCTATATACCAACATCCCACACCAGGATGGCATCCAAGCCTGCCTTACATAGCTACAGGAACAAGATTACAACTCAGAACACAGGCCCAAAGATATTACTGATCTTATACACTTCATCCTCACACACAACAATTTCACTTTTAATAATCAACACTTCCTCCAGATGATGGGAACAGCTATGGACACTAAATGGCCCCACAGTATGCCAACCTTTTTATGAGTCACCTGGAAGAAGACTTCCTCAAGAACTGCACCATCAAACCCTTGCTATACTTAAGATGCATCGATGACATCTTCATCATTTGGACTGAAAACCTACAATCTCTGATTGAGTTCCATCAGAAATTCAACAGTTGCCATCCCTCCATCCGACTTTCTTTAGAATACTCCAGCACCAACATCTCCTTTTTAGACACAATGATCAGTATCCAGAAGGGTAAAATACAGACCACAGTATACAAGAAACCCACAGACCAACATACATATCTGCACAGAACCAGCAATCACCCTAAACCCTAAACACACCAAACAAAAAAGCTGTGATATACAGCCAAGCCCTCAGATACCACCGCATTTGTACTGAAGAGAACACCCGGGATCGCCACCTCACCAATCTTAAAAAGGCTTTCACCCAACAAGGACACTCGTCCAGAGAGAGAGATCGCACGTTTGAAAGAGACACCCGGATACCACATGAAGAACCTCTGCAATACAGAAGAAACCCCCCCACAAATCGCACACCGCTGGTTATGACCTATCACCCCTCCCTTGAACCTGTGCAGAAAATCCTCAAAAAATTGCAACCCATATTAGAAAGAGACCCTATTCTTAAAAAGATCTTCCCAGAGCCACCCATCCTAGCCTTCAAACAAGCACCGAACCTCGCCAACCTCATCGCCAGAAGCAAACTTCCTCAAGCCCAGAACACACCAAAAGGATCCAGACCGTGCCAGGACAAGAAATGCAAAACCTGCCAACACATCTCCACAACCCCCACAACACTACACCCCACAACAGAGCCATCAGCATCCCAGAATCTTACAGCTGCACCTCCAGAAATGTAATATATCTCATCCAATGCACCAAATGCCCGATGGAAAATATGTAGGAGAGACCAAACAACAACTGCGCACCAGAATGAACGCACACCGGAAATCTATCAAAGACAGAAACACCCAATTACTGGTGGGGGCACATTTCTCACAGGAGGGCCACTCTCTCTCCAATCTCTGTCCTGATCCTCAAGGGAAACTTACACAACACTTCCCAGAGACGAGCCTATGAGCTCCATTTCATCAACCTGCTGGATACTAGAGATCATGGACTAAACATAGACATTGGATTTTTGATACATTATAATCTGCCTGGCACCCGACTCCCCAGCCCAGCCCCTGGCGTCTTTACTTTTCATTGCATCCAGGAAGAGCACACACCAACTGCTGAAACTTCCTTAGCCTGACGAAGGGTTTTTGAACTCAAAAGCTTGCTTAATAACTATCCTCCAACTATTTGGGTTGGTCTAATAAAAGATATTAAATTCACCCAAGGAACCTTGTACTCCTGATTGGGGATTTTTGGTATCAAGTAATTTATTTAATAATGACTCAAGGAATAGCATTTACAGATAACTTCTAGTAAAAGATGTTCCTATCATGAATGGTGAAATTATAAAACTGCTCTCATGAAAATAATGATAACAGGCCCAGGTGTACCTGTCTGGGACAAAAAAGAATTCTGAAAGTATTTACTATTATTTGTATCACTGTAGATTTTAGGAGGCCTAGTCATCTGGGTGGGTAAGAGCATTCCACATGCTCTTAGGGAGTATATCTATGAGTTAGTTCAGAGAGAGGAGCATTTCCTTAATGCTTTCATAGTTTCATGGTTTATTTTATTGTGCTATGCTAGCATCTAGCCATTTTTTACCATTCACTTGATCTTAAATTTACCCTTTTAGTCCTCAAAAATAACACACCTCAATACAACAACCTCCAGATGTGCCATTTTCTCTGAAATCAATATATTTTGGTCATATCAAAAATACTATCCAGAGTTATTCGCTACACAGCACTTACACATTCAGCACCTACGTCATTGTACATCAAATAGTTTTATTTAAAAAACTACCATCATATTTCTACACTTACACGAGTAATCTTACCATCTGCTAGTGCATTTCTCTTAGTAATGGTCATATAAATACTTCAAAACTGTGCTTGTATATAGATATACAAATGTCTGATCCTGTTCATATTGATGTAATGGGAGGTTTGCCACTACATTCAGTGAGAACAGATTTGTTTCATGATGACTTGCTAACTTTAGACCCTTCAGTCTTCCTCATACAAACAAATGTATTCACAGTTAAACAAAAGGTCAATGTTTGATTGAGAGGTTAAAAGACGAGGGTTGGGTTATGGTCAGGTATTACATGGAATTTCCTGGATGCTATACTTGAGATGTTCAGACTCTCTAATGGTAAGGAGGTCATGTGTTTGACTGAGACTTTTAAAACTTGTAGATGTTTGAGGTAATAAGTGTTAATTTCCTTTGGAAAAGTTTTTGTGATGAGAATTTCCTACATTTTTTTTTTTAGTTGTTGCAGTTATATCCTCTTTAGCAGTATTCTTCATTGACGCTTGAACTCCTATAATTTTGGTTGATTCTGTGCTGTATTTGAATATACCATGAGAACAACATGGTCTTTCCTTCCTCTATTCCTCCCCGCCCCCTCCCTCCGCCAACCATTTAGCATTCATTCAGGCCTGGTTTCTAAGTCTGAGCATCCCCAATCCCAATTAAAGTCAATAGGAGCAGTAGGAACTCATCTCTTCTAAAAATCAGGCCTTATATCAGAGGTAGGCAAGCCCCAACACGTGCCAGTGTGTGGCATGCAAAGACATTTTGCTTGGCATATGCATTTCAGGGCAGATGGCAGGGAAGGGGCCGGAGCTTCACTGCCACAACAAAGATCAGACCCCTTGCAGCTTCCCTGCCATCCGCCCTGAAATGGCTCTTACAAGTCGAGGTTGCAGGTGTTTTCAGCACTCTGCCCAAAAACATTGCTAACCCCTGCCTTATATCTTTAGATGTCAAAGGAATTTTTTAAAAATACACAGCAAGTAGCATCTGTCTGGCTCCAGCTTACTTTCAGGCAAAAAATAAACAGCTGATGGAGTAAAAAAAAAAAAAAGTCCAACCAGGTGGTAATCTTAACAGAAACTAAATCAGCTCAGATCAGATATCCTTGAAGAGGACACCGAAAGAGCAATCTAGAGAAATGAGCAGGGTGTCAGTCTGCACAGTGCCAAACCTACAGATAAAATAGGTTTGTTGCAGTGGCTGCAGCTAGTGCTGAGCTGGATCTGGAAGCAAGGCATGATATAAGGATTAAATAAGGTCTCCCTAAATTAGTGTCAAGTAGAACTTGGCCTGGGATCTCGGGTATGGTATGATTTGTTAGCATAGTTTGTTACCATATCCACAAGGATAGCTATAACATTATTTCCAAATCCTGTTCTTACCTGAAATATACCTCCATATTACTCCTGAAAGCTCAAAATATTGAGAGGGAGGAGGAACTTTTACAATGAGCTGTAGTCACTGAGGATATGGAAGTCTTGGGTGTGCACATGCAAGGTATGAAGCCTATGTAATTAAAAGGAAGTCAAAAGAACCTAGCCATGCCAATAATCAGAGACTGAGAAGCTTTCCAAGGAAGGACACAGTGGAGGCTGTTTTATTTTTGGGCTGCTGAATGGTCCTTGTGTTCTAAATCATGTTCTTCACTGACTTCTTCATTTTGTTCTTTTTGCCCTACCTCTGTCTTCAACTCTTCTTTCACTATTTATCCTTATATGGCAGTCATATATAGTATTTCCTTAAAGAACTGCAGCTCCTAGTACAACATAATTAAATGGCTTATTTGTAATGGGCAGGAAGAAATGTATGCACACAAATCCTGTTAATTGGGAACAGGCAAAGAAGTTACTTCTCTTGTGTCTTGGGGGCATGAGTCAAAGTCAGTAGAAATAAATTGAAAGACTCTATTGACTTCAGATCTGGCCCTGATTCAGCAAAGTAAATAAGCAGGTGCCACTGGGAGTCATGGGGATTCAAAGAAATTCACGGAATTTAAAAAAACTAAAATTTCTTTTAAATATTTTTAAATTATTATGCTTCTCTGTAAGAAAATTTTGGAGCTGCCTCCAGGACCCTGTACAATCTTAAATGGGAGGAGAACATTTATGAAACTCTCAATTAAAATGTAGTCTATCGATTTGGAGAGATTCGGAAAGATTTAGCAATTCGGACATAGACACAGATTTAAATGTTTTTTCTACATACCTCTAAGTATCAGGCAGCTCGTGAATGCTGCAATGCTGGGGCGCACAGAGTGTCCCGCAGAAGCACAGGGGGCTCCCCAGCACACTCAGCAGCAGACCCAGAAGTGGACCAGAAGCACATCCGGTCCACTTCTGGGTCTGCCGGGGAGCACACGGGGGGGCCCCTCGGTGCCCCCCCCCCTCAGCTCAGCGACTGCTGCCCCCTGGGTCGGGGGGGGGCACCCAGGGTCCCCCTGCAGCCAATTGTTGAGGCAGACTTTCCCCCCTTCCCGGAAGGGGGGCAGACCCGGAATTGGACTGGAAGTACTTCCAGTACACTTCTGGGTTCACTGCCAAGCAGCATTCACAAACCGCGCTGGTACCTCAAGGTATATAGAAAAAGCTTTTAAATCTGTATCTCTGTCTGAATCGCTGATTCTCCAAATCAACATCGAATCTTCAGATTCAGTTTTGGCCAAATCGAATCAGGGACATTGATCCAAATCAACTAATCGAATCACTGTCCCTGATTTGGGCTGAATCTGAATCTAATAGAGCCCGCTTTGCACACCCTGCAAGATATGGCCCATGGGCTGCACCTGATGCACAGAATAGTGTCATGTGACAGGAAACCTGGCAGGGGGATGAGCAGTGACAGCCTTAACTGTGATGGTTCCCAGAGCATGGGCTGACCTGCACCACTCATGGCCTATGGACAGGCTTTAGTTAAAGTGCCCCTACTGCCATTTTTCAGCACAAGAACACTGATAACGCGTGATACTAGAGTCTGCCAGAACATGGTAATTAGCATGCTCCAGCAGATTCAATTAATTCAAGTCTTCTAAAGGAAGTCTGCAAACAGTTTATGGCTTTTGCACAGACTTGCTGTCTGATCTTGGATGACTTAATAGGACCATATTTTCAAAAATATACACAGTTATACACCTGTTTTCCCCACAACTTTGCATACAAGTTCATATTTATGTGCTTATAGCCCTGTCCCTTAACATCTCTGTGTTTCTGTTTCCCCATCTGTTAAACAGGGATAATAACATTTAGCTACCTCACAAGGATGATGAGATGCTTAATTCATTAATTTGTATAAATTGGCTTGTGACCGTGGAAAGGCAAGGTAGAATAAGATAAGTTCTGCATTTACTCAAGGAAAATTTTGCCTCACATGGTCATTAATTTTTTACCAAAATGGACTGATAAATATTCAGTGGTTTTTAAAGATTTAGTTGGAAGATGTGATTTGAGTAAACTTGAGTCCTCAAATAATAACAGTCACTTCCTAGCCTCCTCTAGAACAGTTTGCTTCAGTGTGATTTGGTGTTTTACCAGATAAATGTTATAATTTCATTCTTAAGTCATTCAGGGCATTTTTGTATTTCAGGTAGGTAAAAGACCACAATGCTTTAATCTAACAAACATTGTCTGTCTATTTTCTGTTAAGTCAATATGTTGCTCATTCTTTGCCTGTAATAGAAACTTCATTCCAATGCTGTATATATGTATCTTAAGCATACAGTTTATGAATATAAACCATGTTTTAAAGCCCCCTTTTTAAGGACTGGGGTACCAGAGGTAACAGTAATGCAACACAGAATAAAATGAATAGGCCTGATTCCATTGTTGCCTGACATGCCTCAGTTACAAGGTGCACTTTAAAATTTAGCTCCAGTGGCAGATTGTGAGCTGTATTTTCTAGCAGCCTGGGGCAAAATGTGCATCAATAATGGAGCAGTGCCAGAGTCTATTGACTGTCATGGTTGTGTGTGCAGGCGGCTGTCTACGTGACAGAATCCACATTATAGAATCATTGTAGTCTCATATGTCTGGAACGTATATAAAAGGCAAAGGACTTTGTTATATCATTGTTTTCTTTTTTCATTAAGTTTGATTGAAGATAAAAGGGTGCTCAAGTCCCTGCTTTAATTTTTAAAAGTGTGTAGTTATATGTGTCTCCTACTGTGTAGTGTATACTACATAGTCTTGCTCTGCTTCTGAGCCACAAGGGATATGGGTTTGTTAAATGTTTTGGTTTCAGAGCCTTGGTATTTAGCTTGAGCTGTAGACACGTGCTTTCAACTCTGAAGAGTTCCCAGTTTCAAATTAGCTAAGGTGGGAGAGAGGCATCATGTAAGTGGGGGCCTGGCCATGAATCAAACTGCAGTGGGCCTCAAGATTCTTAGGATGTTCTTCCCTTGCCCAGGAGAAATATGTAAACCATTGGACGTTGCATGTGTCCTTCTATATGCCTTATTCAGAGAGGATATTGGTTTCTTAGAGTCTCACACCTAGCTCTGGAGTAGGCCTGTGCGAAGCAGCAAGTATTAGATTTGGATTTGGATTCAGCCGATTTGGAGGGACAGTGATTCGATTCGGTGATTGGAATCGCTGTGCCAATTTGATTCAGCTGATGTGGATTCAGAGATTTGGCCATAAACTATAATAGGGAATCACTAAAATACCTATAACTTCGTAAATTTTTTGCAGATTCGGATGAAAACAGCAGGGATGGTAGCCCCTTCTGAGGGCATTAAGTGTGCCAAGTTTCAAGGATATAGGTGCAGGTGTTTCTGTGAAAGTGCACCTCAAACTGTTGAAAGCAAAACTCATATCACTTGTGTGTGTTAAGGCAGAGCGAGATGAATGCAGCAGGGATGGTAGCCCCTCATGTGCCAGGTTTCAGGCATAGTGGTGCAGGGGTTTCTGTGGAAGTGCACCTCAAGTTTCTGAAAGCAAATCAAAAAAACAAATAGGTGTGAAGTGAGGAGGGTGTCAGTCACTCCATGTGCAGCAGGAGGTTCACCTTCAGGAACACCCACTGCTCCACCAAACCAGGATCCAAGGAAGTGCAGTGGGGTGTCACAACATCCCCAGCAATGCTGAATGCCCTCTTGCTTAGAGCACTGGTTGGTGAATAGGACAGGTGTTCTTGGGCAACTATCTCCAGATCCTGCTACACCTGGATGCAGGTTGCCCAATAGGCCAAGGAGTTGCAGTGCAGCAGCCCCACATCCTCAGTGAGATAGGTAGCCACCAAGGCCTCCATGCTACCCACCTGATGGTGGGCTCTGGTACCTCTGGACCCCAGCATTGAAGCCATGCCCTTGGCCCACATTGGCAGTGGCTGTGGTGGAGGACGTTGGCTTGTGGTTGGAGTGCTGGCACGGGAACGTGAATACCCCTCTTCCACGTCCCCTTGCCTCTGCCCTTCTGCCTCCCTGACTCCGTTCACCAGCACCTCTGTCCAGTGATTAAGGGTTTTGCTGCTGCAGATGCTCCCCTTTGCCCTCGGGGACTCACATGCTCACCAGCGTGTGAACTGCAGTGGATCCAGCTGTTTTTTTGATGCCTCCTTCAGCTGCTTCACCAGTGCCTGCACCTCTGGTGAAAGTGGCTTTCCCCAGCCAGGAACATTGATCCCATGGAACTTCTCCATTTCATTCTCAAGCTCCTTCACTATGGGGGATCACCTGGCTAAGGAGGGCATAGTCAGCACTGAGGTTTTTGGTGGCCTCGAGCAATGGCTTGAGGACTACCAAGATCTGGGAGATTGTATCCCACTCTGTTTTGGTAAGGGGGCCACTAATCCCAATCTCCCCAACCAAAGCCATCTCACGGATGGACTTCTGTTACTCGACCAGCCTTTCCAGCATCAGGTATGTGGAATTCCACCAAGTCTCCACATCCTGCATGATTTCATGCTGCGTGATGCTCAGCTCTGCCTGTTTGTTCCACAGCATCTTGCTCCCCTTGATGTTCCAGTGGAAGTAACCCGTCACCTTCATGCATTTCAAAATATGCAGGCTGGTAGTGACAATGCCATCACCGGGAGCCCTGTCTCCCTCCAAGGCATCCCTGACTAGGAGGTAGAACTTGTGTGCCACACAGGGGATGCCAACAAAGTTGGCATCACGCGCTGCCTTGACCATATTGGCCCCATTGTTGGTGACCATGAGCCTGCGGGTGAGCTCACCCTGCCCAGCGAGCCACCCCCTCACCGTGTAGTTCATGGCCACCATGATCTCGCTTGCCATGTGGGACCCATCCATCACCTCCGCTTGAAGGAGAGCCCACCAACACCCTGACTGATCGCATCAGTGCCCTGTGAGGGAGAGGTAAGCATGATCTCCACCCCGCCTGCTCCAGATGACCGAGGTGAAGTGCAAGGCTACCTGTGGACCTGCCTTCTGCAGCTCCTCCCTCAAGTACTCCCTGCATGCCTCATACAGGGAGGACACCACCGTCCTGCTAAAAGTGGTGCGTGTGGGCACTTGCTAGGATGGGACCACAAGCACCTTGAGCTGCCTGAACCCTGGCCACTCAACAAAGGAGAAGGGCCGGCCATTAGGGCTGTGCAAAGCTTCGGTAGCCAATTTGATTTAGAGGACATTCAGCCCGATTAAGCAGCCAGATCTCCAAATCAAATCGGGAAACCCATTAATCTCTCTGAATTGAATCAGAAGTCTCCAAATTGATTCAGAGAGATTTGGAGAGATTTGGAGATTTGGCCATAGGCAGGCACTAAGCAGTGCCGGCGAGAGCAGCTGGGCAAGCCCTGGCTTGAGCTGGCAGCCCTGGGTTCCCCAGCTCCTCAGTCATTCTCCCTAGCCCCTGCAGTTTCTCTCAGGACTGCCAGTACTGCCTGCCTTGCCCCAGTGGGGAGGCAGCCGGGGGAGCAGCCAGATGAGCCATGGCTTCTCCTGGGGCTGCCAGCTCAAACCAGGGCTTGTCCAACTGCTCCCCCAGCTGCCCCTGCTGGCACTGCCTGCCTGTATAGTCTATGACCAAATAAGATTTAGCGCTGAATATTTTCAGATTCGATTTTGGCTGAATCAAATCGGGACAGTAATTCGAATCACTGAATTGAATTACTGTCCCTCTGAATCACCAAATCCAAATCTGAAGTGAATACTTTCCCTTCACAGAGGCCTACTGGCCATCCAGAGCAAGCATCTCCCCAATGCTCTAGGTGACCTTGCTCACCTTTGGAATGCGCCTCCATTTGTCTCCACCTTTCCCCCACTGGTCCAGGGTGGCCTGCCTCTGCTTCTTGGGGATGGGGGCTTGGGAGTGAGAGAGGGACTTCATTTTGGGCACGCTCCCACTGATGCCAGGCTGAGGAGGAACAAGGGCAAAGGGGTGCTGCTTCCTGAGGTGCAGCAGCATCGCCATGATGACAATGTTTTATGTCCTTGCCCCGGCTGATTTGCCTTTGGCAGTGCTGGCAGGTAGCATACCTGGGATCATCTGCCACCTCAAAATGATCCCACACTACACTACCCACCCACTTCTAGGTTGAGGGTGGGGATCCTGTCTTATCCCTCTCCTCACCAGACAGAGGCACAACAGGAGGAGGAGCTGGACCACCTGCGTCTAGGGGAACTTTGAGCCGTGTGGAGCACAAACTCAGATTTCCTTCTTCCCCAGAATTTCCTTTGCTATGGCTCTCGGCTACTCTGCTTCCAGATCCAGCTCCTCCTCTGGCACTGGAAGGCTCACGCTGGGAACTGAAATTGGGGTGGAGAACGTCATGCTGCTGCTGGTTAGTGGTGTTAGTGGTGGTGGTGCAGGTGCAGACACTGTTACCACCTCCTTGCTCCCACTAGCAGCAGAAGACTTATCGCTGCCAGGAAAGAGGGTGCGTCTATCTTTGGGGTGGGGGGAACTTGCAGCTCTCTCTCTGCCCCCTCTCCCTCTCCTGCCAGAAGACCTGGCACCTGCCTTTCCAGCGCACTTCATAACGTTTGGTGAGCTGCAAAATGTGTGTGTGTTTCTAATATATGTTGTGCTTCCCTGCACAGTGATAACATACTGTCAGGGAAAACACAGGTTTCTTTTTTTGGGGGGGGAAGGAGAGGGGGAAAGACAGGCTAACAAGAACAAATAAGAGGATTTGGGGGGAGAATAAGTTGAACGGAATGGATAGGGATAACAATAGGGATTGTAGGCAAGGGTAAGTAAGAAAGGATTGGATACAATTTACAAGAAGAGAGACTAGCTACCAAGAGACTAGATAGCAAGCCCCAGAGCCTTTCACACGCTGGTGGTCCAAGAGAGACACAAGTCACAAAAGGCACAGATCACTTCAGACACAGCTTGATATATTTTTTCTATGTCCCTCCCCCAGAGCACTGTGATTGGAAGGGAACTCAGAGAAAGATCACAGTCACTGGCCAGCTACAGATGTCAATATAAGAGCAGTCTCCCCCCGCCCCCCCCAGCCTTTTCCATATATGGAAGATCACCCCATCCCCCTCCCTCTTCTCAGTTTGTTTCCTGCAAGCCTTCCGAATCTCCAAATCTCTCTGAATTGATTCGGAGGCTTCCGAATCGATTCAGACCTTTTAACAGGTCTCCTGATTCAATTTGATTTAATGGGTCTCCCGATTTGGATTTGGATTTGGAGATTCGGCTACCGAATCGGGCCAAATGTCCTCTGAATCGAATTGGCTACTGAAACTTTGCACAGCCCTACTCTGTAGTTCAAATCATAGAGGCTCCATACTTTCATACGTGGAGTTCTGTTTTTGGTGTTGTCCATGACAGAAGGCATCACACACATTCAATGTTTGTAAATATATATACCACGCATGCAATAATGTAGTTTCTTCTCATAAATTGAGGGAGCATATCATAATTTGTAATTTTTCTTTACTTTTTATCACCTTCCAGAGCCTTCAACTACCCTCTTGCATGATCGCTTCTTCATTGTAAGGTTATAATAACCCACTATCATAATTGAGTGTCAAACTGTTTTGAATTGTCATGGTGGAATGAAATTAAAAATATGTAGCTGTTGCATCTGTACTGTTATGTGAAATATTTTAGTGCATATTCTGATTTGGAAAGCATGTCTTAAAATCAGTCACTACATCAATAATTTGCAGGTGTTTTAAACAGTGGAATTGGTGTTTCTTTTCTGGTTTGATGTGGTGCATCTGTCTATAAACATACAAGCTAGCACTTTTATTCATAGAATCTTAGAAAATTAGGATTGGAAGGGACACCTGCTGCAACATCAGCTTTGTTGCTCTCCCTTCTAACCTTAACCCAGAGACTTTCAACAGGCCTATCTCCAGTTTTATACTGGAGCTCTGAGGAATCATATGGCTCTTTTAAAGTGCAACTCCTCCTCTTCTCTCCTGCCAGTTTGTACCCACCCATGACAGTGCTCTAGTCATGCGAGCTATCCCACAAAGTCTGTTATTCCAATCATGTCATAGCTCCATGACTGTACAAGGACTTCCAAGTCATCCTGCTTGTTTCCCAGGCTCTGTGCATTTGTGTACAGGCACCTGAGGTAACTAGTCAATTGTCCTGATTTCTCAGGAAGTATGAGAACACCTCATACTCACCTCACCTGTTGCCCTCCTTCCTGCTTGCTCTTCCTCCAGGTCTCCATTCCCCGGTGAACCTAGTTTAAAGCCCTGTCTGCTCTTCCCTCTATTCCATCTATTCTCAGCAATCCTTCTGTTTGGAACAACATCTCATGGTGGAAGAAGCTAAATCCCTGCTGGCAACACCACCTGCGCAGCCAGGTATTGCTCTGCAGGATGTACCTGTTCCTGCCTATATCCTTTCCCTTGACTGGAAGGATCAAAGAAAACATGACCTGAGTCCCAGAGCTCTTCACCCTTGCACCCAGAGCCCTGTAGTTGCTTCTGATCCACTCAGTCTCCCCTGGCAGTGTCACTGGTGCCCACATGGGGTAGTAGTCAGAGGGCTGGATGAGTCTCTGTAATCCCTCTGCAACATCTCAGATCCAGGCTCTGGGCAGGCAGCAGACTTCCAGAGACAACAGATCAGGTTGGCAGATGGCTTCCTCTATCCCCCACAGAAGGGAGTCTCCAGCCACCACCACCCCTCACTTCTTCTTGGTAGCAGTTGTCTCAATCCTAAATTGAGACTTAAGATCACTTGAACTGCCAGCTTTTCTGTTACCAGTTCATGACTCAGGCCCTTCAGGCACAAAAGAAGCCTTCACAGGCATAGTCCTATGTAAAATAATGGGGCCACTCATGTTAATAAGCACTTTGTTTAGAAATAGGCATTATCAGGATTGGATGCTGAATTAATATTACATTTTTTGACTCATGCCTTTTCTAAAACAATTTTTATAAAACTTGGCATGAGAGGAAAGTTTCTCATCTGAGCTTTTCCATGGTCATACAGGAAGAGAATGCTTAAAATTAAGTTCAGAAGCCTCTTAGAAATTGGTTTGTAATTATAGTGGCACTAGTAGTTGCTGCTATGCTAACAGCATCTGGCACTACAGTCACTGCCATCTGTTAATACCCAGAAATTCTGGTATAGCATATTCTTTTGGTGGAACTAATGCTTATTAACAGATCTATCAAATTAAATCACCTTGATTTGATGACAGCTTTACCTTGATTATAACAAATTGCAACATAATGGAGATAATTTTTTGACCTGTAACACAATAGCCATAATTATCTCTTTTGTTATAAGCTATCCAATACAAATATTCAACCATCCAATTCTAAATTATTTCTTTTTTAATATATTGTAAGGAACAATATTTAATATATTTCAATTTAAATAGAGTTGGGTGATTTTTTTCAATGAAAAATCAATTTACCTAAAATAGGTGTTTCAGAGGAAATTGGGCTGATCAGGGCAAATATTGTCAACTAAAAAGGGAAGAGGGATTTGGAAATAAAATATACCAGTACAGGCTTTTCAAATTGAATTTTTTTACTTTTCACTTTGAAACCTCATTTTTCACTTAGGAATTCACCAAGCTTGGAGAGAGAGGATTAAATAACTTAAAACACTTCATTTTGGCTTAAACATTTTAGGTTACGACAAAATGTTTTTGTGGGTTTTTCAGAGCATCAAAAATTCAAAATATTTCTGTGCTTTTTAGAATTTTTTGGCTCAATGAACAGAAAAATCCCCCATCATCTTCTCTTCACTGAACTTAAACAATCCTAGTTCTTTCAGCCTTTCCTTATAAGTTATTTTTCCCAGGTCTCTACTCATTTTTGTTGCACTCCTCTTCACTCTTTCTCAACTGCCCACATCTTCCTTGAAGTTGATGGACTGTAAATTTACTCCCTAGCTTATCTCGTGCTAACTCAGGGGTTGTCAACTGAGGGTGTGCATACCCCTGGAGATGCTTTGAAAGGTCCCAGGGGGTATGCAGAGGTGGGTGGGGATGGAGTGCCGCCACCCCACACCACTGCATCGCAGCAGGAGGGCCGGGGTGGGGCAAAAGCCGGGCTGCACAGATGCCGTGCTGCCGCCACTTGCCATGCCCCCATTCTGCATCTGGCCACTCACCACTTCCTCTCCCCCCTGCTCAGCATCCAGCCGCTTGCCCTAGGGGTACACTTACTAAAAAAGGTTGAAAACCTCTGTGCTAACCTGTTCTTGTGCTCCTCCCCTCAAAATGTGAATACAGGAACATGATTTAATTAAATCAGTTTTTGTTTAGATGAGGCCTCACACAAGAGGCTTGATTTCATCGCTTGTGTGCATTCCTGTTGGAGTCAACAAATGCATAGAATCAAGAAAATTCATATTTCCTACATAAGTATATTGCACGTTAAATTATTTCAGGGTCAGGGCTTAAATTACTTCAGCACATAATAAGTGTGGAACAACAAACAAGAGGAAAGAGAGTGAGGGAAAGAGAAGAGAAAGTGATAACATTGTGTAGTCACGTATACTAACCAAATGCGTAGCTAGATGGTTCCAAATCATTTGTAAGTTTGTTTTTGTTTTTCTTAGCTATCGGAATCCAAGCAATTACTGTTGAATTAATTTGCCTTCAAACTGATGCAAAATATTTTGTTTCATTTGTTGGAGAATTAATGCTGAAAATCTATTTTTATCAAAGTGAATATTTGGCCTGTGCAACAAAATATCACTGATGGTAAGTAATAGCTAAAAACACAGTGATGAGCCAACTCAAGTGATCCTCCCAGCTTGAGTCGGGCACAGTTGTTATCTGTTTGTTTTTTCTGAATCCTTTTCTTCCGCCTATTACTCCAGATGAGCAGATAGAGAATGAAGGGGAGAAAGGGGCATACTCTCTGACTTGGGAAAGTAATTGCAATTACCAGATAATATAAATATATTAATTATTGATGCCCATACTGTAAGGTAAAAGGGAGGGAGAAAGCAGTATTGGGAGGACTGGGAGTCAGGAGATGTGGGACATTATTCCAGCTCTGTTACATCTTGGACATGCCTCTTAACCTCTTTGCACCTCAGTTTTTTCATCTGTATAATATGAATAATACTTAAAGTAATTTTGAGGCAATGTTTGTTAATTTTCTGAATAACACTTTAAGATCTATTCACTGAAACTGCTATATAAATTTACTTTTTTTCTTGAATCTTTCTAGCTTTTCCTAATAGACTTTTTTTCTGTAGTGGTAGAGTTACCCACTGGAAGTCACAGCTATAGCTGCACTAACTGAAAACCCCAAGTAAAGACAAGGAAAGCTGGGCTTTGGACTGGTGCAACTTGTCCTTGCTTCAGATTGGAGTAAACTACAAATCTCCTTCGTTGGTGTAAAATTTGGTTACATTGTTTGGAATCGGCAAATTTCCAATGAAGACTAAATCTATATCTTTGTGTGCTGCAGGGAATGGTTTGAATTAAGGTGTTGTTTATGGGAGCTGAGAAAGGAAAGATCCCAAAATTCAACACCCACATTAATAACTAGGGAACGTACAGTAATAGCTCCTGAACTTCAAGCCACATTCTAATCCCAAATATGTTAAATGTATGTCTGAAAAATACCATTAATGTGTGCAGACTAGCACAGCAGCAGGTATTTTGAAATGCAACAGCGAGGTGAGTCATGTGTATGAGGTTGGAGCTTGGCCTTATATCTTTATTTCCAGTGTGTTCCCAGACTGGCATCAGCCTTCCTCATTATCTTTGAGTTCTGCTTCTCTTTTCTTTCACTTGACAACTTTATCTGCTTATCTTGCACATGTATGCAGAAAGTCATGCATAAATAACGACATTAAAATGAGATTAAAAGATGGTATGGTCGCAAGAGAATTCTGAAGGTGGGCTGCATCTTTATTTTGATGCTTCAACATTCATTACATTACAATGAGTAATGGTGAGGCAATGACGTGAGATGTAGGTATGACCAAAGGGCAGGGTATAGGCTTGTTTATCTAAATTGTATTGACTTTATTTTGAAGTAAGGCATAGCCTAGTCTTCCAAATGCTTCAGAAAGGTAATGGCAATTTGTATCAAGAAAGGTGTCAAGCATAGAGGGGGGAGGGTCATTCTTATACTCTGTGGAATTATTTGTTTTAGTGTTAACTATACACAAACCCACTTTTTAAGTATAACTCATAGATCTTTTAAAGTGAGTGATTTATCTATTCATATGTTTTTTTAAATCAGGCCAAAAAAAGCCCCAGGAAGAAATCAGAAAAAATAATTTTAGTTCACATTTTTCAGAAATGGTCTCAGTCACAATATGTCAAGGAAGTTGGATTGATTTATTTAGTTGATGGAATGTAAAACTTGACCCTGTCCTATGCCATCTGTACTGGCAGATTTCTCTGTTGTGAATTGCTTTAATAATATTTTAAGATGGCCATATCCTTTTACAGGTTTCTCAGGATGTAAATATGCTTATATGCTAAGTTTCAATTCATAGCATTTTTCTGTATTGAAAACAGTGTGTTATCTTAAAGAATTGGCTCATAGTCTCAGTTTTGTTTTGCTCTTTTTATTATTAATCTACATAAAGAACAGTTGTTCTTGTCTGTAAGCATTTTGCTCGACTTACCTCTTTGATCCTTTCTGTCCTATTTTATGGCTGAATTGGTAACATCTCCCACCTCAGAATCACATTTAATTTTTTTTTTCTTCCCCATTCTGTTCAGTCCCTTACAATTGACTCCTTCTGTCTTGACTTCAATGTAAATATGTAACAAAGAAATTTCTTCAAATAGAATTTAATGAGTGTTGCTTTCTATTACTGCATCTCCTAAAATGTCTGGTTCTTTTCTTAACCACCCTTGTTTTGAGAGCTTCAGGAGTGACTGTGTGAGGGGGGAGGACGGTGAAAGAGAGTGTTGTTAGCACTTGTAATAGTCTATTAACTGCAGTTAATAACACCCTATGGGAGTCCCCCCTCTCTGTGCTCACAAGCTCATGCCCCAGGAATTCCCTACTGGGGTTTCCCTCAGCATGTGGATCATGGTGCTGAGCCCCACATTGAGGCACCTGCCTGCAAACAGGAAACTCCTGCTTTCAGATGCGTGCCCCATGTCAGGGTGAGGCACCCTGGGGCCATTTTCTCACAGGATGGGACCCCTGAAACCACAGGAGCTCCTGCTCATGGTGGCTGGAAAATGCAGGTAATCTCAGGCAGTTCCTGCTCTTCTGCCACAAGGGAACAGAGGTCAGCTGCAAAAAGGCAGCACAGATTATGAGTAGGGTCATCACCATCACAAGGGGTAGAAATAGACAATGCCTTTGTGCTGCCATAATTTTTTTTATGGTGGCACAAAGGCCAAGCAAACAGAAGTCCATACCCCTTATCATACCAGAAATGCCCCAAATTGGTGGCTGTGACAAAGGTGGTAATAGTTTCTGGCACCGTTGTGGCAGCTGTCTGTTTGGTTTATGGCACGAGAACACAAGCAGCCCAGGAATTCTTGTGCAGGATCAGACCCCTTAAGCCCCAGGAGCACCTGCCCTGGCTTTCCCTACTTGCAGAGCTGTGACCCAGGGAGAGGCTGATGTTTCCTGCTTACAGAGATGCACCCCAGGCAATTACCTGAAAAAACGGGCAATGTGTTTCACCCAATGAAGAGGATCAACTGTGGTACAACACATCCTGCCACAGCTGATTGGCTTCATTTTGTGACATGTCTAAACCCAAAATGAGGACATTTGTGGTGTGATAGAGGGCTTAAGAACATTTGCTTAGGTTTTGTGCCTCCATAAAAATGTTTATGGTGGCACAAAGGCAACATCTGTTTGCAGCCATAGGCTATGTGTATATGTGAACTTAACGTTTTCAAGGGATTACTGAACAGATAGCCCAATAGACAGTGGTGTTCTTTAACCACAAGACTTGTGCACTGATAGCTGAATTTTTCCACCTGCTGCCTCACTAATGTTGCTTAACCCTGTACTGGGGTAGTCAACTCCTAGAGCTATAAGGTTAATTTCAGTCTCTATGTGCATTCAGTATCGTGCTAGGATACCTCATTAAAAGTTAGATAACATCATGGGTTAGTGCCGCTTGTGTTATAGTCATGTGCCTAACAGTAATCAGATAATAACAGTTTTTAATCACTACAAGCTTCTGGTTTTTTACTCAGTAACCTGGCTATATATCCTGATAAGTCCTATCATAATATACTTGATTTTTAATTAGTTTATCTACGGGTTGATGGTTGTCCTATTGCAGAATTGTTATACCAATTTCATTTCCTTTAAGATTTTTTGATTGTGCTTTCTCATGGCTAATATACTTGATTGTGCAGTTTCACTCTCTACACTACAGAGTAACTTCTTATGACAGATATGCCTATTTTTAATATGCAAGAAATACTTATATATCTATATCTATATATATATATATATAATGTTTTTGTGTATTTCAGGAAAAAAGTGCCAGTTCAAATGTAAGACTTAAGTCTAATAAAGAGATTCCAGGATTAGTTCATCAACCCCGAGCAAAGTAAGTTATATTTTCTAATTTAATAGAAATGAATGCCAAATTAAAGTAAAACTTTGCCCTAGTGAAAGCTGGTTAGTGGCTCCCCAGTAAATCAGCGGTCACATCCAATTTTTATAAAATGGAAAGGAATGTAGCCACCTTCAGACTTTTACTTTGTAGGGGCATCTTCTTGAGAATTGCTCCACTCATGATGGAGCATGGTATGCCAAGATTTGTAGTCTCTGTGCATAACTATATTAAAGACGGAAGTACCTGGGAGGCATGATGAACTACTCACACAGTGTTTAGTTTGGTCACAGTTTAAATTTTGGCAACTTTTAAGAATCCCTATCCTTTGTATATTTTTCAAAGATGTGACCTTTACTCCCTCTTCCCCATCCTCCTCCACTTTGGCTAGATTGACCTTGCCACACTTTTTCAAGGTACTACACTGCAGTATATATCTGCTACCATTAGACATTTGTGTATGCATGTCCATAAATGCCCATACAAAAGTTAGTTACAGTGTCCCAAGAGATTGTGCCCAATGTTTGGGCTTGGTTTGGTAGATAAACTGCATGTCAAATCTGGGAATTAAACTTCTTCCAGTTAAGATGATGAAGTTATTTGTTAAAATGCTGACAGTGTGGCATGTGGCAGTCAGTTTATTCAACCCTTAGATATGTTCTGTGACTATATGTTTTGAAACCAGTCAGTATTATTATGCACAGTGCTGCCATGACGTACTTACCACTTGTGACAGTGCTGCTGCCAGTATTAGTTATTTGTTTATTATCTAAATCACCATTGCATTTTAATCACTAATTGGATTGAAAATAACAGATTACACAGTGACATAAATTTGGTAGTTAACAATGACGTGATAAAAGCACTGTTGTTGCATTCTAAGCAATAAAGGAAAAACTATTCTTTGCAGATATACTATGCCTTTAGGGCACTTATTAACTTAAACTTGCTGCATACAAAGTACATTGTGCAAATTTTCACGTCATAAAATATTACTCAGTTCAGTCCTAATGAATTAACAATATATAAGTATTTCAAATATAACTACAAAGAAACATTCAGTTAGGAGGGGGCAATGTACTTGTCTGCAAGATGGTGAGATACTTCATTATTTTAAATCCTAGTCAACATTAGTCCCAGCAGATTTATGGATGTAAAGAAACTCTAATGGGCAATCATTCCAGCTGGAGGGCTGATTTAATGAGTTTTGATGAGATGTCAAGGGCTGCAAGGGTAGTCCCAATCCTTGACAGGTGCCCTGTCCCCTGGTTGCCATCTTGGGACTGGAAATCCTGCCCCTGCCCCCTAACCTTTGCCACCAGAAGTCCCTACCCTTGCCCTGGAAGTACTCAAGGGGGAGGGGTGCCATCTTGGAACCAGAAAAAAACCCAGATCATATACTAAAAATCAAACATCAGCTATAACATATTTTAATTTTATTTAAAAAATATTTTTGTCCTGATTTATGTGCATTTCACAGATTCACAGAAGTTTAGGGCTGGAAGGGACGTCATGAGCTCATCGGGTCCAGCCCCCCCTGCTTTGGGCAGGAAAGATGCAGGGGTCAAATAACCCCAGCAAAGTGTCTGTCTAGTCTCCTTTTGCAGATCTCCAGGGTAGGTGCCTGCACCACCCCTGCTGGGAGTCTATTCCAGAGTCTGGTCACACAAACCTTGAAGAAGTTTTTCCTTATATCCAGTCTGAAACCTTCTTCTAGCAGTTTGACTGTTGCTCCTGGTTTTCCCCTGGGGCGCTTTGGTGAATAGTTGTTCGCCTGGCCCCTGGTGCTCTCCCATGATATATATGTAGGCTGCCACCAAATCCCCACAAAATCTTCTCTTTTCTAAGCTGAACAGTTCTATATCTCTCAGCTTTTCCTTGAATGGGTTGCTCTTCAGACTGCTAATCATATGAATGGCTCTTCTCTGGACTCTCAAGCTTTTCCACATCCTTCTTGAAGCATGGCACCCAGAACTGGATGCAGCATTTCAGCTGTGGCCTCACCAATGCCAAGCAGAATGGGAAAATAACTTCCTTAGTTTTGCTTGAGATGCATCAGTTGATGCATGCCAGCATAGTGTTTGCTTTGCTAACTGTAGCATCACACTGGTGGCTCATATTCATTTTATGGTCAATTACGACCCCTCCGGTCCCTTTCAGACGTGGCGCTAGCTAGCATAGCGTAGCACCACTGAGCCTGTAAGTTTGTTGTGGATTTTTCCTCCCCAGATGGAGCACTTTACACTTTTGGTGTTGAAGAGCATCTGGTTCTGGTCTGCCCATCTAACTAATCTGTCTAGGTCCACCTGGTGTGGTGATGTGTGGCCGCACTTTCCCACAGCTTAGTGTCTCCAGTGAACTTTGCCAGTGAGCTTTTCATCCCCACATCCAGATCATTGATGTAGATGTTGAAAAGCACTGGTCCAAGTACTGAACCCTGGGGAACCCCACTGGCTACTTTTCACCAGGTCAACACAGATCTGTCTATTAGTACTCTCTGGGTCTGACCCTGCAGCTAGTTTCCCAGCCATCTGACCATTAAATTGTTGAGCCCATGGTCCCCTAGTTTTACCCTGAGAGCCTCATGGGACACCAAGTCAAAGGCCTTCCTAAAGTCCAAGTAAATGGCGTCAACCTCATTTCCCTTATCCAGGTGGTGAATAACCTGGCCATAGAAGGAAATTAGTTTAGTCAGACACGACCTACCTGCAACAAAACCGTGCTGACTGTCGTTCAGAAATTTGCCTTCTACTAGCTTATCGCATATGGACTCCTTAAGAAATTTTTCGAGGATTTTTCCTAGGACTGAGGTCAGGCTGTTCCCTGGGTCCTCTCTCCTCCCCTTCTTGAAGATGAGCACAACACTGGCCCTCTTCCAGTCTTCTGGGACCTCTCCTGAGCACTGCAAATTCTCAAAGAGTTTCGCCAGTGGTTCTGTGATGTCTTTTGGAGTTCAGCACTCTTGGATGGAGTTAATCCGGTCCTGCTGACTTATAGATATCCAGCGTCTCTAGCTGTTCTTTTACCAGCTCTACATTGACTGTTGTTAAGTGATCATCCCTGCTGTGACTATTCTGTGTCATATTTGCTTTTGGCATGCTGTCTTTCTTAGACTGGTAGAATACAGATGCAAAGTACTCATTCAGGAGTTCAGTTTTCTCCTTGGTGCAGTGATCAGATGTCCAGATGCATTGAGCAGTGGTCCCATGTTTCCACTGGTTTTCCTCCTGTTACCTATGTACCTATAGAAGGACTTATTATTGTCCTTGATTTCAGTTGCTAACCTGAATTTCATCACTGCCTTTGCTTTTGTAATCTGCCCCCTACAGGTGTGGGCCAATCTTATGTAGTTCTCCTTGGGGCCAATTTCTAGCTTCCATCGTTGGTAAGCCTCCCTTTTCTTTTTCAGAAGATCTGCAGCTTCCCTATTGAGCCAAGATGGCCTCCCTGCCCCTGTGCCACCTTTTTTGCATACAGGTATGGACAACTGTGCATCGAGGATCATGTCCTTGAGGAACAACCAATCTTCATTCACACTCTTTCCCTGCGATCCGTAGGGCATTACTCACTAAAGTCCTTAGCTTATTGAAGTCAAGAATTTGTACCTTATTGACAGATTTCCCAGGCCTATGATGGACAGTGAAAGTGATAGTGTCATGGTCACTGTCATCTAGGTTACCCTCTATCATCAGATCACTCACTGGGTCATCCCCCTATATAGTTTGTATAGTGTATATAGAGGCAATTGCATAATAGCTCAAAAAACAGTCTTACTCTTGTATATTGTGAGGAGGGAGGGAGGAGGGAGATGTATATGGATGTGTGTGTGGTCAGAGGAGTATGTGGTTGGGGGGTAGGTGTGTCTGTGGGGGATGTGGGTATGGTGGGTGGAGAGTGTGGGAGGGGTGGGTGTATGATGTGCGTGGGTATGTAGGGAGTGTGGGTATGTGATGCGGATGTGCATGTGTGGGAGGCTTCTGTCCCCCAGCCCAGCTTCCCCCCACCCTGCCTGCAATTTGTGATGTGGCTGAGCCCACACCCTCCACAGGTGGGGGTGGAGGGATCAGTGCTGCCTACCTGGCTCACAGCATGCTGCAAAGGGGTGGGAAAGCAGCTGCTGCCTGGAGGCAGCAAGGGAAGGCCCTAGGACGGGGAGTGGGGGGAACCAAGCCTGGTGCCACCAGTTCTCTTGGCCTCTGTCCCATGCCTGCCTGGCAGGGCTGCAGCTGAGCCCACATTGGCTCCTGTTTCTGCTGCTGCTGTTCACACCCCACCTGCCTGTCCTATGCCTGTCCAGCAGGGCTTTGTGAGCAGCGGAGCTACTTCATGCCCCCCACCATGCGGTCTCCCACCCAGCCGTGCATGAGCAGAACCAAAGCAAGGTGCAAGCAAAGCCTGCCTCCATCCCGCTCCTGTCAATGCCACAGCTTTCCTTCCCTACCTCCTGCCTTCAGTGCTCCAACAGGGACTGGAGGAGGAGTCACTGGATGCCGGGGGAGCCCAGCAGTTCCCCAGGTGGCTGCAGCAGTGGCAGCAGCAGCTCTGCCCTGAAGCTGTGCCCACTGGCCAGGGCTGGGGCCCTCCTGTGGAAGAGGCTGGGAGCACAACATACATTGCCTCAGGCAGGGGCAGGCTGGACCTGGCCCCATGCAGAGCACAACAGAGTCAGCCGAGGGCTGGGACAGATGCAATTAATTGGTGGGTGCCCGTCTGCAAGCCAGATCCAATCAGCTAGCAGGCCAGATCCAGCTTGTGGGCCGTATTTTACCCACCCCTGCTTTAGTCTGAGCAAAACAATAGAATCTGCTAGTTGGGCACCAACCAATTTGAGTTAAAAGGGAAAAATTAGTCAGCCAGGTTTTCCAAAGGAGGAAGAGTTCATAGATTTGTTCCAATTTAGTTATTTTTTTTTTTTAATCAAGCTTGTATTTTAATTTTTTTTGTAGAAAACAAGCCTATCTAGCTCCTAGTTGCTTATACTTATTACAAAACAAAACAGAACTAGGCTAGGCATTCCAAATTAAAACTTTTAAAAAGTATTTGTTGAAAGAAGTATGTAAGAAATCATAGAGATTACTGCTACATAGCAAAATTTGGATTTTGTGGAATGAAGTCCAAATCATGCAAAGTGTATTTATCTACCTTTACACATGTGTTTAATAGTCTACATCAAGTATGTAGAGACTATTCACATACATAGATTTCTACTGGTTTGGGGTCGTAGGAGGTATTACAAAAGAAGTAGATTATTTTATAACATTGTACTGATTTATACTCCAAATTTCTGTAAAATATTATTTCTCAGTTACGAAGTAATTATTTTTTATTAGATCAAAATGAAACTTCCAAGATCCATCCAGGTGCCATCAAGCCTTGTTATGATGCTTATTGTTGTTTAATACAAAATGATCACAAAATAAAAAGATTATGCAGAAATTTCATTTTGTGAGAAGAATTTTCTTGAGGAAGGAATACACCATCCACATTCTCTCTCTAACTCATAAGGGTAATTTTATTGCCAAGATATGCTCTCCTGGCTTGTAACAGTGACACTTGCAACTCTTCAGTGATTCTAGCACTCTGTCAAGCTATTTGTTTGAACTTTTTATCCACATAGCAATACAGACTTTTTGCCAATTAGTGTTCCTGAAAATTACATCCTAGGTGGATCTTAAAAGCATCTTTTGCTATTGTGCTAGAAACTGAGACTTTGAGAGTTGTAAATTTCAAGAGCTGTGAATTTCAAATTCTCTATCGTAGAGCTAGGTATGGAAGCATTTGCTTCGCTCTGGCTGTCTCTGTCAAAGAGGCTATCTGCTGGACCTAAATTGCTCTTTATTTGCTCTGTATTGCTCCAGAGGAAAGCTGGAAGTTAAATTACAATCTAAATCAGCTTTACAAATCAGTGTCACACTTCTACCTACATTAACACAATGTGCATGCTGTATCTCTAACAAAGAAGTTAGTGTTTAGGTGTACGAAACTAGAATTTGCTAGCCTTTACTGAAGATGGCTTGTTTGGCAAGGCCTCAGTTACTGAAAATGGATTAGAGTCATGATGTTAGCTAACCTTTCTTCTTTATTTCTAAAACACTGACAGTGTTCATTTTTTAAAATGCACTCCTTTAAACGATCTGTTGATCTGTAAGTTGATTTAGATTGTAATTTAACTTCCAGCTTTCCTCTAGGAACTTCTCTTTCGACCTGTTCTTTCATTCAGGGCATCAGCATAAGCAGAGAACTGGGTACGCTCATTCCAAAAGTAAATACAGAGAGTATGCCTGGCTTTGTTAGAAATGCACTGTATCACTGAGCATTTAGATGAGGCACTAATTTTGTTATATTTCAAAGGATTAGGTGGAAAAAATGAGAACCTAGGAGAACCTGGAAGTTGAATTCAGTGAGCTGAATCAGCTTTTACTGTTATTTAAATAGTGGTTCTACCATCTACACGTTCATTGATGCACCTTAGATACTGCACGTTTAGTTTAATACTTGCTTAATGAAGTACTAACTAAATGTGCAGTAACTAGAGTTACTGTGCAGTAGCACCAGCACATGGTTATTTTGTGATGCTTACTGTGCATTAGGCTAATAACACTGCACAGTAGGCTATTAGCACAGTTCTTAACCACCACGCTACTGCACAGTGTTATTAGACTAATATGCAGTAAGTGTCTTCTGTAGCCATGCCCAGAGAGTCCCTTAACTGTCTAACACCATGAATGACATACAAAAAACTAGAAGTCTTGTTTCCAAAATGATATCTTTTATTAGACCAACTGGAAAATTTTCCAGTTGGTTTAATAAAAGGTATCATTTTGGAACCAAGACTTCTAGTTTTTTGTATGTCTTTTTGTCTCAGGCCAACACGGCTACCAAGTACCCCCCTAACACCATGAATGAGATTTATACTGCTCTCCCCTTATCTCCTCTTGCTATTCTTTTCTGCTAAGTTCAGTGCCTGACATTGTCCTCTCACCCCAATGTGCTAGACACCCTGATAGCCCTTCTTTTCATTCAGATCTCACCTGAAATCTCACTCCTTCTCTGAGTTCCACAGAGAGGCCTGATCATGTCAGCAAAGATGCTTTCCTCATCAGGCCTATTTAAAATGCAAACAAACAACAAAACCCTCTAAATACCATCCTTTGAGCTGTCTTGTCCTGTTTATCCATCTGATCACTCTGTATTTCCATACTGTAAGTTTCCCTTGGAGCAGGGCCTGGCTCCTTTTGTGTTTTATACCACATGAGCACACTGCCAGTGCTGTGTAGATAGCTAATAATAGTATTTTCCTAACCCTGTTCACTAATATAGAATATAGTATCACTAACCCCTGAGTCTTTTGGAGCTGCGGAGTTAATGGAAGTAGCTAAGCATCTTCTGAGACAGCAATGAAAACCTCTCATCTCAAAGGAAAAAATACATGAGTTTGTACTAGAGATTCCCAACTATTTACCATAGAGCATGACTATAGCAAGACTGAGCTCTACAGTGAGATCTGTCAGGGTAAAGTTATAAACCAAACTGCAGGTTCACACTGTAGGTATCTGACCAGTGTCGTGATACCCTTCGCAGCTTTGGAAAAATCTTTAACTTCAGCCCAAAGGGTTTTATCTGTATTTCAGTAGCCCACCCGCTGCCTGTGAAGTATGCAGCTGAATGTTAGGTCCTGAAGTCTGCATTAAACAGGAGGATAGATGCTGAAGCAACATGGTCTGCTCTTGACACACACCATTTCTAAAACTTAAATGTGTGTAGCAATAATACTGCAGGTCTTCTGCTGATCTAAAAGATATCTGGTAGCAGAAGGTTGTTTGTTTATCTGAGGGTCCGACCCTGAAAAGCAGCGCATAGCGTGTTTCTCCTGTTGACTCAGCAATACTTGGTATATAATTCCTGACACTGCTTTGGGGTTGAGAGGACAGTTTCTCTGCATTTTGGATATGGCACTTGTTACTGAAGGCACAGTAGATTTGCACCTTAGAGACTAACTACATCAGATGTATAGCATATGCCTTCATGAGCTCAAGCTCACTTCATCAGGTATATGTTTCATCAGTTTATGCCACATCTCTGATTTGGTTAGTCTCTAAGATGCAAATCTACCCTGACTTCTTCCTGACTTCAGACTGTTACTCTTGACAAATGATAGACAAGCACAAAGTCCATTGCTTTCCATTAGAAACCTAAAACCTGAGACTCGAGTCTGGAAGCCTATGTTCGTTTGAAATTGAGACATATTTCTGCATACTGAAATATTTTTCCCTTATGTTTTTCAGCATGCACATCTCTGAAAGCCAACAGGAGTTCTTCAGAATGCTGGATGAGAAAATTGAAAAGGTAAACATTAAATAAATACATGTTTTCATAAGAAAGTGTAAGCATTCAAGAGATGACTGGCTACAGGTTCCCTAACTACCCAGAGGGAGGAAATGAGCTCCAGTATAGTTCAACACTCTGTACTTCACCAGTAGTTGGAAGTACCACAGTCTTAGTACTGAGCAGTCGCTTACTGGCGTGAACCAGTGTGCAGGTCTGGAAGTTTGTGTAGAGAGGGGAAGAAGTCAGAACAGTATGAGGAGGAAACTTAATTTTGGAAAACTGTCCAAGTCTACTGTGGATGGCAAATTAAAGCTATCCAAGCTTTTGTAGAGGTTTTGGTTCATGAAATGTAATGATAGTAAAGCAGGTTTTATGCCATCTAGGATTATATTTTCTAGACTTGAGGTTTTGTTTAATTTCATAGGGTATTTTAACTTGAAACCTAGTATCAGAATAATCATTTATCAAGTATCGTCCATGAAATGATGCTGAATCTCAGTTGATTTCTTAAAGAGCCCTTTCAAATTAACCACCCTCATAAAGGGCTATGAATAGTAGCTGCAGGTATAAATATCCCTGCAGCAACCTGCGCTGAATAGAGTTCATGCTGCTAGAAAGTTTCTAAAGCGGTGTAAGAGATTAATTTAGGCACATTAAATCTGTAAACTGGTTTGTACATTTTAAAAAATATCTTTATAGCAGCTTTCATTGTTGTTTTTCAGAACTCTTTGCAGACCTCTTAATTAAGCCTCACAACATCCCTGTGAAGTAACTGAGTATTATTACATCCATACCACAGATGGAAACTGAAGTTTGTACAAATTAAATGACTGTAAAGTTCATAGTGCAGGTTTAGATGCAAATTCAGAAGCAATGGCAGATTCAGAAGCAAAACCCAGAAGTCCTGTTTCTCAGTTCCTGCTTATATACACAAGTTGATGTTTTCTTAAGCACTTAAGTTTCACAGTTTGGAATAAGGTGCACAATATAATGGCATCTTTCTACTTTCAAAATCTAGCTGAGATGGAATAGATTATGCTTACAAATTTATGGAGACAAGAGGATAATAAAACAGCTCTACAAATATAAATTCCATTGACCTGCTGCTCTGTTGTTCCCCATTTCTAAAAAAAAATTTATTTGGCTGATTGCAAATTTTTACAGTTTCTGCCAGTGATTATGGCCCTTCTGAAATCTGGCTAAATGCCACACTGAACAGATCACAAGTTTATGCAAGCCAGCAAATTAATCTCTGTGGGGGAGGGGGAGGGAGGCTTTTATTTTGGTGAAGGAAAAACATGCGGGGGGAACTGAAATATTTCATTTTGTGCAAATAGGCATTACTGCATAGTCAAAGACCGTTTAAAAAAAACCACTCAGAGCTGAGTGTTTTAATTTCAAAGGATAAAAAAAGGTCTAGCCTTAATATAAGCAGTTTAAAAAGCACCATGTACTTTCCTACACCCAAATAATTCCATGGTGACATTTCTAACACAGTGTGGCTGCATCTACATAAGACACTAGCTGTGCAGTCATTACTGTGCATTCATTTAGTACTGGTATAGACAAATCCTAAATGACTTTGCAGTAACCCAAGTTACTGCGTAGTAGTGCTGATGAATGTATTTTTTGTGATGCTACCGAACAGTAGCCTAATACTACTGGACAGTAGTGTAGTGTCACGGTTGTTGCTACATAATGCTATTGTGCAGTAGTATCAGGCTACTGTGCAGTCAGGGTCTCATGTAGACATGACCTGTTTCTTCTTTAGCTGGAGGATTATGTCCCTAAACCTAGCCTGGAATTTTAGCTGTTTAATGTTTTGGTTCGGGGTGCTGGCAGAGGAAGAGTTGCTGGTTACCCCCTTCTCTCCTTTCTGCTACATTTGCCAAGTTGTTTTTAAGCCTTCCTCAGAAGCATTGGGTGTTGGCTGCAGCCAAGGCTTGGGATTTTGACTGGCATAGGCGGCGCGTGCCTCCTGAGGCTGGAGGGGGCACAGCAACCTCCTGCAGGCAGCGATGCAAGTGTTGACAGTGAGGGCGGGCTGAGCGGGGACCAGTCCACAGGCGGCAGCAGGGGCGGGGGGGAATTCCCCCACAGCCAGGCACCAACCCCAGAAGTGCACACCCAGAAGTGCCAGCAGCACTTCTTGGTGGGGGGGAGGCACCAGCGCTCCGCCTGCCCCCCCGCCCTCAGCCGAGAGCGCTCGCTTCCAGGGGGTGCACGTGCACCCCCATGCACCCCCTACATGTTGCCTATGTGGACGGGGGGGTGTCAGAGCTCCTGCTGGGACTTAAAACCAGAAGCTCTTGGCTAGAGGTGCTTGCTCCTCTGCTCGAGGTTAGTCCAATTGCTATATTCAGGTCAGAAAGAAATTTTACCCCATGGTCAGATTGGTATGGACTGTGGGGGTTTTTGCCTTCCTGTGTAGTGGGGGGGTAGGGCCCTCTGCTGAGATACCTTAAATATATATTAACAACCTTTTTTAAGCAGGACATTGGCTGCTACGGTTCCCCTGCTTTAACTGCGGCAGGTTAGGGTGTTAGGTCTTGTGGGAGAGTTGATGAAGAGTTTAGATTATGGATAGGGATGGTCCTGCCTCAGGATGGGGGTTGAACTAGATAACCGCTGGAGGGTTCCTTCAAGCCTTATTTCTGTATGAAAACTGTGAGAACTAGATAACACCAGAGGGGCAGCATCTGTGACTGGACTCTATTTGCTGGAAAAGTTCTCCAATTAAAGGAGTATTGTAAATCCATTGTAACCATATTTCCATGTCAGCACTTCACCAGTTCCTGCATATTTACTTAAACCAGGAATAAGGTTTTATTTTAATTTGTGACACCCCAACATGAATTTAAACTTAGACTTTCCTGTTCATCAAAATCGTAGTTGTCTTTCCTCCTGATAAGCATAACCCAATTAATATTTAGGCACTTATTTTTGTATTTTATTATTCTTTGTAATAATAAAATGTTAATTAAACCAGACATGCTGTAATAAAGAAAATTTTAAAAGGTATCTCTTTCCTAGAAAGCGGTCTCATAATGAATTTGTTGTCCTTCATTTACTGGATTTGTTTCAGGAGAGTAATGGAATCAATTCATCAGATGCAGCTTTTAAAATAGGGTTAGATCCCTTTTCTTGCTGTTTGGCAGAATCATCATCTCATAGGCTTATGGGTGTCTCCAATGTTCCTGATTACTAATTTCTGCCAGAGATCAGGAGATGGCTTATTAGGATGAAAATTACAATCTTATCTGACAGTGAGGACAAAGAAGAATCTTTTGCATTTCAAGCCATTGACAATAGATAAGATTGGCAGGGGTTAATGTATGGGTGAACTCTGTATTTGTTTTTGGTGGGGGGAGTAAATGTATGTGAGGAAATGCATGCTCAATTTTATTCTTCTTTAAAAGACTTTTTGTTCCTAATGGTTCATTGTCAGAAATGCGTTTTTTTTCCAAGTATCTGCCAAGAGTGCCAAAACGGCGTGGGAAAATAACATTATTTTTATTTGATCTTTATATAGCCCTTTCAATCCATACTACAGAAAAATGCAGGACAGCAATAGAACATGCATTTATAAAGGAACTGGAAAAAAAGACATGCAAACCTAATTTTAAAAACACTGAGTGAATTACATGACTTTATATGAAGTAGGGGTTTAGGTTGTAGTCGTGTTGGTCTAAGGACATAGGCAGACAAGGTTCCTTGGGTGAATTGGATATCTTTTATTAGACCAACCTAAATGGTTGGAGAATAGTTATTAAGCAAGCTTTTGGGTTCAAAAACCCTTCGCTAGGCTAAGGAAGCTGCATATGAAGTATGCTCTCAAGCCACCAAGACGAGCTGTGAGAGTGAACTATATTTGGAAATTACGCAAGACCCAACAGATTGTCTAGCTCACAATTCCTGAAGCATCCACCGCCTTAGACTGGTTACAAAATTCAGTGTCTATCTCCATTACAGAGCAGGACTAGGTTGTAATTGAGTCATGTTGTGAGTGCAGTCCCTGCACTATTGTGTTTGTAGTGGAGACAAAGCCAGAGATTGACATCTTACAAGACAAATCTATAGGGAGCTGTAAAGTGGTAAATTTTAGAAACAAAATACCCCTGAACTTAAATCCATGAAAGTGCTGGTCTGTCTTACTTTTGAACAACAAGCATTGCAATGTGAATGCTATGAAGAATAGAGACAGTAAAACATATATTGTAAACTAATTAAAAAAAAAAGATTGAATGGCCAGGAAAACTTCCTAAAATCATACTGCTGTAACTGAAAGGTGAAATTGCAAGAGCCCTGTACCTGGGATCTCTTGAGTATGTATTGACAACATTTCATAGAAGCAGGATATTGGCTGCTGTGGTTCCCCTGCTTTACTTGCAGCAGGTAGGTCTTGTGTTAGGTCTGTGTTGTCAGGGTTGATGGTAGTCTTACGTAGAGTTTAGATTATGGATTGTATAGGATGGTTTGGATAGGGATGATCCTGCCTCAGGCAGGATCTTGAACTAAAATACCTCTGAAGTCCCTTCCAGCCCTACTTTTCTAAGATTCTGATTATCAGCTGCTAAAACACAGGAAATAGTAAGTATTTATGAATACTTGAAAACAAATAATTGATAATGACATACCTTTGAAAACAGTAAAATAGAGTAAGACAAGCCAGTATTAAAAACCAACAGCTAAATTCTTGGCTTCTGATACAAATTAATTTCCATAAATGCAACCCTAAAGGTAGAATACAGAATTTCATTTTCAATTCATAAAGATTCCATCTTATAGGACTTCAGTATCAAAACCTTGGGAACCATTCAGATGTTAGTATCTGTTGTTGTGTATCTTTGCTAGAAAAGACTGGAAATGAATCATAGGTGTGGATATCAGTACAATTATGATAATTAAAACCATAATAGGACTCAAGGCCTCAAAGAAAAGTGAACATAAAATGAAGTAAGTTTAGGACCCTGTATTAAGTTACACTGAGATAAAGCATAGCATCAAAAGCTTGGCCCATGCACAGGGCTTCCTTTGGGTCCTAATCAGAACCAATAGGAGTTGACAATGGGTTGAACTTTCAGGATGATCCATGCTGAAATAGTGTTGAGTGATTAACAGTATTGGAAATATAGGTATCTACATTCAGTTTAAGAAACTCATGCAAATAAAGATACTTTTAAATATTTAGTGAATATACTCCTGGAGCTCCTATGACAGTTGCTTCTGCTGCAGTGAGCCTAGAAATGTAAAGGAACACTGACACAGGGCATTACCTGGCTGTGATTTTGTCTGGTTAGAGTACTGTGGGGCTGGAGCGCAAAATGATGGTTTCATTTCCTCTCTGATACTAATATCTGATATTCAAAGTAGTTATTTACAGAGAACTAAGTCAGTCAGAAGTCCTAAACTTTAGAAAAGCTGACTTTGATAGGCACGGGAGGCTTGTTGTCAAGGCCCTAAGGGGCCATGACTCGACAGGGAGAGGAGTCCAAGAGGAGTGGTTGCTCCTTAAGGGAGTGATCCTGAAAGCACAAGGGGATGTCTATCCCATCTCGGAGAAAAGGTAGCAAAAGGGCACAACAACCCCCTTGGCTCAGCAGGGAACTCGTAGACCTCCTACAACTAAAAAGAGAGGATTATAAAGAATGGAAGACAGGAATCACCACAGAGGAGGAGTATTCTGTACTGGTCCGTACCTGTAGGGAGCGAACCAGGAAAGGCAAGGCTGCAACCGAACTCCAACTGGCTACACATATCAAGGACGATAAAAAGTCCTTTTTCAGATAGTGGGGAGTCAGAAGAATAGCATGGGTAACATTGGACCCCTGCTAAACCAAATATGACAGCTGACAACCGACACCCAGGAAAAAGCTAACCTGCTTAATGGGTACTTTGCGTTAGTTTTTCATTAGCCCAAAGGGACCGCCCTGCCTAGCGGGACAGCCAGGGTGAGGGTGAATTTATGCCCAGCATCGGTGTAGACCTTGTAAAGGAACACCTTGAGAGTCTGGACACCTTCAAGTCAACTGATCCTAACAGATTGCCCCCCAGAGTACTTAAGGAGCTGACCGGCATCATAGCCCAGCCACTGGCAAGGATATTCGAGAATTCGTGGTGCTCAGATGAAGTACCTGAAGATTGGAAGAAGGCCAGTGTGGTGCCCATCTTCAAGAAAGGGAGAAAAGCAGATTCAGGGAACTACAGTCCAATCAGCTTGACCTCAATCCCTGGAAAGATTCCGGAAAAAATCATCAAAGAAACCATTCTTGATAAACTGGCTGATGGCAACATCCTGAGGGACAGCCAGCACGGATTTGTTGTGGGTACGTCTTGCCTGACCAATTTTATCTCCTTCTATGACCAGGTGACATATCACCTGAACAAGGGAGAGGAGATTGACATCATAATATCTGGACTTTAAAAAAGCCTTTGATCTGGTGTTCCATGATCTCCTCATAGAAAAAATGGCCAACTGTGGCCGTGGCTACATCACAGTCTGATGGCTAGGGAATTAGCTCCGAGGCCGGACCCAGAGAGTGGTAGTTGACAGAAGTGAATCATCATGGTGCTCCATGACCAGTGCTGTCTCCCAAGGCTCCATCATTGGACCTTTTCACTTTAATGTCTTTATTAACGATGTGGACACTGGTGTCAGAAGTGGACTGGTCAAGTTCGCCGATGACACTAAACTTTGGGGTAGAGCATCCACACCTGAGGATAGGCTGGTGATCCAGGCTGACTGGGATAGACTTAGAAAGTGGGCAGATATAAACCTGATGATATTCAGTACTGACAAATGCAAGGTGCTCCACCTCGGGGGAGGATAGAGGGGGACCCGTAGCACCCTTATAGGCTCAGCAGTGCTATGCTCACTAGCACCACGGTTGAAAAAGACTTGGGGGTTATGAATGACCACAAGATGAACATGAGCCACCAGTGTGATGTCACAACTGGTAAAGGAAACAAAACTCTGGCTTGCATCTATAGGTAGTTCTCAAGTAAATCTCAGGATGTCATCCTCCCACTGTACTTGGCCTTGGTAAGGCTGCAGCTGGAGTACTGCATCCAATTCTGGGCTTCACAATTCAAGAAGGATGTGGAAAAGCTTGAGAGAGTCCAGAGGAGAGCCATGCACATGATCAGAGGGCAAGAAAATAGGCCTTATGAAAAGAGGCTGAGAGCCATGGGACTCTTCAGCCTGAAAAAGCGCAGGATCAGGGGTGACCTGGTGGCTGCCTACAAGTACATAAGGGGTGTGCATCAGGATCTGAGGGAACGCCTGTTCACCAGAGTGCCCCAAGGGGTGACAAGGACCAATGGTCACAAACTCCTCCAAGACCATTTTGAGCTGGGCATAAGGAAAAACTTCTTTACTGTCCAAGCCCCCAAGGCCTGAAATACACTCCTTCCAGAGGTGGTGTAGGCACCTGCTCTGGACTCTTTCAAGAAATGTTTGGATGCTTATCTTGCTGGGATCCTTTGGCCCTAGCTGACTTCCTGCCCCTGGGGCATGGGGCTGGACTCAGTGATCTTTTGAGGTCCCTTCCAGCCCTAATGTCAGCTTCATATATTTCATAGACTAGGGAATAGAGTCAGTGTCTTTGCCTCCTTTTATCAAAGCAAGACCAGAAATTCTTAGAGGAGTTTGAGCCAGAAATACGCCTACTGCCTGCTAGAAGCTAGTGTCATGCTCATGGATTTTTATGCTGGCATGAAATTACTGTGACATAGTCATAGATTTTAAAATATGAGCCAAAATGTCATGTATGCATGGAAAAGCTTCAGGAAGAAAGGGAACCAGAGAAAAAGGAAATGAGAGGCAGTTAGCAATAATTTAATCCAGTGAAAATATTGTTTTTAATAAGGTTTACCAAACCTTGTCTGAAATCCCACCATATCCCAATGGAGAGTGAATAATTTATAATAGTATCAGTTAAACCTGAAGAAAGAGCCTCTGGAGAAAACTAGAGAATTGGGTTAAAAAGATAAGTAATTAGCTTGACCCGAGAAATCAAGGTACAAATATGATTTCAAAAACTAGACAGGGAAAGCAACAAAAGAGTATAAAATGAGCAATTCTGAGAGTTTCCATGGATAGTGATGGTTTTCTGAAAGTGATTAATTTTGCCAGAGAGAGAATGCAACTGTATCAGCTGGATCAATTGAAATTTGTTGCATGATGTCATAGAAAATTAGGGGTGAAAGGAGGTCATCTAGTCCAACCCACTGCTCAAAGCAGGACTGTCCCCAGCTATATCATCCTACCCAATGCTTTGTCTAGCTGAGTCTTAAAAGCCTTCAAGGATGGAGATTCTACCACATCTATTGGTGACCTGTTCCAGTGCTTTACTACCCTCCTGGAAAGAAAGTTCTTCCTAATATCTAATCTAAACTTCCCTTGCTGCTACTTGAGACCATGCCTCCTTTTTCTGTCATTTGCCACCACTGAGAACAGTTTATCCCCAGCCTCTTTGTAACCCCACTTCAGGTAATTGAAGGTTGCTATTAAATCCCTCATCAGTCTTCTTTTCTCCAGACTAAACAAGCCCAGTTCCCTCAGCCTCTCCTCATAAGTCATCTGCCCAGTCTCCTAACCATTTTCATTGTCCTCTGCTGGACTCTCACCAATTTGTCCATATCCTTTCTGTAGTAGGGAGTCCAAAACTGGACACAGTACTCTAGATGTGGCCTCATCAGTGATGACTAGAGGAAAAGAATTGCTTCTCTTGGTCTACTGGCAATGATCCTACTCCTAATACAGCCCAGTATGCTGTTAGTCTTCTTTGCAACAAGGGCACATTGTTGGCTCGTATTCAGCTTATTTTCCACTGTAATCCCTGGGCCGTCTTCTACAGAGCTGCTGCTTAGCCAGTCGGTCCCCAGCCTGTGCCAGTGCATGGAATTGTTCCATCCTAGGTGCAGGACTTTGCACTTGTCCTTATTAAACCTCATGAGATTTCATTTGGCCCAATCCTCCAATTTCTCAAGGTCTCACTGAATCCTAGCCCTAACTTTCTAATGTATCCACTACTTCCTGCAGCTTGGTGTCATCCACAAACTTGCTGAGCGTGCACTCCATCCCATCTTCCAGGTCATTGATGAAGATATTGAACAAAACCAGCCCCAGGACCAACCCCTGGGGCACTCCACTTGACACTGGCTGCCAGCTAGACTTGGAGCCAGTCATTGACTACTACCCTCTGAGCCCAATGATCCAGCCAGTTTTCTATCCACCTTACAGTCCATTTATGTCAAAAGAGGAATTTGGATTTGCACATTTTGAAATTATTATAAATGCTGATTAAAATAGAATGAACATTGACAGCCATGTATTACTTAGACACTTTCTCTGGGACAACTTGGTGCTTCCACAATGAAAGTTTTAAATAATAATAATATAAATTTATTATTTTATCCCGGCTTGGTGATCAGCCATGGAGGGACCCTGGGTGCCCCCCCAGAGGCACCAGTCGCCAAGCTGGGGGGGCACAAGGGGGCCCCTACAGGCTCCCCGGTGGACCTGGAAGTGGACCAGAAGTGCTTCTGGTCCACTTCTGGGTCTGCTGTCGAGCACACTGGGGAACCCCGCATGCTCCTGTGGGACACTCCATCCACCCCAGCATCACAGCCACCTGCTATCTTGAGATATGTAGAAAAAACATTTAAAGTTGTGTCTATGTCCAAATCTCCAAATCTTTTCAAATCTCTCCAAATCGATTCAGAGAGTTCCGATTCGATTTTAAGAGATTAAAGTGTCTCCTATTAAATACTAACATCTGATGACTTGCATCTGCCTAGGAACTCTCCCCTACCAACAATAACTGTAGTTGTATTAGTCTGAAATCCTAGCTGCACTAGTGCAACTCATTTCTTTCGCTTGCCTGGCATACCTACATAACATATTTGCTACACTGAAAGTTTTTTTAGTCATAGTAACTATATCAATATAAATAAGCTTTTGATCTGATTTCCTAACTGAAGACCCAACATTCCAGAGGAAAGTGGTAGAGGATTCTAAAGTTGTACAGAAATTCTGAAACATTTATCATCTCTTTCTGGTATTGAACTGATTAAATGATGAGGCATTTTCTTTTGCCTTTTTTTTTTTTGCAAACAGTGACTCCAGGCAAAAAGAGGCAAAATTGTTGATTGCAAGCCTCATAGCTTCTACACACATAAATTTACTTATGCATGCAAATCTTTTGCTCCCTATTCCCACTTAAATGTTTAAAAGTGATTTTGATACTCATAAAAATTTTAGATTGACATCTCTAGACAGTGAAGGCCTTTAGTCACAAAACATACAGGCCAGACTTGCCCAGTGCTGCAAAAATATGCTTCAACCCTGATTTCATAGACATTAGGGGCTGGAAGGCGCCTTGTGAGATCGAGTCCAGCTCCCCTGCCAGAGGCAGGAAGTCTGCAGGGATCAAATGATCCCAGAAAGATAAACATCCAAACACCTTTTGAATGAGTCCAGAGTAGGTGCTTGCACTACCTCCGGGGGGGAGTCTGTTCCAGACCTTGGACACTCGGACTGTATAGAAGTTTTTCCTTACCAAGTCTGAATCGGCCTTCTACAAGTTTGTGGCCGTTAGACCTAGGTATCCCTTGAGAAGCCCTGATGAACAACTGTTCTCCCAGATCCTGATGCACCCCCCACCCCCCTCCCAATATACTTATAGGCTTTGTAAGGGATAAGAGTGTAGCTAGGTCTCTCTAAGCATGTAGTCTTGGGCTTTTCTTCTGTGGTTGCCCACAAGGGAACTGTTTTTTACCAAGTGTTTTGTAATATGTATACCTAAGCAATAGGCATTGGACTTGAGGCCATCAGCTTCTATTGGTATAGGCCATCAAATAGCTATCCCATGACAATGACTCATTAAATCACATTAATAAGACTGCAGACTTGAGTCGGAAGATGTGATGCAGCCTCTTGTACAGTGTGCAAAGTGTGCCCTTGGAAATGAGTAATCTTGTAGCCAAAACACATACAATGCAGAACTATTAAACTCAAACTCATTAGTAAAGTGGATGGGTCTTAATGCCTTCATTGAGCGCCTGCATTCTAACAAAGTAAGAAATGAAGAAATTAACACAATACACAATTATTCTGTGCCTCCTCTCAGCACTTTCTTCCCATCCTTTCTGAGAAGACTGTAAACAAAAACAGATTGATGAAAAGAGTTCCGACTGAAAGATCCATTTTAATGTTTCCCTGCTTTGGGATCTGTTCTGAAAGAGGCCACTGTGCATTGCCAGCCCTTTCAGCGATAGCATAAGAAAGGGCTGTTTGGTGCAGTTCATTTTACCCTGACAGGCCACCCGTCTTCCTCCTCCTCCTCCTCCTCCTCTATTTGCTTTGGGTTCTAGCTAGAGGATGCTGGTGCCAAGCCATGGAGTGATAGCGGAAGCAGGGTCTCCTTAGATACCTTCTCTCTGTGGAACTCTCTCAGCTGCACAAAAGGCCATTTATCTGAGAAGGCTTCAGTATTCCTGCCATGTGGGTTTGTTTATTGGCCTGTCACCTAGAACAAAGGACCAAAGCTTTTTCACATTTAAAAGGATATCATAAACCATGTAGAATATCCTGGTAGGAACATGAGAACGCTTGCAGTTTCTAGATGCAATAAGAAGAGGGGAAGGGGGGATTGGCTGGTAATGTCCTATGTGTGTGAGATGTTGCAGGGAGCTGCAAGTCAGTGGCTGTTTTCTTAAACTATTTTTGTGCTGCAGGTAAGAAGTTATGACTTCTTAAAATATGGAAAGAAAAATTAAGTGTTGAAAATTACCAGGCAGTTTTTATCCTCCTCTTTTGATTTTTCCTGACCTTGTTAACTTTCAGGGAAAGCTTTTATAAACTTGCAGTGACGCATTTAGCTACTTATAATGTAACCCTTTTAATCCCAGAGATGAGCTGATAAGGTCTCGTGGATCACTTTTCATAAGAGGAAAAATTGATGCTAGTCAAGTGTTTCTTTGATACAGTAGCATGCTTTTTTGATATAGTAGCATAGGGGTAGGTAAGCAGGGTACTCATCCTGGGTACCAATTCAGAGAGGGGACAAAAAGGGTGCCACTGTCACCCAGGGCACAGAAATCACTTGTTATGCCCTGCTTTTTTACAGCTCTGCTTATTTATGAAGAATGCACACTGAATCCTATTTCTCTGAGCATAAGAGACATTAAAAAGGAAGTAGTTTCCTTACTTGGTGTTCCAAGCTGCTTTTCCACCCAGTGCTGTAGCTAGAAAGCTCTCTCTTTAGCTTTCTTGTGCTACAAGTGTCCTTCACTTCTGCTGTTTTCTCCCTCTGCTTCTGTGGTGCATCCTAGCCAAAACAATACCCAGCCACGTGTATTTGTATTCAGAAGCCGACATAACTCAGTTCCTGTTATGTGTTGCATGTGGCTTGAGTTTCTAGCTGTGACTCCCACTGTTTCAGCTATCTTTGTCTGAAAAGACCTTAATTGCTTCTACGATTTATCCTGGATGTGAGAGGTGCTTCTGTGCGGGGGGGGGGGGGGGGGGGGTTGCAAAATACAGGCCGTAGAGGCCATTCTATCTGGCCCGCAGAGCTCCTAAAAAATGTAGAAAATTAATATTTATCTGCCCTTGATTCCTGTCAAAAATGACAGGAACCAGGGGCAGTAGGACCCAGGGGAAGCCCAGTGGGCTACCGCAACATCAGGGCCCACCCGGCCCTGCCCCCCCTAGCCAGAAGCGTAACAGGGGCTTCTGGCCTGGGACCATGTGGCTGCCCCATGCCAGAACCGCAGGTAAGGCGGAAGGAGGGAGAAGGGCAGGGAAGGACCCCGGGCAGGGAAAGAGCCCAAGGAAAAGCAGGCCCCCACCTGCCCTGTGCCCATCGCCCTGCGCTGCAGCCACTCGCTGCCCATGTGGGGCTGCCTGTGCCTGCTCAGGACAGCCCCACACAGGCTGTGAGCAGCTGTAGCAGAGAATGCTGGTCACGGGGTGGGCGAGGGGCCGCCCCCCCCCCCACTCAGCTTGTCCCTGGGCTCCTTCCTGGCACAGAGGAAAGCAGCCCCTCCCTCACCACGTGGCCAGTGCCTTGCACTGCAGCTGCTCGCAGCCTCTGTGGGGCTACCTGTGCCTACTCGAGACAGCCCTGCTCGAGCTGCAAGCAGCTGCAGTGCAGGGTGCCGGCCACGGGGCAGAGGAGGGGCTGCTCCCCCGCCACGCTCAGCACCACCTTGTAATACAGCCCCGCTGCCAGCCTGGGCCCCGTGCCCACTCCGGGCTCACCCATTGGGGTTGCATGTGGCAACAGCAGCTGCAGCCTCCCCGCTTGCCGCACCAGGTAGTGTTTGCCACCACTGCCTCTGGACTGCCCAGTGCATGAGCTCTGGGTGGGCAGCAGTAGCCAACACTGCCCAACGCAGCAAGTGAGGGGGCTGCAGCTGCTGCCACCGACGGGTGAACCTGGAGCCAGTGCAGAGCCCAGGCTGGTAGCAGGGCCAGGTTACAATATGGTGTTGAGCACAGGGAAAAGCAGCCCATTGCTTACCCTGTGGCCGGTGCCCCACACTGTAGCCGCTTGCAGCCCATGTGGGGCTGCCTGTGCCTGCTCCAGACAGCCCCGCATGGGCTGTGAGCACCTGCAGTAGGGAGCGCCGGTCATGGGGTGGGCGAGGGGCCACTTTTCCCTATGCTCAGCACCAGCTTCTTCTCTGCTGGTGAGCAGGGGGTTGGGGCTGTTCACTGCCCCCCACCTCTACCATGGGGCTGGGGGGCACTGCGAATGAGCAGATGCGGGAGCCAGCGGGAGCACGGAGCCCGCACCGGTGTCCCAGGGCCAGTGCCGGCGGGGCCCAGAGCAGGGTGGCAGAAGCCAGCCAGCAGGGTCTCTGTGGAGCCAGGCCAGCTCCACCCTCTCCCTGCTGGTGCAGCCCAGCATAGCTTCACAGACCCCTGCCAGTCTGTGCCCCACTTTGGCCCCCACTGGTGCTGGCCCTGGGACATTGGTCCCAAGACATTGGGACACTGGTCCCAAGATGGTGACCGGGGGCGGGGCTACCCATGTGGCCCTCGACAGCCTGCCAAAACTGGGTAAGAGGCCCTGCGCCCGCAATAATTGCCCACCCCTGTGCTATGCCCGTTATCTTCAGGATTTCACTCCAGGCCTGTGAGAGAAATCTGGCGGCTCAGTACCTCCTGGTAGGGGAAACGGGGACCCACTTCTCATTTTGGAAATAGGAAATAGAGGAATTGTATTTGCATTCTAAGATGCAATAGTAAGTTTTAAACATAAATGTCCACAAATCATACTTCTACTTTAGTTACACATGTTACTTGCAGTTATTGTAATCTGGAGGTGGGCAGTACAACTATATTCTCCCTCCCCTTGTTTATAGGTCTTAGTTTCACTAATACCCAAGATAAAAAATTCCCATCCTAAGAGTAATGAGATACCATCTGACTGGGAACTTGGGCACTGTGAACTTCAGCATCCATCCAAGACCAGTAAGGACTGTTCACAAAGCTGAAAGTCAGATTCATATTTGAAGGCCCACCCTATTTTCACTAGGGTATTTAACATCTTGTATGATCAAGCTCTTCAAGAGGAAATGGCAAACCTAGCTATGTTGCAAAGTCTTGCCAAGGTCACAAAATTGAGGCAATGTGGGGAGGACCCATGTTTTCTTCTCTAGCCTCAGTTAATCACTATATTGTATGGGAGGGCATTTACTTTTTATCTGAAGTGTGCTTTTTAAAATTCCTGGTGCCTGTTCCCCCCGCCCGCTCCCCCAGCCATCACCATTTGTTTTTAAGGATTGTGAGCATTTATCTTACTACCACAAGGGGTTCAATCCTACAAGGTACGGAAGCTCAACAATATGCGTAAGCATAAGAAAAGTCCCAGTGGATTAAGTAGGATAATTAAGTTGCTTAAAGTTAACCATGTGGTTAAGTGCTAGTTTACTTGGGGCCTGTGTGCCAGACTAATCCCTACATGCCTTTCAAAAGCAGTGAGTTGCACTGGGATTACTTAAGTACTCCTTGCTGGTATCGTGCTGCCAGTGTGCCTTACAGGCAGAGGGCTCCCAGGGTGGATTTCAGCAAAACTGGAACAGTTGATTCCATCCCCCAGCAAAACTCAGCTAGACCAGCAAATGTGCAGTGTTGCCAATGTGCCTAAGTCTAAGAAGGACTTTTGCAGACGCAGCTCAGTCACAAATCTTGCTTTATTTCACCTGACTGACCTAGCTGTACCAACAGATGCCTGTAGACTAGGTTGGAGACTGTTTCTTGGCTAAGGGGGAAGTAGGTAACTCAAGCTAACAAGTTTTCAGTCTAAAGACTACGCTTTAGCTTGACCTGTTCATATGTGTGAAAACTAATGATTGACTTGCCTTTGCTAGGATTTTACCTTGAGGTATCTTGCTTGAGTTAAAAATGAACCCTTTTCTCCTAGTGAAGATAAGGCTGCAGTATTGGAGCATTTTTACAAAGGCTACACTTTTATCCCACCTGAGGATGGGGGAAACGAAGAGCAAACCTGAGCTAATTAAAATGCTGTTTGCCTTCACCCCAACCATTCCCTTTTCCCTTCCTTGAGTGGGGTGATTGAAGCCATTCCTTATGCTGCTGAATTTGATGTTAAATGAGAGATGAGTATGCAATTTGCAAGTTGTAAGATGCAACTTAAAATACTATACTTACTCAAATCCAAGATGAGGTTTTCCTCCTATTTAACATAGCTGGGGGAAGCCTCTCATTCTGGATTCAAATACAAGGTAGTAGGAGGACAAGCAGTTTTTGGGCCCATGCCACAGGTGTTGTCTCCCCCCTGCATCTTCCCCTTGCAGCCTCTGTCCCCAACAGCCTTGGGCCACTTGACCTTTCTTCCCCCCACTCCTATCTCTCTCTTCCCCTCCACTCCCCTCCCCTCCAGCCTCAGGACCCCTGCCTCCTTTCCCTCTGTCTTCTGCCCAGATTTGGGGCCACAGCTGCCATGCCACCACTGGTGCTATGAGCTGGGCCGGGGCCATGCTCTTGCCCAAGGCTGAAGCAGAGCCAGAGCCTGCCTAAGCAGAGCAAAGGTAAATGTGGGACTGGGAGGCAGCAAGGCCAGAGGCTGCTGTGGGGAACAGGCTATGGGGCCCCAAGCCTGCAGAGTTGGGGAAAGGTAGGGGGAAGGAGAGACAGAAGGCCTGAAGTTGTGGTGGGGGGGCAGTGGGAGGGCAGAGGCAGTGGCGGAGGAGGGCAAGTGGTGGGAGGACAGACAACAGATGGCAAGGTGTCAAGGGGCAAGGAGCGGGAGTAAAGCTGCTTGATCCCCCCCCCCCATTGCTTGCCCTACTGCTTGCCTTTTCCTCATCACCTCTGCCACTGCTTTCCTGCTGCAGCAGTATCAAAGATGAATTTAAGATGATCCTCCAATAATTAGATTCTACACATGGAAAATGTTAACTATTACATTTTCCATGTATTGAATCTCATTATTGGAGGGTCGTCTTGGATTCGGATAAATACAGTATTTGAATGTGAAAACCCAAGAGAATGAGACTGCAGCAGGATGCTGAGATGGCTATTTGTTTGAATTCAAACAGGGTGTTAGCTTTGCTTTTTAATTCAATTAATATGTTGGAGTCTCTCCTCGTTGTTTTCAGGGATCATGTGTAAAAGATCTTTATGTCACGCTTCAGGAAAGCGTGGGAAGTATCCTTGGTATTTCAGCCAGTGTTTTCACTCTCTCCCTTCAAATGCTATTGCTGCCTACACAAGTTAATTGGAATCAGAAAGCTGACAGAATGCTTAAGAAGTAGAGCAGGAATCTGAACTGACTCTAAGCCTCATCAGGCAATAAATTAATTACTTAGACGTGGTCATCACAAATGAAGCAAACCTGGAACTGTCTTAGATGCACAAGTTTTACGCTTTTTCCCAATGCAGCAGATAAGGAAGTAAAATAGCTGTGAGCGGTACCCCTGCTTTGATTTTAAATTCATGGACTTGGGCGAGGTGTTTTTTTATAACATTGTGAAGATTTATTTAGCATGTTTCTTCTGAAACAGTTTGTTTCCATCTCTTTGTGGTGTAGCATGTTTTGCTGTCAAGAATGGAATGGAAAAACTAGAAAAATGAAAAGAGAAAGGGGGAAGAAATGCCAGTTAATGTCAAATGTTTCTCTTCTACAGTGGCTTCTAATAGTAATAATGACTCCCTGTGCAGAGCATTTCCTAGGGAATAAATGACCAGCCAGGCTTTCCATTTTGGGTTATCTAGTCCCCCAGGCTGTCATTAATTTCTAGGAAATGTCCTAGGCCTCAGTCATGGTTCTTTAATGGTGATTTTCTCAGCTGCACAACATGTCAGTGTTTGATGACAAACACTTCATCACCAGTGCCTAATCAGAGAGATTTGTTCAGAGTTTAGAAATAGCACAAAGGTCTCTGAAAATAGAGGAAGCCAACGGGTTTTAATGTCTGAAAAAATGTTGCCATTCCCTCTTCTGCTTTTATTTTGGGGTTTTTTAAGTTGGTCTGGTAGCTCCAAAGCAAAGGTAGGTAGGTGAGTGATTGACAGAACTTAACATGAACTTGGTGAGTGTTTATCTTTTTGTACTGCTGACCAACACCCTGAGTATTTCTGTTTAGTGATGATGATACTGTAAGGCTGGCCATAAGAGTGTTGGCTAGGAGAAAGCAGAAGTAGAAGCATAGCAGCTCAGTGGACTTGAGCAACAGAGACATTGTTATGAGCCTTTCCTCCCAACAGGTGCACAATATATTGGTTGTACCTTTTAGTCAGTGCTAGTTTTCCTGAGTGAGATGTCTTTGCAGACTTTCTTTTGTCTAAGGCCCGATACTCCGTAGGGCTTTTCAGTTTTTAAACTTTTAAACCCTCTTTGTGAACATAAAAGCCTGGCAAAATCTGGACCCAGTTTTCTGTGGTAAGTAGTGCAATTCCATTGAATTTAGTAGAGTTTCACCAATATTTATAAGGGTTGAGTTAGACTCCCTCTACTGAGAGAGTGTTATCAGGTTTTTATTCCTGCAGGGACCCTTCCTATCTATCCCCAACTTCTTCACAGTCGTGAGCACACCCTATTTTATTTTCTTTTAATTGTCCCCAGTAGGGAGTTACTTGGCATGTTATAGTTAAGAGTTTAGCCAGTTTGTTGGCATGTTGCTACTGAAAGTTGTTACATGTGCCCTTGTGGATGTATGTGGTGACTAGCACATAGGAAGAGAAGGAAAGTTGAAATATTCAAAGCCACTTGACACTAAGTCCCAAGATGTATGTAGATATTTGGGGCTGTTTTATGCTGTGAAAAAGAAGTCCTCCTTGGTGTCAGTGTGGAAGAGCATGCCTTAGCAAGGGGTCCTGGGGTGAGTGTGTGCCTTGTCCAGGAAGTCTGGTCAACTTCAGTGGGCACCTATACACACATGCCCAACACCTGCTCTGATGCATGCTAATTAGCACTCATTGGAGCAGGCTTGATTAACTGAACCTGCTGAAACATCCTAGTTAACATACTTTGGCAGTCTTGGTGTCTCGTGTATTCAGTAGGGCTGTGCAAGACAGCACCGTTTTGTTTTGACTTCCATTTCACCGTTCAGAAGGGACAGTGTTTTGCTTCATCGTTTCATTTCGTTTCAAAGTACTGTTCCATTTCATTACATTGAAACTGTTTCGACGCATTCCGATATTTCACCCATGGGCTGTAATGGGGAATAATGAAAACGCTTATACCTTTGTCATTTCTTGCCTGATTCAGATGAAAATTGCAGGGATGGTAGCCCCTTCTGAGGACGTGAAGTCTGCCACGTTTCAAGGAGATGTGTGCAGGGGTTTTTGTGAAACTGCACCTCAAACAGTTGAAAGCAAAACTATCACTTGCTGGCAGCAGCAGCCTGCTGTCATCTCATGCACAGATCTGGAGACCCACACCCCCAGTTGGGCTGTGGGGCTGTGCTGGACTCCTCCCAAGGGTGCAGGCCCCTGGATCTGCGCACGGGATGACAGGAGGCTGCCGCTGCTGCCTGGGGCCAGCGTTGGGTGCAGCCTGAGCCCAGCATTGGGAATACTGCTGCTGCCACTGGCCACTGGCCCCAGGCAGCAGTGGCAACCTTCTGTCATTCCATGTGCAGATCTGGGGGTCCATGGCCCCAGGAGAGCTATGGGGCTGTGCGGAGGAGCAAGTCTACAGCGAATTTTGGAGTGGGAGTAGCCCCCCTTCCATTGCTGCCGCTGGCCCCAAGCACCGGGGAGAACCCAGTGTCACCCCTGCTGCAGCCCTGGGAGCAGTGGATGCCGTCTACTTGCAGCCACTGGGCTGCACCACGCCAGGGGGTCGGGGCACAATGCAGCCCAGCAGCTGCAGGCAGGTGACGTCTGCTGCTCCCAGGGCTGCAGCAGGGGCAGCACCAGGCTCTTCTTGTCGCTCGGTGGCAGTGCTGGGAGGGCAGGTTAAGCTCCGTAGGGCTGGCGGACCCGCTTGGAGCGCAGTCCTGACTCTCCCCCACCTCCTGCCACTGGGCTGCACTCCAAGCGGCTCTACCAGCCCCACGGAGCTGAGCCTGCTGGCAGGAGGCAGAGGAGAGCCATTGGCCAGGGCTGCCCTCTGAGCATATCTGCCACTGGCTTTCCACCCTCAGGCTCAGCTCCGTGGGGCTGCAGAGCCTCCAACCACCAGATTCTGCTTGCCAGGGATGTGCTCAGAGCCAGGGCTATGTTTCAAGCGACTCCACCAACCCCATGGAGCTCAGCTCCATGGCGGGAGAGCCAGTGGCAGAGCTGCTCAGAGTGCAGCCCTAGCAAGCACAGCCCAGTGGCGAGAGGCTCCACAGCCCCATGATAGTGAGCCTGGCACCAGGAGGCAGCAGACAGCCACTGGCCAGGGCTGCTCTCGAAGTGGCTCTGCCACCGGCTCTCCTGCCGCCTTCTACCGTCAGTTTCAGCTCCCTGGGGCTGGCGGAGCTGCTCAGAGTGCAGCCCTGGCTCTCCCCTGCCTTCCACCAGTGGGCTGCTTCAAAACTTGAAACATTTCAAAACTTTCAATACATTTCAAGTGCCCTCGGTTCATTTCAAAGCTGTTTTGAAGCCTTTTGTTTCATTTCGATGTCACTGTTTTTAGCTCAGAATGCTTCAAAACAGCTTTGAAACGAAACATCCTTTGAAATTTCTCACAGCCCTAGTATTCAGCATCCCCACACGTAAAAATTGTCATGCGAGTGCTTTAACTAAAGCTTTAGTTAACAATATCTCTGTTGCTGAAGTCCACTGAGCTGCCATGTTTCTACTGAAGCTTTAGTTAAAGTGCCCCTGCTGCCATTTTGAAGTGTGGGACACTGAATCCTCGAGATGCTGAGGGTGCTTTAATGAGAGTGGCTCCCGAGACCTTCTCTAATAAAGCACCCCACCCACCACAGGCCATGTGTAAAGACACCCAGAAAGACTATCATTGTTCCTAGTTCCCTTCATGGTGAAATAGGATTAGAAGTGGTTTCTTGCACCCATATAAAAGTCTGGTTCCAGTCAGACCATTGATGTAGAGTAGTTATATGGCATCACACTTGTTTGATAACATTTCTAAACCTTTTGGCAAATAATAAGCAAGCTTACATTTATCAAGGTTGGTCTGGTGTTGAACAGTATAGCAGCGACTGCCATTCTGGTTGGGCACTTTGAGAATATCTCTCTTTACATAGAATTGTAGAAAAATAGGGCCTTGAAGGACCTCAAGAGACCCATTTAGTCTAACTCCTTACTGAGTCTGGATCATCCCTCTCTAAACCATTCCAGACTACAGGAGACCCTTGCCATTCATGGGGCATACGTTCCGGAGCTCCCCGCGAATGGCAACATCTGCAAATACTGACGGGGCTCCCCATCAGACCCCACAGCCGCCCTCTGCTCCTCCCCCCCACTGACTGTTTGCAGGACTCCCCCACAGCGCCTGGTCACCAACCCCTTCTCTCTAAACGCCACCGTGGCTGCCTTCAGTGTCAGTGGCAGAGAAGATGCCGCCACCGCCAACCTCCCTGTCCCAAGGGCTCCCCTGCAGCCAACCCCTTTTCCCTGAGCGCTGCCGCGGCTGCCTCCAGGGGAGAAGATGCTGCCGCCCCCACCTCCCTCCATGTCTCTGGTGCTCGCTCTCCGCCCACCTCCTGGCTCTGCCCTCCCCCACAAATATTTGAATCCACAAATCCAGAGTTCGCAACTAGCGAGGGTTTCCTGTAGTTTTTGTCTAACCTGCACTTACAAATTTCTGGTGATGGAGACTTAAGAGTTGATAGTTACAAGAAGTGGAATACCTTAAAATAGTAACACTTTAGCTAGCATTCATGAACAGAGGTACTGTGCTCCTGGAATCCCTGTTTTAGGTTTCATCTGAAACACATTTCAGTTATCTGGTAAGGATTCCTTGATATACTTTATAAGGACAGGAATAATAGCTCCATTGTGCAGGCTAAATTGCAGTAGGGATAGTTATACTTTTGCCTGTATATTAATCTCTTATTGATTTTATTGGATAAATTATTTACCTTTACTCGCTGTTCTCAAAACAGTTGCTTTTTCTTGTGTGGTTATGATGATTCCGGTGTTTTACTTCAGAAGTAGCTGTATTCTAGGGCTAAAGTTGCAAATCCGCATCTATCTAGGTGTAATTGTAAATATCTTTGCAAAACATTTGGCTGAACCCACTCAGACTTGTGGACAAAAGGTATGTGAGATTTACTGTTAAGTAGCTACAATTACTTAGAGCTTCCTGTTTGGTTACATGAGAGTCTTTCACACACATAATTATAGAAGATTTGCAAACTCTGCTGCTTATTAGTTGGCTACACTAATTCAGCGAGCAAGGGGGTACAGACCTGAATCTAGACTTAAAATTCTGTTTTCAAGACAAGGGAAATGTTACACTTTTGGAACTCAAATCCAGTTGTTTCAATTGCCTTCTTGCTTTCCATTTTGAACTATTCATTTATTAGGTGTGTTTTTCTCTTTAAAGGGTCGTGATTACTGTTCAGAAGAGGAGGATGTCACATAGTGCCAGTTCTGCCAATCAAAACAGGAATACTGCTGTGTAAATAGATTACAACCCAGTCAAGATCTCTTGGAAGTCTTCTAGAGCAAAACAGCACTACATAATAAAAGAAGATCATTTCCACATTGTATTCTCCATTCAATTACAGTGTTTCTTAATGGACAAATAAGGAATATTGCTAAGAACTCATGGAACTGTCTTTGTTGCTGCTAGTTAAAACTTGTTGCAACTTTTCACTTTTCTGTGTCCAGGTATGCAGCAAATCCTTAAAATTAATCTGAAAGATGCTGTTGATTTTACTAAGGCTGCTGGCCTATTTTCTATTGGGTGAGGTAGTATTATACAGAACTTCCATAACTGAACATTCAAGCATCTAAGACCCCTGTACGCTGTTTGTCAGTCCACATGTGGGCCGGAGTGCTTCTTATTCCTGGTGATTTCAAGCTTTGGAGATGGGATATTTCGCCATGGTAGGCCTGGTTTTTCTGCTGAGAAGAAGTTGAGAAACTATTATCCATTAAAAGCATGTTATCACACATACTGGAAGTGATACAGGAGCAGAAATCTGTATTAAAGAAAAAAGTTTCATTTAATAGGTATCTTAATCAAGGACTAAGCTTGCAGTATTGGTATTGCTGAGCGCAAATGGAAGTGTGATCGCAATCATTTTGATTCCCCTTTTTTTCTAAGAAAATAAACATTTTACTGTTTTTATGTATTCTTGTCTTTTACTGTTCATACAGTACAGCCTCCAATGAGTCTGGGGGATGGGAAAAGCAAAATTAATCCTCTGCAGTGATGACTTCAAGATGCTAACATTTGAAAGCATCTATCTGCAAGCCAATTAGGGATGTCTGTTGTGTGTTCTGTAGAGTTTATTTTTCCATATTATACAAAGAGGATATCTTCTCAGAGGCAGATGTAATATTTTTAACAAATATTGTCATGAGTAAAAATAATCCTAAGGAAAAAAAAACCTTTTTGTATTTCTTCTTTTGAGGGTGTTTAATGGTGCCGGCATTTGTCTTCATCGTTTTATATGACAGCATAAACCCCACAGCACAAGAAGAAACTGTCAATACATCATTGGGGCACAGAGGTTTCTGTATTCAGCTTATTTCTGTGCTCTTTTGTTTGTTTGTGTGTGTGGAACAGACTGTGAATGCTGATGACAGTACATCCAAGATTTTCGAGTAGGACTAGATGATTTAGGTGCCTTGGTTTTTAGATGCTCAACTTGAGAGTCCAGTAAGGGCCCTGATTTTCAGGTGACTTAGCACTGAAAACCCTTTAAGATATCTTAAGTTAAGTACCCAAAGTCAGTAGTCACGTGTGCAATTCTCGACCTAAAGTTACAAACACCAAGACTGAGTGATGGAAATTCTAGTGAGTAAAGAGATCTCTTGAAATAGTATGTGGTAATGCTAAGTAAGATCAAGCAAACAGGATACATAGATTTTATTCTGTTTTGAAATCTTGTTTGAAATAATACTCTGTTGTTTAAATACTTTAAGAAGCAATGGCACACTCAGAGTTGCTCCCCACCCCCAGCTTCTTCCTCAATTTCCCTAGGCCTTGTTTTAATGGTCAGAGGGCAGAGATAATGGGCAATGAGCTGAAACCACCTTTTCTACCACATGTATACTCTTGAATGTCAATATGGCATTATAGCAATACGTGTTAATGTTCTTTTTCATGCAGAACTCGTTTTAGACAGCTCTAGAAAGAGTAATTTGCCAGGAGGATTTAATAAGACTGCTGTATCAACCTGACTTTAAAAAAAAAGTCAGCTCTAAATCCTGAACCCTGCTGAGAGCCCTCAATCTTTTGGTGATCTCAGTGGGAGAAGAATGTAGCATGAACTGAACTAATGTAGCTGATGTTAACCTAGAGTGTTTAGATGCTCAACTTGAGATTCCAGTAAGGGCCCTGAAAACCCTTGAAGATATCTTCATGTGCCCCATCTTGTGATGCCCTGAGCGTTCTTGTTACACAAATTGCCAATTGCTCAAATCACAAGCAAGACTTTATAAAGGGGGATAAGGCAAGGCACTGCATTTATTGATTGCATGAGTTAGACATAGAGGTTCAGGGCATCACAAGATGGGGCACAAAGTCAGTTATAGAAAACTTAAAGTATTTTGCAGCATAAAATGCCTGGAATAGTAGACTTTCACTGTCAGCCTTCCAATTAGATGACTATTTATCTTGTTTTGTAGATGAAAATTACAGAATTCTGTTTTCCCCAGACCTCTATTCAATTTTATTAACAATGTTCGTGGTTATTTTGACACATGGCATGTCCCAAACTGATCTGTACTGTGCCTGTGCCCCACTATACTGAACTCATTTTGCAAATGAAGTAATTGCTCAACCAAGTAGGCAGCCCCTGCAGGAACACCAGGAACATGCATTTCAATTCTTCGTGCTACCTTGGAACTTGATCTTGCAAGCCTCATCCATGCAAGGAAACCTTACCCAAGCAACTGCCATTGACTTCAAGAAAACAATGAAGAAGTGTGGGACCAGGCCCTTGCTTTCCAAATATAGCATCTAGTTCCCAGGTGATAAATATTTCTCACCATGCAAGTTGTGTGTTTAATGCATGCACAGCAGTCCTCCAACCTATCCTTCAGGATGGAGTTATTTCAGTGTAAAAAATGTATGCTTGCCTAATGATAAAATAGTATATTGGTTGCTGTTCTGTACTGCGTGAGCCTAATCAAGAAGGAAAAAAAACACCCTGACCCTTCTCATATGTCTAATGTGACTGTACTATCAAGCAGATAGTGTTTTAAGTCTTTGTGCAAATTATAACCTGACTTGCATATTGCTGCCTTCAAGAGACAATGCCAGCAAATGCTTGGGTGGGCGTCTGTATTGATGGTTGCAATGATGTAGCGAAGGAAGCGCTAGGTGGAGAATTTGGAGGGAATTAATAGTTGTCAGTGGAAATGACATGGAATTCAAGACTGCCCAATGGCTGTGAAGTGATTGCCAACAAGATTTATAGTTGCTTTTACCAATTATATTGTGCAGTAAGTGTGAATAGTGAATTTTACTCCTGTTCAGCTCCAATCCTAGGCCATAGCAGTGCTTGTTATCATTGACAGCTACCATATAGAAAGAAGATTTTGCATTGACAGTTTTCTGTGCTCTGACTTTGTTTTTTGCCCAATTGACTAACTAGCTGTCTAAATATTTGAGAGAGAGAGTTCTTCAACGGCAGTAAAAGGAAAATAACTATGTTTACTGAAACAAAATGTAAAACAGCAAAATTAATCATCTCTAATTTGTCAGATTTATGAAGTAACTGGATTTCCAAAAATTTAAAGATCTGTTTTGGGCCCTCTCCACACCTTGACCACTCAGAAATGTCTGTCTTGTTTGTCTGTTTCCTGAAGACTTGGTCAGTGAATTGCTAAGAATACTTCCATAAAATTAGTTGAGAGAAAGCAGACTGCTGGCCAGAAATGGTATACCATACTGGAAAATGTCAGTGAATGACAGAACCTCTATAAAATTGAGAATTGCTAAAAGTGCTGTCTTAACTGTGAATGTCTCTTCCTTTTGTTATGAGTGAAAAAATGATATTGGTTTTATAATAGAGAGAACTTAATGGCACCAAAAGCAAAACTAAATAGGCTCTTTAGAAAATTTATTGTTTTTAATCTCATGATTTTTTTTTTAATTAGGACTTTGTCCAGACTGATGTTAGTTATAAATCTAAAAACATAGTGCCAAGACCTGTAATAATGTAAGCAGATTACTGTAGCTTTACAATTTGCAATCTCTCTTCTCAAAGTTGTACCTCAACTATAGTTTACACTTATGTAGTGAGGGAATGAAACTGTAACTACCATATGTGTGTTACTGGTTATTTTAACTGTTTCTTACTCCAGAGTTTGTTGAGCAAGAAGCACCAAGAAAATGAACATAGACCAAACTGTCATATTTACTAATTTGTGTTTACTCTCAAAATTAGGGTGATTTCTGGTTCCTTGTTCAAAGCCTGATTGTGAAACAGCTTTGTCACATGATTTGCCCCTCTTCTGCCAACAAAATCGGCACCGTTGGAATTGTGTTCTCCACTCTGAGTCCTGGTGAATTCTCACTGAAATATTCATGTGTGTTTCATAGATGCTAGGACCGGAAGGGACCTTAACAGATCATTGAGTCTGACCCCCTGCCTAGGCAGGAAAAAGTGCTGGGGTCAGATGACTCCAGCCAGATGCCTATCCTATGATGTTCATGAAAGGTCAAATTGTGACCACAACTTCTTAGACTTTCAGAAGTGTGTGTGTGTTTGTGTGACCATGACCACAACTCAGATTTTCAGAAGTGTGTGTGCACATGTGTGGTGAGCAGAATTAGGCAGATAATAGAGCCTTCAGAACAAGGACTCCATAAGTGAATCCTAGAATACTCTATACTTGCTATACTAAGATTGGTCAATATATATTGTCTGAATTGTTATACTTTTCCCATATAAAATATCAAGCTTTTGGTCCCACAGAAGTGGGTTCCCTGTTTAAACTCTGGTAGGCACCTACGGCAGAACCATAGGGAATTGTCTGTATAGTAGCAGCTCAATACAAAGGCAAAATGCCAGTGCTCAGAGAACAGGAGAGCAGTGATGAGGCTAGTTATTTGTGGTACATCCAAATTAAGTACAGTGAAGGTGAAATTCTCACCAGACCCAGAGTAGTGATTGGCAAAAGTTAAAATTCCACCTTCAGAGAGTCAAAGTGGGCAGTTTGAAGTGTTGGACTGAGTTAAATCTCTCTCCCTAGACCAAAAAAGGTCTTCAGCTGTTGGCACTTAATAAGAAAGACTCCAGCTGGGGCTGGTACCTCATCAAACAGCTGACGCCTCCAAGTTAAGTTTGGAGAAGCAGCACCAGAAACTGTATCTCAGTCTGTTCTTTCATCTTCCCAAGAATACTTACCCCTGTTGGGAAAGGAGGTTTGAGCTGCTTTGCCCATTAGGCAGTTTTTTGAGACCAAATTAAAGGGGATTGTCTTTAACCATTGCAGCTGGTCTACATAATTTCTGAGATTAATTCCTACTGCATTTTTTTCCAGGGGCTCTTAACTCTCTAAGCTTTCACATGCCAAATTTTGGAAAGTAGTTTCTTTACTTGCTCCTCCAGGAGGGCAGCAATGTTGGCATGTGCAAGACTGAGTTGTGCTTTCTACAATAACTCTGCCATCTTAGCTGAAGAAAGAAAATGAAGACACTGGTGCTGATCATTTGGATGAGAAGCTGCAAATCAGGATTTGTACGTATGCATTTCTGCTGAAGTGAAAAGATTTTTTTTTTCAATGATATCCTCTTGGTTTAAGGAGTGTTCTTTTGAAGCACAGGCTAATAAAGCGCATCAGAGTTGATTTCTAAAATAATATAATTTAAGGTTGCGCTAAGGGGACATGACTGGCTGGGGACTATCTTGCTTATAAGAGTTGAATGCTAGGTGTTGCTTTGGGCACCAGGGGGGAATCCTGGATCAGCTCAGTTTTGTGGACATCTGTTACTGTATTATTTTAATCCCTTTGCCACTTACATTTTAAAAAATAGATGCAGATGCTGTATCCAGGCTGGGCTTGTTGGACTTTATTATTGATCTCCAATTTTGCCAGTGAGCTACCTCAATATGCTAGGTCAAAAGTAGTTTCGGTAGGTGATGTAAAAAATGAACTGTGGCCCAGCCATAACATTCAATAGCAAATGCTTTGCACTGTCATATAGGGAGAACTTGGTTTTAGGATCAAGTCATCCTTGCCCAAGCCAATGAGCTTCTGCAAGGCGAGCTTTCATTTTTTGCTCAAGTGCAGTACCTGTTGTTGATGGCCTCTAATCAATGGTCACAACAGAGGATTGTGGCCTCATAGGTAAAAGCATCTTGAGGTGTGCAACTACATCCTGTGTTTGTAAGTGGTGTGCTTGGCAGTCTGATGGATCTTTTCTACCTCCGGGGTCTCCTCGTCAGAGCATTGTAACTGGACTCTTTGGGGCAGGATGGCTTTTTGAAACGTAGCCGCATGGAGGACTCGTTCTATAGAATTCCAGTCACTTGCATTGCATTATAGCAAATGTTGGGTGGGAGGGCAGGAAAGAGAGTTCACTTCCTAACTTCTGCCATTCAGGAAAAACATACTAACTCATTTCATGTACTTAGCTCTTGGTTGCTGCCTAACTTTCCAGATTAAAAGAAAGACATAAGCAAGAGACTGTTAATGCCCACTGCTGTTTACTTGTTAATTGTTTGTGTTCCTGAATCAGTTTATGGTGCCAGGCAGTGCTGGTGCTGAGGCTTAATTTATAATTAATTTAGCTGTGTCACTCTGAAGCAAGTAGGCCTGTGTTTGCATCCACAGATATCCTGTATGCTAAGAACAGTATAGAGAGGTAGTTAACTCTGTTAGTCTGACATCAGGCAGAAGGTAGGGGTAGATTTGCATCTTAAGCTCAGTAAATCAGAGATGTATAACACAAGCTTTTGTCAGCAGGAGGCTTGCTTTATCAGATGCTGCGTAGGGACTGCCATGGGATACTAGGGATAGTAGTAACAGCATAAAATCTTATCTGGAAGGAAAACTACCATAAAATCCCTGTGGGTAGAAATTCCATGCCTGAATAAAAAGAAAATAGTACTAAGATTGTACTACTGGCCGCTGGTCAGGAAGATAAAGGTGATCACAAAATGCTTAGGAAGACAAAAGAAGCTACTAAAATGAGACGAGCAATAATAATGGGAGACTTCAGCTCTTTTCACAGACTGGGTAAACACATCACCAGAGTGAGATGCAGAGATAAAATTTCTGGATGTAATAACTTCTTTCCCCAGCAGAATTGTTCTAGAAGACTTGGCATGGTTGTTTTTTTTTTTGCAAAGAGAAATACTGCCTCACTAATCTGTTGGAGTTGTTTGAGGGTGTTAACAAGCATATGGACAAGGGGGATGCAGTTGACAAATTTGGATTTTCAAAAAGCTTTTGATAAGGACCATCACAAACAGTCCCTTTAAAAAAAAAACCTGAGTTGCCTCAGAAATGGAGGAAAGGTTCTTTTTGTGGATTGAGAGCTGGTTAAAAGATAGGATAGGGCTAAATGGCCACTGTTCAGGATAGAGGAATGTCAAAAGTTGGGATCTTGCAAGGGTCTGTGCTGGGCCCAGTTTTGTTCAACCTCTTCTTCATCAGTGACCTGGAAATGAGGGCTGCACAGAAAAATCTCAAAGTTTGCAGGTGATACAAAATAATTATGAGTTGCCAAATCCCAAGATGATAGAGGAGCTGCAGAAAGATCTCGCCAAGTTAAGTGAGCAAGCAAAAGAATTGCAGATGAACTTCAATATTGATAAGTGCCAAGTAATGCACATAGGGGGAAAAATAACCTCAATAATATGAGCACAATGCTGGGTTCTGAGCCAGCTGTTACAACTCAGGAGAGAGACCTTGGAGTCATGGTAGCTAGTTCTCTAAAAAGCATCAGCTCAATGTGCAGCAGTGACCAAATAAAACCTAATAAAATATTGGTATAATTTAAAAGGGAATTGAAAACAAAACTGAGAACATCATCATGCCACTATACAAATCCATGATGCATCCACATGATGCATTGAATACTGCATGCAGTTCTGATCTCTGCATCTCAAGACAGATGTGGTGGAATTAGAAAAGGTACAGAGAAGGGCAACCACAATGATTAAGGTATAAAGCAGGTGTTTACGGCTTTATACTAAGTTACTTATTCACTACATCCATACTAGGGGGACTAAAAAGATTATGGCTTCCAGGGAAAGGAGATTATGGCTGGGGGGGAGGGGGAGGCTATGATAGAGGTCTATAAAACGATGAAGGGTATGGACATAGTGAATAAGTAACTTATTCACTAAGTCCCAGGACACAAAAAATAGGGAGCACCCACTGAAATTATTAGGAGACAGTTTTAAAGCTAACACGAGAAAATACTTTTTTACATAGCACAGATAACTTGTGGAACTCACTGCCACAGGAGCAAGATACCGTACTCGATTAAAAAATGGACTAGACAAATTCATAGATGATAGTTCTATTAATAGCTATTAAACAGAACAGTCAAAATGATGTTTATTCTGGCATCTGTAAACCAAAAATAGTGGATGCTAAAATAATGAACAGGGAATAGCGTACTCTAGATATATCTGTTTCAGTGCTCTACCTCTAAATCATCCATTCTTGCCAGAGTCAGAAACAGAATATTGGGCTACATGAATCATTGGTCTGACCTAGTATGGCACATCTGTTCTTATGTTCGCAGGTGAAATCACTGCATATTGGTGATACCTTTATATATAAGGCTCTTACCCATATATTATACTTTTCATTGATGGAGCTCTAGTGCTTTACAAAGCACGCAATTATTATCTCCCCATTTTTGCAGGTGAGGAACTGAGGCACAGAGGAGGAAAAGTGATTTGCCAAGGTGACCTAACAGATCAGTGGCAGAGGTGGAAATGGAAATCAAGGCTTTTGAGTCCCAGTCCATAGTGCTTATAAACCTGATGAGAAACTGTGATAAGGTCCACAGCTGCTTTGAATGTAGGGTCTTGCTTTTTTCCAAGGAGCAACGCAAGCTTCTTTATGTGTGGTGTGTCAGCAGACTGCAGTGTGAGCAATCCCACAAGTTAATGTGTTTGATCACCACATGTGTACAAACCCTTTATAGCTAATTCATGGGGCCAGATCTGAAGCCCAAGAAGGGCAAGAGGGAAGAGTCACTGATTTCAGTGGTTTGGATTGAGCCTTTGATAAACTTCTATTTTCCCAAGTACTTGTTCTAAAGTTGAGAGTGTTCGGAGATGCAGCAATTCTGGACATACACAAAAAAATGCAGTTAGAAACATGTTTGATAATCCTCACTGCTCAGCATTTCAGTTGGATCAGTGTACCTTCTTAAAAAATCCAGGCTTATGTGGGGGAAGAATCTGTTCTGAGACCCTTCTTTTTCTGGAAAAGAAGAAAATTCATCTGTCTTTGCTTGGAATACAACTTTCTCTCTGTCCTGTCCTACCTCACACTTGCAAATGTTTCCAGTAGTATTTGCGTAGATAAATTGGAGCTGCTCAGCCTGCCATGCACACATGCCATTTTTTGGTGGTGATAGAGCCATTATAGCTACTGGCAAGAAAAGCTCAAGTTTTTTTGTGCGCGTGTGCATGTGTGTGTGGATCCTGTTGTGCTTTTGTCACCTGGGCTAAGGACAGACGGTCAAAAAGCCTGAGGCTGAATCAATTCAATCTTCACGGGTTAGTCTAAACTATGTGCAAGTGACCAGACACTGACTTTTGATTCTGGAAATGCAGCCACATGCCTGCAGTGGCCCAGGCCAGATGCTGGGGGGTGCCAGGGCACACCGACCATTCTGCTTAGCTGGAGCAGACAGCTTAGGCCAAAGCTAGCTTGCCTACCCTGTGAGGGGAGGCTTGTGGGGGAGGTGCAAAGCACCCTGAGATGCTGGGAGACTGTGAATTAACTTGAATCTGGAGGATACTTGGGACAGAAATTCAATAAACCCATTTAACCTAAATCAGTTAAGTCTGATACTACATACATCCAGGTTCATCTTAAACTGGTTTTGGCCATTTTGAAAGCAATTTATGTGCACTGAATTTCTGTTACAGAACTGAACTGGTTTCTGATCACTTGTATGGGTTTATATGTAATTTCTGTCCTTAGCCCTTAAGACTAGACTAACACAAAGTGGCTTGAATTAGTCTTATGTCGTAAGACCAGAAAGCAAAGTTTTTTCCCCTGTCATGTTTTCTGAGAGCCAGGAGGGCCATGTAGTTAAAGCTCTGGCAGGTGACTTGGATAAGGGATCTTGGATCAGGACCCTTGTTGTGCTTTGCTTTTCTACCTGCAAAATGGGACATACAGATTTTCCAAGTCTTGATCGTTTAGATCAGGGGCGGCCAACCTGTGGCCCAGCCAGCCTCTGTGTGTGCCAGCATAGTGGCACATGGGACAGGGAACAGAAAGCAGAACAGCAGATCGGGCAGGGAGCAGAATGACAGATTTGGCCAGGAAAAGGGGATCACAGTGGTGCTCGGGGAGGCTGCAGGGTTTAATTTGTGGTATGCCTGCCAAAAAGGTTTTCCCCCACTGGTTTAGATGATTTAAACCCTTTCAGTCGGGAACAGTGCCTTGCAGTGCATATGCGTCTCTGGCCCAACTGGTTCATGTGGGATCTTTAAAGACAGATACAAACAATAGTAATTGGTTATATGGGAATGTAGACACAGTCTGTGTGTAATATTACACGTGATGAGTTTTTCACGTTCTGCATTTTTAATCAGTGTAGAAATGCCTACACAGAGGGACGGGTGCTTGTTAAAATCAAAGTAAATGTTTGTTTTAAAGATAAATGAGAGAGTCGCATGAGAATAAAATGAGACATGAAGCCCCAGAGAAGCTGTAAAAATAGAAAAACTAGACTTAAGATGAATATTCAAATCTCAGCTTATATGTTAATTGTAGCAAGTTTACAAAACAATAATTAACTGTCACTGATTTGGAGATAGAGAAGAATTATGCTGTTCATCTGCACTGGACCTTTAGAATAAAGGATACTTCCTACTGCTGAATGAACCCAGCCACCAAAGAGTGAATTAAATATGAAGTTTTAGGAAAAGAAGTCTGATTTCCTCCCCACCTTCCCTCAGCCCCCAAATGCTCTTTCAAACCCATTCTCCTGTCGTGCTGCCAGTAAGTGTTGCTACTTTGTAGACCAGAGTCCAAAGTATTCTTTCTTTTCTGCAGTCCAGGAGAGCCAATCTTTTCTACAATACCTGTACAACTAACATTTCTTCAAGAGACCAATATTGTGATCTCTCCAGTAGCCAAAATTGTATATAAAACCTTAAGCTTTAAGGACCTTATAACCCATATGCAACCCTTCGGTTAAGCCACTACTCTTGTGTGGCTTCCATGTTAATGATTTCCCTGCTAAGAACTAAGGTTTTGCTGGTTATTTGGCTGCCTATTTAGGGCAGACTATGCATACACAGGTGTATGAGATGTGTACATTTAATGTACACAATACACATTTCTGTAGTGCATAGAGCAGAAACCCTTGTAGCATAATGGCAACAGATTTGATATCTGACAACTGAGAAACAGTGTGCTTCACAGTGGGCACATCTACATGTTCGTTAAGGCACCATAATTACAGCATATTAAAAGTTTAGTACCTGTAATAACAGGTGCTACCAATGCGCCATAATCAGCACTACGCTAGCACATGCTTTTTTGTGATGCTAATGCGCAATAGACTAATTGTTAGTCTACTGTGCATTAGCATGGTCTTGGTCTACCATGTATTAGCATGGTTTTTGCCTGCCACACTAATGCGCAGTAGAATTAGTCTACTGCACATTTAGCATCTCACGTAGATGTGCACAGTAAAAGACCCCCACTGGAAATGCCTGCATCTGGGCCCTTCACAATTAAATCATTGCATACAGTTTGTCAGCTGATCCCCAAAGCTTGGTATTACACAAGGAGTGAAATGCTGTCTGATGTGAAGCCAACACCACAGACTCTTTAGAAAGAAAGCTATAATAAGCTATCCTGGAGGTGGCAAAGGGTTAGATCATATTTGAAAGAAAAAGTATCGATTTCAGTGACCAAGACTAAATGAGCCAGGAAGGTTATGAAGATCCAACATGAGTCCAGAGTTGCAAAGCTAGGCCACCCTACCCCCACCTCTCTCCAACACACAATATTTATGGACAATTCTTCTAATTGCCCCCCCCCGACAGAATTATTTTAATCTTTCCTGGATTTAGTCTCTATTTCCTTATCAAAGCCTCAGTCCCAGCAACACCTTGAGTAAGTCAACCCAATTAGGCAGTGGGTGACAATGTTGAATGCCAGCTGTATTTGGAGACAGCATACAGCATGCTAAACTCCACTTTCACAACAGTTACTGATGCTAAACAGGTGGGAGTCCCCTACACAAGAAAGTCCTTAGAGAATTGGAAGAACAATCATCATGTATTACCCTTTGGTCTTTTTAAAAAAGGGTAGAACAGTTCTGTATGAACAGCTTGACATATCTACCCTTCCTAGGCTGAGCCGTTAATTCCACATTGCTAATAAAATCAATGGCAACTGATACATCTGAAAGAGATGCATGGACATTTGGCTTTCTTGTCGGTGAAAGATCAGTGCCTATCAAAATCATTGAGGCGTAGGGACAGACATTACACATAAACTGGGTTGAGATAAACCTGGTTGAATGTAGTATCAGACTTAACTGATTTGTCTCAAACCAGTTTATGTAATGTCTGTCCCAGACCCTTGCTGGTTTAAGATGAATCAGACTGCCCCAGCATCACAGCATGCTCTCTGGGCTACGTGGGGCTCTGCTCCACAGCAGAGCAGGCCACTCCCCTCTGCTCTCTAGCCAGAGCTGGGGCAGGGTATGGCCAGACACTGGCCTGCCATGGCTCCTGTGGCAAATTTTTCCCTCTGTCCCCTCTCCACCAACCCCCCCCCCCCCCCATACACACACACACACACACACACACACTGGCAAACCCTGGGGACCGCAGCTGCTGTTTGCCAACCCCAGCCATACCTCCATGGCTTGCCTGCAAACAGGAAGGGATGGAGTTAATCACTCCCTCTGTCCCCTCTCTCACCCAGAATGCCATGGTTTTGGCTGCAGTCTATGTGGCTTGCACAGCAGTCCTGGAGCAGGGGAGAGAAGCAAGCAGATCTGTGTGTAGATCCAAGCCCTGCTGCAGCTCTGAGCCCAGAGCTAAGACTTGCAGGACCAGACTGATAGGTGGAAAGTGCTGGCAAAGACCTGACAATCATAGGCGATTGGGGGGGGCGGCACATGCCCCCCCCCCCCCCCCCCCCGAGATAGGCTGCCGGCTTTGCGGGCTGTTGCCATCCCTCACTGATGACATGGCCACCAGCAGCTCCAGGCAGTCCCCGCTTGCTGCCACCAATAGCACAGATGAAGGCTGTGGGCAGTCCCCGCCCACCACTCACCAACCCCCGCCCCCACCACTTATACCGCCACAGCCACGTGCGGGCAGTCCCCACTTGGCCTGCCCTGGCCACCGCCATCACTGCGGCTGCCTATGGGTGGTCCCCACTCGCTGCTGCCACAGCCCTGCTGCCAACACTGCCGCCACCACCTTCAGGTGGTGGCCCTGCTTCCCCAGCCTCTGGAGGCACACATCGTTCATACTGACAATCATTCATCAGTGATCACATGCTGGAGATGCAGTTAAGAGAAATTGTACCAAAGAATGCAGAGAGCTACATTTACATTATAAAGCAGAACATGTAAACAAAGCCTTTCTGAATGCCTGGCTGTAAGGAGACACTCTGCCCTCAGGATTAGTAAGACTAACTCTTGTCTTTCTGGCTTACATTTTAAATTAGACTAAGTTGTGTATGCTGTCTTTTACTCAGCTTTATCTTAGCATAGGCAAAGATTTTTGGTAGTTCCCTCTTGTATGCTTTGCAAATTGCTGTGTTCAATACCTTGCTTCAGAGAAAGGACTTTTTCCCCATCCCCTGTGCGCTAGCCTGGGCTGGTGCCTGGCCATGCCCCCTCCACTCCAGCAGGGAGGGGCAAGAGCCTTGGAGGGTGTCTTTTTTTCCCACCCCTTTGGCAGTGGCTGGCAAGCGTGCTCTAGTGCCCCCCGGCTTCTGGCTTGAGCCACTGCAAGCATGTGCCTGCATTTCCTAGTTTAACAGTGTGTGTCTGTCCAGCTATTAATCAGTTTAAGCTGCACAGCTTAGACTAACCTGCAAAGAGTGAACTAATTCAGGCTTGGTCTTTTTGAATGTCTGTCCCTAGTCTGAGTGTTCCCAATGACGAGCAAAAAGGAACTCTTGTCTTCTCTACCTATTATTAAACAGGTGGATTGTAGACAAAGTGAGAACTGGGAAGATAACCTATGTCAAGAAGTGGTTTCTCATGCAAAATTGTATCAACTTCTTATTGAAGAGAAGCTGCTGGTCTTCACTCCTGGAAAAAAAAGATACTGGTAGTCCTTTCCAATAATGGAAGTATGTTTGCTAGTAACCATGAAGAACAAAGATTTTAAATAGTGGCATAAAGCACCACCAGAACTTTATTGAATGTTGCTGGCTAAAACCCAAGCAGAAAACACCCTGGCACCTAGAATGTCCCCTAGAAGCCTGTCAAACTGTCATGGTAGTGCAACAAAAGTTATCCCAGGGAGAGAAACGTGCCTGTACCCCAAGATGAGCAGGCAAGTCTCTCAGTCTGCCTGTCATCTGGAGGAAGTCTCTTGATCACTAGGTCATTGGTGGTTTCCATTAAAGGCCCCTGTTTTAACTTCTAGTAACCCTGACAGATTTTTCTTTTCAGATTAAATTTTTGGTGGTTCTTTTCGAAGTGGAAGGATGGTGTGATGTGTAGTTTTTGTGTTTTGGGGGGACTCAGAGTCATTTTTTAATTATAAAATGGTTCCAAAATATGCCATTCCTTCAAGTGTCTTAAGGAAAAACCCTAACCAAACTGAACTTTGCCATTTGAAACTTTGCAAGCACTGAATTCAGGGGAAAATCATTTATTTTTTTGCTAAATTAGAAAAAAAAATGGTTTTGACCTAACTGCAGTGTAGCAGGGGCTGGTTGCTACTTAAAAAGATGAGTCTTTCTATTAGTTTCCTTTCTCCTCTATCAGGACGATTTGATTCACTGATGCTATAATATGGTAGTAGTTCTGAATAGTAGCTTTTTTTAAACCTTGGAATAATCAGTGCAAGAGACTTGGCACCTTATTTCAAGGTTTTGATAATAGTGACAGTTTCACCTTAACTGGGCTGTTAAGAAGCTTTTCCCTGAATATGTATTAAGCTGATATATTAGGCTGTTTCACTGTAATGTAATGAATATATAAAGCTGTAAAAATTAACATTCTGCATCATGACATGGTTCTTTTCCCTCAAGGCCTGAAGGTTTATAGACCTCTGTTAGTGCAAAAAAATACGTTCTTTCTGATTAAAACACAGAGAGACAAGTTTTTGAGAGATTGCTATTGTAGAGTAAATTGATATGTGAGGACTGAGAATGGTATTCTCAGTTTTTAGCATTCTGCATCTATTAATAGCTTCTCTGAATGAGTCATACAGGGATGCATATATTCACAGTTGAAGAGAGCTGCTACGTAAAAATAGCTGCTATGTAGTGGGTTTTCTTAATGCTGTAATGCCAGTGCAAATAAGATTGACATCACTTTGCAACAATACCGCCCAGGCCATAACTTAAAATAAACATTAAAAGCTATGAAATATAGAGTATAGCTTTTGTATTATAAAGTATCTATGACAATACCCTGTGTCTTGCTGTAGCACTGTATCCCCTTCCTTTTCTTCTATAGCTCTTTTTTGGTTTTCTCAGCTGTTCAAAAAAAATTGATGTTTTAAAATCACATTTTCTACTTTTCCTAAACTTGTATTTGAAAAACTTAGGGAAGGAGGAGAGAGAGACTGTATGTACATAAAGAAGGGTATATCCCCACCCCCCAAAAAATACTACCACACTCCCCTAAATAAGACATACACCTCATTCTAGGAAAGCAATTTTTTTTAAATGCCTGTCATGGTTGAATTCTGACTAGTAGGTAATCCTGACTTCAGTGACTGTGGCTGTGAGTGTTAACACTGTATCTCTAAGCCCTCCCTTCTTGAGACCGGCAGAGAAAGAAGCATGACAGCCGTTGTGCAACAGTGTCTGCTTGCTTCTACTCCTTTCTATTCCCTGATTCTATGCCAGTGAAGAAAAATCAGCTTTCCCATTTAAGATATTCACCCCAATTTTGGAGGGTTGATTTTTGGGGGGAAAGCTGCATGTTGTATGTGGGTAAATGTGATATGTTTGTGACATCTGTGTGGCAGAATATTAAAAAGATTGTTCCCTGTGGATAACTGCAGAACTGTATGGTAAAGAGCACTGTTCATCCACCTTTGAAAGCATTCTGCCCATACCTTTATTTTCTTGTAACATTACAAACCCCACAAAAGAACTGCACACAGTTGGCATTTAAAAATGACCTAAGATCTCATCCTTATTGCAGCACACAATGTGCACAGTCCAAAAACACACAACCCAAAAGTATACTTGTGTACAACTGGGGACAGCTTTAATTTAAAACAGCTAGAAATAGCTAACTTGTGCCATGGAAAAAGAGAGAATTTACAGTGTCCCAAGGAGAGATTTGGCATTTATTTCTAGCAAGTATCAAAGTGAAAGCCCTAATAACCATAACGTATATAGAAGAGTTACTGGGTAGTTTTAGATGACATTAATATTTCCTCTCCTCCTCTGGCCTTTACAGTTAGATTTGTGTAGCTAAAGAAAGTCTGGTTTTACAGAAAATGGAGTCTGTAAATGGTGTGTAAATACCAGTATAAACTGCAATTTTTTTCACATTTCAAATGCTTGAAAAAGCTTTTCTGTAAAGTATGCCCTATACAGAGTGTGTGTATAAGAGGTTTATTAGCAGTCTTTTGGAATGACCTACATAGCTCCTTTATGAGTTTACACACATGAATAACACCACTGGGCCAAAACTCCCAGTGCTGGAACAAATATGCCATCTTGCAATATCTAACGCTGTTAGCCACCTAATGGGTGAAGAATGTAAGTACACAAACATACACACGTATTTAGACATTTGGTGTTGGATGCACAGCCTTCCTTGTACATTTAAAGCCCTAATTCAGCCAAGCATCTGCTTATATGGCTTGCTGAACTGGGGCCAGAATTAGCCCTTTCTTGCAAAGTGTCCTATAGTCTTTCTGCTCCATAGTTTAAGAGAGTGACATCTGAGAATTCATCTCCATTAGCTTTTAATTGCTCGATTGAACTTTCTCTGGAAAAGCATGTTATAAAGAGACCATTTCAGCAAGAAACATTTATTAACATTATCTTTTTATTTAGTAATTGAAAATGGGACTCTTGACACCATTAAAATTCAACTAGTGTGAGTCTTGATTTCTACAAAGAAAGCCATTTGGGGCTTGACTTTTTGTTTTCTTCCAGATATTTTAAGTTCCTACACCTTCCAGGAACGTTCTCTGTGCTCCTAGTCTCCAGTTCATTTCTGAAGAACTAGTTCTTCATCCTTAATCATCTAGGTATAATACCATACTCAAAACTTTCCTTAAAAGCACCAGTTAAAAAACACATAGGGTCTCCTGTTCTGGTTTGTTTTTTTTTTAAATTGTTACAATAATCATATCCAATTAATAGAACTGTTGTCTTAAAATAATTCTCTTGCATGGATTTGTTACAAATACCAGTGCAACACATAGAGAAGATGTCTAGCTCTATCTTTAGATTGGGTCCATATTCTCTTGCATATCTCTTCTAATTGCAAATAGAGGTGGATACTTTTAGCCCAACTTCCTTTGATGAATATTCATCAGAGCCTGTTTTATACAATTTAGTTATGGCAATGACTTAGACCATTGCTGACAAGACAGTCATATTGACTTTGACTTATGGTTATACTGAAAAGCACACCGTCTGGTCTAGTTTTATTTTACTCACCAGGTATATTTTTTTCCTTAGGAACATTTTCTTGAAGTTCAGCCTGAACTTTCCCTATAATAAATTCATCTCATTAGTCACAGTTATGCACAATGAATAATTCCCCTGCCACCTTGGCATTCAGACCTGGGTATCCCAGCTTCTAGGTCTGTGCGTTCATCACTGGACATATCGCCTTTCTTCCCTTGCTTCTGTGATAGTTTAGGGATTCTGTGATTCACCTCTTTTGTAGGATTTTGATCAGAGAATTTCCTTTGGTTCTGTATAGGTTTTTAATGAATAAAGCTGCACATTACCAAATTACCTGCCCTATCTATGGGTAGCAGTGATATCATATATGTTGCACCCTTGTTTTTAGTCTCAGACTTCATGTATTCTTCATGCAATTCTTCCCCTTACTGCCTACTCAAGCACAGCTCAGTCTGGCTCCCAAGCTTTCCTGACTAATGGCACCATTGGCAAGCTCTCACTGGGCTACCACCAGCTCTTTTTTGGCTTTCTCACATGCTGCACTTCTTGGGCTGGCAGAACTCCAGAGCTCCAACACTAGTCTTGGCCTATGGCCCACCCACGGCCTGAAGACCAGGAGAGTCATAAGACATGATGTGGGGCCTCTGGTAAGTGACCAGGACACAGCATACCTGTTGCAAGTGGGCTGGCCAGGCCCCAACTTTGCCTGGTTGATCTTAGAAACTAGTTTTCTTTCTTTATTAAGCTTAGAGAAATTATGCAATATATGATGTGGACTACGAGTATAACTAGAGAGCCATTAAATCACTGTTAGCTGGCTGATCAAATGCAATGCTTACACATCTGAACTGTGATAGAACGATAACCTCTTCTTTTTTTTACCTTTGCTATGCATTGCATAAATACAGAAGCCAATTAGATTCTAATGTTTACATAAGAAAACCAATCTCCAGTTATCACAAAGGTAACCATGCAGGTGTACCCTACTTCACTACTTTGGTATGTGTACCAATTAAGTTAATCCTTATTGTTGAACCTCCCTACAAACCTCCCTATCTTCCAGGAAGATGTGTCATTTGACTTATCATCTTCCAAGTACAATCTGCAGATACCTTAAAACACCCTGTTCATTATATTTTTGGCAGTTCAACTGAGACTGATCACCTTCCAGGAAAGGAGAGGGAAGGAGGGAACTTGGTTAGCAGCTGAGACCTTATTAAACCAAGGTAAAGAAAGGGGCATGGGGTGGGGAGAAGCTTTGTTGAGCCAAGGTTTTGCTGAAGTCTTAGCAAGACCGTGGCAGAGGCACAGGGCCTCTAGTCTATCCACAGTACTCTTAAGTGGAGCCAGAAGTTAAAAGACTATGTATGCTGCAGTTACTTCATTCAGGTGGAGGCTAGAATTTGATTGACTTGGGAAAGAGAGAAAACCAAAGGGTCAGAAAAGGTCAGCCATGATGGAGGATGTCCTGCACTTGATATTCTAAACCTTGTCAACGAACTGAAGGTGATGATAAATCCAACAGCTCTGAAAACAGCTAGAGAAGGAAAAGGAGGCCAAAAAAACTATAGAGAAAGAAGTGTCTGCTCTTCAACAGTAGGTGGTAATTGGCAGAGAGGAGGTGATGACTTGAGTCACCTAAAAGCACAGCAGGTTGAAGGATTTTTAAGTTTCTCTCTTTGATTTCCTAAGACAGTGACATGAGAGAACTGCAGCTCCCCTATTGTGAAAGGGGACGTGTGTTTTGAGTCATAGCTAGATGCTGCATCTGAGAACAAAAGCTATACAAGTGAGCCCAGGGGAAGAGAGTAGGGTAGATGCCAACTACATCTACTAAAATGTGGAGTTTGGTTTCTGCAGAGAACCTCCACCAGTATTTACCTCCACCAGTCCCAGTTTGCACAGGGAAGAAGCCAAGGGACTTGTTAAAGCGATTTGGGGATGTTGAGGTAGTCCACACAATTGATCGTGTCCAGAGCTGTACCTGGGTTAATTTTTCCATTCAAGAATCAGCCCAGAGGTACCTGGAAACTTTGGGATAAGCACAGAAGCTGTGGTTAGAAGGCAGTCAACTAAAAGGCAGAGGGCTGAGTAGATTTTTCCCTTATAGACTAACTAAATCAGAGATGCATAAGCTTTCATAAGCACCAGCTTACTTCAGGGCTGTCTACCATCTAAAAGTGGCTAGGGACTGCAGGCCACCCAACCACACACCATGTGAGCTACACACCCCTGAACTGTGTGTTATGCAGGCTTCATGCTGTGCCACCTCAGCACATTGCACAACCTCCAGTGCACCATATGAGCCCGCCCAGCTGCCTCAGTGTGCAAGGCCCCCACACTGAACAGGCCCTGACGTGCTGCATGAGCCACTGACTTACCACATGGTCCTGAGCCCTGATGCTCTCTGCAGGCCCCCTGTATGCACAGACATGGCACATATTGTGGTCCTGCTCTGCCTCCCTCCCTGCACACCAAGAGCCTCCTGCTGCACCTCACTGGCACAGATTTTGTGCAGGGTCCAAGAGGCCATAATTTAGTCCATGGGCTACCAGTTAGACAGCCCTGGCTTACTTCACCAAATGCTGAAAAGGAACTGGAGGAAGCAGAGATTCTAAATAGGAAGAAGTGATTAGAATACAAAGGATAGGGAAGGGAGAGACAAAAAAAGAGTAGGCACTGTTAGGAAAGATAAAGTGGGTAGATGAGAGAAAAATAAAGCAGTAAACCCATAGAGACAGAAGTCACAAAAGTTAATCTAGGCAATAGGATAGGAATCTATAGTCTCTCTTAGACTATACTGAACACAATCCAGTCTGGATGATTTTTTGTTCCAGAATTTCCTGTTCAAGTTGATTTTTAAAGTTTTGTTGTCTAGCAGCAGTTTCTCGGAGGTCAGTGATGGAGTGTCCAGGAAAGTTAAAGTATTCTGCAATAGGCTTGTGTGTCTTTCTGGAATTTATCTCAAATCAGTGTTCATTTATTCTTTCACATAAGGATTGCCCTGTCTTTCCAATGTAGACTGTAAGTGGGTTATGGCATTGGCAGAGGTGCTAGTAGGTGAACTTCAGAAGTTATAATCTGTGTCGCTTGGCCCAGTGATGATGTGGTCTGTGTTGATGTGGGGCCACACCTGGCCTCTTGGTCCAGAGCAAGGTTTGGTGCCTTAAGGAGAGGATTTAGGTAGTGTGTTGCTGGAGAGATGCTCTTTGAGGTTGGGCAGCTGCCTGTAAACCAGGACAGGTTTGTCTCTCATTGCTACCTTCTGATGCTCACCATTTTCCAGGAGGGATTGGAGGTCATTAGTGACTTGTTCAAGCTGAGAAACTGTAGATGACAACCAAAGGGATTCTGTTGCCCTTGTGTCCGGGTTGTAGCAAATTGGAGTGGGGTCTGTTTCTGTTGATTGGAGTGGCTACAGTTTTAGGATTGTATTGTAAGTGTAGGAATCCCTGCTCCAGATCCTTCATTTCTATATCCCTTTTCAGTAGAATCAGAGTAGATTCTAACTTCAATGTAGAGCTTGGTCTGTAAACAGTGAATCTAGTGGTGTGCTTAGGATGAGAGCTGCGGCATAGAAATAGCTGTAGTGGTTGGCTAGTTTCTGATGCAATATGGTGATGATATGGCCATTGCAAACTTTCACAGCAGCATCCAAGAAATGAATCTGCTGGGGGAAGTATTCCAGATTCAGTTTGATGGAGGGATGGAAGTTGTTAAAGTCCTGGTGGAATGTCTCTAGAGATTTCTTCCCATGTGTCCATATGCTGAAGATGTCATCAATGGATCTTAGATATATCAGAGGTATGAGAGGACAGATGGAAAAGTGGACTTCAAGATCTGACATAAATATATTGGTGCATTGAGGGGCTCTACACGTGTCCATGGAAGTGCCATTCATTTGTAGACATAAAGAGTCTCCAAATCTGACGTAATTCTGTGTGAGGATGAAGTGGAAGAGTGCAAAGGAAACAGAAGAAGTGTCATTGTTCTTTACCATGTTGTTTATGGCTTGTAATATGTCCTCATTGGGGATGATGGAGTACACAGTAGCTAATATGGGGGTAGCTGAAAGCTTGTAAATTAAGCATAGTTTCTTCTAGAAATCTGTGGTGTCTGTGAAATAGCTAGCAGCTCTTATGGCATATGGGAATAAGATAAAGTCAATGTAGCCAGAAACTTTTTCTATGATGGAGCCAATGCAAGAAACAATGGGGCGTCCTGGGTTGCCAGGTTTGTGGATGTTGGGTAATAATGGAGGTCCTAGTTTTCTCTGGTTAAAAATCCCCAATTCTCTGATAAAAATCCCAAATTTCTGATTAAAACCCCCAAAATCTGCATTTTTCCACAATTATAATGAAATGCCACTGTATATATAGGTATCAGTTTAACCTAATGTTTTATTGATATATTTACAAATGTAAAGCAATTTGGAAGCCTACTAGTGCCTCAGTCATTATAATCAAATCAATTCTAAATACCTGTATAGTTTGGTGTTTGATTTTTTTTTTTTTTTTTTTTTTTAAATCATGGAAAATCAGAGCTCCACCTACCCCCTTCACTCACCAGAACATGGGTCCAGCTGTGGCTGTCTCCTTTTAAAGGAGAGATCCATGATTTTCTACTTTAAATGAGAGAAAATTGACATTTTTCTCCATTAAAGTAAAAAATCTGCATTTTTTCCACAGCAAGTAGAAAAACTGGATCCCTGGTAATGAGTAAAATTGCCTGGCCTGGGATCCTGGGATATGGAAGCATTAATTCTCTCCTGTGTTTCCAGCATCTTTAAGCATTTCTGTAGTTCTTTCAGGCATTGTGCCATGGGGTCCTCAGTGAGGAGTTTGTAAAATTTTGTGTTGGACAGTTGTCTCCGCTTTCTGTACATATGCCATTTTGTCCATGGCAACAGTGGTGTACCCCCTTATCAGCTTGTTGTATGAAAATATTAGGGCAGTTTTTAAGTCCAAGTATGGCCCTCCATTCCACAGGAGTGAGGTTGTAACATGGGGGTTTTTTTGGTAATCAGAGCGGGCACAGAGGCAGTTATATATAGGTTCAGAGTGGGGCTACAGCCCTCGGATGTAGTCCAGGGGCTGCCCTCCTTGTGCTGTGTATGGGTCAGGTCTGTGGCAGGGTTGATCATTGTGCAGATTCTGATCATGGAAATATTCCCTCCACCTTAGGTGGCAGAAAAAAGCCTCAAGTCTCCATACAGTTACACCTTATTGAATTGTGTAGTGGGACAGAAAGACAGACCAGGGATAGTACAGGGCTGAGAGACTGGTTGGATAAATTGATGATATTACCATGGATGGCGGGGCAGTTGTTGGAATGTGTGTTTAGAAAGTTTTGCTTCCTTCATCCTTTTTTTAAGGAGTGAAGGTGTTTCTGATAGGCTCCATGACTGGATGCAGAGATATCCTCTTGGAAAATGGCTGTGTCCAGGTGGTCCTGTATGCTGTTTGTCAGTTCTGCAAGTCTGGTGTTTCCTAGATGTTGGGGGTGAAAGGGACCTCACAAGATCATTGTGTCCAGCCCCCCTGCACTTGGGCAGGAAAGACTGGTAGGGTCAGATGACCCCAACAAGGTGGGTGTCAAGATGCTTTTTGAAGATTGCCAGCCTCTTTGCTGTATAGACGACTGATAAGATGAATCTTCAGTTCTCAGAGTAAAGCACAGTTTGACAGAATAAGCCATGTGATATGCAGAACGGAGTCTTACCCGCTTGGTGTCCCTTGGATATGATATTCATCTGCTTACATCTAGTCAGAAAAAAAGATAACCAAGCATACCTGAGCAATTTTCTTGTGTAGAATGATTGCAGTTCATTTTATTTGGCTGAGTGTGATGGCATCCATGAACAGAGAGAGGTAGTTAACATGTCAACATGCAGGTAACTAGCAGAACAGAAAAAAGGCAAGGCCTGGTTCCCCATTCAATAGGACAGCACTACATGGATGCTGGAACAGTGCCAGAAGACAGATGTCTCCTTAAAGCTATGAGCACTTACAGTCCCTGCTGTAAACTGAGCTGGAAAACTGGAAGCAAAAGGGCAAATACAGTCTGGCCTCTTCAGAAGCCTAGTTTCCAGCCTGGTACCACTGCAAGGCCTTGTTACACAGTAAATTTAGACAGCTTCTGCAGCTCTTAACACCTAGATTAGCTGCATATTAACACCTTCAATTGGTTTAAAGTACTTTGTTATTTGGTTAAAAATTACACCACACCAGGGCAGATTATCTCTAATCCACCTAATTTCCTTCCTGTTCCATTAAAGTGTGACCACTCCCTACAGCTGTTCCGCCCACATGGAAGTCCGCCAGCATCCCAGAATGCAGTAGCCCCTCCTGAGTCAGGGCAAGCAGGGATGCCAGGGTGCAGCAGGGCCGGGCCCAGTGACTCATCCCCTGAGGACATCAGGCAGAGAGAATGCTGCAGCCCCAGAGCACCCAGGGGCCACAGTGAGTCTTCAGCCACCTAGGACACGTTCTGGAGAAAAAAAGGACCAAACCTGAGCTCCAAAGGTCCCAATCCTTCTTTTCTGCAGAACTCACCCGCTGCGCTAGCCCCTCCCAGGCTGTTGGCACCACCTGAGCTCCAAGGGACTCGATCCTTTTTTCTCTAGAGCCTGTCCACCTGAGCTGCCCCTGTCTGGGCTGCTGGCGGTGAGGTGCTGCCTGAGCTTTGAGGGTTCCAATCCTTTGTCTCCTCATTCAGCTTGCAGTTTACTATAACCCTACAGATCTTTGCTGGTGTAATTCCCATTTTGGAGTTGGAGTTCTTTCTTAAACAAATGATCTGGTAGAAACCAAAAAAGAAATAGCAAAACAACAAAAAAAGGATTTTTGAAGGGTCTAAAAGTTTGAAATATAGAAGTCCAGAGGGTCTTTTCTATTTATCCCAAAACAGAGTAAGCAGGGTGGTCTAATATTTAGAGAACAGTTAAGGAGACCTAGAGTGAAAGCTGCCTAAGAAATATTTGACATAGGCTCCTAGTCCTGCCCCTGCTCTCCAGGCCTCAAGTGGCAAGTCACAGCTGTGCAGCTGAAGGACAGTCAGAAATGGTTTTTTGCCTTAAGGTGCGACTGCTCCACTAAGCTGAATAACACTAAGCCAATTAATATTTGTGTGGTTTACGACACAAGGTGTAACAAGGCCTGCAGACAACTCCTAGTGGAGGGCCAGAGAGTGCTGAAAGAGTAACCTGCGGGGCTGCAGAGGCAGAGGTTACAGAGCAGGGTGGAGGCCAGAGGCTACAAGAGCAAGGTAACAGAAGGCTGAGATGCTGAGCACTAGACAGGTATGTTGATGAGAAGTTGCTCAAGTTCAGAAGGGCATTTGGGGCTTGATGTGAAATATGTGAGACTTGCTTTAGGAATCCGTAGGTACGGCAAGAGCGTGTGCAACTAGCATGGTCCATACTGGGAAAACAAGCCACCAGCTTACAGCCTCCATTTTGCTAAGCGCTCTGTGGACACTGAGGCAATCCCTGCCCTGGGAAAGAGTGTGACTAGACAAGGGCAAGGGCAGGAGGAGCAATAGAGAAAGGTGAAGTGTCTGAGGTTGACAGTGGCAGAGCTGGGACTAGAACCATGGTCTTCTGACTGTTGGTACATATCCCTGTTCACTAGGTCACACTGCTTTCCATGGCCTTGCGTTCCTGAAGGAAATGGAGCCAGGGATTACTATTACTCTCACTCGATCAGCTAGGGCATTATAGTTTGGAGCTGCTGTTTTGACTCAATAATCATCCCTCCCAGTACATCCCCCAGCTCAAAGTCCCTACTCCTGGGCATCATTCAGGGGTACTAGTGAATCAGAAGAAGAGGTGAAACCCACTGAGTCCCCCTTCCCCCTTCACATTTCCCTTTCATCTTCATTCAACATTTTGAACAAGACTAGGTCTGTGCCGCTCGTGTGATCTGACAGAACAGTTTATCCGTACCTGTGTCCCCCATCCCTTCCCCTGTGGGGACTAGGGTAAAGGGATGTGTTAATCCACTGACCGTACAGGGTGAGGTACCTTCTCAGCAAGTTGGACATTGTACCCATTTTCAGTACATTAAGGTAGATTGCCTTTTTTTAAATAAGAAGCTGCTAATTTTTCCCGGATGTCCTCAGTTCCTACACCCATGTGTCAAGAGTTCAGCGTGCTTCTGTGTGAACTGTCAGGGGCTGTTTTTCAGGTGGAGCAGAACAAAGAAGCAAAAGAGATATTTAGGGTGGAACCTCCCAGATCCCTTATTACTAGATCTGTTCATCTGCCATTGGGGATCCTGCTTAAACAGACTACCAGCCGTGCTCGGAAATGGAGTTGACACCTCGTGCCTGGTGGGGCTGGGGGTGCTTTGGATCAGTCTGAGAAGACAAAATGGGTCTTGGAAAAAGAGTGGGACAGGGGGAGGCTGCAGCTGCCTTTGTATTTTCTAAGGCTGGTTGGGAGGGAAAATGGAGAAGTTTCATGTTTTATGATTCATTCCTCCAGTTGCAAAAGCAGAGCGCTGGAGCTGGCTTGCTGTTAACTTCTCCCCCACACTGTTCTGATTTTAGTTGCTGGGAAAGGATTTTTAGTACAGAACACTGCTCCTGGAGGCAACAGATTCAAACCTCCCTCACTCCCCTCATTCTGTTCATAAACAGTGAACAAATAGGCAGAGCTGTCCTAATTGATGAGGAAGGAGGGTGATGCCAGGATAATGGTGCCAGGCAGGTGTGAAAGACGGCCCCAAGCTTCAGCATTTGAATGGGGAACTCGGCATGACTTGGGTGAGAGTGAATGATCTAATTTTGTAGAATAAGTTTCCATTTAAAGTATGTTTTTCTGGTCTTTACAAGTGTAAGGAAAATTTGCCAACCATGCACTGAGTGTGGTCGATGCAGCTCTACGTGCTGGAGAGCAGACAGCTTTGAACAGGTGGCTGTGAGATGTGTGAAGTCCTCTATTCCTTTCAGTCCTGTTAGGCTGTTACATTTCAATCCCAGTAATGACACATTAATGGCAATAGTTAACCATTTTGTTATGGCTCATGTTAAGAGATGACATGGGGAGTGAAGTGGGACTGACACCAAGAAGGGTGGGAATTGGGGAACTGGTCCAGGGAAGAATGAGCAGAAAGGAGACAAACACAATGAAGACAGCAAGAATCAAGGATGGATGAGGAAGAGAAACAGGGGTCAGGAACAGTGGTACTGTGAAAGGGAAACATCTCTTACTGAGGGTTGTTGCTTGTGACTTTGGGCACTAAACACACAAAAATGGAAAGTTCAATTGCTATATGGAAGCCAGAGTCTATTCTTTAGTCTTTGTGCAAACCTCCCCTTGAAATCTGTGGGCAATTCACTCTGTACCTGGACCCAAGTACTACAGTTAGAAAGAGACTTCAGCCCTCTACACAAGCTGAGTTTGTCTGTGTGATATAGGAACACATGTCATGCTCCTCCCCATAGCCAGACTGGTCTATGATAGTTATGGTGTCCTTCTTTCACTACCTGGAGATGGAGGGGATGGGCCAGTGACTCAGCTTTTCCCTGCAGCTGCCTCCTTTGCTGTGAAGGGCCTTGTATGGTCCCTCTATAATCTCTAGCTGTTTCATGGAGTGAATGGTGGTTTAGCATTGCTCCCAGGTGATCCTTTGGGGCGCTATGCTACAGCAAAGAAAGTTTCATCTTGAGCTATTCATCTCCCTGTTGCCCTGTCAAGCTCCTCAGTTATGCCCCAACATTTTTAAATCAGATCAGAACAAGGTTGAATGTTCTGCTGTTGGCTTCTTTTGTAAATCATAAGGGACCGGTGGCCTGTTGAGGAAGAGATTCCTTGTGTGCTGGCTTCCTAAGTCTAAAGACTTGTGTGCAAGCTCCTACTCCTATTTTCTGACAAATAATGCTTTATTTCACTGCCCATCTCCCTTGCTCGCTCGTCTCTCTTTCTCTTGCTTCCTTACATGTCTGTCTAGACAGTCTGAACATAATTCTTAATGTGAGGACCTCTGGCTAATTTATTTCCATCTCCATTTGGCGTGCTACTTTATTTGCATTTCTGTCCATTACTGCTGAAACACTAGGCTGTCCAGCTTTCTAAAACAGCACTGAGGCAGCTGAATGCTGTCTCCCCCATATGGCATAGTAATTCCCCCTGTGAGCATTGCTTTCAGCTCATTCTGATTGTTGGTTTCCTTGCATAATCGGTTTAGTCCACAGAGAGCGTCCCTACATGTGCAAATGCTGCTGGATGGGTTTACTGCTAGCTCTCTCAGTGCTAGCTACCCTAGTGGTAGATTTGGGGCAGGGGCTTGAGACCTGCTCCCCCCCCAGCTCTTTCCAAGCCCCATGCCTTGATTGGGGCACAGGGCTGGGAAAAAAGCTGCAGATCTGGGACCTACCCTTAACTGGGCCAGTTCCCAGCCAACCCTGGGCTGCACAGGGAAGTCTGTATGTGCAGCCTGCAGCTACAGTAAAAGCTGTGTTAACCAGCACTTTATTAACCGGAAAACTCTATTAACTGACATCTGAGTGAGGCGGCAAAGGTAAAACCGGAAATACCACTTCCAGGGGACTTCCTGTTTCATTGCTGCAAGCTGAATTTTTCTTCGCCACTTTTTTGGCCCACAGCCCAGGGCAAAGCAGTCTGCGCGGGGAAAAAGCAGCCTGCACGGGGTCCCCCTTCCTATTCCCCAGCACACTGATGCCGGGGAGTATACTGGATGGTGCACATTTGATTAACTGGCATATTTGATTAACTGGCATCCCCCATTCCCAGGGGATGCCAGATAACAGAGCTTTTACTGTAGTTGGGGACTTCCTGAAACAGGACAGTCCCCAGCCAGGTCCAGGCTGCACATGCAGACTTCCCTGCGCAGCCTGGGGCTGGCCAGGAATTGTCCTGGTCAGGGGCAGATCCCAGTTGGCTCCAGACTGGGCAGGGACGTCTCCCTGTGCAGGGAGCTCCCTGCTGCTGAGGCAAGGGACATTGTCCCCACCCAGGCTCTGCTGGTGCAGCCTGCCCTGGCTGCAGGCAGCCTGGGAGCAGGGAGCAGTCCCCCACTCCCTGCTGCCTGGTTGACCAGGAGCAAGTTTGCTCCCGGTCAGCTGTCTACACATACCTTACTACACAGTAATTACTCTGCAGCTAATTTGCTGTTTGCATTTGCAGGTAGCAAATTAACTGTTTAGTAGAGTAAATGACTGTGCAGTAAGGGTCTGCATGTGTAGACTATGCAGTAATTTGCTCTACTGTACAGTAAATAATCTTGTGTAGATGCATCCAGAGTGCAGCAAAGCAAATTCAGGCTGCACATGCTCTCTTTACTACACCCCTTCACAACTTGTTCCAATAATTTGTATCAGTGCTGTTTCCTTGGTTTCAAATAATGACCAGGTACCCCTGTCGGCCTAGGTTTAGCTGGTGTATTGATGTATAAGAAAAGCACTAAGATACCAGTTGTTACCTGTGGGGTATTTCTGAAACTCAAATCAATTATAACGTGTGTGAAGGACATACTTCTGAGTCTGCCTGCCTTTGAACTATGTGTATTACTCTCCAGGCATATCCTATCACTCTAAGAGTATAATTTTCACGGAGTCCATTCCCCCAAGGTCAATGGAAATAGAGAGCAATTGACTTCTGGCAGAAAAATGTGGCAGGTTTCTTTCCTGTGGGTTCATCTCAGCTGACTTGGGGGACTTGCACGTGTCACAATGTACATGTAATGAAAAGTTCTCTTTGTATGGCTTGATTCATAGATTGCTAAGGGCTGGAAAGGACCTTGCAGATCACCAGGTGCAGCCCCCCCTGCTCTAGGCAGGAAGACAACTGGGGTTAGGTAACCCCAATGAAGTAACTGTCCAGTCTCTTCTTGAAAACCTCCAGGGTAGGTGACTGCACCACCTCTGGAGGGAGCTTATTCCACAGTCTGGACACTATGACTGTTAAGTTTTTCCTGGTATTAAGCCTGAAGCGGCCTTCCAGGAGTTTGTATCCATTGGTCCTAGTCTTCCCTGGGGGTGCCCTAGTGAACAGTTGCTCACTGAGCTCCTGATGCACTCCTCTGATATAGCGGTAAGCCACTATCAAGTCTTCTCTCAACCTTCTCTTCTTTAGGCTAAAGAGGCCCAGGTCCCTCAGCCTTTCCTCATATGGCTTGCCTTGCAAGTCCCTGATTATATGGGCGGACCCTCTCAAGTTTTTCCATGTCCTTACTGAAGTGCAGCGCCCAGAACTGGACACAGTACTCCAACTGCAGTCTCACCAGTGCTGAGTACAGCAAGAGTATCACTTAGTTTTACATGAGATGCATCAGTTGATGCATGCCAGTGTGTTATTTGCCCTGCTGACCATCGCCTCACACTGATGGCTCATATTCATGCGATGGTCAATCATTACTCCTAGGTCCCTTTCAGCCATGGTACAAGTCAAGCTCTCACCACCGAGCCTGTATGTATGTTGAGGGTTGTTTGCCCCCAGATGAAGCACCTTACGCTTGGAAGTGTTAAACTTCATTTGGTTCTGGTCTGCCCAACTCTCGAGCCTGTCCAGGTCCGTCTGTATCAGCAACCTATCTTCTGATTTGACCATACTGCCCCATAACTTGGTGTTGTCCACGAACTTGGCCAGTGAGCTTTTTACTCCCCCATCCAAATCATTGATAAAGATTTTGAAGATGTTAATGATGTCACGCATGACATGTATGTGAGTTTTGGGGGTTTTAAATGAGTTTGCATGATTGCAAGCTAAACTACATCCCAATGTAGTTTAATTTGGAACGTTGCAGCCATTAGTCATCTCGCCCCTTGGTCACAGGAGAGGAGGGCAGCAGGCTCCACAGGAAAAAAGGGTCAGATCCCTCACTGCTTCTGCCTTCAACGGGCTCCTGCAGCCGGCAGGACGCTTGGGGCTGCCTGGAAACACGCTGGCTTGCCCCTGGTGCAGTGTGGGGAGGCAGCAGAAGAGTGCCAGAGTGTGTTGGCAGCCGGAGAAGGTGGCGGGGGTGGTGCAGAGTGTGTGGGGCTGTCCAGGTGGGCTGCTAGCTTCCCTAAGCCTGCTCAGCTTTCCAGCTCCCCATGCACCATCCTCACCACTTTCTCCAGCCATCAGCACACCCTGCCATGCTCCTGCTGCCTCCCTATGCTACCCCAGAGGCAAGCCAGCCCATTCCCGGGTTGCTCCAGGCATCCTGCTGGACACAGAAGCCTGCTGAAGGCAGAAGCAGTGAGGGGTCTGTTTTTTGGGTTTTTTTCCTGCAGAGCCTGCCCATCTCTCCCGTGGCCAGGGGGCGAGCTGACAGATTAATGGCCCCCCGACTGTGGGAGAGGTGGGCAAGCTTTACTGCAGCAAGTGCCTGTGGTCACCAGGACAATAACATATATATACACAACAGAAAAATAAAACCCACTGTTACAATTAAAAACTCGCTGTTCCAAGTTAGGGGGCATAGACTGCAACCCTAAGGACTAAAACCCTGTCGCATGTACAAGCGCCCTTGGTGACTACCTGTCATCTAGAGGTGTGTCTGTTACAGATGTTTCAGCAAGCAAGGCAAACAGTCACTGATATGAAAACAACTGAAGTCTCCCTGAGTACCACTAACTGTGTTAAATGCAACTCTTACGCTATCTTGCTAGTAGTACTAGTTCAAAACTGCAGAGCCATGTTATCTTCCAGAAGGGATGTGGGGCCAGATATTAAACAGAGCAGGGGAGTCGGGTACCCTGCTTCTATTCCCCTCTACAGTGCCCCTTGCAGTGAGGGTTAAACCCTCTCTGGCAAGTCACCCATCTCTATGGGTGGATCTAGGATTTTAAAAAGGCAGGTGCAGATGGTGTAGCATATCATCACATATAACACAAGACACATTTTTCTCCAGGTGAAGAGAAAGCTAGAATCTTTACTAATGCGCTAAGAGGCTAGCATTATATTTTCAGTTCAAGGTCAAAGCAAAAACAAATATAACAATGGGAATGTGCACTAATTTGCTAGATTATATTTTACAATTTTAAAACCAAAAGAACTAGGCAAAATAGTCAAAAGATATTGTGGCATTAGTTCTCTAGTCATTTTAATTGCACGTATGTCTCATTCAGTTTCATAAAACAAAGTCTAGCTTTCTTGAGTGTCTTGATGGTGCCTCCAATACTTCACTGTCAGTCATTTCTACACCTGAGTTAATATGATTGCATCTGAGTTAAGGTTTTTAGCTACAGTTAAAACAGCCTGTAAGGCTGTGCAATAGAAAAGGGACACTACCAGGAATGGCTAGCGGACAGCAAAATTGCAGAAGAAAGGATACTTTGAATAACAGAACATCAAGACCATTAAAAAGGAGAGAGGGTCGTTAACACTTGCCAAGTGCAGGGATATTAACAGGACTCAGGGAGATGATAATTAGCCATGAAGTCAATTGACTTGCTCAGCAGTGCCTGAATAGAAATGCCACTGCCCTTCTCAGCAGCTGGTTTTACAGTTTGGTTAGAGCAGGAACCAAAGAGCGGTGCAATTGCACTGGTGCACTCCACCCCCGCCCTGGATTTGCTCCTGCCCATCTGTTAGGCATATTTAATGCAGCCTGAATACGCAGTGGACCTAAACTCCAGCAGGCTGCTGAGGGCCTTCTATTCCCACTGAAGAACAGGCACATTGGAGGCAACCTCTATAACCAGCCCTGTACAGCCAGTGGAGCCAGGTTTTTGCAAGGAATTTGTGTCCCTATTTTACTTCAAGTGTATAAAATTTTAGCAAACAAACAAAACAAAGAACGTTTTAAATTTAATACAAAACAACTATGCAAAAATAGCATATTCATCTGACTTAAAATGATAATGCTGGCTCTCAGTCTGTTAAGAAGCTAAAGGATGACAGGCATTTTTCTGCCCAAGCCAGCACTCCTATAGGGACCATTCAATATTTCTGAAAACCTGGTGTCTGTCCATACTGCAACACAGATCCTGCAGCACTTACTTGGAAGAGAAGTCATTATCACTACTCCAGTGAGTATAAACTTCAGACTGGAAAACAGGACTGGAACAACATGCTGAGTTTCAGAAGTAGGTATTTAAACTGATCATGTTCTTTTCTTACCACTGGGTGGCTGTAGCCTATAGTGTTCCTTTTTTAAAACTCATTTTCCTTGCTTTTATGCAAATCAAACCTTCAATATTCTGAGGTCCTTTATTTTATTGTTTAATATCTTTCATTGCCAGCACCACCAGTTTGTGACTGAGTCTTGACAATTAATAGTTATCTACAGCTCTACTTAAAAAGAAAATGGATTGGTTTGTGCAGTACACCTGCCCTCTGCTGGACGAAATAGCAAAATATGGTCAATTACTTTAGTTTTTGGTAAGAACGTGGCTAATGGGATTGGTTCACTGTGTAAAGCCCTCCTTCTGTTCCTTATTATGGTTGTATGTTTTTGATGGCTTTTAACTTTCAGAACCAGTTATGCAGAATGAAAACTTGTTAAACATAAATTGGTCTTTATCCAGTCTTAATACTGAAATGATAAGAAGCTGCTGCATCTCTATGCAGAACTGTTTGACACTGCCCATTTATTTAAAATAAAAACCAAAATGCACCAACTAGTAAAGGCAAGCGAATGTAGCTGATGAGATCCAAAGGACTACTTAACTGATCAGACTGGGGTTTCAATTTCCTGCATGGAAACCAAATGTCCTGTCATGTTAAAGGTCTCCAGGAACTAGGATTCTTAGTAGTCTTTCTTGCAGATTTGTGCTTTAGTCTTATTTTCCTTTTCTTGATTTCATCCCCTGATCTCAGTTATTCCCCTGCTATTATACATAGTTATATACAATTATTCCCCTGCTATTATTATATTCCCAATTATTATACATGCTGCAAATACTTGAGGCTGGCTATCAGTATTTAGCCAAATTTTCTCTAGTCTGTCTGTCTTGGGAATCAAGCTCTTCAGGTCCTTCCATCATGGCTGTCAGTCTTTTGGTCTTCTCCCCAACATGCAGTCTGTCTTTTACAGTTAGGTGCTCAGGACTGGATACACTAGTGGGTGTGAGAATAACTTGAGTTGCTGTCTTGCTTCCTGATTTCAGGACCAAAGAAAGCTCTTTCTGGGCACCAACACAGCATTAGCTTTTTGTTTTATTTCAGCGTACCCTCCTCCTCCAGTAAATCATTTGGAGCTACTTCCCCTGACCAAGGAGTGTGTACAGTACTGCCTGATGCTGATGTTCAAAAGTTCTGAGCACAAGTGTGCAATTATGCACAAAGACCCAAGCAGGCAATAAGGTCAAAAAGCCACTACAAGTAAAGCAGGATCTGTGACCTGATGGAGGGTGCGTGAAGCTTAAAAACTTTGTCTCATCACTCCCAACGTACAATTAGGCTCAATAAAAGGTGTTGCATTACCATCACTAAGGTAGCTTTGAGAGTCCAAGAACATGAGAGCAGCAGAATTAGTTAAATAAGGTATGTCAAGTCATTCAAGATTAACGCCTAGCATTTTTATGTCACAATTTAGTGTTCAAACACTTTAGTGTTTTCTCTTCTCTCAGGCTAGCACCATTTAACTAAGGCTGATCCCTCAGCTACCTGGGATGCCTGCTGACTTGCCTGCACAATTCAGTTTTTTTTTAAGTAAATAAATTAAGCTCAGGGAAAAGGGAACAGTATTTTTGGTTCTTATATAACTAGCTGAGCACAGTACACCAGTCCCCATCATTATAACAGGTCTCTATACAAAGTGTAATTCATTTGCAAACTTACCCTGATAAGCTACTAATACATGTATAATTTCTTTATTGAATGAAATTCAGTAAAGCAGTAATGTATTTTTGTCACTGCTTGTAGTTCTTGTGCTTTGGATGAGAAAGCAGACTCTTTTAAATAAGAACTTCATATGTGGATGTCAGATTACCTTGCTGTTATGGAAAAGCTTGGGCATAAGGACATGCCCTTTAAGACTGTGACTGTAGTAGCCTTCCTTTGAGATGTCAAAAAAATCCAAACAAATGATAAAAAAAAGCATTGTGGTGGTGGTGGTTGTATAGTAGTAATGGTACAATGGAGAGAGAGCTAAAAAAATGTTTCTTTGTTAGTGTGGTGGGATGTGGAGGCTTAACTCTCATACATGTGGGTCTATAGAGAGCTGGGAGTTTATGCCCTAACCCCCTGAAAAATCCTTTTGCAGTAAGGTACATAAACGGAATGGAGTATTCAAAGGAAATCTGCAGCAAGGGGGGAGGAGGGCAAGTTGGGAGACTGTCTAGAAAACTGGAAGAATGCCAGATGCTGGCTCAGTGCAGATGCACCATGTAAAATATCATCTTTTTCACCACAGTAGCATATTTGTCTAGTAACAGAATTCTTAGTATCTTTTGTGCTTATATTCTTATCATTTTAAGGTTTCAAATGGCAAGCAGGGATTTTGATTTCTCCCTTAAGAAGGAATAGACTAGAAATAAGGTACACATCAGCAGATGAAGTTTTCCTAAGACATGCAACTTCTTGATATCATTGACCTAAGCAGCAGACTTGTGCGTAATACTTGCTTCAAGTTTCTTATAACTGAAGCCATTCCCAAGGAATATAAGCAGGATGTCTGTGATTGGTAATAGATGTAAGATAACCCATGCAAGTCTTTGGTCTTTTCTTTCCTAGACTGAGCTGGCCAATCAATAAAGGAATCAATCACAGAAGCCAGAGAGAACTGAGTTTTCTCTGAAAAGCTACCCATTGCAAGTATTTGGCTACAGGGAGGAGTAGCTATTCCTGAAAGTTTTTGAAATTTAGAGTGAAAACAACAGGTGAAGAACTTACCAGCTCTTCAAGATACTGAAGTTTCACCTCACTTGGAAAGTCAGATTCTTGAGACAAATTTCTGGGTGCTCTTAAATTCAAACAGAATGGATTAGGAGCAGCAGGCTAAACCAGCTACTCCTAACCAGGGATCCTGGTTGGTTTGTTTTTTATTTTTAAAAAGCCCCAATTTTCAGATTTAAAAAAACCCCAAATTCACATTTTTCCATGATTAAAATGAAATGCCTTGGCCTCTGCCTTGCATTTCATTTTAATCATGGAAAAAATGTGGATTTGGAGTTACTTTTTTAAAACCAAAAATTGGAGTTTTAAGTCGGAGAAAACCAGGATCCCTGCTCATAACACAGGCCAATAATTCCTGCCAGATCATCTAAATTTGAATCAAAAACCACATCTCACACATTCAGTCATTCCAACATTCATCTTTACCTGTTAAATTCAGGGTAGAAGAGTGTAGTAGTAAGGGTTAACTCCCTTCCTGAGAGCTGACATGATGACATCAATGGGGGTTGGGGGAGGGGGGGGGGCAATCTTTCTGCCTTTTCCTGAAATATGAATATGGATCCAGGTTTTCTGTTTCCCAAAGGAAAATGGAGAAAAACACAGATTTCTCATTTTAATGGACAATATGCAGATTTTGCACTTTTTCAAAGAGTTCCAGCCTGCAAGGAACCGGCGGAGTAGGAGGAGGCATTCAGGCAGTGGGTACCAGGCAGCCTGGAAAGCAGGTCCTGCAGGTAAGTCTGTGGGGGGAAGGGAGTGAGTTGGGCAGGGCTGGGGCTGCTGCCCGGCTGGGCAGTGCGGAGGGCCTGGGGCCTGAATGCTCAGCCACTGGGCCACAGCAGGAGCAGGCAGCTCTTCCAGGGGGTGGGTTGAAGCCACCTCCCTACTGCTGTGTACACACCCAGGGGGCCAGGGGAGGACCTGTACCCCCCCAGATCTGTGTGCAGGGTGGGGGCAGGGGTAGGTATGGGCTCCCTGCTGCAGGCTTAGGCTCCCTGCCATGCTGCCTTCCCCAGGGGCTTCTGGAGGCCAGCAGGTGGGACCTGGCATAGCTGGTAGGGAAGCTCCTTGGCAATGTGAGGACCGCATACCTCTGGAGAGGCATCCCCTGCCTGTCCCGCAGCTGTGGGGGTGCAGAGAGGTGCTGTGGGGTTGTGCCCCTTGGTGCTGCAGGGAGGACAGGAGCCATGTTGCCATGGGGGCATGGAGCTCGCAGTGGCAAGGAGCTTCCCCACCTGGTACCACTGTCCTGCTGTGCTGGGTCCTACTGGCAGCAGGACAGGGAGCCCAAGCCCATAGCAGCTAGCCTGTGCCTGGCCCTGGCCCTGCCCCATGCACAGATATGGGGGCATGGGTCCCCCTGCTCCCCCCCAAGAGCCAGCTCCCCCCCCACACCCTAGCTGGCAGGCTGCACCCCTGCCCCCACAGGCTCCACTCTGGCTGTGGGGCTGGAGGGAAGCTAGGCCCTGTGCTCTGCTATGCTGCAGCAGCTGCTGCCTCCCATGGGCAGAAGCCAGTGCTTGGATGCTGCTGCAGGGGGCAGTAGCCCTGGCAGCTGGGGGCCCCCCTTCAGTAGGGCTGGGGGGGTGGGTAGAGAGCAGAGGGGGGGGGGCAAGGGGCACCAGCAGGGCTGTGAGATAAGGGGGTAGGGGGAGCTCTAATTTTCCATGATAAACTCAAAATCAAATGCCAAAATGTATAGGTATTTAGAATTTATTTTATTATAGGAATTGAGGCCACTGGTAGGCTCCCAAATTGCTTTAAAATTATAAATATATCAATAAGACATTGTGTTCAGTTAATATGTTCTCTTGATCAAAAATCCCAAAACCCACAACCCCTCTTTTTAGTCAAGAGAATTTGTGATTTTTTTTTTTAAATTGGAGAAAGCCAGGATCAGTGGACAAGATAGCACAAAAGGTACACAGTTACCCATCCTTTGTAGGAGGCTAGTGAGAGACCCAAGATGATGAGAAGGGAAGAGTCCTTGCTCTTGTCAGGGCAACATGTTGATGCTTACTAGTACTGGGGAAATACTGCGTGTATAAAAATATAGGCCCAACATCAATATTACAGGAAGGAGGGGCACAATTTTGTTTTCTTACTAGTCCCAATGGTACAACATGACCATCTTTGCAGATATAGCATCACTCCAAGAGGAATTACAGAACAGTACTTGCCACCTAGTAAAATCCACAGCCCTAAAGGTGGTGCTTAGGCTTCTCCATAAAAAACAAGAGACAAGTTAGACACTGAAGGACAAGATCCAGAACAGGCAGGACACCAAACAGGAAACTGACATAAAATAAGCCAGTAAGAAGAGCTGTAGCTAGGGAAGTGCCTTAATCTACACTCCTTCAGGAGTTAGGTACCTAAAGCTAAGTTTCAGGGAGGCATTTCCCTCCACCTGGGTGAGTGTTTAAGGAAGAGGTGTCAGTCATCTGGCCCACGAGCCAGATGAGTAGCATGTGGCTCGTATGCAGGCTGGATCAGGCCCATGGATTCCCTCCCCTTCCTGCAGCATCCATGGTCCAGCAGCTGTTCCAGTTGGCCTGGCACCCAAGCTATACGTGATGTATATCCCAGAGCAGCCAGACCACACCTTACATGGTACCCACCCTAGCAGCTTTGAGACTACACTGCATGCAGCACCTTGTCCAGCCAGTCTGGGACCCACACTGCACATAGTGCCTGCAAGCACCAGGCACTATGCATCTCAGATGAATTGGAGCAAGCACTGCGCGCACTCCAAATCAGGTACTGTCGCACAGCCCAGCTGGGGTCTGGTCACTCTGAGATTGGCTGAGAAATGACAGGATCAGGGCAGGGGGAGGCAGAGGGAAAGGGGATTTAGGGGCTGGATTGAGCTGGGGAGAGGGGATCCATAGGCTGTATTGAGCCCGCTTACTGGCCCCATACCATGGGAAGCATTGGGGCCTTATGTTTGACACCCCTGGTTTAAGCATTCAGTAGAGCAGGCATGTCCACCTCATAAAGGTCCCAACTACTAAGATTCAGAATCACTCAGTCTTTGAGCATATGAATATTTAAATTTCTTCACACAAAGTAAAAGGCATGGAAGAGAAAACTCGCCCAGACTTCACTGTAGCAAGGTGTAGACGTGCCCATAATCTATAAAAACAGGCCTTGAGGCAAAAAGTTTCTTGAAGTAAAGCTGTGGACTATATATGCAGCTCTTAAAACTGAATGCTGCTGGCTTCACACATCGTTTTGACTTAATAATTTTGAGCCATTTGACCAGAATATTTACATTTTTATTAAATCTTTACAATCGGCAATTATAATCAAGTACACAATTATATTACAAGAATTATGTACATTTTTTATAGCCCAGACTCTTACATCACAGTACATAATTGCCCTTAGAAATATTGTGTACACTGCTATCACCAGACAGTAAAACCCAACAACAGTAGTGTTACAGCACCTGTTAGACATCTTTCATAAATTACATCATAAGAAAATATACGGCTGTAAATTGGGCTGGTAAAAAATTTTTATAAAATCTGAACATACAATATTTCATTCACAGAATGTTTTTTATTCTATGTTCTGACTGGAGCCTTTTGCATAAGATGTCCTGTTCTAACATTTACCACCATCTCAGCATAAATTATTTCACAACTAAAGCCAAGCTTTCTTACATAACCTTGGCAGGAGAAACAATGCTGGGCTTATTTTTAAACTTCATTAAGAAACAGTAAATGTAAACAATAGAGAATATCTCTCTAACAGCAGGGAGATATTAATTGGCTATTAGGAATCACTTGAGATGGAATAAGTGCTAGTTCTAGACTAGAATCCGGTACTTTTTCAATTCACCGAATACCATAAATTGGAGCAGGGAAATATCCAGGTGACCACACTTTAGAATGAGGTAAGAGCAATATTCTTCAAGGACAATAAAGGTTTTTAAAATCTTGCAAAGGACCCCCTCCTTTTTCCTCACTAAAATAATTTTCTATTCAATCTTACATTCCTTTTTCTTTTAAAATAACATATTATAAGAAAACTATTTTCAGAACAATATGAAGAAGTGAACTAAAGTCAATTTCCTTAGTAGGAAAAAAAAACCTGAATAAGACTGTCACCCTAATTTATCCTTCTCTTTCCCAAAAGGTCAACTTTACCTGATTCAGTTCTGTAAACAGCATGTAAACCTCTCTCATCAAACATGGCTATCTATGGCTGTCATGATCACTTCAGACAGTAAAGTTAAATTATCTTTAAAATATATAAGCAGGCAACATTTCTCTGAGGTAGACCACCACTGACGAGATACTTCAAACCCATACTGAGAGATTCTTAGCAATCCCTAAATCCAAAGGAAGGAAAACAGTCTGCATCTACGTCAGAACTGTGCAGGTGTTTATGCTTAGTGGGAAGCAGACAGTTAGGAAAGATGAGTCTGTGGTGGCTGGGAGAGTTAGAACATCCACTTGAATATTTGTAAAGACAAAATTCTCAGCTAAAAAATAAATCATTCTCAAGAAAAAATAAGATTTGAGCCATCATGTCAAGGTTAAGATTTGACAAACAAGAAGCTAACAATGATCAGAGAACCACTTTACCTACCATCTTAAAAAAACCCCAAAATAATTATATCCACCAAGACTAGCAAATAAGCACGTAATTGCTGCAGCTTTGACTAAAGTAACCTAATCAAGAGCACTAAAATGAAAAGGCTCAATAGTGGCACTTGGCTCTGACATTTGGAATTATCTAATTTACTTTCAGACTTAAGGTTTCTGACCTACACCAACCCATAGCCGTGCTTCTTGAAATTGGTGTCTATAGCCACATCCATTGAAGTCGATGGGTTCTATGAGGAAGCAGGACGCAAAAGTTACAAAGGACACTTAAAAGGCTCCCATGATCAAAATTCCTAGGATAAATAATCCTCCTCTGAATCAACCCCTCAGTCTAAGTGACAAATGATTAAAACTCAGCTGCTTCATGCTCCTTTCTAAAGTACCAATGTTAAACCCAAACCTCTATACAGTAATTTGTGCAAAGAAATTAAAACTACATTTTAAAAGTTAATTTAAAAAGGACACTTATTCACCATCTCTTTGTTGCTCCACTTCCCCATCAAAATTAATTCCTACTCTAGGTCACTCAGATTCACTACATTTGTGTATGATGTTTGATAGACTATAGTGCTCTCAAAAGGTGCTTGTGCATTTTGAAACTCTTGAAAGCAAGTGACACTGCAAGATTACATGTATAAAACATTTGTTTGGGATTTTTCAATTCACATTGTACATGAAAATACATGAGTAAATACAGTATGGCTGTACTGCTTAACATTTGCTTATTCTGCACGTTTAAATCTCGCCAGCAGGATGCCTGGTGCACTTCAGACTGGGACATATGTATTCTACTGCAAAAAAACTACATATTGAATTTTCATTTTTAGTCTGGTGCAGTATGTAGGCAGTGTTAAGAATATGGAGCCAAACCATAATTAACTAAAAACTATATATATCAAGTTTTTGGCAGTATCTTTGGACAGTTATACCATTTATAATTTGTTTATATATTTTGCTATATTAAGGTTTGTTTAAACACATCCTCATTTTAAATAGAGGAATTACAAAACCATGATTTAACATAACTTAGGAACCACACTTACCTGCAAGTTAAAAACCCAAGTCCTAAAGTATTATATCAATCATTCTTCAAAATTCATACTGCCACATTTTAAACTATGGACCCAACAGCGGAGTTGCACTTCACTATTGATACTGGCCTTCTTGCCCAAAGTGTCACACGCAAAAAGTGATTACATCAGGCTGATTGTTGGCAATAAAAACTTGGAGAGAAAGGAATAGGTTTTTTTTGGTAAAAATTCTGCTCTAATTCTATTGTGTGTATTTTCAGAGAGCAACAACAATGCTAAGTTTTGCATCTTAGGATAGAGTAAACTTAATAGATTTCAACATGGGAAGTCAAAGAGGAATAATGTATCTTGTCCAATTTACCTAAATTCAAGTAAAAAAAAATCTTAACAATATACTGAGTCTATCTAGTTGTCCTCCAGTTAGCAGTTTTCCTAAAGGAACTCACTAACAGAGCAGACATTACCTTTGGTTTATACAGCTTCTCCAGTTGAAATAAGAGCAGAAAAGTAAAAATCCAAGTCATCTCAGTCATTCTTCAAAACAATAGATGGAAGGAGTGATGAGCAATGTTGCTATGTTGTGATGATGTCAGAGGACAAATCAAGCTGCCTCTAGCTACATCTTACCATCTTACACTATAAAAGGAAATGTCTAACAATTTCACCTGTTTCTATCCATGAAGGCCTTTATATCCAATCCAACATAGATCGGTGAAATTGTACCCTCACTTTGACTAGAATAGCAGCTGACCGACTGCCTTTAAGTGTTATCACCATACCATAACCAGCCAACCAACCAGTGGTACATTAACCCCACCGCATTCAATGTTTGCCTTTCCAGAGGCCAAGGCAACCTGATCTCTTGAAGCCTGGAATGCAGAAGTCAGATTCATTCCCTGAATAAGCCTCCTGTGTTACAGCACCATGCAATGGAGCCATACAAAATGGTTCAATTGCACATTCCCATTTCGAAACAGGAAAAATTAAAACAATAACACCACGTGCTGGGTTTCTATGATATTATCCAGGTAAAACCTGGTTGCTCATCACAATACTGAACAAGTTTTTTTAGTTCTCAGATATTAGGGCCTCACTTTTACCCAAGAAGTTCTCCATTTTGTTTACCCAGAAATAAGTTATTATTGTAAGTCATAGTTCATCCTTTTCCATCATTTCAAATGCTTCTATATCTTCATTCCAGTCTGCTAATATAGATTCCATAGGCTGGACCTTATTATCATCATCCCAATTTACATTGGAGTCTGAATCTGTCTCCATCTCTGTTTGTTCCTGAGGCTGGTTATTTAATGTTGTGCATTCTGTCTCCTGGATACTAGCCTCATGGTTTTCCAGGATATAGGAATCCTGGTTTGAAATAGAAACACTATCAGTGTCTGCATCAACCGACAATGAATCCAAGTGAACAGTATCAGAATTTTCATCTTCAGCAGGCTGTTGACTGACCAGGCTGGGGTCCTGAGATCTCAAAGACTCATCTGAGCGCTGCTTATGCGAATAATTTTCTGAAAACTTCTGTTCCATGTTTTCCATTTCCAAATCTTAGTTAAAAACAAGAACAACTCTGTGAGTATTTTGAAACAGCATCTGAAAACTAACATTTTATTTTCAACTGCTTTCCTTGATCTTATTCCAGCCTTCAGGAAAGTACAGATTTTACTGGTGTGGAGCTGAAGGGCCGCAGCCTATTCCACCTTGCTGGAGTCCTTGGAAAAAACATTAAGTGCATCACAAAAGCCAATCTTATCTTTGCCCTAACATTAAGGCAAAAAAGCAGGACAGAGAAGGACCCACAAACCTTTTGTATTCATAGTTTTTCAGATACCTGTATAAATAAGTCACTCTTAGACACCTGGCTGCCCAATAGGTGGAATAGGACCCCAACTTTAGTCTTATAATGTGCTGTATCTCACATGAGAGCAGAGTAAAAAGTCTGATTATAAAACTGTTAATCATTTAATAGTTATTAAAAAGTACAGCCCGTTCACTGACACAGCATCAGGTCTGGTTCTTCTTGCTTGATTACAAGATTGTTAGGTTAGAATATAGATAACTGAGTGGGGTACTAATTCAATTAATTGGCATGGTTGCCTGAAAAAAATAAGTACTAAAATGTTAAGACCTACTACTTAAAAAAAGATGCCCTTCACTAGCTGTTAACATTAATAAATGTTACAAGATTTTTCTAAATTAGTCAGTGTTGATAATCTGACCTTTTAAAAAAGAAAATCAGGTATCTTTAGATTTAAGTATTATCTTTTTTTAAAATAACTGTTTAAAATGAAATCTGAATTGCATGCAAAATCTGTTACGGCCTAAAATAATTATAATCCCTTTAAAACATTTTTTAACAGGTTGTATCCATGATTGTGCAAACAGTCACAGGCTGTGTGCTTTTTTATAATAAGAATCAGAGGAAAAAAACATCAAATTTTGGGGTCCAAACTTCATAAATATGACGTCATGCATTATATTAAAGATTCATACAAACAGCATGTCATTATCCATTTTCTAACATGCTAAAATAAAATTAATAAGAATCTGACATAAGTATATAATTGCTTAAATGAAATACAAGTAATTGTACTGTAGCATCCTGGATAGCAAGAAAATTATAAGTATAGCATAAAGCCTTTGTTTAGTCTGTGAACATACATGTTTTAAATGGGGTTAACCATGAGAATGCACCTCTCTTTAGAAAATAACAAGTACAATTGAAAAAGGATTAAAATGGGCAATCATGACTTCATCTGGTTAATTAGAAAAAAAAATCACTCTCCACTGGGTTTAATGATATAAAACGTCAAACTCAAATGCCCTCATACAAAGGAAATTTACTTCAGAATTCTAGTTAGGCCAACTGTACAGAAGTTTATTATTAGTATAAAAATACTTACTGCTATCAATAATGTAGTTTGGAATCATTTTACCTTTAAAGATTGTTGCTGAAATTCCAGTGATAGCACAAAGGAGGAGAGAGAGGACACACATTAAACATCCACAAGTACATAACATCTTGTGTTTTTTTTGGAAAAGGGAGACTGGTGTCTTCAGAGCACTTTCCCCAGAAAGGATTAAATTCACTCCTTTTGACATACTTTAAACAGTTTACTCATTGTTATTAATAAGGGGACTCTTGAAGGATTCCTTATGAGGAAGCTGAAAATATGGTAACTTTCAATGTGTCAGCTTTGTATATGCAAGAAAAAAAATAAAATAAAAATTTACTGACTTGCTAAAGGAGGCCAAGTTTATTTCTGAACCTGTTCTCCAAATACCCTGTTTGAACAAAGCAGGATTACAGGAGTTTAAGCACTACTGAGGGGAAGGTTTGCTGAAGGAAAGCCTAGAAATAATCTCTTAGCTGTGCAAACATTTTCATTTATGGTTTTAGTCACTTATGCTGATGAAATTGCTACAGCCATACAGGAAAGCAAATTATATAAAGCTACATGTGTTGGCAGCCTTACTCTCTTAAAGAGAATGGCTTCTGCCTAGTTTTGGCAAGGAAAAAAATCATGTCTAGCTTGGAGGAAAAAAAAAAAAAGGAACTGATTATAGTAAGCAACGTCTACAGATTAAAGTACTAAAAACACTCAAACTAACCATGCTGTGGGAAGGCCAAAAGTCTTTCAAACATTGTTTAAGAGGCCTAAATATTAAAGATTGCACTGCCCTGTTACTCAAAATCTAACTCTTAACACCAACAGTATTAAACCATATGTTATACCTTTAATTCTGGGAATACCTTGTGCAAAAAATTCCAAGTAAAAAAAGGCAGATATTTCCCAGGATGCATCTTTAAGAGGGGAAAGCTGGGTTGGTGTCCTTGGGACTTGAGGGGCTCAATACTGCATGGGAATTTCTGTGGTACACAGGACTGGTCCCCCCAAACCCTTAAGTGCCTGCCTGGGGCAGCTGCACAGAGCTGACAGCTCCAGATTGCCTAGGCTTTCCACCACAAAGCAACTAAAAATCCACAGTAAATAGTGGCACAATTAAATCTCACCTTTTTGCAGCCATAAATTTTGGGCATTTGTGGCATGACAAGGGGACCGGACATCTGGTTTGCTTGGCTTTTGTGCCATCATACAGGCAATGAAAGGTGACATCTGTTTCAACCCACAGCTTGAAAGAAATGAGTGCTAACATTCAAGAGTAAAAATGGATTTAAGAGAAGTCGTACAATAGTTTTACTTCAGTCCCAGTTTATCTATTTCTTCAGGTAGCAGTAAAAACTACTGTTCTGGTATACTTCACATCACACAAACCAATAAAAGATTACTGCTGATCTGTATATAGCACATAACTTTGTCCATACCTCTGTCTTTTGCTTTATCAGAAAGAAGCACCTCTACAGCCTCATATTCCCGGATTGCATCCAGTATAATATTTCCTTCTTTGTTGAACAGAAAGAGCATAGGAATTGTGATATCATCTGTATTCTTTCCATCACCAGCCATTTGGAACAGGGGTGCAGTGTCACTACTGCTTCCCTCATTGTCATCTAGCCAACAAAAAGTGAGAGTAAGCAAACTTTTCTGTCACACAGTTAATATTTCATTGTTTTGAAAGATGATGGTAATGTCTTAAAAATTATCCTGCAATAGTAGCTTTCTATATTAAATAGATTAAACAGAAAGAGGGCTGTAAATTGTCAGAAATAATTTCATTAATTCCAACCTTGTATCCTGCTGACCAATCAGCTAAGAGATTTCTTGGTGAAAAGAAAAATTGAGATTTAAGGAGATGTAGAAGTATAATACTTAGCCGATTTAATTTGGACAAGACAATTATAAGAAGTTGCAGGTGTAGGGGAATATTTCTGGCATCTTCAACATGAAGTTTATCTTGTATTTTCAGTTTGCCTCAATGGTTGATAGATCCTCATTGTTCTGTGAGAATGAGGCTGAACTGGATAGTGCAGGAAGGAACTGCTGGAACAGCACTGAATTTGGAGGTAAGGGTTCTAACTAATAAGTTCTCAGTATAGACCTTATTAGGCATTTCCTATACAGGAATACTTATAAGTTGCTGAATTTTAAGAAAATTGAATGTATACAGGTTTAGGGCAGATGTTATAAGCATCTAACGTTTATAGTTACAAACAGCAGAACATGGCATAACAGAGAAGAAAGCTGTATAGGTACATTCCTAATTTGAAAGACTTAGCTGGATGTTGGAAAGTATAAAGCTGAACTCTTCCTGAGAACTTCCCTGGAAATGCAATATTGGTGAAAAGGTGCAAAAGGCTAGAGTATATATAAAAAACAAACCACACGTAAGGAACATCTACACATCACCATGGTGGTTACTGAGTTGTGTGTGCACGCAACTATGGTAACGTAACTAGTGATCATGTGTAGATGCACAACTACGTGTAGACGTGTAGTGGTGATCACTACGTCACCGTAGTGCACCATACAGTGACATAGCGCATCCCTACGTCACTGTACAGCGAAGTGTAGACATGCCCACACACAACTACTTCTAAACATTTATCTGCATCTCAAAATGAAAATTAGAATAGAAATTTAGAAAATTAAAATAGTTAACTTCTACTAGTGATTGAGGTTTGTTCTTGCTGATTAGATATGCCTTGCCCCATTCTTGTATGAAAAGGGATATTAGAACAATATTGTTTGTGTACATATTTGAACATGTTTTGATAACAAGATGTCTTCTAGTACAGACTGCTAACAAGAATGTAACAGATGCCTGCCAGCCTTGAAAATGTTTATGTAGTATCAGAACAACCACCTTGAAAATTACAAATACATACAAACAGACAGTTTTATTTACCAATAACAATGCCGCCTATTGCGCCAGCTTTTTGGATGTTTCGTGCCTTCTCAGCAAACATGCACTGGCCTCTCTGCATCAAAGCAATTTTCTCCTTCACTGCTTCAGGATTAGTGATCTCCGAACATCCATTATATGGTTTAATGGTTGCAACAAATCCTCTCGTCTGTTTGAGAGATGCAATGATTTAAAATACTAGATTCAAGTCTATCAGAATGCTTTAGGTTTTTTACGTTGTTCCATCCCAAAATTAAAGGGGAGCGTTTCCCAGCATTCTAAAAGAGCCCTCACTAGGAAGAAAAGCTCCTTCATTTTAGCTATAAGGAGCAAAAGATAAAAAAAAAACAGGCGGACTAAAACTGGATTGAACAATTTTTTGCAAGACTGATTTAAACTTGTTTCTTGAAACATTTTAAATCAATTTTGTTTTCATACTTTGCAAACTAGCAAAGAGTTACAAATACTGGCCCCACATCTTAATTGTCTTTAATTAAACAAAACACAGAATGTTCTTAATTAAGGCCAGTCCAACAGTGATGACAGAACATAACTATTGCTCTTGGAAACCTTTTCTATGCATACAATACACCTTTGAACTTGCATCCTATCCCACAGTCAGTGGGCATTTTGCCATTCATTTCAGTAGGAAGTTACCTGTGCAATAATTTCTCCCTGTTCTCTCTCTCTAACCAGCAACATAGATGCAAACAGTTCCTTTCAACTTCCCTGGTAAGCTAAAGAGAATTCTTTAAACATTTGAAATATTTTGGATGCTCACTGTAGTCCAAATACTAAGACTTAACATATGAATGTCTTCAGAACAGTGACTTTGGGCACATGTTTATCTGGAACTTGAGTCCTACATTGTTTGGTGCTTAAGGAATGCAGAAGAACATGTGCAGACAGGATTAAAACTATTCACCTAAAAATCACACCTTCTAACTCTAACAATAAATCTCTAATATTGGGGAAAACATCTGAAATGATAGGACAATGGAACAAGCCACCTAGGGAAGCAGCAGAGTCTCCTTCATCAGAGGTCTTTTTAAAGAAGAGGCTAGATAAGCATCTGTTTCAGGTTAGTTAAGAACAGTGAACCCTACGTCTATGTAAGGGTTTGGACTGGATGTCCCTCAAGTCCTTAAGCCCTGTGATTCTAATTGTAAGTCTTTATTGTAATTAAATCTAGCCACATGTTTTCAAATAAAAATACTACAAAATTAACACTGATGCAATTAAAAGGAGAAAGCAAACAATTACACAAAAAAACTGAAGAGAACATCACATGCTAAGGGTCTGCATGCTGTACATACCCCTGCTTTGTGTTTGGACAGGTCCGTTCCAAACTGTGCTGGCCCAGCAGTCAAGACCACCCTACCAAAGAATGGGTGAGAAACAATTTGAACAGCACGAGGCGGTAGCTGCTGCTCTTTTTGTTGCTGACTGGATAGTTCAATCATTTCCTGCATGAATCGCAGACCATCTTCAGCATCAAGTGAACTTGCTGCCTAGGTAGTAAAAAGAAATGAGGGTAAGCAACTTGGAACATCAAGAGTTTTCCTGCTGCTGCTGAATTCCTCCAAGATGCTAGCCCCAAGGGAGGCTGGTGTAGCAACCCTGGGAAAAATGTGCTGGGAACTTGCTCTGCCAGCCTGTGAAGCTGAAGAGCTGCTGGCAGTGGTTCTCATACCCCACCTGCCTTCAGCTGTACCACTAATGACAAGTGAAATCTGAGCTCATCAGCTGACTCCTCCTGAGTGAAGGAGCTGCTCCAAGTCTTGCACAGAGGTGACCCATGCAAAGAACAGGGGTGGAAGGGGGTGAGGAATAGAATGGCATAAATTCTTCCAGGGCACCTTATAAAGCTGCTTTTGTGTAGGCTTTTTTCCTCTCCCCATCTTGTACTTGACTACAATTTTCTGAACAAAATCCCCCCCCCACCGCCTCTGATTTTTATGGCATGCAAATAAAGCATATCATATCAATACTGAGTGTCTGATTACACTAGGCAGACAAGGTTCCTTGGGTGAATTTGATATCTTTTATTAGACCAACCCAAATGGTTGGAGAATAGTTATTAAGCAAGCTTTCGGGTTCAAAAACCCTTCGTCAGGCTAAGGAAGCTGCAGCAGTTGGTGTGTGCTCTTCCTGGATGGAATGAAAAGTAAAGAAGCCAGGGGCTGGGCTGGGGAGTCAGTTGCCAGGCAGATTGTAATGTATCAAAAATCCAATGTCTATGTTTAGTCCCTGATCTCTAGTATCCAGCAGGTTGATGAAATGGAGCTCATAGGCTCATCTCTGGGATCGCACACCACTGGTTATGACCTATCACCCATCCCTTGAACCTGTACAGAAAATCCTCAAAAAATTGCAACCCATATTAGAAAAAGACCCTATTCTTAAAAAGATCTTCCCAGAGCCACCCATCCTAGCCTTCAGACAAGCACCGAACCTCGCCAACCTCATCGCCAGAAGCAAATTTCCTCAACCCCAGAACACACCAAAAGGATCCAGACCGTGCCATGACAAGAAATGCAAAACCTGCCCCCACATCTCCACCACCCCCACTATTACTACACCCCACAACAGAGCCATCAGCATCCCAGGATCTTACAGCTGCACCTCCAGAAATGTAATATACCTCATCCAATGCACCAAATGCCCTGATGGAAGATATGTAGGAGAGACCAGACAACGACTGCACACCAGAACGAACGCACACCGGAAATCCATCAAAGACAGAAACACCCAATTACCGGTGGGGGAACATTTCTCACAGGAGGGCCACTCTCTCTCCAACCTCTCAGTCCTGATCCTCAAGGGAAACTTACACAACACATCCCAGAGATGAGCCTATGAGCTCCATTTCATCAACCTGCTGGATATTAGAGATCAGGGACTAAACATAAACATCGGATTTTTGATACATTACAATCTGCCTGGCAACTGACTCCCCAGCCCAGCCCAGCCCCTGGCTTGTTTACTTTTCATTCCATCCAGGAAGAGCACACACCAACTGCTGCAGCTTCCTTAGCCTGAAGAAGGGTTTTTGAACCTGAAAGCTTGCTTAATAACTATTCTCCAACCATTTGGGTTGGTCGAATAAAAGATATCAAATTCACCCAAGGAACCTTGTCTGCCTATATCCTTAGACCAACACGGCTACAACCTAAACCCCTGATTACACTAGGGCTCTCACAGGGACGGGATGCTAACTGGCTCCTTAAAGAAGCAGCCTTCAAGACTGGTTTGGGAAAGGGAGAATGGGCCATGAATCCCACAATCTCCTGCCTCAGTTTGAGTGAGCCATACCCAGTCCTCTTGAAAAAGAAGGGAGTGGGGCAGCCCACATTAGGATGCTGGAGGACCTAGCCAAACACTATCATCCTATTTGTAACACGCCACACATTCAAATTAGACATGATACAGATGAGCTACAAAGATATTCTACATTGTTACAAGTAACATCTTTGTGTCTGGACCACTGTTTTTGGCAGTTCATTGTGAGGTAATAAATTGTTTGAATATATGGCATATTACAACTTATTGCTCCATTCATACTTTCAATGTAACGCTTTCCAGGAACCTTAATGTTTAGTATTTCCAAGTTTATTCAAGACTATCTATCTTAATGTACATCACAATAGCCTATGGACCCATTCAGATGTATTAATTTTTAGGTGTAGCTTTTTAAAAAGAGAGAGAGAGATGCTAAATTAAAATTTTACCACAAATGAATGTAAACCTAGTGTCTACTTAATCCCAGTATCATCTACATCACTACAGAAGTTTCATATTAGTCCAAATTTGGACTGAGACCTAATAAAAGCTGCAAGGGACCAGACTTAATACATACCTCAAGCTAATATTTGTCTCAACTTCCTGTTCATTAAGTCTTTTTGAATGAAAGTCATTTATGTAACACATGCAGCACCATGACTGCACTCTATGAAAGAGATATAGCTGTTCTCGTCTATAAAAATCAGACAACTAGTTGCTCATCTAAAAAACACGCTAGCTTTACAAACTATTTAATACAGGCCTTATTGCAGGGGAAGGCGGCTCCTGGCATGTGTGCCAGAGAGTGGCACACAAAGGCATTTTGTTTGGCACTTGCACCTCAGGGAAGAGGCCAGGGCTGCACTGCTACAACAAGGATTGGGCCCCTTGCAGCTCCCCCACTGTCTGCCCCTAGCACGCCAACTTTTTACAAGTAGAGGTTGCAGGTGTTTTTGGCACTCTGCCCAAAAACAATCGCTGACCCCTGCCTTATAGTCTTGTAATTAGATGCATATCCTGTTTGAAGAACACATTTAACCTTCAAGCAAGCCTGAATAAATATTCGTAATAAAACAAATTCAAATTCCTCAGTTTTTCTCCTTTTCCTTGCTTCCCTGAAAGTCTTAATTATGGCACAAAGTCCCTAAACATCCTAGGGGTTGCCAAGTCTGCTGAAGCTCTAAAATCTGTTATTTCATTTAAAAAGGAAAGCTTTTATCCTCAATGGCAGCAAATAAAAACTTTACAAATGTGAACTGACTACCAACTGGATGGTTTGAAGACAACTGAAGAGTAGTTTAAACTTGCAGACTCTTCCATACATTTTAATGGTGGGTTGGTTGCAAGCAGGAGGAGGATCTAAAGTTAGTGGAAAATTATTTCACTTCTAATCAAGTTAGCAAAAATGTATAGCTAATGTACTTCCACATTGTTCAACTGCTTCCCATGCCTCACAAGTTGCCAAGAGTCCAAGCTGCCAGACAGTCTATTCTCCAGCTACTAAAATTTTCATCTCTCTCTCCAAAAAAGCACCCTTTCAGAGCAGGTTAGGGTTTCAATACAAAACTCCACAGCACACTGGAAATAAGTTTAAGGATCATATAAAATTGAATATCCAATTAAAGACATACAGGGAGTGCCAATTTTTTTTTCATATTCGGCTCTATTAAAAAAAGAAAAATCACTTTTACTGGGCACCACATAATCTAGGCCCTCTGCTATACTGTAAATGCAACCTGTTAGTTACCAAGTGAGTATTACAGCTTACGTGCAGGATGGGGTTGAGGAAAGAGGAAACGAGCTCTCTCTTGTTAACACACAAAAGACAGAAAAATAAATTTTAGCAGTGGATGAGGGAATGAAATTCTGACTCAAATCAAAATAATTTCCCACCAATTTCAGATGACCTAGATTTAACCAACATTTTCTAAAAAACTACTTATGGATCTTACTTGAATTGCATGCTGCACTAATTGGACTCTTCCATCTTTAAGATGAATCAAACTGACTCCCATCTTTTTCAGTATCTCCAAATGCTCAGGGTTACTGGCCATGAAATCCCGTGCTCTCAGTGGTGGCTTTGGTCCAGTCCCCAAACTCTCTTCTCTGCCAAATAAGAGTAAAGACCAAAGTTTTTGTATTGCACATGAAAAGCAATTTTTTACATGAAATGTGCAAGAATTCCAGAGAGATGTAACACATACACAGCCATTCAGAGCTGCATTCCCCTATGCATCTTAGACTGAAGTTACAGTCATGTGATCTAGATAGCATGAACATTTTTATTCCAAATAATATTAAAAAGGTGCATTTTCAAAACAGCTTAACAGCACAAATGTGTCACCAGGCATACACAATGTTGATCATTTCAATGATTAGGTCAGTAGGATGCCTTAGAGCAGGGGTGGGCAAAATGAGGCCTGGAGGCCCGCAGGGCCCCTAAAAAATTTAGAAATTTAATATTTTTATGCCCTGGGTTAATATTTATCTGCGCTTGCTATGCGGCCCTCGAAGGCTTGCCAAAACTCAGTAAGCGGCCCTCTGCCCAAAATAATTGCCCGCCCCTGCCTTAGAGCTGTGATGGCACAGGTAGCCCCTATGTGGCACACAGACTGAGGAGGGGACAGGCAAGACAGTGGCAGACAGGGCAGGAAGCAGAAGGCAGAGTATCAAATCAGACAGGGAGCCCAGGGCAGAAAGCAGAGTAGCAGCTTGGTCAGGAAGCACAGAAAACCAAGCAGTAAGTAGAGTGGTACTCAGGGAGGCTATGGAGCTAATTTGTGACAAACCTGCAAACAAGGTTGGCCCCCACTGGTTTGGAACATGAACCAGTACTGTTTGCTCTTTTATAATTGTTCTCATTTTGGTTACAAATAAAAGTAAGTTTAATAAAAACAGAAAAGCCAATTTTCCCTAACACAAAGGGTAACAATTATATAAAATGTTTATACATAAATTTTAAAAAAGCAAATGTTACTCAGCCTGAGGCTGTTCTCATCTTCATAAATATTGTTGGCCAGAAAGGGGTGCATTTTTCAAATGTAATAGAAGACGCGTAAAGACGTGGAATACATAAAGTATTTATGGCAGTAATAATACTCCATGTGAGGCAAATGCATTCTGTAGGAAGTTATTTTTTTCTGTACTCTCTGATTTCAGATCCATTTTGCTTAGTTAACATGCACTATATTTTTCTCTTGTCAGTGCTGAAAACTAACATAAGACGTGTGATTCATGCTAAGCAATTTTTGCTCTGACCTAGGTGCCAAACACAGCTAAAAATTAGCTGCAAGTCTGCTGCCAATACAAAATAAAAATGTAGCTAGATTTCTGATAGCTGTACTGTCTATGGAGGGCCCAAAGGAATATAACCTTATAAATACAGTATATATGGCTCCAATATACCTAGGAGCAGCAGACAGATAAAGAAATTTTAAGTACTTAGCCACAGATGTTTTTCTGGACATTCTTACAGTGACAAAAAAAATAAAGTAGACATCTTACACTCTAGCAATGCCCCTAGGACAGCTCTTATCCACCACGTTTTTCAAAGGTTCACGGATACTCTGAGCATACATAGGGTCATTTGGGAAGAGAATCTGGGTATTCGGACATGTCCAGTCAAAATTACTGTCATCCAACTCTGTGTATTCTGTAGTCTATAATGTAGAAAAGCAGAGCAAAAAGTTTCATAAAACACATTCTTAGTTTATTTTTACACCTCTCAACAGTAAAAAAATAACATACAAAATAATTCACACGCAGGGAGCATCTAACAGGTGAAGTCAGGAAGGTACTATGTGCAATTGCAGTTACTCAGACATAAGTATCAGGGATTTGATTTGCCTACTTGCTTGTTGGCACATAAACAAAATAACTTAAATATCTGAAGACCTGAGCAGTTCAAACCTCTCAACTTCAGGTGCAATACTTGTTTTATTCCCCCCACCCCAATAGCTCCAATGAAACCCGCCTTGCATCCTAGCATTCCAAAGCCAGGGTGAAATTAAAACAATTCTACTCTGCTGCAACTTGGCAAAGGTGTAAACAAAGATTGTATCTGAAGACTTAAAAATAAAATAATAATAAAAAAGTCAATATCAGCTTGATATAGTTAATTTTCTGTTGATTTTCTGAGTTGTCTACGATGACTTGACAAATTAAAACCAAAAAATAATTTCCTACTGGGAAAGTCAACTAATTTTGAAGCAAATCATAAGTACATTCCTAATAGCACTCTTTTGGAAGAAAGCAAGTATTTAAAATCATCAAATACACTATTATACCATAAGGTGTGCAGAACAGTTCAGAGCACATTGCATGTGCTCCAGACTCTAAAAATATAGTGTTGCTTAATCCCAGTCAAGCCATTTAACATCAACACGCCCCAATTTTGCAATCTGTAACATGATACTTACTCACTTATCTTACAGGTTGCTTGCATACATTGCTAAACTTTAAAAAATAAAAATAAAAATCAGATATTAAAAATTATTTAGCATAGTGAAGACTCCAAAATCAAATCAATTTATGATCCAAAGTGGTTTAATACTTTATTGGAATAAGTAGCATTAGATACAAAAGAATTAAGGAATATTAGCCTCTTAGTGTGAAGAATAAGAAATAAGAACCAAAGCACTTTAAAATGGGAGGAGGGGGAAGCCTGTAATGCTGCAGACTGAGGCACAGTTTAATGTGTCCCCCACTATCTCTTGTAAGAACGAAAAGTGAAGCAGAAGGCTGCCTGCCTTGCTACCAAAATTTCAAATGGCTGACACTGAATTTACATGTATTTTAAGTAGTTCAGCCCCTTGAGACATTTCTCTTTTGTAATCTAATGCAATCAGATTGATTCCAAAACTACTAATATTTTGGTTTCAATAACGTTATAGCTATTTAACACATTTTTCCTTAACTGAGAAGATGCTGACATCTATTTTAAAACTGGATCACTTCCCACTTTTCCATTAGTCAAATCTATTAGTAGCTTTGACAGATATGCTAAAGTGATTCTATTTAGTTTGCTTTCATCTTTATCTTATAAAAGTTAATATGGCCACAGAGAGGGGAAAAAAATAATAATGACGTGCATCTTCATGCTTCATAGCTGGATTCACCTTCAAGATTACAGAAATGTATTGCTTTCTATACCCACAGCTTAAGCCAAATCCAAAAATCAAATTGCAAAGGCTTCCTAAAAATACCACCATTACTTTAAATGGTTGCTTAAAGCTTACTTATTGTTCTCCAACTATTTAGTTGGTCTAATAAAAGATATCAGATTCACCCAAAGAACCTTGCTTGACCATTACTTTAAGAAATTAATTAGGCAAAGTCTGTCCTTTTAAACGCATATTATTTCTTATTTGTACTCACCTGTCTGTATTTCTGAAAAGTTGAGACAAACAAACCTTTTGGGGAACTAAGGAGCAATAAACAATGAATACTGCCTAACAGGAACTTTACCACTGTTAGACAAGATTAACAAGTGATTAGGTTAATGTGTGCAAGAGTATTATTTCTTGGAGTCCCATCTCCAAATCATGGTCTTTAAGTCTCAAGAGCAGTATTTCCTTTACATTTTCAGTGTTGGAAGCTCCCCGACACAGCTGTGAAGCCTCTCTTGAATTTACAGCCAACAAAAGTCTCTTTGGACTCAGCTCTGCACAAATAGTTTGAGACAGTGTCCTATTTAACATTTTTCTTACTGAACCTGGAATTATTCAATAGCACACACAGAGAAAAGGGTCAAAATAACGGCACATTAACCCAACACTCCTGTGTTCACTCTCTCATGTGCTTATTTAGCCTGTCAGCTGAATTACTGGTAATATAACATAATAGAAAAAAGCAAACGGAGAGCACTGTTTAAGATAAAATCACCCTGACACAGTTGTTTCACAAAGTCCATACCTACTTTCCCCTCTGGAAATTGATTAAATGTTAAGTAATCTGTATGTCCACTGGTATGCTCACATAGTTATTTAGTGGAAAAATGGTACATGTATCTTGAAACAACAATATTTCCCAAACCAGCATAACAATATTTTTCCTTGTATAGTAGACAAGCAATTCAACAGGTCTAGTTCTAGGTAGCCACATAGAATTCCTGTGCAAAGGCTTTGGTTTGACTTCATAAGGAAAAAATAAGAGGAATCTTCCCAAACAGTATAATTGCTAAAGAGTCCTCCAGAATGGTGACAACTGATGAATACAAAACTATGAGACCTGTCCAAAGTACTTTTTGGAGATGAGGCTTATCATGAAGACAATGTTAATACAATAAACTAGTAAGCAGAGTTCCTTCTGCTGTCTAGATTAGCAGCCAATACTTCTCAGATTAAACAGATGAAAATACGATTACCATCTTCCTCATTAGGAGAAGTCCCTTAATACGTTCACACCCTCTGCAAAGCCAAATGTATTTGCTTTGCTGGGACGGCAGCAATTTGACCTGGGGTGCAGCAGCCCCTGGATGGCAGGGGGCACAGGGGTCAGACCCAGGCTCCAGGTAGCAATGGGGCTGGCTGGGGCATGAAGGTGCTAAAGTGTGGGGGCTGCCTGCTAGCCATACAGTTTTGCACTTTAGCACCCTCATGCCCTAGCCAGCCTGTCACCATCTACACAAGTTCCAACAAAAATGATCTTCTATAATGCAAGTTAAAATCTGCCAGAAGTAATAAGAAAATAAAATAAATGTGAACTATGCAAAGTATTCTTTTAATATTATTTTAAAGTGCTTATAGACATTTTAAAAATACTTGCCTGACTTTTTCAAAAGAAACAAAATAAAAGCAAGCTAACAAACAAAAACAAACAAACAAATAAACAAACATGTTCTGCAGCCTTTTTGTAGAGATACAGGCTGAAGCAAATTATAAATCCTGAAGAAAAGTTTAACCATTGAAAAGCTGATGTCCAGGGTTAACTGCAATTACTGCTGTGATAAAACAACTTGTATAAAACAGTTAGCACTACCTGAACACCCTCCATGTACCTCATTTCCTTAAACCCACTTTAAAGAACTATTAAAATTGATACAAACATGTAAGAAAGACCACTTACTAAATTTTTCTTTGAGATTGTTTGATTTGTAGTAGAGAGCCAAAGAGGTAAGAGATGAGCCTCTGTAGTGAAGATATAATCTTCTATATCAAATACCATATCTTCCTTATCAGCAAAGAGCAGATAAAGATATTTAAACATCTCAGCCAGGAAGAAAGAGTCCATTCTATGGAGAGAGAGAGAGAGAGAGAGAGAAGATATCCTTAACATACAAATATTTTCCAAACAAAAAAAGTTTTCCCAAAACAACTGTCCAGGACTCTCAGTTGCTGAAGAGAGTAAAGAATTGCTTTTCAAATAGCTGGTGGTGCTAGAGTGCTACAACTGCAGAATTTCTGTAAGAGTAAATTGGGTTTGAGATGGGGGGACAGGGAGAGGAGTTCAAAATGTTCAGTGGAAAAGCAGTACTAAAATAAGAGTTAAAACACAAAACCAATTGCTCAAGAAACCTCAGGTGACTATTCTAACAAATGAGTCTTCAAATTTAAATCTGCCAGACCATTAAGAAATTAGTGAGAGAAAAAAATTCAGGATGATCAGAAAATGCATTTCATTTTAGTAAGGCAATTTAACACTATGAACTCTGGAAATGTTTAAGACCAGTTCGACTGCATGCATTCCATTAGTATTTACCACGATCTTTGGTTTAGCAATCTGAAGGGACACAGGACTGAACAAGGCCTTTAGAGTTTTGAACAGTTTTTCCCCTCTATTAATTTAAATACACATAACACATGCAGATTCTCCTTCATATTTTATAATTAAGTTAAATATAATTGCACACATTTTTACCTGTCCTCATGGCTTCCAGTGCGAACATCTTTCATGGCAGCAAATCCACAAGGTACTCTAGCATATTTGTTTAAGTTTTCAATAAGTGTTTTTCCTACTTCTAGATAGTAAGGGTCTCCAGTAGCCTATTTTAAAATAAAAGTTGCATTTGGTGTTATGTAAAATTTATTGCTGTTACTTTCAGAATTGTTAGCCATGTTCTTGTACTTTGCCATATTATGCACTAAAAATAAATCTGGCAACATACTGCAAAAAAACTCTTGTTTATTTAGCAAAAAAACCCAAAACAATTTAGGTTCTTTTAACTATTCAGGTGTGAACATAACTCTACTTTTATGCTCTACTCAGCACTGAGAGACTTAAGTGACTTAAGCTCTCCATGTTTTAGGGGTGTTGGTAAGACCATGTTGGTCTAAGGACATAGGCAGAGATCCTCCCAGAACCACCCATCCTAGCCTTTAAACAAGCACCGAACTTCACCAATCTCATCACCAGAAGCAAACTTCCTATGGCCCAAAGCACACCAAATGGATCCAGACCATGCCAGAACAAGAAATATAAAACCTTCCAAAACATCTCCATCAATCCCACAATAACTACAATCCTACAACAGAACCATCACCATTCCCGGATCTTACACCTGCACCTCCAGAAATGTAATACATCTCATCCGGTGCACTAAATGCCCTGATGCATTGACAACATGTAGGGGGTACACATGCACCCCCCCCCCCCCCCGAGCGTGGCAGTGCACCCCCTGCAAAAAGGTGCCACCGACACTGCTGCTGCCTGCAGGAGCTCTACACTAGCCACCGCCTCACTCCCGCCACCGGCAGTGCTACTGCCACCTGCGGGAACTCACCGTGCCACCCCAGCCTCCAGGGGCACGTGGCATTCATGCCCTGATGGAAAATATGTAGGAGAACCCAAACAACAACTGTGTACCAGAATGAATGCCCACTGACCAAAGACAAAAATTACCAATTACCTGTGGATACACACTTCTCACAAAACCACCACTCACTCTCTCTCTCCAACCTCTCAGTTCTAATCCTCAAAGGAAATCTACAAAACACCTTTATTACACAAGCCTAGTAACTTGGACTAAATCATGGACTAAATATAGACACTGGATTTATGGCACATTATATGGCCTGCCATTATGGCATACTATATGGCCTGCCATCAGATAACCCCAGGTAACCCAGCTACATTCTATCACAAGGTCAACAACCCCCACCTACCATCTCCCATTGCCTCTGATCCCTACTGCCCACATTTGCATTTTCACAGACCTGCTTTTTGCATATTGGCTTCTATTCCATCCAGAACACAAAACAACAGACTCTCCCTATGCCTGAAGGAGGGTGTTTGTGCCCAAAAGCTTACAAAAAAACAGGTTTTCCAGCTATTTAATTGGTCTAATAAAAGATATCACATTTACCCAAAGAACCTTTTCTGCCTTCAGCTCTCCAGTCATCTATGTTAAGCTGATCAATGCCTTCAAAATCTGGCCCTTGGGCCCCCAAACACTGTTCATTCTAGCCTTCTGAAGTAAAAATATTCAAACCATTTCTAGCAATCAAATGTGCCTACAGCTTGCTTCCTGGCATATTTAACTTTTTGGTGCCAGTGGATGAAGTGAAACCAAGTTCCACTCTTTCAGCATTAGATTATGGCACCAATTAAATCTGAATCTCACTGTCTAGCACAGAGATGGGCAAAATGCAGCCCATGGGCTGGATGCGGCACGCCAGGCCAATCTATCTGGCCCATGGGGCCCCTAAAAAATTTAGAAAATTAATATTTATCTGTCCCTGGCTGCCTGTCATGCAGCCCTTGATGGCTTGCCAAAACTCAATAAGTGGCCCTCCACCCAAAATAATTGCCCGCCCCGGTCTAGCAGCTAAAAACAAAAAAGTGATCTCACCTTATATAAGAAATAGGTGCTTTCTGCAAACTCTGGTCTTAAAGGATGCTGAGCCCAGTGAACCCTGAAATCTGTTGTGAAAGCCTGAAAGGGGAAAAAAAAGAGGGGTGGGGGAAAGAAAAAAAAAAATAGATGCAAGCATAAAAATTCACAGGGTGATTTAGAATGTAGACAAATAGTTTGGCACCAAGTAGCAGTAGTGCATACTTCTGATCAGAAATACTTCTGTGCCGTGGCACAATCACACCACTCTTTCTGACCATGCAGCAGGAGTAGCAGCTCAAAACAAGTCCTGAAGAAGGTAAGCACTCCCCATCTCCCTTCAACTCTGTGCTGAGAGGTGCATTCCTTCCCCTCCTGTTCCTCCTCACCCCCACCTTGCCTACCATTGCTTGTGTCCCTGCTGTCCTGGAGAGGATGGGAGCCCCTTACCCAGTCCAGCCAGGTTGCATAGGAACACAGGCACTGGCAGTGGCAGAAGGTGAGCGGGTTTCCACTCCCTGCCTGCTCCTGCCAGGTGTTCCCCACTAGCCTGGGAGCAGGCATGGGGAAGGAAACCTACCTACCAACCACTGCTGCTGCCACTCTAGGCTGACCCCAGCCCCCACAGCCTGGCTGGAGTGGGACAAGATGCCCCAAAGAGGATGCAGACAAGTAGGAATACCAACAGCAACAGGCAGGGGAGGGGACATGCTTCTAGCCATGGAAAAGTGAGGGGCAGGGAACGTTTACCTTCTTTGGGACTTGAAATTTATCTTAACACTAGAGCAAGATGACCCAAAGCAGTTTTAAAACAATAAAATAAAATGATATAACATGTAAGTGATTATTAATAGCAATAGTTTCACAGTACTGAGCTAGTTAAATTGTGTTTAACAGGAACACTTTCTGCTTCTACAACACTGCCATTACATACAAGGGACTGTAGGTTGCAGAATAATCCGGAAAAAAAAAAAAAAAAAAAAATCAGCCTTTGTTTTTAAATTAGAAATATGTCCAATATTTTTCCAAATGAACAGCTGATATTACTCAGATCAAAACAGTTTACATCAGGCTTGCCCAACATACGGCCTGCAGGCTGCCATGCAGCCCACCAAGCCGTTTTCTGTGGCCCGCGGTGCTGCACTGGGAAATGAAAGTAAACACTGCTTACTTTTGTTGCCGCCCCTTGTCCCTCCCCTGGCCCCTCAGCAGCTTCCTAACGGCTGCTGAAGGGCTGGGGAAGGGACAAGGTTCCCACACGCACCGCGTCAGCTTGATGTTGCCGACGCGGTGTGTGTGAAGAGGAGTAGCCACGTGCCACTTGGGACAGGATGAGCCCAGCTGGAGCAGCAGGGGCTCAGCTGCACTTTCCCCCTACCTGCGCTGGTCAGTCCCGAGTGGTGCACAGCTCCGCTGCCGCCTTTGCTGGCTGGTGCCAACCTGGGCAGGTCTGTCCCATCCAGAGCAGCACGCAGCTGAAGCCGGATTCCTACATGCTGCTGGGGCCGAGGAGCCCAGCCGGGTTGGCACCAGCCAGCAGAAGCAGCGGTGGAGCCATGTGCCACTCAGGACTGACTGGTGCAGGCAGGGGGAAAATGCAGCTGAGTCCCTGCCGCTCCAGCCGGGCTCATCCCGTCCCGAGCAGCACATGGCTCCACTGCCACTTCTGCTGGATGGTGCTGACCTGGCTGGGCTCCTCCCATCCCCAGTAGCCTGTGGGAAGCCGGCTTCAGCTGTGTGCTGCTCTGGATGGGACAGACCCGCCTGGGTCAGCACCAGCCAGCAGAAGTGGCAGTGGAGCTGTATGCAGCTTGGGACTGACCAGCACAGGTAGGGGGAAAGTGCAGCTGAGCCCCTGCTCCTCTGGCTGGGCTCATCCTGAGGTTCATTTCATGTCTGTAAAATGCCTGGAGAACCCCACATAGATGCACTGCATAGAAATGCAAAATATATTTTGACTTATTTGGTTGGCACCTTGGGCTGAGATTTTCAAAGTCAAGTCAAAAGGCCAACTTCCATTAAAATGAATGGGATTTAGAGGGCTCCAAATCTTTTATAACAATTTTGTAACATGTTATCTACCCCTTTTTGCAAATCTCAGCCATAGTTTGGAAGCTCAGCCAAAGAACATAAGAGCATAAAAAGTGCCATGCTTGGTCAGCCCCATGGTCCATCTAGCTCAGTATCCTGTCCCGAACAGTGGCAGAGGTGGATACTATAGAGATAGAGTTTTGAACTGGTTATTTAGACCCATTTCATTGTCACTCCTGCAACTTCATTGGTGTCAAAGGTCATGTGACATCACTTCCTGAAGTGGTACCACCTCCTGTGAGGTCTTCGAATATGGCTCACCGACCCACTGGGTGATAAAAAGTTCATGATCCAGCCCCACATTCAAAAAGGTTAGACACCCCTGCTTTACATGATCTAAACAAACCTACTGCCTTACCTCAGGAAGAAAGTTATGCTTTTTTATAACCTGATATAACATCTCATGAGTTTCTATAGCAGGTCTAATGTCACCTTTCAGTACCTAGAATTCAAGAACATAAAAATTAAAATCACAAAGAAGTACATTTGCAGTATTTTCACGAACACATAGCAATTTCTATATTTGCAGCACACAACACTAATCCAGTAAATTATGGCCTTCTGTTTCAATAGAAAACAATTTTTTCCTTTAAAAAAAACAAACCCTACAAAAACAAAAAACTTTGTATGGAGTTAAGAGCTAGAAGAGGGACTGATTTCCTGGGACCGCCATTTCACACTAGCTCCATCTGTCCTCTGAGAAAGGGAATACAGCTACTGAAACCAAACTACTAGGTTTAAAGGAAATTTGGCCAAGTCTGTCCAATTTACAAAGTATTTGTGGCATAAAATCTGAAGACTGGGCTGTTCCTCTTCAGTTGAGATTTCACCATGAGAACTGCTATTGGAAATTCAAAGGACAAAAATGTTATTTGGGACTTAAGAAGAGCAGGAAATCCAGAATAATTTGTAAATATGCAGGTCTAACTGATTACAGAATGGACTAAAGAATGGGCAAGTCTTCCTAATACTTAATTTGGGAACTAACTGCAGGTAAACAACAAACTGTACTTATTATTAGGGCACATAACACATTTTTACACCAATTTGCTCTCAGTAGAGGGAAAGAATACAAACACGAAGTTAGATTCTAACAAGAGGTTGCTACAAGCGACCATTAGAGAAGGAGTGGGGGCAGGGAAGGGAAAAATCAACATAAAAATAATTTATCCTTGAATACGATGCAGTAGATCATGGAGGAAAGGCAGGCAGGGGAACTAATGAGGAATGCCAGCAGCGTCTAAAAGAAAAGGAAATAATATAGGAAAGCCTGACAGAAGTAACACACATTCACAGAAACCATTAGGACTAGTGTGGTTTAGTAAGAAAAAATGTAAACTGAGAGTTTGATAAGCCTTGAAACTGTTAGGTTTCACTTCAAATGTGAGCATTCAAACTGTCAACTTGACAACTAGGATCCCTAAAACTGAGAACTAGGGTTTGGCAGTATGACCTTGACATTGCTTGAATTGAGCTGCCTTTTTCATGATCAAGGAGAAAAGTACTCAAAGAAGCAGACAAGTGGATATTGCAAAAATATGAAACTTAAAAGGTAGTTTCTCTTCAAGTCACTACAGACTTGGAAATAATGTCAGCTGTATAATATAATAGAACCAGTAGAGAGAGCAGAACCCAACAAATCCCTCTCCAACTCCCACCCCCCACAATATAAAACCTTTTTAAAAAGCACTAAGCATAATCGACTTTACACTTTTATTTTATAACTTATATATTCAGTTTTAACAAAGTTTAAAGACTACATTAAATGTGATTCGTGCACTGGAGGCTATAAAACTTTACCTGCAGTCCTGGGAAGAATGCTAGCAAAGAGTCCATCCAGGTCCGAGCATTTAGCATAGGCTTGTGAATATGAACATCAAGCAGAAGAGGTGGTTGGCTAATGTATCTCATTATAGCATCGTAGTGCTGAGAAACATCAGAAGTAACATGATCTCACGTTAGCAATAAGTTTTCTTACTTCAAAAGAGATTTGAAACTGGTGGTTTATTAGATTTTATTTTAATGCAAAATAAAGGAAGTCTCAGACCACAGTACCACTGCAGTTACTGAAAATCAAATGTATAGTTTACAGCTATACTAATCAGGCAGTAGAAGACTTCATAATTACTAGAAGGCTTCACAGTAACATTTATTTTTATATATATAAATGAGATGTTGAGAGAGAGAGAGGAGAAAGAGAGAGAGAGAAAAATCAACATATATTCAGCTGCTGTACAACAATTAGGTAAGTGTCTGCTTAGCTACTACTAGAACTCATCTCTTTTCGGCTGGCAGCAAACATGGCTATAGACCCTCACTCTCTGGCAAAAAGTCAGAATTCCACGATGCACATGTTAAAAAAAAAAATGTTGAAAGCAAAGAAAGAACTGACTTCTGGAACACATTTAATCACTGTTTGGCTCAACAGGCAGCTTTGACTCCCCTTTCCTATTCTCTAAAACAGCTGTCTTATTTATGCTTACATTAAAAAGAGAGACCTGCAGTGACCTTCTACTGAGAATTACTGGAGGTAACACCACATCACGGACTGAACCAACAGGATGTACAATCTAATGGAAGCTATGCAAGATGGGAACATAAACTGAGGGTTATTTCTGCTGTCATAACAGACCTAGCACTGATATAGTGCCCTCATTTCTACACTGCTTATGAGAATCAAGAAAATGCAATTCAGTTGTACACTGCCATTTTGTATTACTTGTACTTTAGTGAAAAAGTTAATACTTTTCAGAAAATTACTTTAGCAGTCTTATGAATCTAATCAATGCATGAAGAATGCCATATACAGTATAATTTCAGGTTATGCCTATCATTATATTAATAAATAAATCAGGCTGGTTAATGGCCCTATAACTGGACGTTGCCTTGCCACCCAAGACTTAGTTTGCTTTTCACGTCCCATCTGTGGTTTTAAGAGTCAGCAGGAACTTGCAGCTCAGTTTGTGGTAGGCAAGGTCTTGCAATGGTTTAGAGAAAAACTTAGCAAATGAAAGCAGTGCTGATGAGCTCTGGAGTTTTAATACAGCCCTTCCCCAATGGGGAAGCTGTTGGACTGCCAACTGCAGTCCTAAATTGGTGCTGGGAGTAAGCAGTGAGATCATTAGGTTACAGAGGTCTTATGTAGATTCATCCTTTTGGGCAGGGACAAAAAAAAACATACACAGGAAAAGTAGTCAGCTGAAGTCTGGCAGCAGCCAACAAGAGACAGAAGTGGCACTAGAGATGTTGAAAAACCCTCCAAAAGTCCGTGAACCGCATGGCTGAGATGTGTGACGACTGACAACACTAAATATAATGCTTAATACCAAAGCAAAAGATTTCAGTCAACTTACTGTGTTAAACCTTTCCAGGAAACTGTCATCTCCAAGCAAGACATAGGCTTTTAATAGATATTCATAATATGAGTCTATTCCTGCTCCAACACCGCTATCTAAAAGTAACAAAGGAAGATACAGAAGTGGTGGTTTCAATTTAAATAGCCATGTGGATAAAACAGTTTTAACTGTCACATTTCATTTTGATTTCCAAGGCTACTGGTTGAATGAAAAGGAGTTGCTGTTAGCACAACTGCAAGCACAAACAGAAGGGGCATGTACAACAATAAATGACTGCAGAGTGCTGTGCAATTGGTATATTAAAATATAATTGCTTGCTTGATCATATTCCTAAACTAAATGTTTAAATTTACTCATTTGAAAATATTTATACTGGCCCAAACAGTCAACTGCAGTCCTTTTTGTACTTTACTTTGCACTTGAAGTAGATTTTTTGAAAATTTATCCTTAGGCAATCTCTCAGCATTCAGTGAATTATGAAATAACTTCTTTGAAATAAAGAAGCTGATTTCTCAACCACAATACTCTTAAAGACAAAGTGAGGCTTCACTGTGCCCGATTTCTTCTGATCTGAAAGTTTGTGAGTCTACTAATGACATATTAAAGTCCATCCATAATGTCCATCCTAATGACACATTAATGTTGACAAACATGAAAGAACAGTATTTTCATTTTTTCCTCTCTCAAGAGCTTTATCGATGCTAGATTGTGAAAGCCATATACCTTTGCGAACCCAATCTCCAGTATGAATGTTAATAGTCACCCCTACTAAATTACTACTGCGTTGTCTCTTTTCCCATATGAAATCAAGTGCTTTCCGTGCATATTCCTGCAATAAAACAAAAAACATTAGAAGTACAGTTATAGGAAAAACAAAGCATTGAAAATGTCAGAACTTCTACATAAGCTTTAGGATTTTTTCCTCCACTAAAATCAAGGTACTAGGATGACAACTTTGTAAAAAAATTGTATATACTATTTATATCTTAGAGAGAGATCGAAGTTGAATAATCTGTTAAGTTCTCTTGAAAAGAAAATGTTTAGCTCAAATTTTATTTTGCCAGCCAGCCCTTTTGTTGCTAACACAACCAAGTTCTTTACATAAATATCAGCAGCACACAACATAGCCTTTGGCAAGTCACCTTACTGTATGCTCTGGTTTCCAGATCTGTAAAGTAGGTATAAGACCTGGGAGCAAAGGAAGTATTTTAAGTGCTTCAAAAATTTACCATGTTAAGATCCTCTAACTGAATGATGCAACTAAATTATTGTAATAAACTGCAGTCCAGCCATATTACTTTCTACACGATCCCTTCTTCGTGCCCACTGCCACACCTTTTCACAAGTTTCAACATGGAGCACTTGCTCCATCCAATAAGGAAGTAAATTGGGGGCACCTATATTCTGCAAGGACATAAAGGGACAACTGATCCAAAAAAGGGACAAAGACCACCAATCTGATAAAAAGACCATCTTATGTAATGAGCTTGCACAAACAAAAGCTTTTGTATCTCAGATTAATTAATTCTATAAGGTGAGTCTCTACCCTGCTTTCAAAAGACCACCAAGGCAGGTACTTATATTTTCAGAACAACCCTGACTCCAGTTGGCTTCAAGGAGCGGAGTTACACGAAAGGTGAATGCTTTTGAAAAGCTCTTGCGTTCACCTCCTACAAGAGGTTTTTCTACTTTCACCAATAAAAAGTGAATATGGTGAAAGCTGTGTGTAGAGCACTGTGAATCCAAGTCGGGAACTAACTTGACTGAAACAGGGCACTGATAATCTAAAGTCATTGGGTGGTAACCAACTATTACAAGCAAAAGAAGAGTAATTAAACACAGGTGAGACAAGCAAGACAATGGTAAGAGCCAGCATACTAAAGAATATATGCAGAAGTTCCTGAATCAAAAGAGATTGAAACTTAATGGTTGGTTAAGTTTAGGTTCACAGTTAGGTTAGCATACTAGATCAGTAATGAAGAGGAATAAAGACCATGTATAACTTAATAATTTGTTTCTCCCTCTCTCTCCTTTCCATCCCCATCTCCCCCACCTCCCACACATCCCACTTCCTTGTGCTTGTACACATGCACAAGTTATGGAAAAAGCTAGTAGCATGTCCCAGGAGCTAGGGGTGGCATAGATGCCAAGGCACATGGTTGACATCCCAGAGGTTGCAAATTCATGGTGTAGATCTGTCAGATTCCAACAAATCTGCAAATTCTGCTAAATACCTTGTCACAAGGACACGAAAAAGAAAAGCAGCGGCATGTCCCAGAGAAATTCTGAAAAGGGTACTTGGCTAATTAAATTTAGCATGCAAAGGCTTATAGGAGCACCCAGTTTATCTTGTGTGCACCTTTTACTAAGCTGTCATCTATGACAAAGAGTAAATGTTTCTTAAGACTAACATCCTAGAATATTGTTAACAAAGTGTTATCTGTAGATGTTGTTCTTGGCTTTCAATGGGTGTAATAAAATTCAGGACTTTTGAAAAATCCTACTGTTATAGAAGAATGCATAGCCAATATGCTCATATCCTATAAAATGTTCTTTCAAGTTTTGTTTAAAGAGAAGAAAATCCGTAATTTTATTATACTTCATTCTACTTCTTTGCAAAGCAAAAAAATAAAGTGATGTCAATCTTCTGGATCATGATGTATGCATGAGAGGTCACCCAAACCCCCAATGCATATGCCTAGGCAGGATTCTGAAGGAGCGGATGCTGCCCAGACCATCTATCCCTTTTTTAGGCCATTGAGGCAAAACCCAAAGGCCAGACTGAGTCCAGATGTTTGGTGCCTCCATGGCTGTAGTCATATTGACATCTGAGAATTGAACCTGGATCTCCTGTGTAGCAGACGAGGATTCTACCACTGAACCACAGGGAACTCTCCTCTAGAAAGTAATGATGTAGAAATGACACCTTAATTGTATAATTGTATTCCTGAATTCTACCTGGGATTTCAATTATTAAAATTAGAATTTCTAATGGTTTACACTTCTGTTGGTTTGAAGGGCTAACAGTTGGGAAAAGCTAGATGATATTCTATTATGCAGCAAACAGAGTTGTTTGCTAAGTGATAATCAGTATACCTATTTCACCCTAGTAAATGTACTCAGGTCACATGTGTGCCAGTAGGATGCAATCTGGAGACCACTGTGTTGCATGCTGGTCTAATCTGGTTTACAGAATCTTTATTAGTAGCAATGTTAAGTACAGAGAACAGACGCAAGGCCTTTGTTGTATGCAATTTCTCAGGGCAGTCCAAGCACACACAAACTGAGCTCAAGCGACATGAACATCATAAAAAAAAAACTCAGTTTATTCCAAGTGATGTTTTTCAGAACAGAACTGCATTTTATCTCCCAAGGGCCAGATCCTATTCCATCTGTTAAGCAATTAGGTGGACCTGGGTGCCTAATCATGATCCTATTTCCTGCTCAAGTCCCTGAAAAGCAAATAGTCTTAAGCACATTACAGAAGTAACCGCATTAAGTCACAAAAATCGCTCAGGAGGAAGAGGTCCATCTTTTCCATGAACTACTTCTTAGGGATTTGAGCAGGGTGGAATAGCATCTTCAGTATCTCAATTCTCTTTTTCTATCAAATCAGTAGCGTTTCTCAATTCAAGTGTTCTTGAGGGAGAATCTGTTAAATAAGTCCTTTCAATATATTGTGTGGAATCAGAAAAAATATATGCCTTAAACTTTGATTCTTTTAGTTATAAGATGACATAACCGCTTTGTGTAGAATTGCTGGCTCTGTACAGTAGAACAGATAAGGGCAAGTGTTTGTTCTTTGCAACTCTTCTGCAACTGCTTCGCTCACCGCGGCCTTGAAGGTAGCAAAAAAAAGTATGTACAAAGTAGATTTCCAGGTGCAAGAAGGAGGTTTGTGAACTAACCCCACCTCCCCCATAATTCCCATCCTGATTACAGCAAAGAAATAATGAAGTAATATTATAGCCGCTTTTCATGCTAATTTCACTATACGATCACGTGAGTTGTAAGCGACTGTTAAAAAGTATATAAGCCTCCTGATTTTGCTCTTGGCAGGGGGACCCCTTCCAAGTGCTTGGGAAATCCATGTCACTTTGGAACTCCCCCTACAACTGTAGTTTCTTTTAAATAAAAGCTTCTGCTGACCTGACCCAAAAGTACTCTGTGTGTGTTTCCACGACAATTCCTGGTGCCGTGACTCGGATCCAGAACACAGGCTGAGGAAGGAGGACCGCAGGCTACCCCCCCCGAACCCTGAGGCACCAAACTTGAGAGGTAAGAGACCTAATTCAAAATCTCTATTGGGGTTTCGGAGGAGGACTGCCTGTAGGCTCCCAACTTGGCCGTGGTAACTGGATCTGAACCTTGTTAAAACAGGTCAGTCTGAACCTTACTGCTGGCTAAAATTTTCTGTCTGGTAAAGGATCCCATTTTGTGTCTGGTAACGTACGTTTTAGGGAGAAACTGTTTGAGGCACCTTCATCCAACAGCACATCGGGCTTGTAGTTAATTAACTAAGGCAGTGTGGGGTAGGAGGTCTGGCTGACTGAATAAATGTGCATGTGTGTGTGTATTTAGAAATATGAGCCACTGACCAGGACTGAGACTACGGTTGGGCTCAGCCGCCCCAATTCTGCCTGACAGGGCAGTTTTGAAAGCAAGGGGGCCCAACTGGAACCTCGTGACCCAGTGGACAGGGCGTCTGAGTGATTTTGTCTTCTCCAAACCCCTTGTCCCAGTAGCTTCTGCTGAAAGCAGGAGTGAAAGGATCCCTCTAGTGTTTCCCTCCCCATTTCCATTTTATGAGCCGGTGTCGGGTCAGAAGCCTTTTGTCTGGGCAGTGAAAAACTGCGGGGCAAGGCACTGAGCGGCACGGACATCCTAAATAAGCCTCTCCTACGTCTCCCTGTGTGACTGAAAATGGGAACAAGTCAGTCTAAACAGGTTCCTGTCCCCCCTAAGGGGACTCCGGCGTACTTTATGTACACACACTATTCTCCCGAGACTTGCAAGTACCTGGATAAGTGGAACTGGTATACTAGGGATGATCCTGTGAAACATTTTCCACAGGAAGGAACATTTGATCAGGATAAAATAGTGCACTTGAGAGGGGCGTTAGAGTCCCGTGGATCCAAAACACCACAAAACCAGTGGGACGCGTTCTTTTATTGGTATGATGAAATGTCCAAAAGGCGGACAGAATCTCAAACTAGGAGCCTAAAAGACTCTCAAGAAAAATTAAAACAGCAGTTAAAAGCTGTTCGGGAGAAATTGGCTGCTCCCCCAAATTACACGCTGGCCACTGCTCCGATGTATCCAGCATTGCCCGGGGTGCCCCCACCGGAGCCAGCAGAGGATATCCTTGACCTTTGTTCGAACCCTGCTCTCCTGGGACTCCCACATCAGCAACAACCGGTTCAACATCAGGCTGCAGCCCAGGCTAGTGACCCATTAGCTGAAGCTCCTTCAGTAAATCCATCCACGGAGCTTAATAGTCTGGACTCATCCACCATATCTGCCACTCAATCATCACCAGTGTGGCAATTTACTCCTGGGTCACAACCCACCACAGGTGTATTTAGAAGAATGGGAATAGGCATGGAAAGATCTCCCATCAATCCGAGATCCCAAACTGCACAAGTTTACCCCCTAAGACAAATGCCAGGCACTGGCACCGATGGACAAAATATAGTAACTGTGCATGTACCCTGGACTCCAGGTGATCTCTACAATTTAACTCAAAAGTTCCCAAAAATCAGGGAAGACCCAGAAAAATTTCAGGAAGAATTGCAGACTGTTATAAATTGTTATAATCCAACATGGGCTGACATTAATCAGCTCATGCGATCCATTTTGCCCAAGGAGACTATGCTACGTCTGTACGCTGCCTGTACTTGGCCAGATCAAAACCCAGGGATTGGCCAAGACTTTATTGACAAGAGAAATGCTTTGGTTCAGGCAGTTCTCACAATTTGCCCAAAAAAGGCAGGCTGGACCAAAATAAATACCTGTAAACAAAACAAAAATGAACACCCCAGTGACTATTTAGAACGCCTCAAACAGGCACTTGAACGATACTCAGGAATGGATAACCCAGTCGGAAATGCTAAACAAGCAATAGTGGCAGCATTCGTCCAGGGACTTAACCCTAAAATTGCTGAGAAAATTCAAACAGTAATTATTGGCTGGGAAACTAAAGATTTGACCGAAGTCCTTGCTGCGGCTAACCATTTTCATAACAAATTGGAACGGTCTAAAGACAGTGCTGAGATTAATTTAATGGCCTTACAGATTTCTCAGTTGCAGGGTTCAGGTAGAGGAAGGGGACGAGGACGGGGAAGGGGAGGCCCGGGTAGATTCAGGGGAAGAGATAGATCCTTGAGCCCACAAAACCCAGGCTATGGGAACCAATGTCATTATTGCAAGCAAGAAGGACACTGGAAATCAGAATGCCCCAACCGCCCCGGCCAAGGACCCAGACCCCAGCCCCCACCTCCACTTCCTGTCAATTTTCCCAGTGTTGAATAGGACAGCCTGAGGGACAGTGACATCATTGCTCCTTTGCTTGCTACTGACCAATCTGGTCCGTTTGTTGAATGCCTTATTTCTGGTAAACCTGTCTCCCGTCTTGTCGACACCGGAGCGTCCCGCTCCACGCTAAAGGCTGCTGAGTTTCCTTTTCTACCTTATTCTCCTGAAACTGTAAATGCTGTCGGTATAGGCGGACAACCTATCCCACATCCCGTCTCTGAACCTGTCTCCATCTCTATTGGCCCTTTGTCTGAAAATCATGCCTTTCTTCTTAGCCCCTGTGCACCTGTCAACTTTCTTGGTAAGGATTTGCTGTGTAAACTGGGATGCGTGATTTATTGTAGCCCAGATGGTGTTTACCTTGAGGTACCGGAACACAGGGAAACCGAGCTTGTGGCTTTGCTAACCCAGGAGTACTCTGATCCTGACACTTCCTACTTGCAAGAGGAACTGTTGGCACGAGTACCTCCACAGCTGTGGTCCACCCATGCGAATGAAGTGGGGCACATGCTGAGTGCTGAACCAGTGCGTATCATCCTGAACCCTGCCAAGCCACTTCCTCGTGTCCCACAGTACCCCATCTCAAAGGAAGCTGAGGAAGGGATCAAGCCTGTCGTTTCCTCACTCCTTGAGCAAGGGATTATGGTCCCAATACGCTCCCCTTGCAACACACCTATCCTACCTGTCAAAAAACCTGGTAAAGATACGTATCGCTTTGTGCAAGATCTTCGAGCTGTAAATGCCGCTGTTTTACCCGCTTTCCCCATGGTCCCTAACCCTGCCACTATTCTTTCCTGTATCCCTTCAGATGCTACATATTTCACAGTAGTGGATCTTTGTTCTGCTTTTTCTCTATCCCCGTTCATAAGGATAGCCAGTATCTGTTTGCATTTACTTATCAGGGATTTCAATATACCTGGACAAGACTCCCTCAGGGATATACAGAGTCCCCAACCCTGTTTTCCCAGATCCTAAAAAAAGATTTGGATCCTATCACGTTCAAAGGGGGGTCCCACCCTTGTTCAGTACATTGATGATCTATTGTTAGCCTCACCCACTTTAGAGGCCTGTGAGCAAGATACTTTGACACTCCTCACAGCTTTAGCTCAGAAAGGCCACAAGGCCTCAAAATCTAAATTGCAGCTCTGCAAGTCTAAGGTACATTATTTAGGGCATGATATCTCAGCAGGAGAACGACACCTTTCCCCTAGTAGAGTTGAAGCTATCCTCAACATTCCCAAACCTATGACTAGAAAACAGATGAGGGGATTCTTAGGTGCAACGAGTTATTGTAGACAGTGGATCCTGGGTTATGCTGCTTTTGCAAAACCCTTGCAAACATTCACTCATGATACCACCCCGGAACCCCTCCCTTGGACTCCTGAAGCCGAACAAGCATTTGTGGCCCTTAAGCAAGCCCTCACTCTTGCTCCCGCTCTTGGACTTCCTAATTATAAGAAACCCTTTACCTTGTTTTGTCATGAACGGGAAGGAATCGCTTTAGGAGTACTTACTCAGCTACATGGTGAAAAGCATCGCCCAATTGCATATTACAGCTCTGCCCTTGATCCCGTAGCTACTGGACTTCCTCCTTGCCTCTGTTCAGTTGCAGCTCCTGCCTTGTTGGTTGAAAAGGCAGATTCTCTAGTTTTGGGACATTCTTTAACCACTGCAGTTCCACATGCTGTGATGGCCCTTCTGCTCAAGGGCAAAACTCAGCACATTTCCAATTCCCGTCTTACTAAATATGAGAAACTTCTACTGTCAGCTGCAAATGTAACCTTAAATCGCTGTTCAATTCTGAATCCTGCGTCACTTCTGCCTATTGCCTCTGATGGTGAGCCTCATGATTGCCTGTCTATCACAACTCAATTGTTAACCCCTCGAACTGACCTCAAGGACATTCCTATCCCGAACTCTGACCTTGTTTTGTTTGTTGATGGTTCCTGTCTTAGAAATGATGCAGGCAAATTAGTTGCGGGATATGCAGTATGCACTCAGTATGCTGTTTTGGAAGCCTATTCTTTACCCCAAGCTCGTTCTGCTCAAGTTGCTGAACTCATTGCTTTAACACATGCTTGCATTCTTGCAAAAAATCAAACCACAACCATTTATACTGACTCTAAGTATGCTTTTGGTGTTGTTCATGATTTTGGACAAATCTGGAAACAAAGAGGGTTCCTCACTTCATCAGGGACCCAAATCAGTCATGGTTGTTATGTAAAAGCGCTCTTAGAAGCTGTTCAATTGCCTCTTGCTATTGCTATTGTTAAATGTAAAGCTCATGAGAAACCCTTTGATGATGTCACACGAGGAAATGATCTGGCAGACCGTTCTGCCAGAAATGCGGCCCTTTCTGGCCCACAGGCTCCTAACTCTGTTTTTGTTTGTTTTTCAGCAGACCAGTCTCCTTTGGCTAGCCTTTCAAGTCTGGCCCTTCTTCAAAATCAGGCCCCAAAAAAGGAAATAAATGACTGACTGCGTGCAGGATGTTCACTGCACCCCAACTCTCTCTGGCGCTCCCCGGACGGCTGCCTGGTGGCGCCTAGAGAGCTTTTGCCACATCTTGCTCGTTTAACCCACTCTGTGGCCCATACGAGCAAAGGAGGAATGATTGCTACAGTACAAAGAAATTGGTTTGCCCCAAATTTTCCTTCCATGGCACAACAGTACTGTAGCTCCTGTCCCATCTGCTTAGCTCACAACATTGGGCAACGGGTAAAAACGACACCCGCAGCCCATCCCCCTCCATGGGGACCGTTTGTAAATCTGCAAATTGATTTTGTGCAGCTACCTAAGTGCTGTTCTTATGAGTACATTCTTGTTATTATTGATGTGTTCTCTGGATGGGTGGAAGCCTACCCATGAGTACATGCTGATTCCATCACTGTAGCAAAGAAATTGCTCAAAGAATTCATCCCTAGATTTGGATTGCCCCTCACAATAGATAGTGACCGTGACACCCATTTCACAGGACAGATAGTAAAAAACATCTGCCAAGCGCTCAACATACAGCAACACCTACACTGTAGTTATCATCCACAGTCAAGTGGTGCTGTAGAACGTAAAAACTCTGATTTAAAAACGCGCATTTCGAAGATTTGTGCTGAAACAGGCCTCAAATGGCCTGATGCACTGCCCATTGCTCTTATGCACATTAGAAACACTGTTAACAGAAAACATGGCCTAACCCCTTATGAAATACTCATGGCACGACCCATGAGGATGCCAGCTACACCACCTGTTGCCCCTCACCAAACAGACCTACAATTAACTGATGAAACTGTACTAAATTATTGCAAGGCATTAATGAAGTATGCCAGGTCTGTTCATTCACAGGTCCAAGAAGCCTTACCTCAACCACCGGATGTTCCCTGTCACAACCTCGAACCAGGGGATTGGATCTACGTAAAGGTCTATCAACGGAAAAACGCATTTCAACCCAGATGGAAAGGACCTTTCCAGGTACTTCTGACCACTAATTCTGCTGTTCGTTGCCAAGGTCACAAATATGGACTCACGCCTCGCACTGCAAGAAGGTATCACCTCCATTGGACCCCGAAGCAGCTGTATTCCAACCAAGGTTGGGATCTTTCCCTGAGGCCAAGGACAAAGACCCTCAGGACCTCACTCAGGCAAGTGAGGAGCATCAGGGTGCAAGTGCTAATAACCTCTCCCCTGCACCCAACACCTCAGCCCAGCCGGATTCATCAGTTGAAGAACAAAGATATCATCTTCGGCCTCGAAGAAAGTGAATGCTCCCATTCGGAAGATCACCACCTCGATCAAGACCAAGAGCCGACGTTATCAGTCCTTTAGGTAACTTGAGCCCAGAGGACGAAGAAAGACTTTGGCTGCCATCCTGGGTTTGGCTGGTAGTGTTCTTTTTCTTACTGGTGCTGGTTATGTTTGTTGTTAAGATTCTTTGTCCCTCCTGTATCTAAAAATGGCACTGATATCCTTATATATCACACTTGGGTATCTCAGTATCACCCAAGGGGGGTGGGAGAAAAATTTGTATTTGCAGATCTCCCATGCGGTGGCTCAAGCTGGAAATAAAAGTGACTGCTGGATATGCTCTCACGGCCCAGCACACCTACACCAAGGAATCCCAATGATCGGAGTACCAATATCCCTCCAGCAATGGGGAACAATAAACGGTGGCTTTGTTAGACTCTACTCGTTAGCTGCCCATCGGTCCGCTCCTAAAGAATGGAGGGCCACCCCTGCTAACTGGATAATCTCCCCAAGAGTAGAGGCGCCTTTCTGTTACAGATCCAACAACACCGGAGCTTATAATAAAGCCACACCTGTAGGACACTACCCTCATTGCCTAACTACTCTAGATTATAGCCCTAGTAGCACCAGTGGAATCCTGTTGGGTAACGTACCCTCTCTCAATTGTACAGGATTCATGGTCTACAACTTTTCTAAGGAACCTCATGTTGCTCTCATTGCAAACAGATCAAAATTTTACATTCACTCCAATTTTACTTCTTGTAATATATCTCGGTCCAGCAGGATAGCAGCTGAACGTGGACCGTCCTATACGATGCATATCAATCGAAAGTGCCGGACAGGGCACAACAACTGTCGAGATTTGAGTACCCTTTCTGCCCCAGGCCTTTACTGGCTCTGCGGAAACAGGGCTCATAAAATCTTGCCCTGGAATTGGGTGGGGGCATGCACTCTTGGACGTGTTATCCCTGGTTTCGAAATGCATAGTGCAATATATCTGGAACAAGTAAAAAATTTCAACCATCACATGAAAAGGGCGGTTAACCCCTTAGCTACCAGAAACACAGGGTTCCATCGATTTGTGAGAACCTTCATACCGTGGCTTGGAGTAAGAGAATTGGAACTAGCCATAATTAACATTTCAGCCACAATGGAAGCTATGGGAAATGCCACTGCGGATGCAATTCAGGCTCTGCAAAAAGAGATCTCCCAGATCTCACAAGTAACTATACAACACTGCATAGCCCTAGATTACCTATTGGTATCCCAGGGAGGAGTATGTGCCTTAGTAAACTCCACCTGTTGTGTCTATGTCAATCAGGACATGCGAATCGAAACTGACATTCGCAAAATCCGAAATCAGTTAAGGGTCCTACATCAAGTGGCCTCAGAAAATACTGACTGGGGTCTAGAAGAAATGTGGTCTTGGCTAACCTCCTGGCTCCCAGATTTCGGGGCCCTTGGCAAGAAAATCCTGTATGGAATATTGTTTGTCTTGATAGTTCTGATAATGTTCTATGTCTTAATGCAACTGATCCTCTGCTGCGTGAAAGCCAGCAGGAGAAGCTTTAGCAAGGCAAGAAAACCCACAGCAGAGTCTAGAATAATGGTGTTACAAAAGTGTGAGCAGATTGAAAGAAAACATGAAAGGCTGCATGATGAAATAGAGGGGCTCATGAGAATGGAAATTTAAGGCTAAAGTGAGAATAAATAGTCTCAAAGGGGGGGGCTGTGGAATCAGAAAAAATATATGCCTTAAACTTTGATTATTTTAGTTATAAGATGACATAACCGCTTTGTGTAGAATTGCTGGCTCTGTACAGTAGAACAGGTAAGGGCAAGTGTTTGTTCTTTGCAACTCTTCTGCAAATGCTTCGCTCACCGCAGCCTTGAAGGTAGCAAAAAAAAAAAAGTATGTACAAAGTAGATTTCCAGGTGCAAGAAGGAGGTTTGTGAACTAACCTCACCTCCCCCATAATTCCCATCCTGATTACAGCAAAGAAATAATGAAGTAATATAATAGCCGCTTTTCATGCTAATTTCACTACATGATCACGTGAGTTGTAAGCAACTGTTAAAAAGTATATAAGCCTCCTGATTTTGCTCTTGGGGGGGGGGGGGGGGGGGGGGGGGGGACCCCTTCCAAGTGCTTGGGAAATCCATGTCACTTTGGAACTCCCCCTACAGCTGTAGTTTCTTTTAAATAAAAGCTTCTGCTGACCTGACCCAAAAGTACTCTGTGTGTGTTTCCACGACAGTTGTGTTATGTAATGATACTACTGCTTTTAGAAAATCTCTTCCTAGAATTTGTAATAAAATACAAACCAGCAGTTTCCAGAAATAATTATCTAAACATACCTACAAAAAGACAAAAATTGCAAAAGCTATAGCCATTCACAAATGTAATTAATACTCAAAATTTTTGTGAATGTTAATTCAATTATCTTCATGAATGTTAAAGGGACAATATGATTGTATTAATTACTGTAATGATTAGAACAATTCTTACAAGTCATATTACAAAAATAATTTAAATAAATTCTTGTACAATAAAGATTATAACACTAACAGAAAGCCATTGAATATCTAAACCCAGTATATAAGAGACCATGGAAAGCAAACCTCAAATATGGATGCTCCTGTGAATCGACTTAGAGCAGCAAACTCAAGGATCAAGGTACCTGCACAAGCTGTGCAGGTATCGGTCTCTGTTCCTGTTCGAGCATCTGGATTTCTTACACCAAATTTTAAGTTAACCTAAAGAAAAAAAAATACACTTTTTTACAAACTGCAAACATGCACTCTGTATTATGCACATATAACAACTTTGATGTCATGCTTTATATTAATTCGTGATTCAGTCTCCTCTGATACCATAACCATTCTTTTAATTCTATTGCAAAAGTGGCCATTTAGGTAAATTTTTCATAAATGCATGGCCCACTTAGAAATTTAGGCCTAAAGCTGCCTAAAAGATTGGGTTTATGGTTTCCTGGAAGTTTAGAGGGTTTTTAAGTTTAGTTTCAGCCTGAGACAGGTTTGCTTCTAAACCTGAAGTATGAAGAACAATTTTGAGCTAAACCCAAGAAGTGTAAGCTTAATATTCCCAATAAGCAAGCTGTGGAGGTCATTCAGCTCAACTTTTTATAAGTTTTTAACTTGCACATAAGAAAATGAGTCCATGTGAAGAAACATTTTTCCTTCAGCTTATCTGTGGTGCCTAGGCTATTAATGTGCAACATGTTAGAAGACAGTTATGCCAAGAGATTTTTTCATTACTAATAATCCAAATCAATGTAATCTGGTTCATCTTTAGCATGACTGGAAAAGTAGCAGGCTTACAAACTCTATGCAAAATTAAGTTAGCAGGTATAGGTTACAAAATGCTATTTTCCATACATTTAATAACAGTGATAAATTAAATTATCTTAGAAAGAAAATTAAGATGTGATGTGTCACAAATAATGTTCTCCCTCTCTCTAAGTAACTTGCTAAAATATTAAAGTTTTGCTTATGTCTTCTTTATAATCATAAAATACTTACTCGTGGGTAGGGGAGACCACTAGACGTATTAAATGCAGGTAAAAGCTTATAGCCCAGTTCCTTTGCCATGTGCAAGAGTTCACCACTGTACCACTGCATGTATTCACCTTTGTCTTTCAGCATAATAGCCACAGAGTGCCCACCTAAAAGACCTCTAAACACAAAAAAAATGTGTATTTCATCTTAGTTGGTCACATTCATTTTAACAGAAGTGCAATGATTCCTATAATTTGTAGCAAGTGCTGGATAAACAATTGTAATTTGTTCACATTGGGCCAGATCGTCAACACAGCTGAGCACATTTTATTCCATTTTGATAAGTAATTTTGTCTTTTGTGTAAGCCACCCTAAGCCATTTTTGTGAAGGTTGGCATATAATAAATTAAATAGACAAAACCAATGCCTGCTCCAACTGAGGTTAGCAGATGCTTTGACCCTTTAGGGGAATAAAAAAAAAAAAAAGGAGATCCACTGACTACAATAAATTATAACAAATATCTTCAGTCAGGGAGAAAGTAAAGAATTATAATTATATAACTATAGTACAACCTCATTATAATAAGTCCCTGATTTTAACAATCCAAATGTCATAATGAATAAAAAAAGTGTCTGCCAGCGTAGTCAATTGTCTAACTTTATTACAGCAAATACTTTCTTTTAATGAACTTCTCTCTCAGTCACAAAGGGGTTCATTATAATGAAGTTGCACTGTAATCATTAATTGTTCCATAAGGTTCCATAATTGTTCTATTTTCCACTGGGAAAATGATCCATTCTATTCAAATTCACAGGAAACAAATAAAATTTATGCAAATGAGATTACTAATCCTGTACATATACAAGGTAAAGGTTATTATCTCAATGGCTGTCATAAGATAAGTGACATTACACAGTTTAAGCTCAGGCAGACAACTGTTGTTAGTACTTTGACTTGTGTGTGCAAACTGCTTGAACTTGAGAGATATGAAATGAGGCATCTATTAGGGCTGTGCGAAGCTTCAGGTACTGATTCAATTTGGAGAAGATTTGGCAGCCAAATCTTCAAATCCGAATTGAATCAGGGGACCAATTAAAAGGTCCAAATCTATCTGGAAAAGATTCAGAGAGCTTCGGTGATTAGGGCAGTCCCTGCCTGCTCCAGCAGGGAGCTGGACCCAGACTCTGAGCTGGTAAGTAGGGGGCAGGGGAGAAGGGGCTGGAGGAGGGGGAAAGAGGACTATGGGGGGCTCCTGCCAGGCCCCATCCCTTGCCTTCTCCCCCAGCACCTCCCCCCCCACCCCCTGCCCGCCCATGGCTGCCCCACCAACCCCAGTTCCCAGTTGTTTAAAAAAAAAGCCCCCACTCACTGGGTGCTGCCAGGCAGGGGAGGGGCAATCCCCACCACCCCACGCTGCGTGGGGGGCTCTGCCACAAGCCCCCAACCCCTGCCTGCTCTCCTAGCACCCCCCCCATGGCTGCCCCGCCCACCCCAGCTCCCAGCCCTTTAAAAAAAAAAACCAACAAAAAACAAAAACCCCAGAATCACCAGCTGCTGCAGCGACCTTGAGGCTTGTGGGGGCTTGTGGAAGAGCCCTCACACAGCGTGTGGCAGTGGGGGGCAGCAGCTATCACCCCACACCGGGCAGGAGCCGGTGCGTGGGGGTTTTTCGCCAAAGAGCTGGGCTGAGCAGGGCAGCCATCGAGAGCAGGCAGGGGATGTGGCCTGTGTGATTCAGAGATTAGTCCGATTCAGCAGCAGCCAAATCTCTGAATCAGATTCGGTTAAATTGATTTGGGACAGTGATTTGAATAAGTGAATAAAATCACTGTCCCCTGAATCGGCTGAATCCAAAGTGAATATTAGCCACTTTGCACAGGCCTAGTATCTATTTGGTTAATATCTATAAACATAATTATTTAAAGGGATGTGTTAGCACCTCATATTTTTAATACACTCGTAGTCCATGTAATTCTCCCCCTCAAGAATTTCAGAACTCTCTCTAGTTCTTGCCCTCCTATCCTACACATCCTATCTTGATTCAATATACAGATAATAAAAACATGTGAAACTGAGCAAGTCGTATTCTAACTAGACAAAATAATTATCTTTCATAACAAACATTTGGCAATATAAACTTGGCTTTCAAGCTACACCTGTCCTGGGTAAATAAGCTGTCTGACAGAACGTGAGCCACTTTTTCAGCTACTGCTAAGAATAACTATTGCAATTAATGTTGATAGGGTCAAGTGAATTCAAAATAGCCTCAATACTTATTTCTCCCTAGTTCCTTAAAAACCTTTTTATAAAACACATGCCAAGTTCTGTTGAGCTGGCACACCTGGGGAGAAAACAACCATTTTAATACCAAATGAAACTTTTGGACAGAAAGCCATGTTTGCCAGGACATAAGCTTGAGATGTACTGAAAAAAAGTCAATTGCTTACCCAAGGACTCGTATGTTAGTTTCAAAGACTGATACAACTATGTCATTATCTAAATTAACATCTTTTATCACTTTTTTTACAGCTTCTTCAAACTCTTTGTTTTTATTTAAGACCTGAAAAACAAAAATAAAAAGTATTTCAGACTTACATGCTATAAGATGCACTTTCTGAAGTGAATCGTAGGGCAGTCACATTGGAGTGGGCACATCTACACGAGACGCTACATCCCCGTAACAACGCGCTACAGCGACATAACGTCAATGGGCAAAAACCAGGAACCTGCAGCTACATCACTATATTGATGTATTCCCTTGATATAGTGCGTCGCTACAGTGATGTAGTGGCTAAAAGTAACCGTGTACCATGCAGACTGTGCAGTATAGCCTGTTACTGCGCTGTCAGTTAGTATTTCCAAGATACTAAATGATGGTGCAGTAACAACAGCACCATAGGGGCATGTGTAGACACGGCCAGCATGTTAAAATAGAAAACGTTCAAGATGCCTCAGATTACTTTTCTCCCTGACCACATTGTGTTAGCAGCTATTGCTGTGGTTTTGGTTTGCTGTAGCAAGATTCGAATAGTAAGAAACAATAAAGGAGTTTGAAAGAAAATATCTCAAATGTCTTTGATAATTACCCAGTTTTGTTCTTTCCCATCACTACAGTGCATGGCAGAGTTTTCCTTGTGAGAGATGGCACTACAACTATTCTTATTTTCTGCCCCCTAAGCTTATGTTCCCTTTCCCTTGAAATCTGGACTTAACATCAGCATTCAAGCTTCTTTAATGTTCATAGTTGGGAGAAATACAGCAGAGTGAGGTATGAATAAGGTAAATGAGTTTCAGCCAACCAAATTATTGCTATCAATACAGAGAAGTGACACCACCTCAGGCAGTACATCACAGCAAACTACACTGCAAACTGCTTAAATATGACCCAGACATTTCTATTCTATTTGGACTCCGAAGGGATAATTTTCATTGCAAAGATGTTTCAAGTGATTAAGTATTAGAGAGAGAGGGTTTTAATAACCAAACGTCATTTCAAGGTGAAGCCAGAACATATCGTTTAAGACTACTAGCAAGGGCACCTTATCCATCAAGAGTCTCATCGCTTTTTATCAGATTTGTTTTCATGGAGCTACAATAAAATTCAATTTGTTTCTAGTCATATTCTACCTTATTAAAGCAAAATCCGTCTTGCGGAACTACAAAAAGACTAAATATTAGCCGATTAGTGGACACAGCCCTATAATAAGGGATGGAAAAGAATGCTATGTTTGGCAATGCTTTAACTTTCATGGGGGTCTTATAACTCTTAAGCAGATACAAATATGATCATGCAATCCCTGTGCATATGTATATACCATCTAATTTAAAAATACATGAAATTCACTGAGCAATGGGCAATGATTAGCATGAATCGGTAAATCTCATAACCCACTTTTAACATAAGAAAAAATTTAGAGAAGATAAGTCTTACAGAATACCTTAATGGCTGAGCTGAAGGTTTCTTCTGTGTCAGAATCAAACATATGCACTTTTTTTTTTTTAAACGTACAGCACAGTACCATCACCATTAAATACAAATTCATCTGGATGACTACCAAGGGATTATTTTAGTATTTTTCTACGCGGTGAATTCCAGAACATCAATACCCATAGTATCAAAGGCCCTTACAATTGGTAGTGACTAATTAAAGGACAGAATAAAACTGAACAGTTTCCTTACTTAATGTGTCTCATTCACCTGAAAATAGAACAGAATTCTACTCTGGAAATGTGAACAACAGTAGAAACAGACAACTGTTTATCAGTAAAATAGCGTAAAACAAGCTAAACCTACCACAAGAGTGTCCAAGGTATCTATCAGTGTCAGTGAAAACCTGAGAGACAAAATTTAAACCAGTTGTTTAATTAGAATCCTGAAAATGTACATAAGAATTGCATTACTTTTAATGTAAACATATTTGAAATAATGTGACTCAATTTTCATGGATTGCAAGTTAAAACAAATAGCTTTACATTAACGGATGATTAAATATCAGCATTACTTGACTTCATCTTAACAAGACTTTATTGCAGTCAATTAAGAATGAAATCAAATGTCAAGAAATAAACTGAAGATTGAATGTGTAACCTTTAATCTGACATGCCTAACTAGGCATCAGGATCCAGTGGTGAATTACCCCATGATTTAAGTATATCATACTTGCTTCCCTTCCCTGAACTATGCACCATATTGTACAGACCATTACAATTACAGAAAAGATTCTTCTGGATATGCATAATATTAAAATGTTCTTATAAAAGTTACTACTGTTATGCTTAATGAGAATAATAGTGAAAGTTTCATGGTGCGTGAAGAAAATGTCCCCTAAATTCGCAGGCAATTAAAAGTTGACTTATGTCTCACCCCCTGAATTGCACCTGTGCTGCTGACTGAAAACACTGCACAGAATATATAGCTGATGATGACTAAATCAGTTAAGAACAGACATTACACAAAAATGTATTAAAGACAGATTTAGGTGACTACTACAACTGTAAAAAAGTGCAAATATACAAGGACAGAAGCACAAGACATTTCACAGAAGGATCACCTAAGGATATAGAAAAAAAGACTGTCACTTAAGAAATATGTATCATCATGTAATTAAAGACTATTGTACAATACATGCAGAGGAGCTAAGGTTACAAATGCTGCTTAGCACTTTTTCTTTTTGACTTAAAGTAACACAGACTCAAAACATACCAATTCAATACCTTTCAGTATGGATAAAGGATTTTCATAGGTAGCAGAGCATTTTAAGTGCACAGTCTTAATCAACTTTAATACACATTTTATGCTAGAACATTAGTTGTGTTCTTCCATTTTGTGACAGAGTGACTTAAAACTGAATCACATAATTCACAGACTAGAAAATTTTTATAACAGTTTTATTTCTCTGGGAGATAAATCCCCATGCTAACAACCGCACAGTAATTATTTTTTTAATTAAGTTTCCAGATAGTTTCCTGTTTTAAATGTTATCTTGACTTTTAAATTGTGGCTTATTATTCATTAAGCTTTATTCTCTCACTGAATTCACTGATGCATTAGGTGGCAATTCTTATGTTCCTAATTTTGCTAAGGAAAAAAAATTATAGTGTAAAAGATTGCTCTAACTTTCTATGCATTCAGTAAGAACTAGCCAATTCCTTTTCCTTGATTAAGAAACACGTTACACACCTGTTAGCTGCATGGAAGGAAAGAAAAAGAGCAATTTTACCAAAATTATTAATTATGATTTGCTCCCAGTACCACTACAATTTCTTAATACAGGTCTGACTTCTTCTGCAAATGGAATCCCATTTTTTAAAACACAAGTCTTGAACACATCAACAGAAGTGTCTAGTCCTATCCGAACTGCAAATTGTGTTAAGATGGTCACATATTCATACATGACAATCACTATTTCAAGTACTCACTTTCCCAAGGCATCATCTACATCCCCACGACTTGGCTCCTGACCCCGCACCCGGCCACGACAAGTTAAAGGCATGAGTTCATCAGCTGGATAGGCATGTTCCTGCAGAGGAACAAAATAAATGGGTAACAGGAGTAAAAAGGGCATGGTACAAATTCATTACATCATTGTAACCTGTTAAAAGGAAGCAGAACTTCGGTCAACTTCTGATTAAGTTTTCAAGTGTCTGATTAAACAAGAACCCAAGCTAAGGATAAAATGGCATGGCAGCAGCTTCCTCTTCTTTATCTGTGGCTGACGACTGTTAGACCACAAAAAAGTGTACCAACATCCAGTCTATCCAGCCAAAGAGTGTGTGGAGTGCTTAAGGGCATCTCTAAGACAAATACTGAACTTGGATATGAGGTACACCTCAAGCGTCTATAAGAAGACAACACAAGATTGCCTGCAAAATTAAAATCAAGAGATTGCCAACTAAAATTACAAAGAAAACTGGTAACCAAAGAATTCTGACAAAGTTGGCTTAAAGGCATTCAACTAAGGAAACACCATGCCCAATGAAAATAGTACTCTATCATGAGGAACTAGAAACCTTCTAAGAAAAGAAAAAAAAGATGGAATTCAGCTTAGTTTCAATATAGAGATGAGTTAAGGTTATTGAGTCACAATGATTTGTGCGCCTTCCAATTTTGTAGGTATGAAGAGTACATAAAAGCAAAATCTGGTACACAAAGTACATTGGTTAAGTGCATTTATGGAGTTTGTAAGCACAAGTTCAGAATGAATGTGCGTCATATTCCTACATATCTGGGCAGTACGTTCATAGCAGCATTGTGAAATTCCCCTTACTAAAAAATATTGCTGCCAAGACTGTATGCCAGGGACCAACACAACTGGCTTTCACACACTGTTAGAGAGAGCGTTAAGGAAAAAACCCTGGTATACTAGATATATTGCTGGTAAGAGAAAAAAAAAAAAAAAAAGTTATTTCGCTGAACCTCTGGTTAACGTACCAAAAAAAGCACACGGGTAAATCCCCTTACATGCAAACATAAAATTTCAGTCTTTACTATACTCAAGTCCAAAAACATGTATTAATAGAAATAGAAAATCAGCACTTCTCAGCAGCTTGTTTCACAAGCAGCTGTAAAAACACTTAATTCTTGCTGTCAGCATCAAAGTCAAAACCCTAATCTTTTCTTCAAGTTAAAACAAACACAGAAACGTGTCTTATTTGTTTAGTACTCCAGCATACGTGGCAAGTAAACACTCATCCTGCTTTAACCTACCAGGATATCTGAAGTCATATTTCCACTTAACCCAGAGCTTTCTTACTACAAATGTAGCAATGTATCATGACCATCAAATTTACAGGAAAGCTCAGTACCCTCAGCTAACAGAAAGGTTTTGTCTAATTTTTAGACCAAGTTATGTTCCTAAGGAAAAGCCAAAAATGCAGAGGAAGACAAACTGAAAGCCAGGCATATTTATATGGAATCAGGTCTCCAGAAACAAGCAAGAAATTACTCATGGCCAAAACAAAAACTGATTTCTTTCAAAGAGTAAGGATATGGAGAGAATAAAAATCAAGATGAGAGAGGGAGAAGCCCCAAATGCAAGCCTCAAAAATTGCCTCATTTGTTTTCTGTTAATATAGAGAATGAATGAGTTTCTTTGTGATTCATAAATTCCCCATACATTTTGTAAAATGAGCATTTGTAAGTGTCAATCAATTCAACCTTTTTGGAAATTAAGGAGTTAAAACATAATTCTGACAAATAGACATGTTGCAAGATACACAAGGGACAGCAATCTGCTAGGTGGGAACAGGTGCAACTTATGAAAGAAAATCTATGCTGCAATAAGAATGAAAGTACACATGTCCTGCAAAGTCCACACAAAGATGACAGCAATTAAAACACATATTTGTTGAAGTCTTTAACTAGATTAACTATGCCTGAACATGGCAAATCATTTCTATTTTTCAGATGTTGTCTCTTCATATTCCCTCCAAAAAAGTTTATTTCAATCAAGTATGGCATCCCACTCACAAAAATCAGTATTTTAAATGCAGCCACTCTACTGTTGAAGTAAAACAATAGCTTATTCTGGACTAGTTCTATACTAATAAATTAGCATATCATTAAGTTGACTAAAGGCAAAACACACTCAGATATACCAGCATGTGAACACAGAAGACTCCACATCATAAATTATGAGACAAATGTATCATGTAAACAACAGCAAGTACACTTAATCACATCACAACTATGTATTTAGCAACAAGGTATACAATATAGTCATGCTCCAAGTAAAATGTAAAGAACTTTTTACACAAGCTGTAAAATCGTATCTGCAGAAGAAAAAACTATTACAGATCAAATAGGACATAGTGGGTGCATCTACCCATTCATTAATGCACCGTAGTTACTGAGCATTAAAAGTTTAATAACTCATATAATCAAGTACTAAATCAATTTGCAGCAACTGATGTTACTGCATAGTCGTGCAAGCATGCACCTTTTTAGTGATGCTCTGCACAGTAGCATATCATGTAAATGCACCCAGTTAATTTTAGATCCACAAAGTGTAAATAAAGTTATTAGCAGGAAGGAACACAAAACACAGCAAAACAAACACGTATTAAAAACTACTGTATCAGCTAGAATGTCTACAGGTTTTGTTAACGGGATTTGAAATATTTTTAAAATGTGTAACTTTTCACCGAATGTTTACCTAATGAGTCAAGAAGCACTACCCACTACTCAGCAGAATATATATGCATTATTATGAAAATACGACAGAAAATACACATCAAGAATAACCAGTAGGCTTAAATGTGAAGGCCCTATTCTATAGTAACATGCGCGTGTGTTTACTTTACACAGTTTAAGTTTAGATGTTCATATGTCAGCTTCAGTTCCTCCCCCTCTCTTTAGTGTCAGCAGGTTTAGTCTTTTTTCTTTTCTCCACCTGGTCAGTATTTCTGACAAATTCGAAATAAAGTCTGGTAAGCATAATGAAAGGTGCATTTTACTTACCATGTAATTACTGTAAGCATGATTAAACATTTCCAGCACTTGACTCCTAAAAATAAATAAATAAATAAATAAATAAATAAAAAAGAAACATAGAAAAAAAATCTAATAAATGGTCTATTTCATAACTCCTCTTCTATACATCAAGTCTCAACAGAATGGCAGTACTGTACATTAATACCTGAAGATTAATATCAAATTACCATTAACATACATAATATTCACATAATCTTTTGACCTTGAGCACGTAAAGCTGATAAAATAAAATGACTGGTACCAAGACATTTTGTAATGGGTTTGGAGCTCATACTGCAGAAATGGTGGGGTGTCACTGCAGTCCTGGTAAAAAGATATTACCAAAGAAATCCTTGCTTTGGACCTCATGAGAGGGGTATCTGATACTATCTAAAGCCACTCCTAGAGTGGCAGACAGTTTGCAAAATCACCCTCAACACCCCACTCCAGTCCTCTAACTCCTAAACTATTCTAATCCTGGAATCTCTTGTGAACAGATCTATTCAATTTCCTAAATGCAACATGCAACTATTTGCTCCCTGAAGGATCCCACTTGCAAAGAGCAAGCTGTCAAATGCAACTTCCAAAAATAACTTACAGATGCTGTATATTCGCAAGTTTTTCTGGCCACAACTATCATGCCGAAAAGACTAAATCAGTTACTAGATAATCAATGTTCTGAACAAACACCTTTTCCAATTTAGTCACTCTTGCTCAGAGCAAAAAGGAAAAACTTCCTCTTTGAATTTACGGTGAAATAAAGTATTTTCATTGTTAAGATCCCAATTCAAGATCCCATGTTTCCCCTGAAAGAGCTGATCCTATCCCCAGCAAAAACAAGTAATGACTAGGTACAGCAAAAACTTAATAAATAGCTTTGCCTTTTTTCTGCAACAGTTGATATCCAAAGCACTGTAAACACTTCTGTAATATGTTTAAGTGGATAGCAAAATCATAAATTACTCTATGTTCCCTACATTAGAAATCTTTGCAGGTAAATAAAAATAAATTCAAAGTTACTACTAAAGCTATGCTTCCTTTAATTTCTGAAAAGCTGTCAAGGTCAGAAATGTCAACGTATAAAATGGCACCTTTTTTTCCCCTCAACAGATCTGCTTTCTGTCATGCTGAACTACTTTAGTGAAAAGAAAGTTTTATTCTTACAGTTAACCTTGCAAGGCAAGAGAACAAGCTGGATTGATTCTATTTTGACTCAAGCACCATCAGTGACATTCATTCCCAAAGTCCCTACTAATGCCATTGATGATGTAGTGGCAAAAAGAACTCAACTACATTTTTCAATCAGTTGATTAAAATCCACTGACCTGGCAGCTGGAAGTTATTTTAACCATTGTAAACTTGTTCAGATAGAAGTCAGCAAAAGCCTGCAATGCCATTTTTAGTCATTTCACTGACTACCACTATATTAAGGCCAGTCCTGCAATCACATTCTGTGGAGGTGAAACCCTAGGATTACACAGAGCCCCACCGACTCTGATGAGATCTATACACAGATCTAATTGCAGAAACAGAGTTTAAATCTACACTGTCCACTGATTTAGCCCATTAAAATCATTTCAAGACATGTAGTTCTGTGTGATATGAACTGTACTCCTATGACACAAGCAAACAGCATTTCTGTTTGTCAGATGCATGAGTACATTTCCTCCAACTATGAGTGTTAACCCAGAGCCTCCAGACAGAATCTAGTTTACTTCACTTAAGCACAGGCTTGTGACTAAAAAAAGGGAAAGCACTTACCAAATTTATAACTCATTAACTACAGAACACTCAAGCTTTGCCCCTCATTAAGGCTCAGAGTACAGTGTCCTTCTAACAGCAGCCCTGAAATTCCCAGGGCCTTGTCTCTTGAAGTCTGCTTAGGAAGCCTTGATACTGAGTCCATTTCACAAATTGTTCAGACAAACTTCACAAAGCAGATTATCAGGGCCAAGATTTTCTATGCACTTGCACAATTTATGAGCTTCACTGGGAATGCACATAACCAACATTTTTTATAGTGTAAGCAAAAAAACAAACGGTAACCAGCTTCATTTTATGCTGTTAAGCAAACGATGTACCATCCACCACATGTGTGACTGCACCTCTGAGGAACGGGGTTCTTTCTCAAGGCTGTGCAAGTAGAAAACAGAACACAAACATTATCGGACATAGCCTACAGGTACATGCACTCCTGCTGGTAGATCCTAACTCACAAACACAGGAAGATCATTGGGCAGTCAGCACAGGACTTGCCAAATAAAGCACACCTGCATATAAAGAGACAAGGCAAAAGAGAGATTTGAACTGCCCGGGCGGCCATGTGAGAATGGCCCAGCACAAGGTGCACTCAAGTGCTCAGGGATCCTTGGAAGTAAAGTTTCGTAAGTGCAGACTGATTACAACCCTCCCGTGAGGATCAGAAAGCTGCAGGCATCTTAATGATCCCTCTGGGCACTCATGAAGAACACAGCCCCCTTCACTGAACAGAACAGGCCTGAAGGACACAGTCCAAAAAGCCTCCCTGGCACTGCAGAGAGAAGGGCCAGAAGTGGGAAGCTCGGTGTCCCCCATGTAAAAATGGCTTTGAGAAAAAACGAGTGTTATCCAAGCATTAAAGTCAGGCTCCCAACATCATAGAGTGGTTGGGTGAAACGGCTCAATACCACCTGCCTTCATCCTTGCCTGAAGGTGCCTGGGGGCGAGTCCCTGGTCTGCCCCTGGTTGCTACAATCTAGAGGAACAGGGGAAGGCTGCAGCTCACCACCAGTGTTGCCAAGTGTACAGTAATGATCATATTTGTACGCTCCTTTCAACCCTTTTACAACCAATAATAGTAAAAGTGTTTAAAATGTACAATCATTTTTGAGGTAGCTCACTGATGCAGCAAATGCAAAACCCAAGTCACTCTCAGGGAGCCTTAACCAGCACTTTATTTTGAGGCAAGTGGTCATAAGAAAGTGCTTCAACTTTGATGGCCCACTTCTCACTCACTGGCGCCTTACAGTAAGCAATATAAAGTAAATAAGAAGACTTATTTAAGGTCATTTTCCCAACGATTTAGTTGGTTTAATAAAAGATATCGCATCTACCCAAATACTTATTTGCCTATTTGCGTGTTGGGTTTGGGGGCAAAGACGATCATTTAGAGCTTCCAATACGATACAATATCATGTTTAAGACCTGGCGACGCTGCTCGCCAGGCCGGCACGGGGAGGCTCGGGTGAGCTCCCGCGGCGGGGAAGGGTCACCCGCGCCCCTGCTCTGTCGCCGCCGCCGAGGAGCAGGTCAAGGTTACCGCCGGCCGGGCCGGGCCGGGCCGCAGCGGGTTCCCCTCCCGTGCCACCTCAGACGGCCTCATCCTCCCCGGCCCCGCTTACCCGAGGCGCCGCTTCTCGTCCCTGCTCATGGCTCCGGCGGCCGGGGCGGCGGCCAGCACGGAGGAGACGGAGAGGAGGCCCAAGGCAAGCAGCCCCCATGGCCGCCAGCGGGCGCCGGGATCCCCGCCGCGCGCCTCGCCCCCCGCAGCCCCGCTCATGGCAACAGCTGCCCGCTAGGCCCGGCGCAGCCCCATGGTCCGGCCCATCCCCGGCAGCCCCGGCTACGCTCCCAACGCAGCCGCGCAAACGGAAGGGACCGGCCCTTTGCTTTCCTGTGTCGTAGCCAAGGAAACGGCCTCCGCCGGCTGCTTCCGGGGATTTCTTCGTCACATGGTGCCCTGGTGGACCAATCGGGAAGGGCGCGGCGGGGAAAGGGAGGGGCCAGTTTGGGCCACGTGGTTCCAGCCGGGTGGGAGAGACGTGGCCAAGAGGAGGAGCTGGGAAAGGCCGCTTGGGGATCATACGTGACGGGTGTCGGGGCGGGGCATGCTGGGAGCTGTAGTTCGGACTGGGCAAGGCGCTAAGCCGGCTGGCGCGTGGCGTGCCGGGACTTGTGGTCCGTGCGTTCGGCCCGGCGGTGTTTGGGGCTTGAGCCCGGGGTCCTGGCTGCCGTCTCGGGGCAGTCACTGCTTCCCCTCCTTCCTCAGCTCATTCCGCTGTACAAGGTGGAGGGGGAAGGGCCGGGTCACACCGTGAGAGAGAGAGAGAGGTCGTCAGCTCGGTTAGCCTGCAGTCAGCCACGGGGCAGGGGAGAGACGTGTGCTTAGAGGCTAACTAAGGTAGGGGTGTGAGTGTGAGTCCCAGTCCCAATGGAAGCACAAGCTTTCGTAAGCCCAAGCTCACTTTGTTATAATGCTCAGCATTATAACAACTGTGGAGCACCAGCAAAATCCCAGACTGTCCCCCCGTTTCACTCTGTCCCTTCCATCTGCTAAAGACAACCCGTTTTGAGTGTTAGCCTTAAGTCAAACTGGGCCACTGTGACTCAAACTGATAGACTGGCTGGTCCTCCAAACCCTGGCTCCATAATCTTACACCACTTAGGTGTGACCTGGGGTCCCTTTCCTCTTCCCAGGGACAGTTTTGATTCTTTCCAGGAAGAGTGTAGTCTGCTTGATGGCATTTATTAAGGTTAGACCCACACAGCTCTCCTGGGGGAGAGGAAAAAGACATCGCCCTTTAGAAAACCTGCCCCAGCAAGCAGCATCTGAAACAATGATTCTCAGCCAGGGTACCACAGCCCCCTGCAGTGCCTTGAGATACTTTCCAGGGTGCCACAGGCTGTCACGCAATGTTAACAGAACATTAAGTTTTAAGTGCGCAGACGTGATGCACAAGATAAATCCAGAGCTTTCAAAAAGGAAGCCCTAGTGTTAAACACAACCCTGACCTGTTGTGTGGTCTTTCTCAGTTTTTTTGCAAGAGAAGAATTGCTCCACTATTTTTCCACAGTCAAAACTCAAGTAAAAACTCAGAGCTGACACATTTTCTGAGGCAGTGCCTTGAGTCAGTCAAGAAGTGGATTGGGTCTAAAGAAGTTGAGAGCCATTGGTTTAACAGCTATCAACTTTCTGGTCAGGTATGTGCCTAATGAGACAGCGCAACCATGAGTCAGGGAAAATAGAAAGTAGCATGGTTGGTCATTGTTCAGAAAGTTAGTTGGAGCGCACTGTTTATATATTCACTAGAAAACTTCTCCCCTCTGTATCACTGCTGCTATGCTAGGAGAGGAGTCTATCTTGGGTGCTAAGATGTTCTGTGGACATGGAACACCATGCTTGATCTGACGGCTATGAATCAAATATGGCACTTTGACAAAGTTAATGTGGACTCAAAGAAATGTCTTCATTACATTTCTACCAATTTGAGTTTACTAACCAGAAGATATAGCAAGGAGGGGAAGCTAGTGAATGGTGCATATTAAAATAGTGCAGAAGTCACATTTCTAGATTAAGAATATAGAGCACTCAAGAAGGGATTGTGCATGAATGTGAAAAGGAAATGATAGTAGGGGGACAACGTTTTTGGTAGGTGTGTCATAAATTAGCCCCGCACCATCCCCCAGTACTACTCTGCTCCCCTTTCTCCGCCTGATCCACTGCTCGACTTTCTGCTCTCTACTCTGTGCTGCCTGCCCAATCTGCTGCTGTCTTCTGCTTCCTGCCCTGTGTTCCCTGCCCAATCTGCTCTGTCTTCTGCTTCCTGCCCTATGGGCTGCTATGCTGCCTGTCCCCTCTCTGATGTGCCACATACAGAGGCTGCCTGTGCCATTTGTGGCACTCATGCCACAGGTTGGCCACCCCTGCTGTAAAACATTTACAAGCAACCCCTGCTTGGTGTTCTTAATTGGTTCCTGAAAAACTGAGTGTTAAGCAGAATAGTGTTAAGCAAAACCTGCTGCCAGCTGTATGATGCCCATGAGCATTATAACAAAACTTGCTGAGCGCTAAGTGGAACCAGGTACCAATGTAAAATGAGCATTACAGCAAAACAGCATTAAGCAGGGGTTGCCTGTAGATTAGATTTACATCATTTCTGCACATCCCATATTGAATTCATCTCCGTGATTAGTGGTTTTAGGAATGCATACAGTTTGGCTGCTTTTTTTTTTTTTTTACCCTGTCCAAATTTCCAGTCACTTTTCTGATAACATCTTACTATTATGGACACACCTATAATAATACTTTTATTTATGACTTTATTTAGAAAGCTTTAAACACAAATTTTGTGTTCCTTTAAAAGTATTAAAATAGGGAAAAGGATGAAAATATGACTTAGAAAAATGAAAAAAAAGTGGTTAGAAACAATGCAGACTATCAGACAGTATTTTCTTGCTTTTAACTGTGAATTTAAAAAGAACCAATCAAATGGTCATACATAGTCTGCAGAAGAAAAAAAAAGCCTCTCAGCACTGAAATTTGTCTCCACCTTTCTGCTGTAATTTTAAACAGTGAAGCTACAGTAGTACAATAGAATTGTTTCTCTTCCCTCATTCCCATAAGGTCCAAGTAGATGGATCACAGCTTGAGTTGACAGATGGTAGTGAATACAAAGTTTTACAGCTTTAAGAAGCTGTTTTTTTAACAATTACGTAACAGATAATACCATATTTTCTCACATACCCCACACTTCCAAGTAAGATACACACCTTGTGTTTGGTAAAGCAGAATGAAGAAAGAAGATCTTTCCAGAGTTACAGCTGCACAAAGCATGGACAGAACCTAACCTTCAATTCACTCACTCACCCTCCCTTTCCTGTTTAATCAAAAAATCTACAGTTTTAACCTTCTCACAGCCAATGCCTAATTAGCAGCAACTCTTGGCTTCTCAGCCAAAAGCTATTGCCAATTCCACAACAGCAGTGAAAGGGTTAAATCTGTACCTGCTGAAGACTGAACCCTGCCCCTCTTTCCATGGCATGGGCTGGGGAGGGAGGGAGGAAATAAGTTGCATTTTCTAGTGTTTCCATGCTTTTACACTGGGGGGGGGGGGGGGAAAATCAGCTTCCTCACTTAAGACCCCAATTTTGGAAGGCTAAATTTTTGGGAGAAGTTGTGTGTGGTATGCAAGCATATTTGGTACCTCTTTTAGTTGCTGCCTCACATAGCATTAGCCAGGAGCATCAAAGTTCAGGTCTTCAGATAGCAATGACCGAGGGTTGTTGAAATTGTTCTCTGTTGGCCCCTCTAATTAAAAATCTGGAACAAAATGAATGAGGTCTGAAGTAGACTGCATCTGATGTCTATCACAACAAGATTCCAGATTCATTCAAAAACTCACCTCTGACAACCAATAAAAGGGATGACCACATTTTATTTCCGTATAAGTACTTTACAAAGTTACAAGCAAATTATGTGTTTCATGTTTTGTCTACACAAGTTGGTAACCAGGTGAAACATATCAACAACAAAACTGATTTCATATATGGTTCTTTTCCCCTTCCAAGCACTTCAAAACCCTTAATTACAGTGTTGGGTGGGAGAATTAATGTAAGAGATTATGTATTATTATTCCTATTTTATAGATGAGGAAATTTAATCCATGTAATGTTCTTGGAACCATAGGAAAACTAAAAATGATTATGATTCATTAGCAAATGATTTCTGTTGATTAAAAGTTCAAAAGTGACCATGCAATGAGGGAATTGCAGGGGGTCAGATCCTTGACTTCACTAATTCTGCCTCATGCCACTCCAGTCTGAATAATTATGTTTATTGTTCCAAGATTACATTGATGAGGGTAGGCCACAGTTTATCCATTTACAAGTCTCAACATTATGTATAGAGAACACCAAGAAAAAAACCCAACAACAAATCTGTGGTGAATAACTTCATTTAAAAAACAAAGAGTAAAAGAAAGCATACAAAATTTATCTTAGTTCTTCCCCATTCTACTTAAGAAAAACAACCACGCTGGACATTTTTATTAGACATCTGTGTTACCAAATATGTACAGGGAAATATTACATCAAGCCTGTTATATGAATGGTTAAAGATTACTTTGGATGAGGTTTATGCTAACTTCTCTTTGATGCCTAAGGTACATAAAAAGAATAATATTTCTAAATGGTTTTATTAGTAAAATGCAGTTTTCTTTGTAGGGCAGCATCCTGCTACTACTCTCTCCTATAGTCTACAATAATGGAAGTATTTATGTTCTACCCTAACTTGTTCAAACAGATATGCATCAATTAATTATCAGGCATAATTATTACATAATTGAAGTCACTCCTTAACATTCAAAACTAATAAGAAATCACAAGGGAGTTAGCTGGCAAATCAGTAGAAATAGGGTTGTATGTGACCCTAGTTCGAACATTTCATCATCAAACAAATATTAGAAGAACCCTATTTAAAACTAATTCCAAAAGGGAACTTTGTACCCAACTTCAGTGTTCACACACACTAGCATTTATGGAATAAACACTGTGTACTTGCATTTATTTTACAACAACTTTCGATTTGGTCAAGTTCACCAACAACATGGCGTTTCTGAAGCTATGCAACGATAATTTCTTCAACTAGTGTCACCCCCCCCATTAGTATTTTATAGTGCTTTGGATAGCATTAGACAATGGATATTAATCAAATTTACTGCAGCTAAATTCCAGCAAGATTAAGGATCCTGTTGGGATTTTGTTATTTCTTGAAGAATGCTACTTTCTTTATGAGCCCAGTTCTGTAACTCATACTCCCACAGTAATGTACTTATTTATAAATAGCCTCAGGCCCTGTGCTGTACTTTTAAGTTGCCTTAAAATAGCCTCTAAAATTGCAGGTGTAGTTTTGCATACTCAACTTGCAAAAGCACTGTTTTTCATTTCCAAGATTTTCTGGGTTCAACACCTGCAAGTGTATGTGCAAACTGTGCAGAAAGGCAGCTTATGTGCCAGGATCACAACATGGTATAGGTGGTGGTAATCTTGGATTTGAAAAACCACTGCCAATTTTTTAAGCTGCTTTTGAAAATGTGACCCCATTTGTCTTCCAAAACCCAAGCACAACTAGTTATTCCTCTGGGGGCTTTTTGCCTTGAATTGCATCTAGGTACGGGGAAGCATATGGTATGATTCTGGTATATAAGACATTTCACACTTCGTTGCAATTTCCCATGCCATTACTGTTTTCACAATACAGCTTTACATGCATAAAAATGCCCCGCAGAACTGGGTAACTCTTGTTGAAGTCAATGGGTATGTGTGTGGTAGGACTGCACTACAGCATTATTAATCTTCTGTATTGCAATATTATAGGTAAATATACTATATGGTAGAAAGCACAGCTAGTAGGTGCTGCACAATCATCATAGCTGGAGCTACTGTAAACATTCTCATCAGTCTCTTAATAACAAAAAAGAAATAGCAGTAAAGCGCTCTGAAAGGCTATATAATGCAGAAGTGCAGAGTGGGATTGAGAAACCTGCTCCCAATGCTATCCCAGTTTTAAATACAACAAAAAGAAAAACAATCAGAATACTTCATTGTCTATAATATCTGTCTAAACTTTAAAATATTTTAGTAATTTGGTTAGCACATAAAGTTCAAAGTTTACATGCAACTGGGCTGATGAACCATCCAATAAATTTTTCATTTAATTACTTATTTGAAAGATTTAAATATTGTCTTTGTACTGCACGAGTCCTATATGAATTCTTTTATCTGCATTTTGATTTACTGATCTCCTACAAACTATTGCAGTATTGCCAATCACAAGCATCACAAGTCATTTCTCCCCCCCCCATAAAAAGCATGAGTTTATCTTAAAAATGGTGAATTTAGAAATAAAATAATAAATAATTATTTTGCTTTGAAGAATTGAGGCCACATTCTCAAGCTTTTCGCTACAACCATGAGCTAATAATTTTTTTTTGTTAAATGAAAGCTGAGATTGAGGCAATAACCTCATTCCAGCATCGGGAGCACTACCAAACCCCCCCCAGATATTGTGAGACTCTTGACAAAACTGCAAGAGTTGGCAACACTAGAAGTGGACCTATTCTTGCAGCCCTTACTCACATGAGCATTTTCACTTCAAGGGTACTATAGGCATAAGTAAATGCTGAAGGGTTGGGCTGCATATTTCTGAAAAACAAAAACACTTACTACTATTCAGAGCATTGCTCTGTACAACTACCCTCCCTGCTCTCCTCTGCAAGAATTTCACTTCCCATCGAGCTTGTGATTTCAGCACTTGAAGGCATGTCTACTAGCTTACACTGATCCTCGTCAGCAACAGAGTTACTACCCACTGAAGTAGTAGTGTTCACGTCCTCTTTTTCTAGCACATCAGTCACTTCTATTCTTAAGTTTTCCATTCTCAAAATGGTTATTTCCATTCTTGTTGCATCGGGACTTTCAGTAGAATTATCAGGAAAGCTCTCAGCCCCAGCTTCCACTGGCCCAGCCTGGGTGTGATGTACTTCTTCCTCCAGGTCAGATCTTCTGTCCCAGACTACATTTTCACGTAGTTCCTGTAGTTCCAATTTGTTATCAAGACCTTCACAACTTTCCTTGTCTGTATACCAGACACTTTGGTTGGTTTCCACTTCTGCATTTGCCTCTTGAGGTCTACCCAGTTCTTTGGAAATCTCTGAACATTCTGCTCGAGTCCCATATTGGCCCTCCTGTGTGAGGATCACTACATTTACATCATCTGTCCCCAAACTGGATGAAAATGGCTGATCCATCTTGAGCTCAGTATGTTCAGCTTCTTTATTTACTAACTTATCTGCTTGACTTTCTTCTTTATTTTTGCTGTTCTCATCACACTCCTCACCATGCTCCTGCAACTTTAAAATATTACATTCATTTACCACTTCTTTTTTGTTCTCAGATGGAGCAACAGCTGCTAGGTCAGCTGTCACCATCAGCAAGTCGCTTATACCATTTGTATTATCAGTGGTTGTAAGGGATCTCTCCTCTTCTTGTCCAGTGTTTCCCCCAACCTCTGTCTCTATTGTATGTTCACATTGCAAACTTACTTTCTCTTCCACAGCCTCTTCTTGTACTTTACAATCTGTCTCAGCGTTTGCCCTAACCTCTACTTTCACTATACCTTCCTTCTTGGAACTTACCTTCTCCTCCAGGGCTTCCTCTGTTTCCTGACTTTCTTTTTCTGTTTTTTCACTAATCTCTTCCTTCAATGCATTTTCACTCTGAAAACTGATCTGCCTCTCCAAAAACCCCTTTTGTTCCTGAACTTCTCTCTCAAGATGCCGTGTAAACTCTGTCTCATCTACATCCTTGCTCTGGGAACATACCTTCTCTGCCACAGCCTCAACTTGCACCTGGTTTTCTTTTTCTGTTTTTTTGACAAACTCTGTCTCCGTTGCATTTTTACTCTCAGAACTTATCTTTCCCTCCACAGTCACTTCTTGTACCTTACTTCTTTTGACATTGCTCCTGCCCAACTCCTCCTCCACAGTATCTTGATTTGGGAAATTTAGCTTCTCCTCCCTAGCCTTCTCTTGAATCTGACAAACTCCTAATGTACAGCCTCCAGACTCTGCCTCAACTGCATCTACATTCGGAGAACTCATCATTTCTCCCATGCTCTCCTCCTGCACCTGACTTTCTTCTTCCACATTATCTGCAGTCCCCGTCTCAGCTGCATCTTCACTCTGGGATATAACCTCCTCCACAGCCCACTCCTGTACCTGACTTTTGTTCTCAAGGTATCCTTCCAACTCTGTCTCCTGCACACCCTCCCTCTGTGAACATACTCTTTCCTCCACAGACTCCTCTTGAACCAGACTTTTTTTTTCAGGGCTCTTGTCCAATTCTTTAGCCACTGTAACTTCACTCTGGGTACTTACCTCCTCCTCCTCCAGAGCTGCCTCTTCTACCTGATTTCCTTTTGCAGTGTTGTCTGCAATATCTGCATCCACTACACCCTGACTCCAGGATCTTCTCCTCTCTTCCACAGCCTCTTTTTGAACCTGACTCTCCTTTTCAGTGCTTTTGTCCAACTCATCTACCACTGCGACATCATGTTCTAAACTTGCCTCACACTCTTGAACCTGACTTTCTTGTTTTGTGTTCTCACCAAACTCTACTTTCATTACATCTTCAGTCTGGGAAGCTACCTCCTCCCCTACATCCTTCTCCTGTACCTCCTTATCATTCTCAGTGTTATCTGCAATACCTGCCTGTACTGCAACCTCACTCTGCAAACTTCCCTTCCCTTCTACTGCCCCCTCTGGTATGTTATTCACTTTTTCTGTCTTCTCACCAAACTCGGACTCCACTGCATCCTCCCTTTTGGAATTTACCTGCTCTGCCACCGTCTCCTGCTGTACATAACATTGTTTATCAGGCTGCCCTGCAAACACTGACTCTACTGCATTCCCACTCTGAGAACTTGTCTCCTCCACGTCTGCCACCTCTTGAATGTGACTCTCCTTGTCAATGTTATCTGCAACCTCAGCCTCCACTGCACCCTCATTCGCAGAACTTACCTTCTCCTCCACCACTTCTTGTGCCTGACTATTTATGTCAGGCTGCCCTGCAAACACTGCCTCAACTGCATCCTCACACTGCAAACTTATGGCCTCCTGCTTTATCCGGCTTCCTTGCCCTGTGTCTCTGGCAATCTCTGCCTCCACTGCACCCCCTGTCTCAGAGCTTACGTAATCCTCCACTGTCCCCTCCTGTACCTGACTTACTTTCTTAGTGACATCTTCAATCTCTGCCTCCACTGCCTCTTCACTCTGGGATACTACATTCCCTTCTACTGCTTCCTCTTGAACCTGGCTTTCTTTGTCAGGCTGCCCTATAGACACTGCCTGAACTACATCCTCACTGACTGAACATACCTTTTCCTCCACCTCCTCCTGCTGTACTAGATTTTCTCTCTCAGTGACATCCACCAACTCTGCTTCTACTGCACTTGCACTCTGCAAACTTACTATCTCTACTGCCTCTTGCTCTACATGACCTTTATCAGGCTGTACTGCAGACACTACTTCTACTGCATCTTCACTCGGCAAGCTTACTTTTTCCTCTGTTGCCTCCTGCTGTACCTGACCGTCTTTCTCTATTTCACTAGAGAAGTCTGCCTCCACTGCACCTTCCTTCTCAGAACTTACCTTCTCCTTTGCTGCCTCCTCTTGAACCTGGCATTTTATATCAGTCTGCCCTGCAGACATAGCCTCAACTGTATCCTCACACTGAGAACTTACTTTCTCTTCCACAACCTCCACCTGTACTTTACTTTCCTTCTCAGTGACGGGTTCAATCTCTGGCTCCACTGCATCTTCACTCTGGTGGGATGTTAATCTCTCCTCTACTGCCTCCTCTGGAATCTCACTTTCAGGATCATGATGCCCTGTAGACAATGCCTCCACTGCATCCTTGCTCAGTGAACTTACTTTCTCCACCTCCTTCTCCTGCACTTGGCTTTCTTTCTCAGTGACAGTTGCAATCTCTGCCACCACTGTACCCTCACTCTGAAAACTTACCTTTTCCTTCATTGCCTCCTGCTGTGCCAGACTTCTGTTCTTAGGCTGCACTGCAGGCACTATCTCCAGTGCATCCTCCCTCAGTGAACTTACATTTTCCTCCACTTCTTTCTGCAGTACCTGGCCTCCTCTCTCTGTGTTACTGGCAAATTTTGCCTCCACCACTCCCTCCTTCACAGAACTTACCTTCTCCTCTACTGGCTCCTCTTGAACCTGACTTTTTATATCAGGCTGCCCTGCAGACACTGTCTCCATTGCAACCCCTTTCTCAAAATCTTTCTCCTCCACCTCCTCCTGCATTTGGCTTGTTTTGTTAGTGACATCTTCAGTCTTTGGTTCCACTGCTTCCTCACTCGGGGATATTAAATCCCCTACCACTGCTCCCTCTTGACCCTGACTTTCGCTCTCAAGCTTCCCTGGAGACACAGCCTCTGCTGCATCCTCAGTCTGTGAATGTACCTCCTGCTCTGCAGCTTCCTTGGGGATCTCACTTCCTTTATCAATACTCCCAGTTGTGTCTGCCCCCTCTGCATTCTCATTATACACAGTTACTGTCTCCTCCATAACCTCCTTTTGCACTTGACCTTCTTTGCCTATTTTCTCACCAGTCTCTGACTCTACTGCATCTTTACCTTGGGAACTTACTTTCTGGTCCATGCCCTCATCTTGTATTTCACCTTTTTCAGTGTTTCCTGTAATTTCCAACTTCCCTGCATCTTCACTATGGGAGTATACCTTTTCATCTGCAACCTCCTTTTGCTCTTGACTTTCTTCACCAGGATGCCCTGAAAACTCTGCCTCTCTTGCATCCTCTGTCTGGGCAGGAACTTTCTCTACAGCTGCCTTTTGCACCCAACTTATTGTCTTGGTGTTATCTCCAATCTCCACTTCCACTTTGTCTTCATGCTCAGAACTTATCTTCTCCTCCACTGCCGCCCTGTGTTCCTGGCCTTCTTTATCAGGCTGCTCTGCAGATACAGACTCCAGTGCATCCACACTCTGTGAGCTTACTTTCTCCTCTACTATCTTTTCTTGAACCTGAAACTGTGTCTCAGTGTCCCTGGTAAACTCTATCTCTGTTTCACCCTCATTCCCAGAACTTGCCATCTTTGCCATTGCCTCTTTTCTTACCTCACCTTCTTTATAAGGCTGCCCTGAAAACTCGACTTCCCCTGCACTATCACTCTGCAGCCTTACCTCCTTCTCCACACCTTCCTCCTGTTCTTGACTTTCATTTCCAGTGTTATCTGCAACCTCTACACCATTTTCAGAACTTAGCTTCTTCTCCCCAGCCTCCTCTTGGACCCAACCTTCTCTATCAGGCTGGCCTGGAAACACAGTCTCCAGTGCACACTCACTGTGTGAAATTACCTTCTCCACCACAGGCTCCTCTTCTACCCGACTTCCTTGCCCTGGGTCTCTGGCAAGCTCTTTCTCCACCACAACCTCCTTCCCATAACTTACCCCCTCCTCCACTGCCTCTTCCTGTACCTGGCTTGCTTTCTCAGTGACATGGGTCACCTCAGCCTCCACCACATCATCACTCTGGGATATAAAAATCTCCACCACTGTCCCTTCTTGAGCCTGACTTTCTTTCTCAGGCTGCCCTGTAGACACCAACTCCCCTGTATCCCCACTCAGTGAATTTCCTTTCTCTTCCACCTCCTCCTGTTGTACTAGACATTCTTTCCCTATGTTATCTGCAATCTCTCCCACCACTGCACCCCCATTCTCAGAACTTACTTTCTCTTCTACAGCCTCCCTCTGTACCTGGTTTTCTCTCTCAGGCTGCCCTGTAGACATGGCCTCCACTGCATCTTTATGCTGTGAACTTGCTTGTTCCTCCACTACCTCCTGCTTTACCTGATCAACTTCCTCTGTACCCGTAGCAAAGTCTGAAGTCTCTTTTTCAGAACTTACCTTCTCTTCCACTTCTTCCTCCTGTACTTGAATTTCTTTTTCAGTGTTAGCTGCAATTTCTGCCTTCCCTGCACCCTCACTCTGAGAAATTACATTCTCCTCCAATTCTTCTGCTTTGCCACCAAACCCTGACTGCCCTGCATCTTGACTTGGGGAACTTACCTTCTCATCCATACCCTCCTCCTGCATCTGATCTTTTTTTTCAACATTCCCTCCAATCACTGCCTCCACTACAAGTTCAACCTGGGAACTCACCTCTTCCACAGCCTCCTGCTGTGCCTGGCTTGCCGTCTCAAGGTGCCCTGCCAGCTCTGCCTCTTCACTCTGGATGCTTACCTTTTCCTCCACAGCCCCCTCTTGAGCCTGACTTTCTCTTGCAGTGCTATTGGCAGGATCTGCCATCACTGCATTTTTGTTAAGTAAAGTGATCTTATCCTCCATAACCTCCTTTTGTAGTGGACTTTTTTTCCCGGTTATTCCACCAAACTCTGCCTCCATTCCATCCTCATTCTGGGGACTTACCTTCATTTCCACAGCCTCCTCTGGTACCCCACTGTCTTTTTCTGTGTTCCCTCCAAACTCTGCCTCCACTTCATTTTCATTCTTGGAAGTTACCTTCTCCTCCATAGCCTCTTCTTGTACCTGACTTTCTTTTTCAGTTTTCCCCCCAAACTCTGCCTCCACTGTATTTTCATTTTGGGAAGTTATTTTTTCCTCTACAGCCTCTTCTTCCCTAGGAGTAGAAAATTGGGACTCCTGTTTATCAGTCATGTCTGTAAAGATCATTTTTTCACTAATGGTTTCAGGAATGTTAGTCATGTCAACAATTGTTCCTTCATCATTTGCCTTTCCAGCATCATAACATTCTTCCTGGGAAATATTTTCTGCCAAAACAAGCACCTCTTCATTTTGAGTTTCAGTATCTGATATTTCCGTGAGGGTGGTGGATGGTTTCTTAGCTGGGGTGGTTTGTGTTGATCCTGAAGGGGTCTTCAAGTCAGTTAAACTGGACACACTTTCACAAGGCATGTTGAGACTGTCCTCAAAAAGGTTGTGTTTCTTCAAGCTGGCAGCTTCTTTTATCACTAATTAGGACAAAAAGACCAAAATGATTTGAAAAAACCTGACATTTTAAGAACACTCTAAATAAAGAATTTACTCTCCAACCCTTCAAACATCAGAAATTATTTATAAAAGCCTAATTTTAACTTTTGCTGAACATTTTATTAATCTTGAACAAGAAAACTTGATTAGGAAGTTATACTTGCCATTTTTCTTACACTAACAGAATATTAGTGTTTGGTTTCACAAAGCAATAGGGGGACATTAAAATCCAAAATTATTTCAATTGAAATTAAAGATACTTTAAGGACAATTCAATTCACTGAGAGAGAGAGAAAGACAGAGAGAGTTTGTACACAATATATAAATTACAAAACCTACATTTGGGGCCAGCAGTACAACCAGGGGACCATCTAAAATTGGTTGTGGAATACAGAACTTTTCTTTTTTATCATAGATATATATTATCAACGTTTTTTTCTATCTTTGACGTCTACAAAGACACAGGTGCATACAGAGTACTGCTATAGTGACAATCATATTTTTGACAGAATATTTAATTCTGAGAAATTTAGTCCAACAGACATGAGACATTACTAATTCTCTGCAAATATTGAATTGCTGGGCTATCTGGTCATCTGGAGCCAAAGTACACTGAAGGTGCAAAATCTTCAGTAGGGAAACACTTCAGCCAAAAATGGCTCTTGATATCAAGATTTTGTTAAGTTAATATCTCTGTTCAAACAGCTGCTTGTCCCAACTCTGTCATGGGCTGAACTAAGGCCCCAGAATCTTAATGCTTCCAATCTTTAGGAAGATTGGGACCTAGATTTGAGCAAGATAGCCCAGGGAGGAAACACAAGTCGTCCTTGTGCCACTACAAAAATTTCTACTGCAGCACAAAAGCCAAGCTAACAGACAGCCATACACCTTGTCGTGCCACAGATGCTCAAAATTTGTAGTCACAAAGATGGTAACACTTTCTGTCACTTTATTGTGGCAGACATCTGTTTGCTTGAGGGCCCAGAGTTGTCAGCCTTGGGCAGGTGCTCCCATAGCTTGAGAGGCCCGATCCTACATATCCCCAAATTCTCCAGTAAGATCAGGCCCATCAAGCCCCAGGAGCGACTGCCCGGCTTTCCCCTTACAGAGACATGATCTGGGCAATCTCCTCGGTATACCTCTGTAAGCATGGAAACCCAGCTTTCCCAAATTAACATGCCTTTGAGATTCCCCAGGGCATGCCTCTATAAGTGGAGAAAGCTAGGGTTCCATGCTTAGAGAGGTGCCCAAGGGAATCTACAAGGCACATCTTTGTAAGTGGCGAAAGTTGGAGCTCCATGCTTAGAGACAAGTCCTGGGGGGAAACTGCAAGTTGCATCTTTAAGTGACTTGCCCCACTTAAAGAGAGTTGTCACACAAAGATTGCCTAGGGCATGTCTCTCCAAGCAAGAAACCCAATCTTGCAGAAACATGCCATGGGGAATCTCCAATGTGCATCTCTGTAAGCGGAGAATGTCTTCCATTATTCTGCAGGGTCAGGCAAGATGCATCTTGCCACAGCTAATCTACTTCATTTGGCAACATCACAAGGTCTCTTCCAACCCTAACATCTATGAAATCTTTGAAATCTGTTTATAGCCTCAGAGTTCCCACTAGCTTCACAGACCCACACTCTGAGCATTATTGCTATCACCTCAGACCCATTCGTACCTTTTAAGGTTTCATCAAGCAATGTGTGATATAAAATTTCTTCATAGACATTCTCTACTTGTATCACACTGGTGTAATCTGCAAAGATGAACTGTTCATATTTCTGCAGCTCCTGTGAAAAGAAACAAGAAAGGAAAAGAAGTCCAAAACTGTAGCTCTCTGAAGTCCCTAAGAATCTGTCACCCCAACATGGAACAGAACCCTACTAGCTCCCATTTAATGCTACTAAGTTCTCTAGGGTTAAAATTAGTTGCATATGCTCAGAGTCATGTATTTAATAGAACTTACCATATTGTATTGAAAGAATTTAGAGTTCATAAGCATTAGAAGGAGTGTACTTGGTAGTCGTGTTTGTCTGAGACAAGAAGACAACAAAAAAAAAAAATAGAATTCTTGGCTCCAAAATGATACCTTTTATTAAACCAGCTGGGAAATTGCAAGAAAATTGTCCTTTTGCGACAAGAAATAGCAGGAAAACTGGGACATTCATGAACCCAGAGGGACAGCCTTCCATCTTCAGCTCCCTCTGTGCAAAAATGAAGTTTATTTCCTACCTATGGGGACTTTTTACAATCTTGTACCATCTATACTTTTCCCAGAGCCTGACTTTGATCCTGAAAGCTTGCAGAAAGGGACAATTTCCTTGCGATTTCCCATTTGGTCTACTAAAAGTTATCGTTTTGAAACCAAGAATTCTATTTTTTTGTAAGCTTTAGAATACATTGTTTTAGGACACTAAATAATAATTCTTAGATTCTAAATAAGCAGTAGGTAAGCAAATAACTGTGCCAAAAACTGTCATCCAAGGTACACACACTGTCAAAAAAATAGTGGGAGAGGCAGAGATTTGTTATTGGAGTATAATGCTTCTAACTCAGTGCTTCATTTCCTATACAGCCTGTCTAGCAGATGAGTACTACCACTAGATTGCAGCATGTGAAGTGCGTATGGTGACTTCTGCCTAGGTGTAAGATACTAGCATCATCAGAACCATGTTCTCAAAACAGACATCTGTTGGCTTATTAGCTGCAAAGTACCGTTTAAGGTTTCATCAAGCAATCCACCACTTCTAGAATTGGTTGCTAATTTACACGGAGGCCTGATTTACACTACAATATCCAGCAAGAAGAACTTGAGTTTTGGTAGAAGTTTATGCACTGCCCAGATCAATAGATAAAATGAGGACTTTGTTTTCCAGTATAACGAATGTGATGAAACACTGATTAATACCTATTAATAAATATGTAGTCCTGGATGTACTGTCAATAGCTTATAAACAGTAGGAAAACCATTACATTTGGGGATATGAAAAGAAATAGAAAGGTATCCCTTTAAAATATGTATATAATGTGTGACTATATACAATATAGAAAAAAGCATAAATTTTAATATTTAGATGATTCATGCTTGCAAGCCAATGGACATATATTCCTAAAAATCATGCAAATCAGTCTCCTTGCTATTTAAATTTCTCATATCTATATTTCACATGTTGTCCTTCCCATATGCAGTCACCAAAACTGATTAGTCCTAGATCACGAGTTGTGTGTGACAAAGTAATACATAGTAATCAATGCCAACAATATATTTCAGTATGCTAAACACCTCTAAGCCTCTTCTTTCTCATTTATATTAACTGTATACAGAACAATTCTGAGTTGAAATTACTACAAGATCAGATGCAAGGATTTCTTAGGGTGATATCTTTTTTTGGACCAACTCTGTAGTTAGGCTAAAGTTAGACGAACACTTAAATGCAAGACATTCTTCATCAGGTCACAGGAAACCAGACACAGCATAGCGAGAAACCACTAAGATTAGTGGTCTTTCCACACTCCTAATTCTGGGAAAAAAGTTGGGACTCATTACTTCTGTAGTACAAAATTAAGAATGCATGCAACACTTCTGGGCTCCCAAAGGAAACCGAGATGGTCTGTTGTTTTTATCTGGGGGGTAAAGTAAGGAAGAGAACCTTACTCCTGGGATAGCAATGCTGGATATGTCTACACTGAACTTTTATAAGTTGTGTTACCTAGCCACAGTAGTCTGCATATATTTGCTCCAGGCTTACGAGCAAACATTTGTAGTCTGTAACAAACATGGAGTGTCCACAGTAATTTTTACAAATCAGTTAAAGCATCTCAAGTTAAGCAATCAGTTAGAATGAGATAGTTACAACAGTCATGTGAAGACAAGCTTTTGGCAGTTATACACATACATCTGCCTAGTTTGTCACATTTCCCTTGTCCTATATGGCACTTTGAGTTGAAGAAAATTACCAGGGAAGACACTGAATATGCAGAGCAATTTGCCAGTATCCTAGTGCAGGGGAAAGTTCTTCAGTGATGGACAGACTTTCAGCTTAACAGAATATCCATAGTGCTGTGGAACCTGAAGACAGGTGCCTGGGTGCAGGGCTGTCAGCCAGAGAGTAAAAAAAACAGCTCAACCAGACTCAGATTTGCCCTCAGCCTGCAAGCAGACTGATTGGGGCAGGGATTCCCCCAGTGATTGTCCCACCATTAAACTTCATATGAAACAGCAACTTCTCTCAACACGCAAATAATCTGACACAAATACGAATACAACCTCCCCACCCCCAAAACCCAAAAAACAGGGACTTAAGTCCTTTCCCATCTCTCCATACATTTTAGAGCTAGAAGGAGTTTACAGAGGCCTAAGCACTGGAATAATTCCCAGTACCCCAGCTGTATGGAAGAGATGTGACAGGTCTGGACATAAGGTTAACAAAAAGATGTGAAAAGAGAACATATTTGCATGAGTTCCTGTAGCAGGGCACTGGGGTGTGTACCTGATCCTTTAAGGGAGCTCTCAGCCTGTGAGACCACTTGCAGGGGCTAATGAAAGACTGACCTGACCAAAAGAGAACTCAGGCAAGTCCCCCAGGCAGAGAAGGACTGTGTTTTACAGGCAAGTGGCTTTTGTTTTATTTTGAGCCCACAGAGCATCCTGGTGCCCAGGGAAGAGCTAAGCTGGATCAGAAGGCCCCTGAGTCCAGTGAAGGGCTGCAAGTTGGTTCAGGGGGGTCTGGAAGCCCAGAGAAGTGGAAGCATGTTGGACCAGGGAGGGTCCAGGATCCTGGAGAAGGGCTGAGTTCATAACTAGGCAGCATCACAGATAGAGAACACCTGGGAGGCTTGAGGCATGGTATAGGGGAAGTACAGAGCCACGCGAGGAACCCTTAAGGCAATAGGTGCCCGGCAGAAGTACAGCTAGGCTGAGAGGGCCTGCTAGCCTGGGGTGCAAGACGGATGGACAGGACCCAGGAGAGGCCCAGTGGGAAATGACACAGACTCTGGCTCATGCAGAGCCCACAGGCATCCTCCCTTTTATAACCTTCATTAAGAGGTAGGCATGGTGGGCAAGATTCAAGGGAAGGGCTGCAGCCAAGCCTGAGCTGGGCAGGGGCCACATGGCTGCCCCGTGGCCACAGACTTACTACAGTTCCCTATGCCCCACACCCTGATCACAGCCACATCTCTTGTCCTTTCCCTACTCCTCATGAACCAAACTGACAACCCTCAGTCATTTGGCCCTACATATAGCTGCTCTACATAACCACCTATGGCTAATCAGTATTAGATGTCTAGGATTTGGCCATCAGTATATTAATTCCATAATCACTTTCATAATTCTTTTTTAAACACAGGGCAGTGAAGTAACTTACTGGTTTGCATAGTGAAGCCAGTGTCTTCTGCATTGTGGGTAATGTGATCTCTACCAATGCTTCCTGAAATATCTTCTTCCGGACAGTGCTGCTGTCATAGTCATATTGCTGTCAAAACCAGATAAATGGGAAAAACGTATTTGGAACAGTTAATCAATCGTGAGTCATCTGTCCTGTTGCCTTGTCATTAGTGATGGGCACCATACAGAGCATGAATCCCAGGCTGTCTGGAGTAGGCACTGCATGTAGCACTGTCGCACACCAGCAAAGACCAAGCACCACACGCAGTGCTGAGATGTTGTTTAGTGGACGTGTGCTTATTTTGTTATTTTGCTTTGTTTATTCATTCTCGCTGTATGCTACTCTAAGCTTTTGTTGGGAAGGGCAGCATACAAATTGTATAAATAAATACAGAAATACATTTTTATAGCTTTGCTACTCACTGTAGTTACAACAAGTTATACCAGCTGAGGATCTGGCCCTAAGAGGGCACTGTTCATGAAAATAATGTCATACATATTTAAAAGAATTAGCCAAACTATTTTGAAATGTAAAAAATATCTAGGTTTGGCCAACATTTTATCCATATGGGTTTTCCTCAACTACTTGTAACAGCATGTGACTAGAAAAAAAAACCCCAGTCCAGAGACTTGAGTACAGAAATTGGAGTTAGGAAATCCTATGTTCTAATCTAGTCTCTAGCATTAATATCCTCTAGGCAAATCTGTGGTCTCTGCCCTCACTTGTAAAATGGATGTAATACATAGGACATCACTCCTGCCAGTCCTCTATGCACAAAATTTCCATTGGGTTCCAAGTACAAATGATTTTACAGGATTAATATCCTTGCTCACATGGACTGAAATTCAATCCTACACAGATGGCTAGCACATGCACCACATTAATCCTATTTAATCACTGTTTTGAGGGTTTATGCGGCACTTGATGTATTGCACAAACCTTTTCCTGAAGTCTACATAGAGATGAGTTTTCCACCTGGTGTTGTGAGGATTAACTACTATCTCTAAAGCACGTCTAAGGAAGAATACTACTACTACTGCTTCCAGTCATCCCCATCATAGATGGAAAACATGATTCTCCATAATGTTGCTACTTGCACAGTCATTTACATTTTTGTCAAATGCTATTAAATTCACATTTTCTGTTACATGGCGCAAAACAATTTCTTCTCAATATTAAATAGGACAAAATACACCCTTTATTTACTACAAAAAGATAATCAAGCCTGATCCCTTAGTGTTTTGGTATACAATTGACCCAGAGAAGTGTTACCTTTAGTACTCTCAGTTTGACTTTTTCAATGGCTGTTGTAATTTTTGCTACGTCTCCTTGCAAGTTTGGAGAAAACAGCTGCTCAAAAGTATAAACAGCATTTTCCATAAGCTAGAAATAAAGACAAAGATGTTAAAGGCTAAGGATACATGTTTCCATATGTATTGTGAACCTGGTTCTGCTGGGGGGGGGGGGGGGGGTGCTGTACACGAAAGTGGCTGACCCACAGGTAAACCTACAAATTTCAAGAAACGTTGAGTTATACAAATACAGCTATACTGTCAAACTACCTAGGTGTAGATGCAACTTACATTAGCACGTGAACATCTCTGCTAGAATGGCTTATAGTGGTTCCCTGAGCAAATCAAGATATATGGACATTTTTATGCCAGTGTAACTAGTTTACACTAGGGATTTTTACTCTCATAGAAACATTACAATAAATAAATAAAAATCACACCTCTAACCAACATTACTATACCGGCAAAAGCATCTACCTTAGAGCTGGCCTGATTTTACAAACCAAACAAGGTGTAGACAACAAATAGTAAACTAGATTTAAAATTCTGTGTTTCAGGAGCCTGAGCCAAAGTTCAGTTCAATTGACTGTTCAACTGCCATATGGCTATTTTTATTGCTTCAATTTAGGACTCTGTTTCATCTACACATGCCCCTAATCCGTTTTGTCAAAGTAAAAAAAATCGAATCTTACTGTACCTCTTGCATGAAGTTCTGTGTCTTCTGAATTACAAAGTCTATATAGTAGAACTTAAAGCGACTCTTGAGGTCCTGGAGTAGCTCCTGGAGAAGATTGACTTTAAGATAGCAAGGTTCCATTTTCACAGAGTTGAGTGGCAGTTTTCTCAGTTGCTCCAAACTCTACATCCCAGAAAGGAAAAAACAGGTGTTCAAAAAAAGCAATCAGAGGCAAATTCTTAACAAGTATAAAGATCATACAGCTACTTGTGGGAACATCTTGATTAACTTATTTGTACTTTTAGTGTTGATGACTGTTCAACTGCCATATGGCTATTTTACTGACACAAAACAAGGAATTATTTCTTATACTCCTGTAAAACCAACAAAGCTATTATCAGTTAAGTTCCAATTAGAGAAGGCTGAGAGGTGATCTTGTGGCTGCCTACAAATTCATTAAGGGGATGCAGCAAGGGATCGGAGATGCTCTGTTCACCAGGGCGCCTCTTGGGGTAACAAGGAACAATGGTCACAAACTGACAGACAGCAGATTTAGGCTAGATATCAGAAAAAACTTCACAGTAAGGGTGGCCAAAATTTGGAATGGGCTTCCAAGGGAGATGGTGCTCTCCCCTACCTTGGGGGTCTTTAAGAGAAGGCTGGATAGGCATCTGGCTGGGGTCATCTGATCCACTCTTTCCTGCCTAGACAGGGGTTCGGACTCGATGATCTGTTGAGGTCCCTTCTGACCCTAGCATCTATGAATCCATGAATCTAACTCTTTACTGCATGTGTAACCATAAAAGGACTTATTTATATTCTTCTCTTACCTCTGTTAGCTGTGTGGTATCATTTGTTTTCTGAAAGTTCTGGCTAATCTCATTAACCTCTTTTTCAAAGAGGCAACGGACTTCACTGAATCCAGAACTCACTGGACCCATTAGCTCCTCCAATATGGAAGCAAGAAATGGTTGGATATTCTCTGTGCAGCACTTCTGGGCAGGCTCAGAAACAGTTGCTGAAGATTTAGAAAATAAAATAGACAACTGTTAGGATTCCAGACCCCTTTATTTTAAAACTCTACAGACAATAATTACTTTAGCCAGAGTACTCTTCCCAGAGTCATTCAAGACACTTGTCCTCCTCAGAGATAACTCTAGTGAGGATAGGAAGAGTTTGTGGAGTTTGAAAAACAATGGACACATCTTTTCCCATAGCCAATCCAACCAAATTGTGGCAGGTTGGCTGCACTGAGGGGAAAGAGGAAAGAGCATCTGACAAATATGGTAGTGACAAACACTGGGATGTACTGTGAATATCACTGTGACCTCTGGCACAGTGCATAACATGTTGACTACATTTGAAGCTTTATCCTCCAGCGAAGATAACTTATACTCCTTTACATAAGAATAGTAAGCGACTTGAACAAAAAAAAAAAACATTCTGAGTTTTTTTCACAATAAATGCAAAATCCTCATCTAATTCTTGCTATTTTGCATATTCCATACAAAACTGTAACTGCTTTTTTCACATCAATCATCCATTAGGCCACTTATGCCTTAACTGAAAATTCCAATGTGGAACATGTCTAACCAATAAGCCAAATTCTGCTTTTGGGTGCATTCATGTAACCCTCCTCACATGGGTGACTGGTGCCTCCTGAGTCTGGGGGGGGGCACCCGCAGAAGCCGACATCAGCATCGGCAGCAGGGATGCAGCTGCCGAGCACCTGCAAACACCGCCAGCAGTGTTGGCAGTGGGGAGAGCTATGTCGGGGGGGCACATGACCCCCCCCGTGCCCTCCCCACCAGTCGCCTATGCTTCCTCAGACAATGCTGTGCTGGTGAAACTGAAAGCAGAGTTAGCTACTCTGACCAATATTTTCAGAAGTAACCACTGATTTTTGGATGCTTCTTCTGGGATTCCAACTTCTGAGGGGCTGACATCTGCAAATCAGAACTAAAGTATTTCAATTCACATAAAAGATTGTTGGAGCACACATTAAACACCTGAAAGAATAAGACTTCTTAAACCAGTGGGCACTTGATAACATGTAATAGATGATTCTAAAGAACTGCTTCAACCCAGCTGGCTTAGAAGCAGGAGCTTTTGTTCTCCACTAACCTTTGATTTTACCAGCTAAGAAGTTCGTTGAGTTTAAAATCTGATCCACATCTGAACGAACTGTTCCTTCAAGAGATTTTGTAAGATCTTCACATTCTTCTTTCAGGGTACTTAATCCTTCTGAAACCTGTTCTTGGACCAAATTGTATGTTTCTTCTACAATCTAAAATCAGTAAGATATAAATAAAGCATGGCATTAGGACCAACGGGACAACTGCTGTGTAAGAACTGCTGAGCAAGGGATCACACATACGCCAAACCAAGTCCTCTTCCTGTAGTTCCTCCTTCCTTTCATTTTAGGCAGGATCATGGTCTGAAGGTTAGGCAGGAGCTCCTCCATGACAAGATTGCTTAGGATCTGCAAAGTAAAAAAATTAAAATGACATTTTAAATCTGCTTCATTCTGCTGAATATTACAGAGCATAGAAACATTAAGAAAAGTGAATAACAATGAAAATTACATAACCATTTAGCTATTCTAGGTAGCCAAAATATGTTGTTATAAAATTGTAAAGATGCATCCATCACATTAAAATTGGAAGACCATATCTGAACAATCTTGCTATTGACCACTGTCTGAGAACCACTGTCATGAAATATGGTTAGATAGTCAGCAGATACTTTCAATTACTACTACACTAAATAGCTTCCTTCCCTAGAACTGTCTACCTGGTTTTATGGAATAAGAACCAGCTCTTATGCTGGGATAAACTGAAATCAGTAGAGCTACTCTCATTTACACTGGCTAAGGGCTTAAATCAAAATATATACATGTCTAAACTGGTGATTTTCCCATAAGTGCTTCCACTGATCAATACTGATTTTTTTCAAAGATTCACAGACTAACCCTTAAAAAAAAAAAAAAGATAGTGCCAAGATGAGTTTGAGATTCAAAGAATTAACAAAATAGCAAAGGATGGCAAAAAGATTAATTGTTTCTAACAATTAGTTTCACCAGTAAAAAACAACTATACTAGTGTAAAAATAATAAAGATTTTAACATTTTTTTCAGATTTATTACAAAATTTTTTCCTATACTTCTGGATAGTTGCAGAAAAATTATATGAAACCATACAATCTTAGAATAAACTTACCCAATATATTAGACTTGGCTATTTGAGTTAGACATTTGTCCCAAGTAAAAAGACATATACAACTATAGGAAAGTACAACTGCTTCCTTAGACAACTCCTGCCCCTCAATTTGCCTCATCCTTGATGATCAGGATGCCACATTACAGCAAGAGACAGTTTAGAAGCAGCAGCAAAGTGCCTTACCCAGCAGCACTACAGTAGCACTAACACAGGTGGACAAGCTTGTGGAGCTCAAGGATCCCAATTTGAAATCATAGCTACAGACAACAGCCTAAGAGATGATGATACAGAGAAAGCTGTGCAACAATGACATGGCAGCCAGAGGCAGTGGCAAGGCATCTCTTCACAGAAACTAGGCAGCACTTCTTCTTTCTAGAGATTAGAGATGGATCTAACAGAGTGAATTCCTGGAATCTGAAAATTATTCATTCATTAACCATGAATAACAAACTTTAAAAAGGGTGCACTTGGGTATAAGTATGTGGGGAAATGAGAAGAATTTGGGGTCTTCAAGACTGCTCCACTTAGAAGGATAAATTGATGATGGAGGCAGGTATATTTGGCATTCATGTAAACAAAAAAAAAATTGCATCAAAGCCTTGTATCCTTGAACAAAAGAAATAAAACAGTCAGGGTCCTTTCCATAGTTCCAAAGCTCTTCCAGCAAGTGTCATGCACCTCATTGTAGCTAAGGGTGCACAAACAGGACAGGAGTCCTGGGCACCAATTTACAGGGCACAGGAACAGAAGAGACTCCTTCCGAGTGGGGCACAAAATTGCTCCTTACACCTCTGCCCTTTGAGGAACTGTTAGCACAGTTCAGGATTCTCTGCCCTGTGTCCATTTCCCTCATTTTGAACCTGTAGTCTCATTTGCATTCCTTTTTTTTCCATTATATATCCCCTGAATCAGGTGGAACCTAGCCCCTCAGTCTGAAGAGGCAATCATTTGTGTCTGGATTAACTTAAGGACTTAAAAAAAAAAAAAAAAAAAAAGCTCAATACCCAGTGCAGACAGTTCCAATTCTGCATTGAATTTGTATATGCCTTTGCTTTATGTGGTAATATGCGCTTATGGTTTTGGCTAGAGGTCACCTACTGTTTTTGTGTTTAACCTGAATGAAGGATGAGTGCCCCATTCACCAGTTACAGCAAGGTTTAACCAAACCTGTAAGAGAAATATTACTTAAGGGAGCCCTGAAAAGGTAGTTAATTTTTTCCCAGGCTCCTGGGTGATAGCACAAGCAGGTGGTACTTGTTAATTTTAAGAGGAGTTCCTAATTATTTGAACCCTTCCCCTTCTGCTGACAATGGCAGAAGGGATACAACAGCAAAAAGCAAACCTTATTAAAGGGTGAGCTAACCATTGTTCCAGCAAATATGGGTGTTGGCTGAGTTGATGCTCACAGTGTGCGTCTGCACTGAACATATTGTCAGTGACTTGCACTCTCGGATGTTCCTCACAACTTTCAAATAGTGGAGGGGATGTCATTAAAGGCTGTGTCAACAGCCAAAAGGATTACACCCATAATCTCAGTAATAACGCTCATAAATTTTCATTCTGCCTCGGTGTTAGTGTTTCTTGACATTTACTTCTAAATTGTCCAGCTGTTCCACTGAGTTTAAGATAGTTTAATTCATATTAAAGTCATGAAATGATATGGTTTAATCCAACTGCTGCACTTGAAAACAAGCCTGCTACCCTAAGAATCCCCCCTAAAAGAACATAATTTATTGTGATGATGTGAACACATTTTCAACCTCTCCCATTCAGCAATTACCAGGGAGTCCAATACACATGCTGCACTGGTGCCAGATGTAAAGTGAAATAAAAAAATTAGGATTTAATTGAATGTAATGCTATATAATAATGATTTGATGTGAACTGAACTTCTGTAGCCAACCTGCTACAAGTATTGCTTATTTCCACATGCTCCATCCTGCAATGCACATTTCTTAACAGCTTCATGTAATCGAGGCCCTTGTCTTAAATATTCAATGCTCAGGAGAATGGGATGGCTCAAGGGATTCCATACTGGTGTCAAAAACAGTCATAAAGAAGGTGCATTGTATTACATCAGCCTTATACTCCAAAACCAAATGACCAAGAATCAGAAAGTAAAATTTATTTTTAAAATTATTAAAGAGTGTTAGGCCCTTGAATCAGAGGAACATTATTTGCTGTGTGTTATCAAGCAGGCCAGGATTAAGAGGGGCTGAGGAAGATCGCTGCATTCTGTACAACTGTAAAATACACAAGTGTAAATTCATAGGCTGCACCTTAGAAGCAAACCAGTAAGATGTCAAAGTGTGTAGGTACAATGTCATCTAAATTATTCAACATTATGGCTAGTACTATGACAGCAAAAAAATGTCATACATAGCTGTAACTAGCATGGTTTTCCTAAGTATAATTAATCAGAGGTATCAAACTCATCTGGCTCTGCAGGCTGGATGAGGGGCACGGGCCCTGGTCCAAAGACCAAGTCAGGTTCACGGACTGGTCCTGTATGCCACATCCAGCTTGCAAAGCTGGCCAGCATGAGCACCTCACCCAGCGCATGACCCCCATGCACACTGCATGCAGCATGTGCCTGCCCTAGCCCTACATGCCGCAAGTGTCACATGGGACTGATCCAGGGAGTGCAAAGAATGCAGTGCCCAGGCCAGACTGGCCCTGTACATTCGTTCCATCATGGTCTGTGGGTCTGACCTAGACCAGTGCTTCTCAAACTATCTGATGTGGTGGACCAGCAATTTTCTTTCCAGTGGGCCAGGGACCAGTGCCCGGTTCAGTTGGTGGCAGCAACTGCGTGCAACAGCGCTACACAAATGCGCGACCAGCTATTTCTTTCTCTTTCCTCACCTCACACAACGTGACGTCACCTGGAGTGTTGGAATGTACGAACTGTGGTGCTATGACGTATCAATGTTATGCTTCTGAAAATACATTTCTTTCTTTCCTGGCAACTTGCTGCGGACCGGCGACCAGTGGCTCACAGACCGGCACTGGTCTGTGGACCACCACTTTGAGAAGCACTGATCTAGACTGCCCTTATATCCAGCATGCAGGGCCAGTCTGGTGCTGGTGCAGCGTGTATACTGGCTCTAGCCCACATGCCACATGCAGTTTGGCTCTACAGGCTGCATCCAGTCCATGAGCCATATCTTTGACAGTGCTGGCTCAGATAAAAAAAGATTTTCTTCCAGAACACCACGTTCATTTTAACCTGGCTGTAATGCTATGCACACAAGGATGATGTCATCTCCAAAAATGAATTTTCTGGAAAAAGTCCTCATATATCTAAGTTGTAGTAGTAATCATTGTCACGACCTTGAGAATTTCCAGACTTTCACAGTTTATTCCATTTGAGGGCTGGGGAGGGAGTGAGAGAGGACAACATACAGGGTTACCAAAATTTTTAGCTTAAGTTGCTGGCCTGGACTTCCACCCTTTACCTCAATTTCATAAAAATAAAAGGGATTTGCTGTTTACATAGCACCAAACGTGTGCCATATCATTTAGATGCATGTGAAAACAAGTTTTCTTTCACAAGCATCTTACCCTTTATGGGTACGTGTATACTGCATATTAAGATGTAGCATCAGATGCGCAATGCAGCTATAAACAGGCTAGCTGTGCAATCAAAAGCAATGTAGCTATGGCAGCATATAGCTCTGCATGGGCTGAAAACAGAGAAATTGGACCATGCTGAGTTTTGTGCTACAGCAACAAGACTCTTTCTGGTATCAGAGCTAACTCATTTAGACCCAACCATACTGTACACTGAATTACAGTCTATAGCAGGGGTGGGCAATTATTTTGGGCAAAGGGCCACTTACTGAGTTTTGGTAAGCCATGAAGGGCCACATGGGTAGCCCTGCCCCTTGACAGGTGCCCCACCTCCTGGTCGCTATCTTGGGACTGGAAGTCCCATCCCCTAACCCCTGACTGTTGCCACCATAAGTTCCTCCCCTTGTTCCCTGGAATTACTCCTTTCAGCAAAGGGTTTTGCCATCTCTAAACCAGAAAAATACCAAATTATATTCTAAAAACTATCATTAATTTCATTTCAAAAATTTTTTTTGTCCCGATTTAGATGCAAGTGTACAAAGAGGTGATGCCCGCCCCTCCCTCCCCCCTGCAGCAGGCAGAGCCCCCGCCAGCACTCCTGCAAGCCCAGGACCTACACTCCTGCTGCTCCTGGCCCCGGGACTCTGGCATGGGTCCCGTGTTCCCACTCACTGCCACCTACCCCCCATCTGCCACTGCTGCTCTTTCCTTGCCACTTCCCCATTTCTCCCTCCCCTCAGCTGCTCCGGCACCATGTACCAGCTGCTCCTGCAGTCCCAGTGCTGCAGCTGGGAACCACGTGCTGGTGGGGGGGCGGAGGGGGGGAAGTGGGGAAACGGCTGTGGCATGTGGAGCAGCAGGAGTGCAGGCCCAGGCTGCCAGGGGTTCTATGGAGTCGGGCTGCACTGCTCAAGCAGGGAGAGGAGGGAGTCAGCCTGGTTCCAGAGACCCTGGCAGCCCAGCCCCATGCTTCTGCTGCCCCGCTCTGGGCCCCAGTGCACTGGCACAGGCCCCATGCTCCCACCTGGCTGTTGTTGTGTTCCGCATGCCTGCTCGCTGCCCCCGCCTGCCGCAGCCATTTCCCCACTCCCCCACCTGCTGGCACCACGTGGTTCCCAGCTGCAGCACCAGGAACACAGGAGCTGGCCCCTGAGGACTGAGATGATCACCCATTGTCCTCCCCTGCCTCCCCCCCACCCCTTCTTATCTGTATTTCCCTCAGCATGGGGAGGCAGGAGCAGCCCCAGACCAGAAGTCTCCAGAAGCCCCTGCTAGGCAGAGGCTCCCAGCTGGGGCTGCAGTGGGAGTGGGGCTGGGCTGGACTTACTGCTGTGGCTGCTTATTTCTGCCGCCAGCTCCCCCTGGGTCCTACTGCCCCTGGCTCCTGTCATCTTTGAAAGGCAGCCAGGAGCAGAAAAATTTTAATTTCCTAAATGTTTTAGGGGCCCCATAGGCCAGACAGAATGGCCTGGTGGGCTGGATCCAGCCTGCAGGCCATATTTTGCCCATCCCTGGTTTATAGTGTAGATATGCCCTTAAGTCAAACAGTTGGGTACAATTATACCAAAGCAAAGACTATTGGGAAATAACTGGACAAAAAAAGATCCTGCAGGATGACTCAGAGGGGTCTTAGGAATGCACTCAAAGCTGGGGCTTCGTGTTCAAATAACAGATGGTAACAAACTTAGCAGTGACCAAACATGCAATAACAACATGGCTAGGGATAGAAGATACATATAAACCACTTCAAGGCTAAGGACAGACATTACACAAACGAATTTAAGTGATCAGATACTGGTTTAAAACCTGGAACAGAACAGATCTGCAATGCACATAAAATAGTTTGAAAATGGCTGAAAGAGGTTTGAGATGAACCTTTTTGAATGTAGTGTCATTTATGTAGCTGGGGTACTATCACTGTTCCTGCTGGCAGAGAAGGGGTTAGGGGGAAAAGCCGACTGGACCCCAGCTGGGGTCTGCCTGGTTGGGGGGGTGCAAAAAGCAGGGAGAAGGAAATCCCTTCCAGGCTTTTCCCCAACTCTCCACTTGAGCAGAGGTGGGGGCATGGCCTGGCCTTGGCTGAGGAGGATGGGGGAGGAGTTTAAATCCCCTCCCTGGCCTGCATCAGACCCCTCCCAGGCTCTTGCCTGCACCCCCAGCTGAGGAGTGAAAGAGGCCAGGGAGGGGGTTTAAAATCCCTCCCCCATCCTCCTCAGCTGGCTGGGGCCTGACCACACACCCCACTCTCTGCCTGAGTGTGGAAAAGCCTGTAAGAGGTTACCTCTCCCTGAAGGCAGACCCCAGCTGGGGCCTGGTGCAGGCCAGAGAGCAGGTTTAACCCCCGCCCCCCCCCACCCCTTCCTTCATCCTCCTCAGCCAACTGGGCCAGTCTGAGACCTGGCCATGCCCCCTGAATGATCAGGGAATGGGGAAAAGCCTTGGAAGGCTTCCCTGCTCCCCTCCTCTCATCCCCCGGCAGGCCTAGGTCCACCCAAACCCCAGCCTGAGACAGGATTGGGGGGTCATGGCTAGGGGAATCACTCCATGCTTTGGGCAGGAACAGGAAGTGAAGCCCCAACTTCAGACTTTTGCCCTCCCCCCACATGCATGGGGGCAGCACCCAGTTAGGGGTCTGGTGGGTCAGGGGGTGTTTTCTTCCCCCACCCTAAAATCTAACATTAAGTCTGGTAACAAAGGGAGAAATCCCTTCTCTGCACCAGGGCCAGGGCTGGGGGGGCAGGGGTGGAGACCCTTCTAGGGGCACAGAACACCTTTTGAAGAGGGGGGACCCAGACAGCCTCAGGCTAGAGGGACTGTTCCCCCCCAGAGGAGGGGAATGGCCTGGGTTTGGGGGGCATGTGCTGGGTGGCCAATCAAGGATAAATCCTGCTTGGCTGCTTGGCTGCATTTGGGTGCCTTTGGCAGTGGCCAGCAGGCTGGGAGGTGTGCTCTATTGCCTCCCCACCTGCCCCAGCTACTGGTATGAACTACTACATGGTTTCTGGCTGCATTTCTGGTTTTGGAAGTGAATGTCTGTTCACTTGCTTCTCCATTCAATCTATGCAGTTTAGATTAATCTCCAAATACTGAATCGGTTCAGCTTGGGACTTTCTGACTGTCTATACTTTGCCATGGGTTTACAGTTTGTTAAAGATAATCTTTTAAACACATGTTGCACTGGATTTGTATTTTTAATGTATATGTTAGGGACTTAATTAATCTAATTTTTTAAAGAAAAATAGTATTTTTGATTCACCACTGTGTTACTCCAGTTTTACATAGGTGTTTCACTTAACAATGGAACTACACCACTAAAAAAAAATGGAGTAGTGCAGTACTAAAATCAGGTCTCATCAATACTCCTACTGCATGAACAACAGTCTGTACTACCACAACTCCTAACTCAAGGTATTCTTTTCTTATTTGTTCCTCTCTTTTAATATTTATCTGAGTAAATAATATTGTACTGTCAACAAAACAAAATCAGCTAAAGGAATATTAAGACTGTGCACAAGAGTATTTGATAGATCTTATATCAGTCTAAGATGCTGAGTACTTAGTTTACTGTATGCACTGCAGAACCTAAGCAGAACAGTACGAGTTAATGACAACTTCAGCCAATACTGGGAAAACTGTTTGCCATTATAAATAATAAGATGTCAATGAATGTGTTTATTGGCATTCTGCAGATTTTTTTAAAGCTGCAGCAAACTAATAGGATGGTTGTTTCAAACCATTCACTTAGCTTGGCTATTTGCCTAAAACAATTATTATACTTGGTCAAAGCAAGTATGAGAGCACACTATATTTTGAGAACAAACTATCACTAAGATGATGGTATGTAACTAGTCTGGACATCCTCCGATTATGGTTCTCTTGGGGCATGGACTATGAGTAAGTGCTTGGCAGGCAAGAGGAAAATATAACGCAAATAAAACTAACATTGTATCAGTTCCACGACTCAAAATGAATTTTGCAAATGTGTCAAGGAATAATGACCTCCTTAATCCCTCAGTGGGCATGATGGGGACTCTGATGTTCAAGTGCCTCCTATTAGTTGGAAACAGACAGAGGGGTAGATAATGGTTGCATATTTTCATCCAGTTTCCTCACTTTCCAGAGCAGGCAAAACTGTTCTGCTTAGCGATGATAAAACCCTGAATCAAACTGTCCACTGGATCACACTAGGGGGAATGTCTTACTGGATCTGGTATTGCCAACGGGGGATGACATGGTAGGGGAGCTACAGATCGGTAGCCATCTGGGGGACAGTGATCACCTAATAATAGAATTCTTCATAAGACGTCTAGTGGGTAAGGTAATTAGTAGGGTGAAAGTGCTAGACTTTAGGAAAGCTGATTTCAGTGAACTCAGGCGATTAGTCAAGGACGCACTGCAGAGCAGGAGTTTTGAAGTGATGGGAGCCCAAGAAGGGTGGCTGTGCCTTAAGGAAATGATCCTTCAGGCACAAAGGGAGACGATCCTAATGCAAGGAAAAAGAGGGAAAGGGGCCAAGAGGCTTCCTTGGCTGACCAGAGAAATCCAGGGCAGCCTAAGGGCCAAAAGGGGAGCACATAAAAAGTGGAAACAGGGAGAGATCACCAAAGACCAATATACCTCCTCTGCTCGCGCTTGTAGGAAGGCAGTTAGACGGGCCAAAGCTACCATGGAGCTGAGGATGGCATCCCAAGTAAAGGACAACAAGAAATTGTTTTTTAGATATATAGGGAGTAAAAGGAAGGCCCAGGGTGGAATAGGACCCCTGCTAAATGGTCAGAAGCAATTGGTGACGGACAGGGGGGACAACGCTGAACTCCTCAACGAGTCCTTTGCCTCAGTGTTCCTAAGAGAGAGGCAAGACAAGTCTCTCACTGGGGTTGTAGAGAGGCAGCAGCAAAGCGCCAGACTACCATGCGTAGACCCTGAGATGGTACAGAGTCACTTGGAAGAACTGGATGCCTTTAAGTCGGCAGGCCCGGATGAGCTCTATCCGAGGGTGCTGAAGGCACTGGCCGACATCAATGCACAGCCACTGGTGGGAATATTCGAACGCTCGTGGCGCACGGGCCAAGTCCTGGAGGACTGGAAAAGGGCCAATGTGGTCCCCATTTTCAAGAAGGGGAGGAAGGAGGACCCGAGCAACTATAGGCCAGTCAGTCTCACCTCCATCCTTGGCAAAGTCTTTGAAAAAATTATCAAGGCTCACATTTGCGAGAGCCCAGCAGGACAAATTATGCTGAGGGGAAACCAGCACGGGTTCGTAGCAGGCAGATCATGCCTGACTAATCTAGTTTCTTTTTATGACCAGGTTACGAAATGCCTGGACACAGGAGGAGGGGTGGATGTCGTATACTTAGACTTCAGGAAGGCCTTCGATACGGTATCCCACCCCATACTGGTGAACAAGTTAAGAGGCTGTGACTTGGATGACTACACAGTCCGGTGGGTGGCGAATTGGCTAGAGGTTCACACCCAGAGAGTTGTAGTGGATGGGTCAGTTTCGACCTGGAAGGGTGTGGGCAGTGGGGTCCCGCAGGGCTCGGTCCTGGGACCGATACTCTTTAATGTCTTCATCAGTGACTTGGACGAGGGAGTGAAATGTACTCTGTCCACGTTTGCGGATGACACAAAGCTATGGGGAGAAGTGGACACGCTGGAGGGCAGGGAACAACTGCAAGCAGACCTGGACAGGTTGGACAAGTGGGCAGAAAACAACAGAATGCAATTCAACAAGGAGAAATGCAAAGTGCTGCACTTAGGGAGGAAAAATGTCCAGCATACCTACTGCCTAGGAAATGACCTGCTGGGTGGCACGGAAGTGGAAAGGGATCTTGGAGTCCTAGTGGACTCCAAGATGAACATGAATCGGCAGTGTGACGAAACCATCAGAAAAGCCAATGGCACTTTATCGTGCATCAGCAGATGCATGACAAATAGGTCCAAGGAGGTGATACTTCCCCTCTATCGGGCGCTGGTCAGACCGCAGTTGGAGTACTGTGTGCAATTCTGGGCACCGCACTTCAAGAGGGATGCGGATAACCTGGAGAGGGTCCAGAGAAGGGCCACTCGTATGGTTAAGGGCTTGAAGACCAAGCCCTACGAGGAGAGACTAGAGAACCTGGACCTTTTCAGCCTCTGCAAGAGAAGGTTGAGAGGCGACCTTGTGGCTGCCTATAAGTTCATTGCGGGGGCACAGAAGGGAATTGGCGAGTATTTATTCACCAAGGCGCCCCCGGGGGTTACAAGAAATAATGGCCACAAGCTAGCAGAGAGCAGATTTAGACTGGACATTAGGAAGAACTTCTTCACAGTTCGAGTGGCCAAGGTCTGGAACGGGCTCCAAAGGGAGGTGGTGCTCTCCCCTACCCTGGGGGTCTTCAAGAGGAGGTTAGATGAGTATCTAGCTGGGGTCATCTAGACCCAGCACTCTTTCCTGCCTATGCAGGGGGTCGGACTCGATGATCTATTGAGGTCCCTTCCGACCCTAACATCTATGAATCCCCTCCATTTTTCTTAAAAGTGGCCAGGTTTTAAAGAATGATGAACACCAACAGTTGGTACTAAGGTTAACAGTTGCCTCTGAGTGCTCAATGCTTTGAGAAAAAAAAGCATACATCTCTAAGAGCTAAATTCTGTTCACACTGGATGCGTCTACATATGTTCTTTAATGTGCAGAAGACTATTTTACTAGGCATTAAAGAATCATGTAAAAAACTATGATATTACGCTAATGCACAGTAAAAAGTCTTCTGGCGCATTAAGCATCACTGAAAAAGCGTGCAAATGCACTACTGCACATTACTGCAGCCTAATGCACATTAATTTACTACCTCACATTGGAAAGCTCAGGGATGCTCAGGGATGGAGTGGGGGGTGGTTTAATTAGAGCAGCTTTGAAAGCCACTCTAATTAAAAACACTTGCTGTGTCGCATGTATTCAGCATCCTGCACTTCAAAATGGCAGCGGGACCACTTGACTAAAGCTCATTCGATCAGTTTTAGTTAAAGTGCTCCTGCTGCCATTATGAAGTGCAGAGACACCAAGTAGATTTGACATGGAGGCTGCTGGAGCACGTTAATTAACATGCTCCAGCACACTCGATCAATCCAGTCTGCATTGAAACATGCTAATGAACACGTCACAGCAGATGTCCAGCATGCGTATAGGTGCCTGAAGATACTAAATTTAGTGTGCTTTAGAAAAGGCACATTGGGCATTTATACACATGAAGATTGGGGGGGGGGGGGGGGGGCTTTAATTAGCTCATTTGATCTTTGGTTAAAGCACCCTGGCTGCCATTTTCAAATGTGGGGACGCTGAATACATGCAATGCGGAGGCTGCTGGAGCACACTAGCATGCTCCACCAGACTCACAGTGGTAATGCACATATAGATGTACCCACTTACATTAAAATACGTTAGAAATAATGCCAGCAATGTTGATATACACATTTTCGCTTACAGTAGTGTTTGAAGCTATTTATTTAGGTGCACAGATATGCATTTAGAACCTAAATGTGATTATCTTTTTCCTACATAGTGAAATAGGGTGGTACACTGGTTTTCTCCAGAGAAGTTGCTGATATACCATGCTATTTCAGAAGTTTGCCTCAATTACTTCAGCACCTATTAGTTCACCCATCCAAAATTAAATGAGTCCTTTATGAAGGAGGTGAAAACATGTTGTAGAGATTCTCCAAAAGGGAGATGATGGGAAAGAATCATAAAGCAAACAAGTGGTTTAAATTAAATGTGGGGGGGCAGAGTTTGTAACTTATAATATCATGTAGACACTCATGATTCCCTCCTCCCCCCACCACACACACCAGTATCCTTTATTGATCCACAGACTTTAGTTAAATAAATGTGGAATATTTTACCTTTATCCTCATCCTTAAATAAAAAGTGTACAGAGTTCACAGCAAATGGTTTCTTATGATTACAGTAGTGTAAGTGGCTGCTAAAGTACTTCACTCTGCTATTTCTTACATTTTAGATTCAAATAATTTTTCAAACACCTCCACATGGTCCAGCTAGAGAAGCTGCTGCCAGCTTACAAGCAGGTTTCTCTGCTGGTAAAGTTCTATTGCCCTTGCTGAAAACTCCCAGTCCCTAATAATTCAAGAAAAAAGTGCAATTCAATTATTTCCAACAAACCAGAGGCTGAACACCCTTCAGTGGGTATCTCCTCTAGGCAATTTTTAATTAACCACAAAATATATAGCTTCAGAAAACCCAAATAGGACATTTTAAACATTTATGAATGTAGTCAGTGTCAACGAGGAAAAGAAAAAGGTATTTAACCTCAAAAATAAAGATGGAAAGGTACAAAAACATTTTAGAGAACAACACTGCAAATATCTGTCACCGAGTGCAGTGCTTACTGTTTTTATTCCCACTGGAATGGTGAATCTACTCACAGTAGTAAATAGCAGGTGCATCTACACATGCGCTTTACTCCAAGTTGACTAATTAGCTCAGCATTAAAGCATCACCATCTACACATTTTCAACAGTACTGTCTTATGCCAAAATGCTGTACTTAACTCCATCAAAACGCACATGTAGATGGTGAAAAGGGCTAGCTGGGGCACGAGGGTGCTAAATGACAGGGACTGACTGCTTAGTCCTACACTTTAGCACCCCCGTGCCCCAGCCAGCCCCTCCATCACCTGATGCCAACAACCAGAGCCCAGGGCTCACCCCACAGATCCCCTGCCAGCCCAGGGCTGTTCCACCCTGGCTCAAAGCACTGCAGTCCTGGGTGCATGTATAGACACTGTGCCCAGGAGCTGCTAACTGACACAAACTGAACCAGAGTTTATCACGTCATCTTGATAGTACGTGTAGATGCACCCACTATGTCCCAGATCCTACAATGATTTACTTAAGTGGTTAACTCTAGGCACAGAGTGTAGTCCTATTGATTTTAGTGTGTATGTGCACAATGTATTAAGTTACAACATTTGCATGTGCTTTTGTAGGAGTGGGACCATGCTTGTGAATGAGCATTTAGTACAACAGGGTTTGACTGGGCAACACTGCAAACTACTCTTCATTGAAAGCAAATACCCCATCCAGTGGTAATGAAAATTTACAACACAGCTTATTTAAAAAAAATCTGTGTACTTACTCAATGTATGTTAACAGATAAAAATATCTTGGATAATTAGCATTTTTTATTTACTCCAAACAAATTCTAGACTTCAGCATCTCCACTATTCTCAAAAGCACCCACAAATAAGCAAAGGGTAATTCTATTTTACCTGAATTTCATTGCCAGTTATCATTTCCCAATCTCCATAGTGGCCTTTTTCCTGACGGAAGAACTGGACAGCTTCTAAAAATGCCTGCACTTCATATGTTGTTTGCTTGAGATAATCTTAAAAAGAAGAAAAAAAAGATGTTGATGAAGAAACAGAAGTAACTGAGTAGTAAACAAATCCTTAGATTTTTTTTAAAGAACCTTTTAAAGTGTTTTTTCTATTTCTATCAATGTTCAACAGAACCTGAGATCACCTACTAACGGTGGCTGTCTGGACACAAGTTTCTTCTAAGCCTTACACAGAATATAACTCAGGGGCTTTTCGAACATTACACTTACGGCATGTTAACTGCACTTAAAACACATGCATCTGCATGTTCAAACAGTAAAACATGTGCTAAGTGCACTCCTACCACAGCAAAGTTAGGACTTTTCATGGGAGGAGTACCTCCAGATAGTTTTAAGTAGCGTGTGTTCTGTTATTTTTTGACTGTTTCACAGAGATAATAGAAGTAGAGAGGCTAAAGGACTTGCCCAAACTCATATGGTATCAGTATCAAAATCAGTATCAGAAATGGGAACAGATGCCATATTTCCAGATTCCCAGCCACCTGTTCTAATCTCAGCTAAATCTATATGAACTTTCTGTAACCCCAGCGGGATTCTAGCTCTCCATCCATTTCCACATCCCTGATTAATAACATTTTTATAACAGCTTACAAAACAGACAATAAAAACTAGGGTAGCGCTGTATAACCTATTTATTCCCAACAGAAGAATTACATTAGGAGTCACCCTACAGAGAAGAGTAGGGTAAAATTAATACTTTCCTGGCTAAAAAAAATTAAGTAGGTGTCAGGCCTGAAAGGTTTTCTGCATATAAATATCAAAATTCATCACTTTGACCACAAGGGGGCCAGACTGTGGAGCTTCTCTACTTTGAGTGCATTTGACCAGCTACAGTAAGAATTGTAATTACTGCAGTGTTGGGATTCTGACTCATATGTTTTCATTTTTAACAGCTGTGCTCATTCCCAACCAGAAGGGACAAAAGGACAAGCCAGAGCGCTGGTACTTGGACAATGTTGATTTGACAACGAGCCACTTCTGCTGCTCTTTTCTGGAATGTCGAGTTCTCATTTCCTAACTTAGTTATTCCCTCTCTTCTGAGGTCTCTGAGCCCAGTAAAAAATGGAAAGTGGATGGGAAGTAAAAAGCCCTAAAACAATATCATCTGTATTATTCATGAGACATGTATAAGGTAATAAGCATAAGTAAAGTTCTAACCATTTCATCTTTCATATGCTGGTCACAAGGAGAAAAAAAAAAGGCAATGAAACCAGTCAGAGTACAGGGCAAAACAGTACTGTTATGTCATGTCATAAAGAATGTGGAAGGAAAATGGCTTGTTTTTCTTTATGAAGTCTATGTACAATGTGAGCAAGACTCTACTAATCCTTATTCAATGAAGTTTTACACTAACTTTGCACAGGAGTTTTACTCCAACTGCAGGGCACCAGAGAGTTAGGCCCTTTGAAGGCTGTACTGTATAGACTTTTAAACTGTCAAAATGAGGAGCACAGGCAAGGGGTGTTATCAGAAAGAGTAGTCTGAGACACACGAGTTGTGACCAAGCTGGAAGGAGCTGCAGTAATGTCCCCAAAATTTCTGCACAGGAACCCAAAGGCAGCTGTAAATTGGGTAACCTAATCCTACAAAGTACCATGGCAAAGCAAGAAAAGCAATGAGTAAGTTACTGGCCTGCTGCATGTATTACGTGCACCAGGATGGTGAGGGGGAAAATGGCACTATCAACAGCTGCAAACACAACAGATGAAAAGCCCTTATGGTAACAGGAGCTATTGTCCACTAGCAGAAAGGGCACTGTGTGTTTCACTCCCCTGAACTTCCTGATAGTATCAGAGTGGCTTCCCCTTCTGCATGTTAAACTGACTGCTGCCAGTAGTGGTACATGCATAACCACTAACTGCAGTGCCTGGTGCATATTAGGGAAGCCTGGTACAGCATCAGTGCTATGTCCTTATCCAGGCATGTAGGCATGGATATCATTTGTTGGTATTTTCAAGCCATAAGTAGTCGAATCCAAGTTACAGTATTACACTAATTGTTTCAACAGGTAAAGGAACACTAGACCATTTCAGTCACTTTACCTTCTTCAGTTCTTTCTCCTGATGCCCCTGAAGTGGCTACTGCACATTACAAGCCAGTTTCTTGCTTGTGTCCCATATGTACCTTCTAGGGCCCAGCAACAGCTGGAAATGACCATGGTTTTACATGACCGTGTCCCTCTTTTGGAGAAAAGATGTTCACCTGGCCAACTGTTGCCTTCACATGTGCAAAAATGTACATTTTTTCTGGGGAGTCTGCTTGAATTTTCACACTACAGCTCTGGTTCTTTTTTGATGGCATAGATATATTTCTCCTCATTCACTTTCTTGGTACTGTGCCATAGAGGAGGGACAATGACATTTAGGGTAGACTTCCATTTCACTGTACAAGCCCAAATGACTTACCCAGCTGTATAACTACCATTTTTGGCACTTACACACAGTTTATGATCCTATCGTATGTGTAGCTACTGAGCATACACAGTTGGCTATGCTCTGGACAGGCAAGCATGCAACTGCATACACGCATGCCTAAAGGTAAGTTTTGAAATTCTGGCCTGGTAAAAGTCCAGAGAAGCATGCCCCTCCTGTATTTTAGCCCAATAGCCTACGGTATTCACCCAGGAAGCAGGACAGGATGCCTAAAATGTACATCTTTCCAACACAGTGATTTATCATCGAGCCGATTAGGCATTACCCAGCTCCTCCTCAGCCCTTCTCTTGAAGCTGGCCCTCTGGGCAGGTAAGAGGGGCCAATATGTGGGGCCAAGAGGAAGTGGACAAGTTAAGAGACTCAGTGAGACAGATGTTTTGGAAAGGAACAAGCTTTGGGTTCTAGCCTAGACTCTTGCTCTTAATGAGATGGAAATTTCCTACTGTTTTCCATCCACTGAATAATAAATGTAAGGTACAGTATCTCTTTTTTGAAGCCACTTTCACTGTAAATTTAAATTAATTTAACTTTAGATTAAATCAGAAAATGTCTATTTTGTTTTGGAATAAGTGTACCTACACAGGGCATTCCAGAAAATTTGCTCAAGATGCTATTTTTGTAAATTTTTCAGCCATTGGACAATCCTACATTTTAATAACTACTACAAATGGGAAGACTTTCTAATGATACATTCCTTTTATAAATTTTACCTAAGTGTAGTTAATTAGCATGTTATCTGCTACAAAGCTCCTTTCTAAGAGAAAGAGGCACTTAGGGAAGCAACATGGCTGCCCGTACATCTTTTGAAATACGTATAACTTACATAGGCATAGCAGAGCTCATTCAAAGCAGCAGACAGGTGCGATACAAATAAACTTCCACCATTTATAGTCTGAATTCCTCTGAGGACTCTAAAGAAAGAGTCCTAAATTTAACCCTAAATTAATCAAAGAAGTACATGAGCTATTAGCTATTGGAGAGTCATTAACATCAGGAATTACCAGACTGCATGGCACTTTAAACTCAGGGGTGCACATCTGCTGCTCGGAACACTAAAAATATTTTCTTAGCATCCTTTTGGGCTAATTATCAGAGGTGATCAGAAACCCATTTCTCCCACAAATGTTAGCTAAACTTGCAAACACTTGGCATGCTGAAGATAAGGTTCCTGTATGCATCACCATATCTCAATTCAATTTCTAGTTATGTGTCTTTATTGTAACAGATTAAATGCTTTCCGTTTAATCTCTCTATTATTGAGAGATAGACTGCTTAGAAAAACAGTAATAGAAATGAAGCTATCTCTGCACCCCAAAGGTGCACTGTTTAACATTCCATTTCATTCCATCACAGTGTGAATAATTTGATGTCCTGTTTAAACTGACTAATTAAAGTGTACCCTTTTGAGTAATTACTCTGAGTAAGTTCATTCAGGCTAATCATCAACCAGAAATCATTATCACTTCCTTTAGTGATAAAGTTGTCCTAAGACAGCCACAATATGAGTAAGTGCTTGAGTAAGTACAGCCAATATATTTTTGGTACTTTAACAAATGTAAATATTAACAACCAATTTCTCAACAAAATTTCATTAAGTATCAATATAACTCAGTCTTCATCTGCCTGCCTAACCTCATTCTGTAGCTGTCGTGCAGCTGCATGGAAAAAACCTATGTTCTGGGAGTTAAGCAATACCCTTAAGAGACAAGAAGTGTTTTCTCAGCTCTTGGTGGGACTTCAGTTAGATGAAATGACCAGACAGCAACAATTTTCCATGTATCAAAATTTATGAGGTAGTTCCATATACTGGGACTGAAAAGCTTGCATGGATTCATTTTGGATCTTGAGTCATTCTGCAGTGCTGGGACTCACTGACTCATTCTATTTAAGAAACATCCACAGAATTACTTTTCTAATCTGCAAAGCTAGCCAAAGAATAATTCAGGATAATGTGTGATGTGTGAAAAGTGAACATGTCATCCCTCAAAAGAAACGGAGCACTCTGACTGCAATACTGTAAATGTTCTTCTTCCAAATGAGTGAAAATAAAATCATCTGAGTAAGGGGAAATTTTTTGTCCGTGTTATACAAAAAGGTTAAGAGATGCCCAAATTGGATAGGTGATTCAACTGAGTATAAATAGGAATGTACTAAAATTAGAGCTCAAGGGTGCATGACTTCAACATGCACATGCGGATTGCAGCACCTCAAACCCATTTGAGGCACTGTAAACTTCATGTGGTGCACATGCACCCATTTGCCACACTGTTAATTTGCAGCATGGTGGGGTTTTTTGGCAGCAGGAGATCCCGGTGTCAAAAAAACCCCACCACTAAAAAAAAAAAGCAGTATGGCGCACAAGGTAGCAGTCTGTGCTGCCAGAAACCAGAGCCTGGCTAGTTAGAGCCATGCTCTGGCTGCCAGCCGGGCTCCAAGTAGCCAGACCACTGCCACTGCTACCTCAGGAGGCCTCCAGGACTCCAGGTAAGGCTGCTGGGGCCAGCACAGGTGCAGGGCAAAAAGAAAAGGCACAAATTTGTGTCACTGCTATTTTTGCCATAGCAGCTACATGCTCCTGTATGTGGGGACGCACCCCAAGAGTCTTTGCTTCTAGATCCATGACTTAACTGGAGAAATTCTGGTGCTGTGATAATTTAGCAAACTTACAGTACAGGGGACCCAAGTAGACTTCAGCTATTTTCATTGACACCAACATCTATTTATAAAACAGATCAGCCAGGGAGACGTATGTAATTCAGCTTATGTTTACACAACCTATAAATCTTATTCAATATAGATCTCTAAATTTTTATTGCAAACAATTACTAAATATATAAAGCAATCTGGCTTTCTGTTGGGTGGCATTTTTGGTAACCATCATACAATGACCTGAAGGCAGCTATGCAAGAGGCACACAAGGCTAGATTCTGGATGTGGTACAGGCATATTTGGTATACCAAATATCAACATTAATAGGAATGACGTGACAAAATCCCTGTATATGGTGGCTGAAAAATTACCAATCTGTTTTAGCACCGAATTTCAAGATAGTTTAATTGTTAAAAATACCTATATCTGCTTTAATAGCCCCCAAACATATCAGAATCCGATGTTATGCGTGTTTCAGTTCAGGACAGAGAGTAGCCACCAGCGTCATCCAGTCCCAACAGCCCTGAAAGGGAGAGGATATGCAGAAAGTTTATAGGGTTCTGTTTGGAGTGAGGAAAGAAGGGACAATGGTGAGGAAGACTTAAAAGGAACTTCTTCCTGGAATGAGGATTGATTGGATTTCAGTTGGGGAAGGGAATGCTTGTATCTACTGAACATGTTTTGGAACAAGTTGCGTGCCAAGTAATCATGTGATTTTTTATTTCTTTCTTCCTTTTTTTTTTTTTTTTCTTTCAACTTTTACCCTACAATTCTCCTATTTCCTCTTCTATTTGGTCAAATCCTGGCTCCACTGAAATCAATGCAAACATTCTTATTATTGGAAGCTCTTGCTAGTTGCCTTGCACAAGTTCTTTGGGGCACGGTATATGTCTCAATGCATCTCTATAAAGTGCTGTTTACTTTCTATGGTACTATGAACAGTTAAAGTAAAAATGTGAGGAAAGCTAATACACCTTTTGAATCTTTTGCGGTTTGCATTTTGTGGTAGGTTTGAGAATCCCAGTGGTGGAGCTTCAACCACTTCTACTGGACACTATTCTTCAGCCTAATTGATTTCATACTAGAAAATTCAGCCTAATTTCCCCATTTCCCATAGCTATATCCCTGTGCATTATGCCAAATTATTCCTCTCCCTCCTTGCCATTTAACTCTTTCAAATATGCATTGACTGTTGTGTTTGCTCTGCTGTCTCTTGGACAGGCTATATATATTAGCTCTTTTAAAACAGGGATATGTTAAAAAAAATCATCAAAAGGTACTGCTGAGGTAGTTTCTTGGAACATTTGGATGCTTCCTCATTAATATGGTAAGTGGGACAAGATGCACCTGCATTTTCAGCTTTTTTACTGATACTTCAAAGAAAGCTACTACACAATTTGCTGCCATAAAAACTTGAGGTAAAGGCAGGCAACAAATGGACAGAAAAAGAGGATGCCTGCAGTTCCGGAATCAGGCATGTCAACTTGCCAAAACTAAGGTTAGGGGATACGTCCCAAATACAATAAAATGAATGCGAGGAGGAAGAAAAAACAGGAAGGAGTTTGCAACCATCTAGGATTGATTTATTTAGTTGATAGTTTTTGCAATAGCTGCTTTGGACTCAATATTTTTTTATAATAACTTGCCATAACAGATGGATGAATGAAAGTGGAACTCTGTGGGGTATAAGACTGGGACTATAGCGAGCACTGTCTATTATAACTTCAGTAACAAACATAGAACATGGATTAAGAAGCACAGGTTGCAGAGGGAGATATATTAGAGGATAATATTCTGGAAGCAGTGGAAATGAGAATTGAGTGTACACAGCACTGACCATGAGGGATGAAGGTGAAAAAATTAAGGTGCACATTTTTTATTGTCTTAAAGAATAAAAAGGATGAGAAGCAATGTTGCCAGCTACAATACCTAAAACACTGGAACAAATGGTAAAAGCAATGGATGAGTATTGTAACACTATATGGAATCACAGTGAAAAAAAATCAATGCTCATTTCTTACTGAAAACCAAGAAGCAGGAGGAGGAAAATATATTGCCCTGGAAAAATGATAGAACACAGAAACGCCAGACTAAGCAGGCAGCCTGCTACAACAGGGCACATAAGGGCCTGAGGCCTTTCATTGTCCAACAATCCAGTACCATCATAAAGCATTAGCAAAAAGACAGTAGTCCAAAGCTGCAGTGGAATACAAGTCATGTGAGATAAATCAAGAATGCGGTAGAAATGAAACCAAAGACAACTGTGAAGAAATAGTAGACAGCAAACAAGAAGGACTTGGGAAGAGCCTCAGCCATTAAATGTCTTGAAAAAGGAGTTAGAAGAAGCAATGTATATAAGTAACACAGAGAGCTAGAAGGACACTATTCACCAGAATGAAAGAAGCAACAGGGTGGGAGCATGCAAAATTATGATCTAATTGTAATAACTGAGATGTGCTAAGGTAGTTCACACAACTAGAAGACTGACATGTATAGGTATATTTCATTCAGGAAGGACAAAGAGGAGAAAGCTAGGTGTTATCTTGTATATTAAAATTATATACACTTATTCTGAGGTCCACCATGATATAGAAGTAGACCTGTTAAAAGTCTGTTAAAATAGTAAGAAGGATGTTATGGTTGAAGTCTATTACTTAGCACCCAACCAGGAAGAGGGAATAGCTAAGGTTATTTTAAACAACTGAAGCATCTTAGCCACAGGACCTGCTGTTTATAGGGAATTTAATGACTATATTATCTCTTGGGAAGGTAAAACAAGAGCCTGCTAATCATCCAGCAAGTTCTTGGTTTATGTTGGGGACACTTTTTTTGGACAGATGCTGGAAAAACCAACAACAGAAAGCCCTTTTCAATGTTCTGTTTACTTACAATGAGGAATTATTTGCAAAGCTCAAGGGAAAAGAAAACTTGGCTGACAGTTATCACAAACTGATTGAGTTCATGATCCAGAAATGGAAGGAAAGAACCTCAGAATAAAATCACTGGATTTCTGAAAACAGACTTTTAACTAATTGTGGGAACTGGTGGGTACATTTGTTATAAAGAGCATGTGTCCACAGAGGACAGGACAAGTAGTAATGGGCTAGTAATTGCAAGGATTAAATACTACGATGGATACTAAGAATAACTGTTTAACTGCGAGGGGGTTAAGCACTAGGACAGATTACCTAGAGAGATCATGAAATCTCCGTCATTAGAAGTTTTTTGAACTGCAGGTTAAACAAATATAAGACCTCTTCACTGCAGCTGACCCCTTAAGCAGGACAGCTGAACCTGAGCCTGCTGATTGGTTCCAGGCCTGCTTTTAAGGAGCTCTTGCAGCACCTGGTCCCTACTGTGCAACAAACTGGCCTCAGGCTGTGTGTAGCTCTCATTCATGTGACTTCCCTGGTGCCTGTTCCTGCATTTCTGCCTGTGTACCTGGTTCCTGAACCTGTACCTGGTTTGACCTTTGGCTTGCTTCCTGACATCCATTTCTGGTTACCCCCGGCTCAGCACGTGAACCCCAGTTTGATCTCAGCTCACTCTGACCTCTGTTCCTGGTAACCTCTCTGGCTTGGCTTGTCCCCCCAACTCCAGACACTGGTCACAACCTCCAGCTCTAACCACTAGGCCTAACACCACCATGGACCCTGACAATGAACATTCGTCTGGGATGTTTTAGACAGGGATGCTTCTGTGTTGTATAAGGGGTTGACCTAGATAAGCTCCCATGGCCTCTTCTTGCCCTATTTTTTTTATGATTCTATTAAGTCCCTCACTAATAGCAATAACACTGTTTAAAATTTCAGCACTATTAAAGAACTATGAAACCCAGCAGGTGAAGGCTAGGCCTATTATGGTAAAGGTCATATCCATAGGATATTGTCATATTGAATGAAATAGTTTGAATGTTTGTAATGGTTGCCCATTAGCCAGTTTCAGGAAGAAGATAAGATTTATCTCCTTATCTAGGTCATTGTTTTGGACTACGTGCAGAAGATCCAGACTTTACTCAAAGTTTTAACTCCTGAATTTTATCTTTAAGAGGCTTTTAACAAAGAGAACCTAACAATGATCCTTAAGCAAATATCCTGAGTTCTGAGAGATCAAACCCTAGAGCCTTTTGAAAAATTGGAAAGAAAAGGTCACTTGCAGGGATATGGAAGTTCCCCAAAGTAATTAAAATGATCAACAAAAGAAACTAATTACTAAGCAAAACAATCTGTTGAGTAAGATCCGAGCCCAAATTTGGGGGTAATGACAGGTTTGAGTAGAAGTGGCCCAGGACAGTAACTCACTCAATAAAAACTGTAACTTACTCTCCCAAATTGGAGGTGACTATACTTGCAGAACAACGAAGGAAGAATCGCAAGTGTAGGCCAGATCAGACTGATCACCTGAACCACCCTCTCCGTGAGCACGAATCTCTTAGTTCACGCTGAAGCTGCAGAGCGCCCGAAAGGGACTGAAAGAAGGGGACTTAGTCCTATCAGTATTGAGGCCAGCCCATTGAACCGTACTACTGAGGCCAAACCATTAAATTGTACTACTGAGGAATTAAACCATATTTAGGTGTTTGGCTTCTCGGAATTCTAGGATTGTAAGTATATTATGAAAATAATAGTATTGATTCAAATTTAACTTTTAGTTGTAATTGTAGTAGTTTTTGTAATACTAATTATAGCATTGTTTGAGAAGGAAGTGCATTCGGAGCATTGTTTCTGATATATGTAATTATTGTGTTCTTAATGTTTGTGGTATTTCTTAAAGCTAAGCAGTGTTATATGCATAGCAAAGAATTTTAAAATAAAATTGTATTGTATGAATTAAGTGTGTAATCATTGTGAAATCGTGCAATCAATTAACTACTCCCCCAGCCAGTGCATCACAATGAATCAGTAAGTTGTGTGGGATCTTTTCTATTCCATAACCCACTAGAGACAGATATGCTATGCTAGGAACCTCTGGCTTCAACAAGCACGTAAATACTTGCATAAGAGAAATAACAACTGTTAAAGTGAAAAAAAAATAGCAATTAAATTAGAATTTGGAGGGAAGAACACAGGTGGGAAGAGTATGTAAAACACAACAGGTTGTCAGTTTGCTTGCACATGCTGGAATGCTACCTGTTCTGTGAATATGTTTCTTATATAGAGCCAGTTTAATATCAGAAACATGAAATTCCCCTGCTACAGCCCAATACAAGTACAAGAAAAATTAATGAAGAAGTGTGGTTTGGACATATAAAGTATCAATATCACAGCACTGATGCCTCTTTACCAGCCACATACTATCATATTATTCATAGATCATGTGGTAGAAAACTGCTAACCACTAACAGAAACTAGATGAGGTCACTTCCAAACAGGATACAGCCCTGCAATAACGTGCTGTATTTATAGCAAACAAAAAGTCTTGTAGCATGAGTTTCTGCAGAGAATAGCAAGGCATCATTTACTGGATTTAACTCCTCATTTTGTAGTACCTAATACTTCCATTCAGACTGTCTAAAACTATAAAAAAAAAAAAAGGGCTCCAAGTTACTCTCATCCTTTAGGAGTCCTGGCTTTGTTTTAGAGTCAGAAGATTAGTATGGTGTATGCATGCACAACAGTCTTACATTTATACAATCTATCCCAAAGGATCTCAAATGCTAAACAAATGGTCTCCTTGTATTCCAGTTACAGATGAACATGGTGCTATGGTGCTCTGAAACTTTAGCTCAGATACTGCTTTCCACTCACCTACACCCCACACGCAGAAGAATAATTTAATCAGTGTCTGAATCGTAGCCACTTCGAGGGGAATATAGCAGTTCTTTAACAGTGCACTGTATTCCTCAACAATATGGAGACAGAGTAAGATTAATGTCAACGTTGTCAGGTGAAAAAATGAGGTAGAATGCAATCATAATGCAAATGTTATGCACATTAATAGCCACCACCTTTTAAAATGAGCATGCCTCAGTCTGAGAAACCCACCACTGCCACTGAACCAGGAAGGTCACAGAAAATAAAAGTCTGTCTTAATGGGCTTTTAACTAACTTTTGGTTCAGAACAATCTAATTCCCGACCTTTACTTGCATTAAAAAAACCCCTAGACCAGTGCTTCCCAACCTTTTCCTCAAAATGACCCCATTTATGGCCCTATTTTCTCAGCATAGCCCCATACTCCCAACCTGCAGCCCTCCACACCCCCAGGTACCCCTCACTCCCTACCCACTGCCTCCTGACCCTGCCAGTGCCCTTCCCCCCAGCCCTCCTGGAGGTGGCCCCCAGCTGCCAGGGCTACGGGACCAAGGCCAGGACCAAGGCCCCCTGCCCCTCACCCCCAGCAGCTCCCGAGTGGGGGCTGCCACCTACAGGAGGCAGTGGTTGCTGCGACCACAGCAGAGCATGGAGCCTGGTTCCCCACCCCACATCCGCTACCCCTGTGGGTGGCACAGCTAGAGCAGAGTCTATGGCAAGGGGGAGGATGCAGGCTGCCCACTGAGGGCACAGGGCTTGCTACCCTGCTGGTCTCCCCTGGAGGCCTCTGTGGTCCTGCAGGTGGGACCCGGCAAAGGAGGGCGAGGAAGCTTGGTGCCGCTGCTGGGAGCCCCGTGCCAGCTGCACCAAGCCACCCCTTACCCACCCAGCCCCATGCCAGTCCCTTGCCCACCCAGCCCCATGCCAGCCGCACCAAGTCACCCTGTCCCCACCCAGAAGTGGCAGTACAGAGTTGTGCCCCCTGCTGTTGCCAGGCAGGCAGGATGCACCTCACTATGGCAGCATGGGACTCCCAGCAGTGGCACCAAGCCTCCCCACCCCACTCTGCCCCAGAGGCCCAGAGGGTAGGGCAGCAGGGCAGGGACCCCCGAGCCTGCAGCAGGCAACCCACATCTGCCCCTGCCCCGCACACAAATCTGGGGGCATGTGCCCCCCACCCCCATGCCTCCTTCCCTAGCAGCATGCAACCCCAACTTTTATCGCTGCAACCTGAAATGGGGGTGTGACCCTAAAATAGGGAACTGCTGTCCTAGACTGTGGCCTTAAACTTCTTTTTATTACATTAATAAAGCAGGTCAACAACTGGCTAACTGACACTTTGTGGGAGCTTATGTATCAGCTTTTACAAGAAAGGTTCGTGAGATCCAGCCCAGGAAAGAATTCCTGGTCAAAATAAGAGCTGTAGTCACAGCCATTAGCAGCCAGTGTGGTAACCCTGTATCATGCTCCACTCCCTGCTCTCTGGCAGTCCAGCACAATCCTGCCTTCCCTCTCCCAGCCCAGGACATGGAAATAGCTAGCTATGCTTCTGCTAAAAGACTTTGCTCCTAGGTATTATTTATACAAAGTGAAATAGAAGAGGTCAAATTACTCGCCAGAATCAGGTAAGCCAGAGACTCGCATCCGTGTCTGTCGCAATACAGGCAAGTGCTACCAGGCTACAGTTGAACCTGCCTTTTTCTGAAAAAAATTTGGAAAGCCTTGGTTTCATACTTCACAAAATGGGAAAACTATTTTCTACTCTGCTCAACTTGTTGACATTCTCTGTATGTTTTACCTGGGAAAAGCACTATGAAAATGCCTCTCTCCTGCTGTTAGCTCCACGATACAATAGCAACTTCGTTTGCAGCCTGACAACAACTCCAAAATCTTTTCTAAAGTCACTTGGGACACTAACTGTTTTGCTTTTCATAAGAGTAAGCACATGTTGCATGTAAAAGAGTTTTAAGAAGGTAGAAAGCATCTTTCTGGAGGTAAGGGCTAAGAAAGGGAAGAAGGTCTGGTATGTGCAGAAAGAAAAAAGAAAAGGATAAGAGAGTATCTGGGGGAAAATCAGTATTTCTCCCAGCTCAGTTATCACTCAGTCCAGTCTTCTTCTTTACACCCCTGGTTAAAGTGGCAATTAGAATCATTATTCTCAAGTATATCTCAAGAGATGCTGAGGCCTACTACAGAAATTAAAAATGTATCTTAAGGTGGACAGAAATAACTATGAGAGAGAACACCTGGCAGCCTGAGCTGTTATTCAAAGAGGGAAAATGGATGGAATCACAAGCAACTGTAGAAGTTTAACATGGAAAAGTTTAAGACTATCTTATTTATTCCCCTTGCTCCCCAACTGCCAAACTCTGGCCAGTACAAATGCATCCCAGTACAAATACATGCTTACACAGCATTCTAGTACACTCAGAATGCAATGAAAGCTAAGAGTGTGGCAGGATGTCAGTGAGAATGTAAATAGGTAGAAATTAGAAAGACTAAAGGGTAAAGTAGGGAAGGGCAAAGAGAGCAGGGGCCAAAGGGAAACACTACAATGGTAATTTCACAAAGGAAATGACAATGCCTGGTAAAAAGATACAAAAAGGAAGCCAGAAGACTACTTCAAGCTGATTTTTCAGGAACTATTAATTTTAAAGGAAAACAAAAAGGAAGTGCCAAATGATACTGATCTGATAGAACACGCTAAGTCCTGCAGCAGCTGCCTCACCATATTCCATGGCCTGTACCTACTTTACCCAATATTGAGCTAGTAGTTTAAAGTCACTAATAATTTTCTAACCAGAAGTATGAGTTGGTAAGTTCCTACAGTCTCTATCCTTTTTCCAAGGAAAACAGGGAGACAGAAGGCACTCCAGGTCTAAATTGGGGGCAAGAATGCAGGAATACTGTGGAAGACAAGAGAACTCCTGTAATGGTACAGGAGGAATAAAGAGAGGGGAGGGAAATAATGTGGCATAAGAGCTGCAGTTCAGGCCCACTCAGATTGACTGTCCCTTCCCTGCTCTCTCCGGCGGTTCATTTTTCTCAGCTTTCTTTTCATTACTTCCCCTTTCCTATTTTCTTTACTTTGTGTTCAAGTGAATTCACTAGTACCTGGTTTAAATACTAATGCTCAGCTTCTAGTGGAGAATGCAAAGTAAAGTACTTAATGTTTCCCATTCCTTCTCACCTGAGCCCTGCTTTAATCTTTCAGAATAGCAAGTGCTGTTCACGGAAATGGGTGCATTTTGACTGGAGTACAATATTTTCCAGAGCTGGGAAACTCAATACGAGTTTAGATGCTAAACCTCAAGTACTTAAATAGCTTGCTCAAGTTTTAAAGGAACTAAGCACCCATTGCTCCCCTAGGACATGTAGGTGGCTCAGTACTTCTGAAGAGCATGCTCCCTATTTAGGTGACTGAATGCAGGCCGCAAAGTTTGTAAATGGTGCACTTTCTTTCTTCCCTTTCAAAAGAATGACAATCCTTATTCAGTCCTTTTTGACTGCTATTCTGAAATGGGATTTGATGGATGTTCTGGAGCAGATACATAATTTTACCAATACCACTCATCTGCATCAGAGTGGATAGAACTTAATTGAGTCCAGCTATATCCATGTGTAAGTCAAGAAAGGATGATTCTGGACTTAGTGGGCCAGTCTGGAATACTGTACTCGCAAAGGAAATGCAACAAGGAAAGATGCACAGCTTTGTGTCAGGAGGTGGACAGATCTCTGAACTGGGTCTGACCCCACCACTTTCAAGTTAGCATACATGCATTACAAGGTTTTTCCTTTTGTAAAAGAAAGGAGCGAGACATATCTGGATGTGATGAATCCCCATCCTGTATGACATCTGTACATCAAAGCAGCACATGGAATCACTTAGCTAGTGTCCTGCAACATATACAGTCCTGCAATTCTTTCATGATACAGGACTCTCATATGCTGCTCTGAAACTCTGCTAATCCCACGGTTTAAGAGCACACAAAGGAAACTTTCTCCTCAAATGCACGGAACAGTGTTTCATTCAGTGATATTTGGTACAGAAAGGACCACTTTCCTTGAGAAAAAAAGAGAAATAAAATTCTAAGGAGGGAGCAGAACACCATGCTCTCGTAAAACCACTTCTATTGAAAAATAGTGTTGTTAGACACCTGCAAATTTCTGGGGAGTATTTTTTTTTTATCCAGTGCCATGAGTATGTGTACTGTTGCCAAACAAAGACAGGTTCTGACCTAAGGAAATGGCCATTTAAATTGGATCTAGTACAGTAAAGCAATGACACATAAAGCAGTAAAAAGACTGACAAAGAGAACTTGATCTGTGTCTTAGTCACATTTTTCCTTCATTCCCCCACCCTGTGACCCTGTATCCCAAACTCCCTACTTAACGCCTGACAAGAGAGACAATGTGGTTCTATGCAGTGACATTCAGTCCAAACTTGCTTAGGAGTTGCGCGAGTAGTCAGTGTTAACCAAACTGCCACAACAATATATCTACTCCTAAATGAAATGTGGCAAACCCAATAGCATAACTAGGGGCGGGTAACTGGGGCAACAGCTCTCTGTGCCAATTAGAGGGGGAGGGGTGCCATAATGGCAGTTCCTGGGGACCCTGCAACCCAGTGGACACAGCCAGGTAGAGCATTCAGAACCAGCCCCAGCTAAGCATGCAAGCTGTTCAGAGCTCACCTGAGCCCAGACAAGCAGGCTGCATGGGGCTGGCCACAGCCCCAGCCCCAGCCAGGCAAGGTTCAGGGTGTTAGGAGCAGCCACTGTCTGGTAAAATCCTCCACCTATCAAGTGCCTCCCCCAACACCATTCTCAGGTGTTTGGAAAAATACCTCATCCTCCTCTCCTTACACCTACACCTACATGTCTGCGCAGGGCCCAAAAATAGTTAGGTCCCTGGGAAAACCCACTCTAGTTCAGAAGAAACAAAAAATATGTATATCACACAATTTTCTCTAGAGTGGAAGCTCATGAATCTGGGTCAATATAGCCTGCAATGCAAGGACTACATACTAATCCATTCTACAGACTGGTTGCTAGCAATGGGTGACAGTAGGAGCTGCTGGTAACAGTGGTAGCTGCAGAAATGCAAAGTGGTCTGGAGTAGGAGCTGACGTCCACCAAAGTCCCTGCCACAAAATTTCTACCAGCCGCTCCCACCCAGCCAACCACCCAGTGCAGGCTTTGCTCAGCAAAAGGGAATCCCTGGGAACCTACAGACACTCTAACACAGTGAAGCAGTCTAGGATGTACGCTCTCACCAGACACATGCTGGCTGGAGCAGTGGTAGCACAACCAACTGCTCTCTAAGCCCTGATTGGGATGGTGATGTATACATGCCAATTCCACAACTTCTCAGATACGGGACAAAGACAGGCAAATGGGTGTGCGACACATGCGAAATCTATTTGTATCCTCAGTGTATTTCTGTGTGTTGCAATATTTGTAATTGCAGGAAGTACAGACCTATTCAGTAAAAAATAGTAATTCTGCAAAGAGGTGCAGGTGATAAGTTGAAGAACCATTTGTGGTTCAGTGCATAGCCGCACTTATTTACTTTGGCTCTTTGTAAAAGGAAGATATTTATACTGACCTGAATCATAGTACTATTGTAAGAATTAAGCAGAAAAAGTATACAGAGAAGAAGTATAGAGCTAAATCCTATTTTTATGCATCTAAATTGCACATATGCAGCAATATAACTGCAATTGTTGGTACGTATGTACAGATTGCAAGCATGTTTGCAAAACTAAGATCTCATTTAACAAGTCATGTAAAAATAAAACAACCCAACAGACCAAATACATTTTCAGCATCACTGTTATGATTGTGCTCCATATGCCTTCAAATGCTCATGTCCTTTAAGAGAAACTTTAATAGAAGCTCCATCTTTTAGTAAATGTAGTTGCTTCCTTTCCCCCCATGAGTATAACACAACAATAGTTTCTTTTAAAAACTACAAGGTAAAGGTACAGCAATGTCATAACATTATATACTGACTGGCTGTGTCTACACAAGACACTGACTGCACAGTAGCTCATTACTACTGTGCAGTAGCATCGCACAGCACAAAGCATGATGCAAAGCTATTGTGCAGTAGTAATAAGCTACTGCACAGTCAGTCTCACCAAGAAGCCATTTGGGGATGCTACTGCACAGTAACGCTGGTTACCAAACAGTCATTTTGTACTTGTATATGCAAGTACTTAATGACCGTGCAGTAACAACTTCACAGTCAGTGTCTTGCATTGATGTGGTCACTGAGACCAAAGTGTCATAAAGGTTTTGAAGGATTCATTTTTAATTAATCAATCAATTCCTCCTATCCACCAACTTATGAAAAACTCCCCTTTTAAACATGCAAAATTTGCAGGACAGTTAAAAAAACTGCATGATTTCATACTTCTAGACAATTTTCCTTTCTGGTGTCAGTTCTATCAGGAAATCAATAAGAAAAGGGTATTAGGATATATGTTTATTATCCAATGCCAGTATTTATGAATTAGTTAGCAGCCTCCAATTTGGATGCAAGTGACTTTGCATATCAAAAGGTGAAGCTGCTAAGAATTAAGACTAATAGACCTGCATTTAGTGCATTTCCCCTTCTTCCCAATCTCAATAAGGTCAGTAACAGTCCTAAAGTCACTCCTGAACCTGAACCATTCACATGACTACTCTCTTTTACTCAGCTCATCTGTCTTTTTTAAAAATAACTAAAATTCTAAAGGGAACATCAATCCGGGAAAAGCCTAAACTCTTTGTTTCAATATTGCCTGAAGTAGTAATGCATATGTAGCAACCTCAGAAAAATATATTTCTGAGTGCCAGTAAGGAATTAAAATAATAAAATTGAATATTAACAACATTATTTATTTTCCCCAAAAGTAGTAACTGTTATGTTGTATTAATGAAAAACAAAGCATGTGAGGTTAAATCTACCATGATTCCCCCAGTCTTGGTCTTCTCCCTCTTTAGATTTGCACTCTTCACTCCTCAGGACTCAGCTCTATGCCATTTTACTCTCCTCCATGAAATTCTACTGTTAACTCAGATCTGCTAGCTTTAAAAAGCTTCTCTTGCAAAGGATGGTCTGTGATCGATTAGTGTTTTCATATTTAGATAACACTTTTGGAATCCTCTTTCATGGTACACAAACCTGTTTGTTTGGCCTTGTAATATTTTGAAAGTGAAATTTTTTCTGGTGCATAATTATTTTACAACCTGATCCAGTATCCTATGAAGTCAGTAAGAAAACTCACATTTACTTTGGTCTTTGGATCAGACCCACAGGGCCAATTTTCAAAAAGGACTTTAAGGATTCATTTGCAAAACCTTGTAAAAATAATGTCTGCATATGTAAAGTCTTATTTTTTTTGGTATTAAGTATTTTGCCTCAAGTTATCCAATTAACCTATATATATGCTCATTTGTAAGTGAAAATGTCTTTTTATAACCAGAATTGTTGGCTTTCCCACAGCAGAAAAACCGTAAATATGTTCACTATAAAATGTCTGTGTCTTATCTTTAGCCAATCATTTGCAATGATTTGCTGTTACATTCAGAAGTTGTAAGTTAGGCATTCAGCTCTTCCACCTAGCTATTGCTTTCCTTAATTAAACTATTAGTGAAGCAAGGAGAAGTATGGCAGTGGAGGTACTTCTGGATGGTTGCTGTACCATCACAATGAAATTTAACACCATATTACCACCTTTGTTAATCTAATAAAGAGGCATTGGCTATCAACAGTGAGAACCTTGTGCTAGCCATGTTCCTCCAGCAACCAACGTTAAACAGCCGCAATGAAGAGTGAGACTTTTGCTACTGACTTCAGTAGGAATAGAAATACATCTATAAGAATGGCTGAAAAGGAACTAGAAAAGGCAAGATACCATCTTTGAATATATTTGATACTAAAAAAAGAAGGGGGGAATTTAAGTACAGCTTAAAACATAGTTCCATTTGACTTGTTCTCCAAATAAAAAGAGTATCCACCTGCAATGCTGACAGAATAGACTTCCTGTTAGTTCAAAATGGAAGTTGCCCAAATAGATCATTAAACCAGACTGATTATTATACTCGTATATCCATCAAATAGTTATTGTCCCTGTAACAGGGAGCCAGAGGCTCCTGTTACTTTAAGGGAAAAAGCAGGAGCAGTAAGGTTCCACAGGTGGAAGAGAACACTACATGGAATGAGCTGTCCGCAGGGAAATAGGCAACCGGGGGTCAGAAGCTATGCATGCCTATTGCAGAGCTTGCTGCTTGCAATAGTAGTACAACAGGGCAGAACCCTACTGGGGCAGCAGGGGCACTACTACAGCATCTAATCTAGCAGCCCATTAGAAGAAAGAGAGGCAGCTGGGCCAGGGCTAGCAAGCCACCTGACTGGAAAGAGGCAGAGCTTAAGAGGCACATAAATGCAGGGCCAAAGGTGAGGTGGTCAGTCTGGCCCTGCAAGCCACAAAGGGAAGAGTACTGCAACAAGCTGTCTCTGGTAGCACAAAGGCCTGGGATCCTGATTTAACAAGGACTGGAAGTAAGGAGCTGAAGACTTGCAGGGGGATAGGGCCCAGGATAAGAATGGTTTCACGAGATAACCGGTGGTCTTAGCATTTTAGTTACAGCCAGTGAGCTTCTATTTTTGTTTGCAGTTTATGCCGATGGCTTAGGTTGACACTATCAGGAGTGAAGAGATCCCAGCAGTGCCCGAAGCTGGATGGAGATAGTGCCAGGAAGCCCAGTGCCCAAGAGCAGCAGAACCAGGGCCAGGGGCCCACAGCCCACAATGCCAGGCTAGAGAAGGCCAGAGCCCCAGAGGGGCAAAACAGGGCTAGGGGCCCAAAGCCCAAGAGGGACAAAGCCCGAGAGGGTGAAACCAGGACCCAAAAGGCCCCAAAAGAGGACTAAAACCCAGACACCAGGTCCAGTGCAGTGGTTTGGGCTAAGGGGGCAGCTAGAGCAGAGAAGACAGGCAGAAGCCAAGAAAGTCAAAGCCTCAACAAGGGAATAGAGGCCTGAAGGGGTCGGGTGTTGATTCAGGGCAGAGTGCCCCACTGAAGTGATGATCATTAACATCTGTGAGACATGGGCATGGCTACAGGAGAGGCCAGAAGCCACAAATAGCCTATAAGGCAACAAGTGTCCTAGGGGACATGGACAGGCCAGGAGGGGCCTGTATAGCATGAGGACAAGATTAAAGCTAATGGGATTTTAGAGGGACCTGCTGGCAGAAGGAAGGATTGGGGCTTATTCTAGAATCCTTCAGAAGCCTTCCTTTTTGAGATCAACCAGGTACATCAAGGAGTGGCAGGTGACAGCAAAAGGAAGGTACCCTAGAGGCAAAGCAGGGCAGGGACTGTCTAGCTACCAGGGGCATCATGGCAGCCCCTGGGGCCCAGTCCTATTACATTCCCAAATTAGACTAGTACAGAAAAGGTAAATGTATAGCAAGTTCTGCAGGAATATTTTTAGTACTATGAGGCAGGTTCCAACTGATTCAGGTACAACCCACACATTTTTAATGTTCTTTAACTGAACTGGACTCAAAGCTGCAGAAAGCTCAAACCTAAATCACTAACACTGAAGAAAATCAAAACACTTTTTAATCTTAAAGTCCCACTGATCAGTATGAAAGAAGGGCAAGCATAACAGGTTTTTTTGTGTTCATTTGTTTTTGGAAAGAGAGAACACGATCCACAGGACTGATGCATATCTACATGTAATGATCAAAGTTCAACTCTTATTATCCCTTTGACTATGAATTCTGATCCAAAACCAAGAAAGCTGGGCAAACCAAAATAAAAAATAGTTAGATATAGATAGAGGAAACAGCAGAATTCTACTGCCACTCCCTAGTCAAGGCCATGCTCTGACTCACTATAGCTCCATATTCTATAACCAAATCACTGCATGCAAATTTAGCTGAGTTTCTGAAAGAAAGCAAACTAGTTTCATAGTTGGGGGCTGGAAGGTAAATAAAAACCCTTCTGCAGAACTTGCAGCTACAAAACAGCATTCTAAAGTCCCATGCAGAACACTAATAATTTAGTGTTATTTTTCAGGAAAAATAATCAACATGGCAATTTCAGATAAGATATTACACCTCAATCCTTAGTACCATTTGCTAGCAGCTGGCCTCACAAAAGACAAAAACTGTGACAAACACTTTTGCAACAGATAAGAAGGATGGTGCTTTGACCAACAGTCTAAAACATCTATTGTCCCAGGCTTTAAGCAACCTATTGGCCCTTGCCTATATATGTTCATTATTCCCACGGTTGGTTTTTTGCTGCTTCTTAAGCATCTTGAATAGTATCAAACCAGAAACTTTGCTCACCTACCCTTAAGGCCGATACACAAACTGCCAAAAGAAAACATAATAGTATATAAATTACTAATAGTCTATAAGTTAAAAACTAAAGAGGATGTCAACTATGGTTATATAAACAACCAGGGCACCAGCTTTAACAAGCAATTTTCATATATACCAAACACGCATGAAAAAGAATCACTAACCAGTATCCAAATAACTTTAATTCTGTGCCTACAACTTCCAGTGTAATAGCTAAAATATACCTACAACATTAACAGAAATCAGCATATTTTCATTTATAAAGCAGAGATCTGGAAATGTGATTCACCCACCATTGCTTGTATAACTAATACTATGCATGCATTTATTCTGTATACTGAGTGTGATTGTTGGGTACAACACTGACGGTTGCAGTTTTCATGTAAAGTAGTTTTATGACCTGGCATAGAAGCTAATATTGAGCTATATTTGTACACTAACCTTGTGATTTATGACATTTTCCTAGTTATGGTATCTGGAATTACTTTGATCTGTAGAGAACATTGTTTATAGGCCGTTCAAGTAGTTTTGAAGTGCTGAAATTTTAGATTTTATGGTTACATCTAGCATACAGTCTATAAACCTTGTACATAAATAAAAGTAAACATATCAATACTTTACACACAGTTAAGAGAAAAAGTATAAACGATTAATAATTCAATGGGCAGAGTTAAGGTTTTTTTGAATGCTGGTTGGAAAGAAGTAGTCTATTAACAGAGTGTTTGTAAAAACTGGCCATAAGACTATTGGACTTGCTTAATATTATCTTTTGTTTCCTTGACTTTCAATGGCTAAGTATTTTTAGTGATGTAATATGTCTTATTCTAGTTTTGCTATTAGCAACCTTAAAAATAAGTGATTTTTTTCAGTGGAAATATTCTAGATAATGGTGTCTTAATAAAAGTACCCTCCTGTTTCTTAAAAATCTTTCATCAGCTAAAATCTAGTTACAGAAAAGAGGAAAGAGAAAATATCCTGGAACAGATGCACAAGCCAGCAACAGCTGAGCTGTATGAAATATCATAAAGCACAGAATAACTTACATTAGAAGAAGAAAAGACTCATTAGATGATTTATGCCCATCTTCTGCCAGTGCAGAATTGTCCCCTAGAGTGAAGTAATGAACTTTACTTAAAACTAGAGGCTGCCAGAAGTCCTGTCAAAGCTGTTATATTTGCCCAACAAAAATCCAAAACTTGACAAAAAGGACCAAGGTGTGGACAGCTTACAGAGTGCCAGGAAAACATGACTGCATTCTCCCCTTCCCCCCACCCCAATGAATTCTGTAACTTGCTGCAGAACAAAGGAATTGTTTTGTTAGTCTGGAGCACTTTCATACTGTATGATCACAGCTAAAAGAGCAGACTAATCAGAATGATAAACCACAAGGGGAAACTTTCCCTTTAAGAATGTTGTGGGAAATTGGGTTCAGCTGGCAGCTATATATGGAATACTTATTGAAGCTTTATAGTTTCAATATACTTGAAAGTGCCAAGTGCATGTGTGTTCCTCCCTAGGCTGAGGCTTTTAACATATGTAGATCTGGCCTTAATTTGGAAGAGCCCTCTTGCTCTCTGTCACTGAGGTCTTGGGGATGCTGGGATTTTAGCCACTAGCAAATCTAACCTGGTACAGATCCTGGGGGTAGGAAAGTGTCATTTGCACTAATACAGCTTTCCCTAATTTGTGCAGGATAGGAGAGAGAAGAGCCTGTAAGGGAAGATCTCCAACTAGTGACTTGCTAACTTTGGCACAAAGCCTGCATATCAGCAAGGAAGGAGCAGAAAGAAGGTGGACTGGGCTTTGAAAGGGTGCATGTTGTCATCCATTTAGTGCTGGGACATAGGGCCCTTTACACAAACAGGTTACGGTATAATAGGATCCAATGCGCAATCCACACAATTGTGCCGCCTGCCAAGCAACACATGCATGGCAAGAGCCTCCAATGTGGTACCATGCATCAGATCCCACAGTGCCTTAAACACAACTGCAGCGGGAGCCCAGGATCATAATCCTGTGAGTCCCACAGCAGATGTCAGCTACGGTGACAGCTGCGAGTCCCACAGCAGATATCAGCTATGGGGCTTGCAGTAGGAGCAGCACCAGTAATGTGACTGCTGCTGCAAGCCTCATCAGCTGCAGGACTCACAGCAGGGGTGGTGAGAAAAAACACTGCTGCAAGCCCCACAGCTGACATGATTCACCGCAGCAGCAGTCTTCTCCCTACTGCAAGCCCCACAGCCAACAACAGTCCTGGAGCTTCCTCCCACCCACACCTTCTCCCTACTATAAGCCCCACAGTTGACAAGGCTCACAGGGGGGCAGTGCCAGGAACACTACCACCCATTATGAGTCTCATCAGCTGCGGGGCTGGCAGTATATGGTGCACCCCTGTGGCTGGGAGCCCCCCAGTTGATGGGGCTCCCATCCACAGTGGAGCACTTAGCTACATATTCAATTAATGACATGATTAGAACAAGCTACAAAGTTATTACATATTTAACATTATTTAGCTTGCTTGTTTTATCATGCCATTAAATGGTTAAACATGTAGCTGGATCACAACTTAACCCATGATTAACTCATTAAGCATGGCTTAAGTGTAACATGTAGATGGGGCCATGGATCCTAACAATGTTCATGGCCTCATGTGGCTACAGGTTGCACCTGCCTGCAGCCCACCTTGAGTTCACCCCTGCAGACAGTTGTGTAAATTGGAAAATCAGCTGGAAACACAAGATGACATGCATTGCTCCAATTCATAAGGAGGACTGAGGTCTTTTGCTGCTAAATGAAAGGCATTCATTCCCCTTGTTCAAATCTGTAGATGCTATTTGGTATAAACTGAGATCAAATCACCTGCTCGCAAAAATAAAAGAAACACTCAGTAACATCAGCTGATCCTCTTTTAACTACAGCAATTTTTTCCCTTTTGATTTCACAAATATTTATCTTCAGTTTGTAATATTGGGTATTAGAGGGTGTTCTTTGGGTCTGGTCACTGGTCCTAGAACCAGCATGGGTGACTCATGTTTTGGGGGAAGCCAAAGGGATAACTCTTTTACTTACCTTCTACATTCATTTTGCTATATGCAGGTTTTAAGTACAACTGCCCAAAACACTAGAAGAGATTAAACACGAGATGTTGGGAGGTGCTGAGCACTCCCAATTCCCATGGATGTAAATGCAGGTTGAGTTAGTTCACCAGCTGCAGGGAGGTGTTCAGTTCATGAGGGTCAGTGTGACACCATTCCTGTAATGTCTCATTGTGTTACTGACTTCTCACTTGTTAGAAGTAAAGCTGGGTGGGGAGCTTCTTCCCCTGCCCTGAGAGAATTTTTAAGATTTCAGAAAAAAATTTCCATAATAAAATCAGGCAAAATCTTGAAAATCTTCACAAATAAACAAAAATTCAGTTTAGGTCATTCCATTTCCATTTCAGCTTAATTTTTAAAGCAAGAAGTCATTTTCTATTAAAAAAGTTTCAATATAGGATGTTTCAGAAACATTCAAAACTTTTTTCAACTTTTTTTTTGGAAAAGGGAAGTTATCAATATACACATTATTATTATTATTATTATTATTATTATTATTTTGCTTAATAAATTTGGATGAAAAATTACCAAGCAGCTCTGATTACATAAGGCAATGGGAACCTCTGCCCTGGAGTTTGGAAGCATTTCTTAAGGGTAAATGTGCTCTATTTAGCAGTAATAGCCAAAATAAACAGAATATGTATATTTCTGTAAGCTGGAGCAATTTGGACCATTAACATTGAATATGCTTAGTTTTCATGAAGACACCCATAATGAAGTAAATATACTAATACAGTATCTTCAAGTGGCGTTTATGCGATGGAAACTTAACAAATATTAATTATTCAAGTGTGTACACTTAAGATCTGTTACCACAGAGGTATTTTTGAGTTGTTTCTGATCTTAAGTACATTTAAATTTTGCACAGCACTGGTTCATAGCTATTGTCAAAAGCTGAAGAGTTATAAATAGTAACTAGGCATATACTTTATCAAAATGAAAGCATAGTGAGCTTGGGCGTTTTTATAAATCTGGTGCAAAGTCAAAATGAAATTCAGTCTTGTGCAAACAGCCAAAAATAAAGCGTATGCTCTACTCAAAACCTGTATGAAGTGTTTAACTGGGCCACAGCTGTCGTGCTGCTCTACTGGTATCCAGGGCCCTCCTGAGGGGGGCGCAAATCAGGGTGACTGCCCCAGGCCCCGCACTCTGCGGGGCCCCGGCCCCTCCTGCAGGGCCTGCCTCATGCTGGTGACACCACCGGCTTTGGGTCCGGCCACTTGCCGCCTCCACCTCCACCACCACCGCTGCTGGCTTCTTTGCGTCCAGGCCCCGCACAGGCTGATTTGCACCAGGCCCTGCACCCTGCTAGGATAGTCTCTGCTGCTATCTGTACAATGGAGAGTTTCACCCAAAAAAAACAAACTTCAATTCTGTCACTGATATGTATACATGTTGTAAAGTTTTTGGTCAAATATGGCAGAAATAATATTGAGTCATCTGCAAGCAGTATGTCAGATTCTCACCTTGATTCCCTGGCTGCCAAAAGACATTGTATGTCCAAGAGAACATCTTTGTATAATACTGTAGGAGGACAATCGCCACATATGGTTTTAACATTAAGATGCATGTTTTACACCACCATGAAGAAAGGGAGCACCATTAAAATTGCTGAACGTGCTTTGCACCCAAACATCCTACAACTTATCAAAACCATGTTGAATAACCAGGCACATTCCTAATGAAAAGTTATTGGCTCGTAGACCATGTTTAGTTTTAAACAAATATAGCGATAGCAAGGCAAGAAAAAAGCTTAAGGTATTTAAAAAGAAAGAACCTGCCCAAAAGAAAGAAACTCCCATAATATTTTCTCTTTCCTGAAGATGATTCTTATACCAAGCTAGTCGAGGTTAATGTCAGGTAACAGGAGTAGAGCAGGAAGTCCTAGTTGTGCTTACCATGATTTAAGTGTCTGACACAGTCATTCAATACTGCACTGAATTGTTTCTGAGCATCTGGATCCTCAAAACAGTAGTAGCTGTGTCTGAGATAGGCCTGCCACAGGAAAACTGGAAACTCTTTTGGCAGCTGAACAAAGGGAGGCTCCTTCTCATTTGAAGCTAAAAAAAAATATATATATATATCCAATTTAAAACTTGTAAGTTTGGGGTCTTTTCCACACTGTAACAAACAGAAATGTACCTTGTTGTTAAAGCAGTAGACAAAATAAATACATTTGGGTTAGTCAAATAACAATTCTTCAAGGCAAGCTTGGTTTAGGGAAAGTACAGGTGGTCAGGATGCAGTGTTCACCCAGCCCAAGCAAACAACTAGGGTTGGGAGAACTTGATTTTTTATTTTTTAATAATTCTGACTGATAATATTGATGTTTATTTTTAAGCACTTATTTTCATTTTTAAATTTTCAGGACTGGGCAAAATTAGGGGTGTGGAGGGGTGTAGAACTGCTGCCAGCTGAGTGGCAGAGCTGCGCTCAGTCTCAGGTCCCTCATCCGCTTTGCCACCTCCTCTTCCTTTGTTCCCAGTCCCCTGGGGTTTCTGGGAGTTTGCAGTCCAAACTAGTCAGTACAGTTCTGCTCCCTGCGTCATCATATACTCCATCAGCCATCATTTTCCTGACGTCCCCTTTCTATAAATTTTGATTATTAACAATGGAAAATTTTTGTTGGTCTGAGCATGAGGTGATATTGACCTTTATAGGCATTTACCAATAAAAATCAAATCCTGCCAAGCCTACAAACAACCACTCAGACCGAGATGTGGCATTGTGCACTTGGCACTCATACCTCTGCAGGGAGTACCTCCAAATTAGAGCAGCATGATGGCACTCCACCACTTCTTGTATTCAGATATAGCCTGAAAACTGGGTAAATTGCTAATGCAGCCCTTAGCTAGGCAAAAATGAGGCACCTGCAAGAATCATTGCTTTTTGATGAATTATAGAAGATAAGCAGCAGAGTCTTTATGGTAAAAATAACAAGTTAAACAAGGGAAGTACTCATCTCCACATATGTACTAAACAATTATATTTTAGCTAAAAGGAACAGCATGTATTCCCTCATCCAGTTTCCTTTCCATTTGAGCAGACAGGCTACTTTCTGGAAGCTCTATGAACTTCCACAGTCTGGAATAGAAAGCAAAGGAGGTTCAAAGTCCTATAAAATGTCAGTTTGTGTTTCTCTCTGAACCAGCTTACAGTGTACATGTGAAACTCCATTCATAGTTAAGGAGATTACAAGTTATTGTCTCAATGCTCTGCAATGTGCCTCTGGCAACTCCAGTTACAATCAGTCCCTTTATCAATCATGTTTGGAGCAAAACGATTAAACTTGTGAGGGGAAGTCTTCAGTGTGGTACAAAGGGGAAAAAGCTGCATTAGAAGTTAACTAAGAAGTCTTTGCACAAGGGAATCCCTAAATGGCCTACAGCAGGTGTAACCTCCCCTCCAGTAGCAGGTGTTCTAGAGGCAGGCAAGCAAATGGTTGAGGAATGCTATTTCTGACAAAACAAGGTTTCGGGGGGGGGGGGGGGGGGGGGGGGGGCATTCCAGTAGCTGAGAAGGAATTGGTACTGACAGTGCTCCTTATCCTCCTTCAGAAGCATCTGGAGATCTGGCTTCCTTCAATCTGGAACTTCTCATCTTTGAGGAAACAGGATGGGAATAATCATTGTGGTGCCTAAATTACACAAAGTAGTTTGGAGCTGTTATCTCCACATATAACAACTTCCCTGCTATCTGTATCACAGATACAGAATCAAATACATTCAAAAAACCCTTGCAAGTTTGGGTATTTCAGTGCCCAACGTACTGAAATATATGCATATTTAAAATGCACTGAGAGGGTGGTGCTTTGTATCCTAGCCTGTTTCTGAGTTTGCTCTGTGGAGCTCACAATATCATTATGTAGTGACAGTACAAAAAGAAGTATCCAGTACTTATGTAGATGTCAATTAGTGGCATGTAGCATGCAGCCATTCTGGAGCCAGGATTTGCTGGTTGCCACATGAGGCCAGGAAGGAATCTTCCCCTTTTCTGTTCCTACACATGGCAGGGATTTCTTTTTCTTTTTTGTCTACTGTAATAACATTAAGTATCAACTGAAACGGAAGCTGGGGATTTTGACTGAGTTGCATCAGTGCTCCTGCTGGCACTAACCCTGAAGGTTCCTGCCAAGGAGGTCTTGCCCCTCTGCTCAGTCAGACTGATAGTCACATTTGGGGTCAGGAAGGAATTGGACCACATGGTCAAATTGGTATGGACTGTGGTGGGGGTGTGCCTTCCTTTGGCTTGGCCCTCTTCCTTGGATCTCTCGAGTATTTTAACAACCCTTGCAGCACCAGGACATTGACTGCCATTGTCCCCCTGCTTTATCTCTGGCATATTACAGTGCTATACCTTATAGCTGTATGATAGCATTGATTGTGCAGTTTTAGATTTGACAAGGATATGAATGAGATGGCATGAATAGGGATGATCCTGCCCTTTTCAGCCCCACTATTCTATTATTCTATAAATCTTCTGTTACCTTGTTCAAAATCTAGCCTCAACATCAGCAAAAAAGAGCGCTTAATGGGGAAAAAAAAAACTTGAGGTTTGGCATTTCAGTTTCGATAATGCTTACCAAGAGGATCTGGAAAATGTTTTTCAGACAGTAAATTGTAATCTTCTTCTGAGGTCAATACTTTGCCTCCTACAGGAAGAATGCGATATTTAGGGCTGGCTCCCTTCTGGTAGGCCTGAACATTTGAAAGAAACAGCAAATGTCAAACAAGGTTTAAAAAAGGGTAAGGTTAGCCTATAAAATAACCAGCTCATTTATATAATATTAGTACCTGGATCCTACCTAAAAGGATCAGTTTTGGTGGATTAAATACAGGTTGTTTCCTGGAAAGATCAGGCGTGAACTACTCCGAAATGTGAAAAGGTGGAAAGCATATTCAAGACAGAATCCAAGGTTGAGGAAGTAGAAGGATTGTGGGTTAGGTTACATGGGGGGCAAGGAGAAAGGGATTTGGTGGTAGGGGTCTGCTACAGACCCCCACACCAAGGGGAAGAAATAGATGCGGGGCTCCTGAGGCAACTCTCGGAGACCATAAAAGCTAAAGAGGCGGTAGTCATGGGGGACCTAAACTACCTGGACATCTGCTCGGAGACGCAGACAGCAAGGTCCCATCGCTCACGCAGGTTTCTAACCTGTATACAGGACCTCCACCTGACACAGGAGGTGCATGGTCCCACTAGGGGGAATGCCATACTGGATCTGGTATTGGCAACAGGGGATGACATGATAGGGGACCTCCAGATCGGTAGCCATTTGGGAGACAGTGATCACCTTATAATAGAATTCAACATAAGACGTTGAGTGGGTAAGGTAACTAGTAGGGTGAAAGTGCTAGACTTTAGGAAAGCTGATCTCAATGCACTCAGGCGATTAGTCAAAGAAGCACTACAGAGTAGGAGTTTTGAAGGGATGGGAGCCCAAGAAGGGTGGCTGTGCCTAAAGGAAACGATCCTTCGGGCACAAAGCAAGACGATCCCCGAGCGAGGGAAAAAAGGGAAAGGGGCCAGGAGGCTTCCATGGCTGACCAGAGAAATCCAGGGCAGCCTAAGGGCCAAAAGGGGAGCACATAAAAAGTGGAAACAGGGTGAGATCACTAAAGATGAATATACCTCCTCTGCTCGTGCTTGTAGGGAGGCAGTTAGGCGGGCCAAAGCTACCATGGAGCTGAGGATGGCAACCCAAGTAAAAGACAACAAGAAATTGTTTTTTAGATATATAGGGAGTAAAAGGAAGGCCCAGGGAAGAATAGGACTGCTGCTAAATGGGCAGAAACAATTGGTGACAGATAGGGGGGACAAGGCTGAACTCAACGAGTTCTTTGCCTCAGTGTTCCTAAGTGAGGGGCACGACAAGTCTCTCACTGGGGTTGTAGAGAGGCAGCAGCAAGGCGCCAGACTTCCATACGTAAATCCTGAGGTGGTGCAGAGTCATTTGGATGAATTGGATGCCTTTAGTCGGCAGGCCCGGATGGGCTCCATCCGAGGGTGCTGAAGGCACTGGCCGACATCATTGCAGAGCCACTGGCGGGAATATTCGAACACTCATGGCACACGGGCCAAGTCCCGGAGGACTGGAAAAGGGCTAACGTGGTCCCCATTTTCAAAAAGGGGAGGAAGGAGGACCCGGGCAACTATAGGCCGGTCAGTCTCACCTCCATCCTTGGTAAAGTCTTTAAAAAAATTATCAAGGCTCACATTTGTGAGAGCCCGGCAGGGCAAATTATGCTGAGGGGAAACCAGCACGGGTTTGTGGCGGGCAGATCGTGCCTGACCAATCTAGTCTCTTTCTATGACCAGGTTACGAAACGCCTGGACACAGGAGGAGGGGTGGATGTCGTATACTTAGACTTCAGGAAGGCCTTCGATACGGTATCCCACCCCATACTGGTGAACAAGCTAAGAGACTGTGATGTGGATGACTACACAGTCCAGTGGGTGGCGAATTGGCTAGAGGGTCGCACCCAAAGAGTCGTGGTGGATGGGTCGGTCTCAACCTGGAAGGGTGTGGGCAGTGGGGTCCCGCAGGGCTCGGTCCTGGGACCGATACTCTTTGTCTTCATCAGTGACTTGGACGTGGCAGTCAAATGTACTCTGTCCAAGTTTGCAGATGACACAAAGCTATGGGGAGAAGTGGACACGCCGGAGGGCAGGGAACAGCTGCAGGCAGACCTGGATAGGTTGGACAAGTGGGCAGAAAACAACAGGATGCAGTTCAACAAGGAGAAATGCAAAGTGCTGCACCTAGGGAGGAAAAATGTCCAGCACACTTACAGCCTAGGGAATGACCTGCTGGGTGGCACAGAGGTGGAAAGGGATCTTGGAGTCCTAGTGGACTCCAAGATGAACATGAGCCGGCAGTGTGACGAAGCCATCAGAAAAGCCAATGGCACTTTATCGTGCATCAGCAGATGCATGACGAATAGGTCCAAGGAGGTGATACTTCCCCTCTATCGGGCGCTGGTCAGACCACAGTTGGAGTACTGCGTGCAATTCTGGGCGCCACACTTCAAGAAGGATGCGGATAACCTGGAGAGGGTCCAGAGAAGGGCAACTCGTATGGTCAAGGGCCTGCAGACCAAGCCCTACGAGGAGAGACTAGAGAAACCGGACCTTTTCAGCCTCCGCAAGAGAAGGTTGAGAGGCGACCTTGTGGCTGCCTATAAGTTCATCACGGGGGCACAGAAGGGAATTGGTGAGTATTTATTCACCAAGGCGCCCCCGGGGGTTACAAGAAATAATGGCCACAAGCTAGCAGAGAGCAGATTTAGATTGGACATTCGGAAGAACTTCTTCACAGTTCGAGTGGCCAAGGTCTGGAACGGGCTCCCAAGGGAGGTGGTGCTCTCCCCTACCCTGGGGGTCTTCAAGAGGAGGTTAGATGAGTATCTAGCTGGGGTCATCTAGACCCAGCATTCTTTCCTGCTTATGCAGGGGGTCGGACTCGATGATCTATTGAGGTCCCTTCCGACCCTAACATCTATGAATCTATATACAAAACTGGCCCTTCTAGTACTAGTCTGCCACTGAGAGTCTTTCAAAACGTATGTGCTTTACTGTCTGGTGTAACAAGGGACCCAAACCCTGTTACTCCTGTATAACAGAAGGGGAGGAGAGCAGACTAACAGGGAACCAGGAGTTCCTGCAACTTTAAAAGGGTGTAGCAACCTAAGTCAGCTTAATAGGACTGCAGCTGCAGGAGGGCAGGCCGCTCCTTAATTAAGTGGGAAAAATCCATGTACTGAGCTAGGGAAGGCACATGACAAAGGGGGCATGGCTTCCAGGGCCTGAGCCATAGCTGGCAGTCTGGCCCTGCATGCTGCAGGGAGAGGAACTCTTGAGTGCCTGCAGCAGAGAGACTGGCAGGTTAGTTCTGGGAGATGTCAGGAGAGAGCTCAGGGAAGCTTATGACCCACAGTTAGGTAATGACCCAGAGCTGGGTAGATTTTTAGTTGGGAAGCAGTGGCTTATATTTACGTTGTGATTTAAAATTACAGCCACATCCAGTCCACCGGTTTTAAGTGGTGAAGAGGAGGCCACAGCGGTGCTGCATGGGCACCCAGCATAAAGCCTTGTCCTAGGGTCAGGGACACCAGGGGAGGCTGGGCTGGAACCAACAGCAGCCTTGCCCTGGGTCAGGGATGCTGGGGGGCTGAGCTGAACCGAGAGCAACCTTGCCCCAAATCAAATGCTCAGGGGGTTGGGACAAGGTGCAAGACAGGGCCAAGGGGCCCAGAGTCCAACGATACAGAGGGATGAAGCTGAGAGCTGGGTCTGAATCAGTAAGCCAAGTCTGGAGGCCTGCCGCCAGAGTAAAGTGGGGGGCTAAACCAAGAAGGCTGAGGCCGCTACAAAAGGACAACAGTGTGAACAGAATAACATCTGCAAGGCATGGGCATGGCTGTAGGGGCAGAAGGAGACCACAAAATTAGCCCTTAAGGCAAGTAGGGCCTGAGGAAATTAGCACAGAGACACAGAGAGAGAAAGAGTACCCCAAGCCAGGGGTGAACAAAATACAGCCCACGAGCTGCATCCAGCCTACCAAGTGCTTCAGTCCAGCCCATGGTGGGGCCCTTTGGCCCCGCCCAGCCAAGGCATCGGGGCAGCCCAGGCCATGGTCTTGCTGTTCTCAGGAATAGAGGTGATGTCTGGTGCAGAGCACAGCCCATCCTATCCCTGCGTGTGGCTCCTGTATATGCTGGGAGCTGCAGTTCATGGGGCTGGGCAGTTGGGAGGGGGCAGCACGGTGGCCAGACTCAGCTTCCTGGCAGTGCCCATAGTGGTGGCTCAGTCTGCCCTCACACTTCCAGATGCCACTGCCACACCTGGCTGCCCTGCCAGTGTCCGTTCCAGAGTGCACCCTGGCCCATTTGCCTTGCACCCACCACCAGAGGTGCCAGACAGAGTGGGTAGGCAATCAGGGTCTCTGGAGAGTGGCTTGGGAGACCCATAGGCAGGGTGCACTCAGACAGGCAGATGGGATGGGGCCACAGGCAGCCAGGGAGTGGCATCTGGGAGCCGGCAGCTCTGGGGCTGGGAACAGGTTTGCAGGGCAATGAGAGTGAGGGGCCAGGGCCCAGAGCACCCCTGCAATACACTCCCCACATATCCCTGTGATGGGCACTGGTTCTGCGCTCTCACCACCCCATGATCCCGGTTTGTGGTGGGTGTGGGGTGGACAGGCCCGGGACTAGACAGGATCAACTGGCATCTCCCCACCTCTCCCCACATCCACACTATGCCAGGCAGTGTAAACAGTCATAACGGGTCCAAAGCCAAGGCAGCATCCCCAACCCCCTGGCCCTCAACAGCTCACTAAAACTCCAGCCTAAATAATTGCCCACCCTTGCCCTAGGCTCAGCATCCTCCAAGGACAGCCTTCCCTCATTACCTTTCAACATCAAGGTGTGGTAGATGAGGAAGCGGGGCAAGAGAGACACTAGGGGGCATCATGGTGGCCCTCTGGCACCATCCTGCCACATCTGGCTAAAACTAACTCGGCCACTAGCAAAAACTGTGGAGCTACAGTCATTAAATAGAAAGGTGTGCTATGGTCTGCTAGAAGCAACAGAAATACTGCTAGTGAAATTCCAGTCCCACAAGACTTGTTATCGAGCACACTGACAGGAACTTTAGAAGTGTTTTTAGATACATAAAGGGAAAGAGAGAATTGGTGTTAACATTATTTATTAACACCTCCACAATGTTTGATAAATAAATGTTTGATAAAAGTATGTGTTATTCAGTGATGTTGTACCTACTTATCTGGGGACAGGATATGATCTCTTAAATATAATAAAGAGCACCTCCATCAGCCAAAAATTTGCTTCTACAAGATGTTATTGACCAGTTTGAGAATCCAGAGGTACATGATAGAATGCATTTTTACCTCTTTGTTCTCAAAGCACTCCACTGCATAGTCATTTTTCACCACGATGTATCTATCCTTCCATCTCTTCAGATCTTCAGCAAAATGCAGGATCTCTGCCTCATACAAGATCATCCCAGGTTCTGCAGGGGGCTAAAAAGAAAGGTACCAGGTTTAAATGATTTTGCACAGACACTGCCTCTTTTTAAGCCCTCACTTCTAAAATTTTCCTAGGGTATATTATATTAGCAAGTGTTATTCCAAAGCTTCTCTTGAAATCTGAAGAATCATCTGTTTGAATCAGGAAGACACAATGCACAGTCAACTTCCTGCGACTCCAGTAGATTCTGCTTCTCTCATTTTATTTCTAGTTTTACTGGAGCAGAGACATTTTTATTAACCTTTCAGTTTTCACGGTGGTATGTTAATACATAGATTTATAAACTTTAATTTCAGTACTGGTGCACCATTCACAAAACCACCATTGCAGGCTAAAATTATATTATTTTAGAGAAGTGTATGTTGTAGCTGTGTTGGTCTAAGGACAAAGGCAGACAGGGTTATTTGGGTAAATCTGTTATCTTTTATTAGACCAAATCAAATAATTGGAAAAATTCTGTTTTGTTTTGTTTTTTTTAAACCAAAAAGAAAAAAAAAATCCAACTATTTGAACTGAGTTGGTCTAATAAAAGAGATCAGATTTACCCAAAGAACCCTGTCTACCTATTAATTTTAGAGAAAAAACTTGATATTTTGGGACATGTTAAAGCTTTGCTTTCACTATTAACTATTTATCTTTTCAATTGTGTATGTCTGAGTGCAGTCTCTTTGCTTAGCCAATTCACATTAAGAATGCAAACAAGTGTCCTACACTTCCATCAAGTGCAGACTTAATGATTTCATGCCAATCTGAAATCCCAAAGTTTGCACCCCATCTCTCTATTAAGATCCATTTCTCTTCATTTGCCTGTGATAAAACTGCATGCTCATGCTTCATATGCTTAGTCTACAAATAGTGTTTGATGGACATTGCCTATCCTATCCCTACAGAGTGCTGAAGACATGGCTTATTGATTTGGCTGAATCACTCTTCCTGAGTTCTACCACTCTCTTTATTCCAAGATACCAAATAAGACCTTACAGTTGGTCAGAGCACCAGTATTCCTCCTTCCTTGTATTCAACTCTGAAAATATATGTATTTTACACCAGTACTTTATGTTCCAAAATACACTCTTGCTCAAAAAGGTTATATAAATTACTTAAGGTCTAAATTATCTAAAACAGAGCCACATTTTCAAAAGGTTTCTCCCCAACAATTAATGTTGCACCCATTTCATTTTTCCACTTAAGAACACAAAATACTTTCATGACGAAAACTATATGCATTTGGGAACTTATAAAAATCTATCCTGTAAAGCACACAGAGTTTTGAACACGAATGGACTGAAATATAAAAATACGCACACAAGATGTCTTCCATATAGTTTGCAGAGAAATATCCCAAAACCCAAGATATGAAAATGGGCATGAAATGAAAATGGAAATAAGTCATTATGTTTTGACATGCATGTGACACATTTAGGATATTTGGGTTTGATTTTCAGAGCTGGCAAGTCTCTGCAACTCCAATTAACTTCGTCTGAAATTGCCAGTATTCAGCACTTCTGAAAAATCAACCCCTTGTGATTATAGATGTATTCTTGAATTCCAGATCACATTTTGCATACGTTTTAGAGTACTGTGCTAATAAGAGAGTTGCTTCTGTGGTAGAATAGCAAAATTATACTGCAACGTCACAGAATTGACATATGAGAGACCCACTGGATTTCCTGTTACCTTGATTTTTAGGAAATGAGACTGGGAGTCTTGGTGTTCTTCCAGTTCATTTTGTATGTGCTTACAGAAAGCCACAGAATACTGGCGCTTGTAGTGCGGGCTGAAGTTTTTGATTACAGCTTCAGTTTTCCCTGAAACAGAACACACAAAGGTTAAATTTAATTTGCATTCATTTCAGGAGATGCATTATAGAATCCTATCTGTAGGGGTCTACCCCATTCAAGGAGGCAGGCAGGCACTTGATTTCCTGGACAGATCATGAGGCCAGCAGCCATTTCCATGGGCTTATCATGGCCAGTCCCCCACATGGCTCTGATTGGCTGAGCAGCCCCGGTGGTACCCTGCTACTGATTGGGTGAGAGGAGTGGGGCTGCACAACAGGCAGCCCTCTCAGCCAATCAGCAGTGTGGAGCAGCGGCAGCAACTAACTTGCCTACTCCCTTTTGTATCAGCAGCCTCCCTCCTCCTCCCCCTGGTGGGCTGTGTGGCCAGGCCACAGCAGCTGTGAAGACTGCTGGCTCCAACTGGAGAGCCAGCATTTCATTTTTAGTAAGTTTTCTTTTCCCTTGTGGATTTCACAGACATCACCCAATTTAGCGATTTCCATTGTGGAATCAGAAAAAATATATGCCTTAAACTTTGATTATTTTAGTTATAAGATGACATAACCGCTTTGTGTAGAATTGCTGGCTTGGTACAGTAGAACAGATAAGGGCAAGTGTTTGTTCTTTGTAACTCTTCTGCAAATGCTTTGCTCACCGCGGCCTTGAAGGTAGAAAAAAAAAAAAAAAAGTATGTACAAAGTAGATTTCCAGGTGCAAGAAGGAGGTTTGTGAACTAACCCTATCTCCCCCATAATTCCCATCCTGATAACAGCAAAGAAATAATGAAGTAATATTATAGCCGCTTTTCATGCTAATTTCACTATATGATCACGTGAGTTGTAAGCGACTGTTAAAAAGTATATAAGCCTCCTGATTTTGTTCTTGGGGGGGGACCCCTTCCAAGTGCTTGGGAAATCCATGTCACTTTGGAACTCCCCCTACAGCTGTAGTTTCTTTTGAATAAAAGCTTCTGCTGACCTGACCCAAAAGTACTCTGTGTGTGTTTCCACGACAATTCCTGGTGCCGTGACTCGGATCCAGAACACAGGCTGAGGAAGGAGGACCGCAGGCTACCCCCCCCCGAACCCTGAGGCGCCAAACTTGAGAGGTAAGAGACCTAATTCAAAATCTCTATTGGGGTTTCGGAGGAGGACTGCCTGTAGGCTCCCAACTTGGCCGTGGTAACTGGATCTGAACCTTGTTAAAACAGGTCAGTCTGAACCTTACTGCCGGCTAAAATTTTCTGTCTGGTAAAGGATCCCATTTTGTGTCTGGTAACGTACGTTTTAGGGAGAAACTGTTTGAGGCACCTTCATCCAACAGCACATCGGGCTTGTAGTTAATGAACTAAGGCGGTGTGGGTTAGGAGGTCTGGCTGACTGAATAAATGTGCATGTGTGTGTGTATTTAGAAATATGAGCCACTGACCAGGACTGAGACTACGGTTGGGCTCAGCCGCCCCAATTCTGCCTGACAGGGCAGTTTTGAAAGCAAGGGGGCCCAACTGGAACCTCGTGACCCAGTGGACAGGGCTTATTGAATGAATGTGTGTGTGTATTTAGAAATATGAGCCACTGACCAGGACTGAGACTACGGTTGGGTTCAGCCACCCCAATTCTGCCTGACAGGGCAGTTTTGAAAGCAAGGGGACCCAACTGGAACCTCGTGACCCAGTGGACAGGGCGTCTGAGTGATTTTGTCTTTTCCAAACCCCTCGTCCCAGTAGCTTCTGCCGAAAGCAGGAGTGAAAGGATCCCTCTAGTGTTTCCCTCCCCATTTCCATTTTATGAGCCGGTGTCGGGTCAGAAGCCTTTTGTCCGGGCAGTGAAAAACTGCGGGGCAAGGCACTGAGCGGCCCGGACATCCTAAATAAGCCTCTCCTACGTCTCCCTGTGTGACTGAAAATGGGAACAAGTCAGTCTAAACAGGTTCCTGTCCCCCCTAAGGGGACTCCGGCGTACTTTATGTACACACACTATTCTCCCGAGACTTGCAAGTACCTGGATAAGTGGAACTGGTATACTAGGGATGATCCTGTGAAACATTTTCCACAGGAAGGAACATTTGATCAGGATAAAATAGTGCACTTGAGAGGGGCGTTAGAGTCCCGTGGATCCAAAACACCACAAAACCAGTGGGACGCGTTCTTTTATTGGTATGATGAGATGTCCAAAAGGCGGACAGAATCTCAAACTAGGAGCCTAAAAGACTCTCAAGAAAAATTAAAACAGCAGTTAAAAGCTGTTCGGGAAAAATTGGCTGCTCCCCCAAATTACACGCTGGCCACCGCTCCAATGTATCCAGCATTGCCCGGGGCGCCCCCACCACCGGAGCCAGCAGAGGATATCCTTGACCTTTGTTCGAACCCCGCTCTCCTGGGACTCCCACATCAGCAACAACCGGTTCAACATCAGGCTGCAGCCCAGGCTAGTGACCCATTAGCTGAAGCTCCTTCAGTAAATCCATCCACGGAGCTTAATAGTCCGGACTCATCCACCATATCTGCCACTCAATCATCACCAGTGTGGCAATTTACTCCTGGGTCACAACCCACCACAGGTGTATTTAGAAGAATGGGAATAGGCATGGAAAGATCTCCCATCAATCTGAGATCCCGAACTACACAAGTTTACCCCCTAAAACAAATGCCAGGCATTGGCACCGATGGACAAAATATAGTAACTGTGCATGCACCCTGGACTCCAGGTGATCTCTACAATTTAACTCAAAAGTTCCCAAAAATCAGGGAAGACCCAGAAAAATTTCAGGAAGAATTGCAGACTGTTATAAATTGTTATAATCCAACATGGGCTGACATTAATCAGCTCATGCGATCCATTTTGCCCAAGGAGACTATGCTACGTCTGTACGCTGCCTGTACTTGGCCAGATCAAAACCCAGGGATTGGCCAAGACTTTATTGACAAGAGAAATGCTTTGGTTCAGGCAGTTCTCACAATTTGCCCAAAAAAGGCAGACTGGACCAAAATAAATACCTGTAAACAAAACAAAAATGAACACCCCAGTGACTATTTAGAACGCCTCAAACAGGCATTTGAACGATACTCAGGAATGGATAACCCAGTCGGAAATGCTAAACAAGCAATAGTGGCAGCATTCGTCCAGGGACTTAACCCTAAAATTGCTGAGAAAATTCAAACAGTAATTATTGGCTGGGAAACTAAAGATTTGACCGAAGTCCTTGCTGCGGCTAACCATTTTCATAACAAATTGGAACGGTCTAAAGACAGTGCCGAGTTTAAGTTAATGGCCTTACAGATTTCTCAGTTGCAGGGTCCAGGTAGAGGAAGGGGACGAGGACGGGGAAGGGGAGGCCCGGGTAGATTCAGGGGAAGAGATAGATCCTTGAGCCCACAAAACCCAGGCTATGGGAACCAATGTCATTATTGCAAGCAAGAAGGACATTGGAAATCAGAATGCCCCAACCGCCCCGGCCAAGGACCCAGACCCCAGCCCCCACCTCCACTTCCTGTCAATTTTCCCAGTGTTGAATAGGACAGCCTGAGGGACAGTGACATCATTGCTCCTTTGCTTGCTACTGACCAATCTGGTCCGTTTGTTGAATGCCTTATTTCTGGTAAACCTGTCTCCTGTCTTGTCGACACCGGAGCGTCCCGCTCCACGCTAAAGGCTGCTGAGTTTCCTTTTCTACCTTATTCTCCTGAAACTGTAAATGCTGTCGGTATAGGCAGACAACCTATCCCACATCCCGTCTCTGAACCTGTCTCCATCTCTATTGGCCCTTTGTCTGAGAATCATGCCTTTCTTCTTAGCCCCTGTGCACCTGTCAACCTTCTTGGTAAGGACTTGCTGTGTAAACTGGGATGCGTGATTTATTGTAGCCCAGATGGTGTTTACCTTGAGGTACCGGAACACAGGGAAACCGAGCTTGTGGCTTTGCTAACCCAGGAGTACTCTGATTCTGACACTTCCTTCTTGCAAGAGGAACTGTTGGCACGAGTACCTCCACAGCTGTGGTCCACCCATGCGAATGAAGTGGGGCACATGCTGAGTGCTGAACCAGTGCGTATCATCCTGAACCCTGCCAAGCCACTTCCTCGTGTCCCACAGTACCCCATCTCAAAGGAAGCTGAGGAAGGGATCAAGCCTGTCGTTTCCTCACTCCTTGAGCAAGGGATTATTGTCCCAATACGCTCCCCTTGCAACACACCTATCCTACCTGTCAAAAAACCTGGTAAAGATACGTATCGCTTTGTGCAAGATCTTCAAGCTGTAAATGCCGCTGTGTTACCCGCTTTCCCCGTGGTCCCTAACCCTGCCACTATTCTTTCCTGTATCCCTTCAGATGCTACATATTTCACAGTAGTGGATCTTTGTTCTGCTTTTTTCTCTATCCCCGTTCAAAAGGATAGCCAGTATCTGTTTGCATTTACTTATCAGGGATTTCAATATACCTGGACAAAACTCCCTCAGGGATATACAGAGTCCCCAACCCTGTTTTCCCAGATCCTAAAAAAAGATTTGGATCCTATCACGTTCAAAGGGGGGTCCACCCTTGTTCAGTACGTTGATGATCTATTGTTAGCCTCACCCACTTTAGAGGCCTGTGAGCAAGATACTTTGACACTCCTCACAGCTTTAGCTCAGAAAGGCCACAAGGCCTCAAAATCTAAATTGCAGCTCTGCAAGTCTAAGGTACATTATTTAGGGCATGATATCTCAGCAGGAGAACGACACCTTTCCCCTAGTAGAGTTGAAGCTATCCTCAACATTCCCAAACCTATGACTAGAAAACAGATGAGGGGATTCTTAGGTGCAACGGGTTATTGTAGACAGTGGATCCTGGGTTATGCTGCTTTCGCAAAACCCTTGCAAGCATTCACTCATGATACCACCCCGGAACCCCTCCCTTGGACTCCTGAAGCCGAACAAGCATTTGTGGTCCTTAAGCAAGCCCTCACTCTTGCTCCTGCTCTTGGACTTCCTAATTATAAGAAACCCTTTACCTTGTTTTGTCATGAACGGGAAGGAATCGCTTTAGGAGTACTCACTCAGCTGCATGGTGAAAAGCATCGCCCAATTGCATATTACAGCTCTGCCCTTGATCCCGTAGCTGTGGGACTTCCTCCTTGCCTCCGTTCAGTTGCAGCTGCTGCTTTGTTGGTTGAAAAGGCAGATTCTCTAGTTTTGGAACACTCTTTAACCGTTGCAGTTCCACATGCTGTGATGGCCCTTCTGCTCAAGGGCAAAACTCAGCACATTTCCAATTCCCGTCTTACTAAATATGAGAAACTTCTACTGTCAGCTGCAAATGTAACCTTAAATCGCTGTTCAATTCTGAATCCTGCGTCACTTCTGCCTATTGCCTCTGATGGTAAGCCTCATGATTGCCTGTCTATCACAACTCAATTGTTAACCCCTCGAACTGACCTCAAGGACATTCCTATCCCAAACTCTGACCTTGTTTTGTTTGTTGATGGTTCCTGTCTTAGAAATGATGCAGGCAAATTAGTTGCGGGATATGCAGTATGCACTCAGTATGCTGTTTTGGAAGCCTATTCTTTACCCCAAGCTCGTTCTGCTCAAGTTGCTGAACTCACTGCTTTAACACGTGCTTGCATTCTTGCAAAAAATCAAACCACAACCATTTATACTGACTCTAAGTATGCTTTTGGTGTTGTTCATGATTTTGGACAAATCTGGAAACAAAGAGGGTTCCTCACTTCATCAGGGACCCAAATCAGTCATGGTTGTTATGTAAAAGCACTCTTAGAAGCTGTTCAATTGCCTCTTGCTATTGCTATTGTTAAATGTAAAGCTCATGAGAAACCGTTTGATGATGTCACACGAGGAAATGATCTGGCAGACCGTTCTGCCAGAAATGCGGCCCTTTCTGGCCCACAGGCTCCTAACTCTGTTTTTGTTTGTTTTTCAGCAGACCAGTCTCCTTTGGCTAGCCTTTCAAGTCTGGCCCTTCTTCAAAATCAGGCCCCAAAAAAGAAAATAAATAACTGGCTGCGTGCAGGATGTTCACTGCACCCCGACTCTCTCTGGCGCTCCCCGGACGGCCGCCTGGTGGCGCCTAGAGAGCTTTTGCCACATCTTGCTCGTTTAACCCACTCTGTGGCCCATACGAGCAAGGGAGGAATGATTGCTACAGTACAAAGAAATTGGTTTGCCCCAAATTTTCCTTCCATGGCACAACAGTACTGTAGCTCCTGTCCCATCTGCTTAGCTCACAACATTGGGCAACGGGTAAAAACAACACCCGCAGCCCATCCCCCTCCATGGGGACCGTTTGTAAATCTGCAAATTGATTTTGTGCAGCTACCTAAGTGCTGTTCTTATGAGTACATTCTTGTTATTATTGATGTGTTCTCTGGATGGGTGAAAGCCTACCCATGCGTACGTGCTGATTCCATCACTGTAGCAAAGAAATTGCTCAAAGAATTCATCCCTAGATTTGGATTGCCTCTCACAATAGATAGTAACCGTGGCACCCATTTCACAGGACAGATAGTAAAAAACATCTGCCAAGCACTCAACATACAGCAACACCTACACTGTAGTTATCATCCACAGTCAAGTGGTGCTGTAGAACGTAAAAACTCTGATTTAAAAACGCGCATTTCGAAGATTTGTGCTGAAACAGGCCTCAAATGGCCTGATGCACTGCCCATTGCTCTTATGCACATTAGAAACACTGTTAACAGAAAACATGGCCTAACCCCTTATGAAATACTCATGGCACAACCCATGAGGATGCCAGCTACACCACCTGTTGCCCCTCACCAAACAGACCTACAATTAACTGATGAAACTGTACTAAATTATTGCAAGGCATTAATGAAGTATGCCAGGTCTGTTCATTCACAGGTCCAAGAAGCCTTACCTCAACCACCGGATGTTCCCTGTCACAACCTCGAACCAGGGGATTGGATCTACGTAAAGGTCTATCAACGGAAAAACGCACTTCAACCCAGATGGAAAGAACCTTTCCAGGTACTTCTAACCACTAATTCTGCTGTTCGTTGCCAAGGTCACCAAACGTGGACTCACGCCTCGCACTGCAAGAAGGTATCACCTCCATTGGACCCCTAAGCAGCTGTATTCCAACCAAGGTTGGGATCTTTCCCTGAGGCCAAGGACAAAGACCCTCAGGACCTCACTCAGGCAAGTGAGGAGCATCAGGGTGCAAGTGCTAGTAACCTCTCCCCTGCACCCAACACCTCAGCCCAGCCGGATTCATCAGTTGAAGAACGAAAATATCGTCTTCGGCCTCGAAGAAAGTAAATGCTCCCATTCGGAAGATCACCACCTCGATCAAAACCAAGAGCCAACATTATCAGTCCTTTAGGTAACTTGAGCCCAGAGGACGAAGAAAGACTTTGGCTGCCATCCTGGGTTTGGCTGGTAGTGTTCTTTTTCTTACTGGTGCTGGTTATGTTTGTTGTTAAGATTCTTTGTCCCTCCTGTATCTAAAAATGGCACTGATATCCTTATATATCACACTTGGGTATCTCAGTATCACCCAAGGGGGGTGGGAGAAAAATTTGTATTTGCAGATCTCCCATGCGGTGGCTCAAGCTGGAAATAAAAGTGACTGCTGGATATGCTCTCACAGCCCAGCACACCTACACCAAGGAATCCCAATGATCGGAGTACCAATATCCCTCCAGCAATGGGGAACAATAAACGGCGGCTTCGTTAGACACTACTCGTTAGCTGCCCATCGGTCCGCTCCTAAAGAATGGAGGGCCGCCCCTGCTAACTGGATAATCTCCCCAAGAGTAGAGGCGCCTTTCTGTTACAGATCCAACAACACCGGAGCTTATAATAAAGCCACACCTGTAGGACACTACCCTCATTGCCTAACTACTCTAAATTATAGCCCTAGTAGCACCAGTGGAATCCTGTTGGGTAACGTACCCTCTCTCAATTGTACAGGATTCATGGTCTACAACTTTTCTAAGGAACCTCATGTTGCTCTCATTGCAAACAGATCAAAATTTTACATTCACTCCAATTTTACTTCTTGTAATATATCTCGGTCCAGCAGAATAACAGCTGAACGTGGACCGTCCTATACGATGCATATCAATCAAAAGTGCCGGATAGGGCACAACAACTGCCGAGATTTGAGTACCCTTTCTGCCCCAGGCCTTTACTGGCTCTGCGGAAACAGGGCTCATAAAATCTTGCCCTGGAATTGGGTGGGGGCATGCACTCTTGAACGTGTTATCCCTGGTTTCAAAATGCATAGTGCAATATATCTGGAACAAGTAAAAAATTTCAACCATCACATGAAAAGGGCGGTTAACCCCTTAGCTACCAAAAACACAGGGTTCCATCGATTTGTGAGAACCTTCATACCGTGGCTTGGAGTAAGAGAATCGGAACTAGCCATAATTAACATTTCAGCCACAATGGAAGCTATGGGAAATGCCACTGCGGATGCAATTCAGGCTCTGCAAAAAGAGATCTCCCAGATCTCACAAGTAACTATACAACACCGCATAGCCCTAGATTACCTATTGGTATCCCAGGGAGGAGTATGTGCCTTAGTAAACTCCACCTGTTGTGTCTATGTCAATCAGGACATGCGAATCGAAACTGACATTCGCAAAATCCGAAATCAGTTAAGGGTCCTACATCAAGTGGCCTCAGAAAATACTGACTGGGGTCTAGAAGAAATGTGGTCTTGGCTAACCTCCTGGCTCCCAGATTTCGGGGCCCTTGGCAAAAAAATCCTGTATGGAATATTGTTTGTCTTAATAGTTCTGATAATGTTCTATGTCTTAATGCAACTGATCCTCTGCTGCGTGAAAGCCAGCAGGGGAAGCTTTAGCAAGGCAAGAAAACCCACAGCAGAGTCTAGAATAATGGTGTTACAAAAGTGTGAGCAGATTGAAAAAAAAACATGAAAGGCTGCATGATGAAATAGAGGGGCTCATGAGAATGGAAATTTAAGGCTAAAGTGAGACTAAATAGTCTCAAAGGGGGGGGCTGTGGAATCAGAAAAAATATATGCCTTAAACTTTGATTATTTTAGTTATAAGATGACATAACCGCTTTGTGTAGAATTGCTGGCTCGGTACAGTAGAACAGATAAGGGCAAGTGTTTGTTCTTTGTAACTCTTCTGCAAATGCTTCACTCACCGCGGCCTTGAAGGTAGAAAAAAAAAAAAAAAAAGTATGTACAAAGTAGATTTCCAGGTGCAAGAAGGAGGTTTGTGAACTAACCCTATCTCCCCCATAATTCCCATCCTGATAACAGCAAAGAAATAATGAAGTAATATTATAGCCGCTTTTCATGCTAATTTCACTATATGATCACGTGAGTTGTAAGCAACTGTTAAAAAGTATATAAGCCTCCTGATTTTGTTCTTGGGGGGGGGACCCCTTCCAAGTGCTTGGGAAATCCATGTCACTTTGGAACTCCCCCTACAGCTGTAGTTTCTTTTGAATAAAAGCTTCTGCTGACCTGACCCAAAAGTACTCTGTGTGTGTTTCCACGACACCATGAAATTGCAATTTGAGTAGATCCCTATATATCAGTAGTCATTCCATTCAAACATACAGTAGTCATACTGCCTAACAGCAGCCAATGTAGCATTTCAATGCAAGTCCAAAGACCTTAATAAATGCTAGGGGTACAGGAATAAAGACTTTTTGGGCCAATACTGATGGGCGATTATTAACGGGCCATATCAACCAATACCGATCCGAATGCCAAGACGCAGCCTGGAGAGCAGTGTCAGGCTGGTAAGTCTGTGGGAGGGCAAGGACAAAGGGGGGGGCATCAGATTGAGGCCCCCACAGTGAGGGAGGGAGTGGGGCTGGGGCAGAGCCAGGTGCCACAGCTGGGATGGGGTAGGACACAGGATGAAGCAGTGAGCAGCTCATCCAGGGGGGCAGAGGGGTGGCTCCTGCTGCTGCACACAACCCTAGGAGAGGCATGGGGGGCATGTGCCCCCCTGATCTGTGTGGGAAGTGAGGGCAGGCTACTGCTGTGCACTCGGGGCTGGGGGCAGCGCCAGGCTTTTCCCACTGGGGGGGGATCTGGCCTTGATCTGCCCCTCCATGCCCCTTCCCTCCCCCCGCTCCTTTCCCCCTACAGACTTACCACCCAGATGCTGCTCTCCAAGCTGCCAGGCTGCACTTCTGGCCACATGCATGCTGCAGCTGCACATATGCACATGGCATTTATCGGCAACTTTATTGGCCATATCAGTCAAAAAGAGTCGATTGCCGATAATGTCGATTTTCCTTTTATCAGTGCTAATACAATATGGACTGATGCATCAGTGCACCTCGAACAAGTGCATTCAGTTACGTGACAATACAATAGGGAAAGTTTTATTAAGGCCCTTACTGGTAGGCCTTCTGCGCTCAGAACCAAGAAGAGATATTGTGCATTACACTCCACAACTGCAAACGTAACTCTTATTGATATGCAATTAATATTTACTGTATTTACTCAAAAGACGACAAGGTTTTCTTCCCCTCAATCAGTAGAGGTGCACCGATACATTGGTCCCATATTGGATCAGCATCGATATAGGAAAAATTGACAGTATTGGAAATTGGTTTTTTTTGTTTGTTTTTTTTTGCCTGATGTGGCCAATAAATGCCCCGTACATGTGTACAGCAGATCAAGGCCCCCACAGTAAGGGAGAAAGTGGGGCAGGGGCAGGTGCTGCAAGCAGTTCACCTGGGGCATGCAAGGGGGAAGGGAGGTAGGCTGTCACTGAGGGGGCCAAAGCCAACTGCTTCCCAGTGGGGGGGGGGGGGTTGGGCTATGGCTGTGCTCAGGATGGGTGGTGGCACTGGGAAGGGAGCTATGGTGAATTTTGGGGTGGCTGCAGCCCCCCCATAACTCCCTCCCAGTACCATCTGCCCAGAGTGCAGCCCAGCTGGGAAGAGCCTGGCATTGGCCAGGCCCCAGCCCCCACCTCACCCTGCACACAGATCCAAGGACACACAAATCCCAGGGTACGTGCAGGGTGGGAGCTGCTCACAGCTCTGTTCCACACCCCACCCTGGCTGAGCAACCCCCGTCCCTGCCCCACTGCTTCCCACACTGCAGGGGCCTCAATCTGTCTCCCCCCCCCCACTCCCCAGACTTACCAGCCCAACGCTGGTCTCCAAGCTTCCTGGATACATATTGAAATTGGATCGGTATCAGCTGGTATGGCTCCTTAAAAAAAAAATCAGTCACCGATACTGGCCCAAGAAATCTCTATCAGTGCACCCCTACCAATCAGCATGGGGAGAAAAGCCCCATGTCTTATACTTGCAGACAAGAAAACCTCATTAAATACATTCTCTATCATTAAACTGCTGCCAAAAGCAGCATATGCTTAGCAATCAAAAACAACTATAATGTTGATTAAATGCAGCCAGCACAGAGCATAATTATAAAACACATGACCCACACTGGGCAAACATGCTATTGGGAACCTACCACAAGGACAAGGTAAGGACAACCCATCTGAATAAGATATTTGGTCATGGGCATTGGGTGCAATCCTCTTCAGCACCAACACTTTTTCAAGTCACATAGCATACATTTTGACTTCCTTTTCATGCCCATAGCCAAGCTATGCCTTTTCTTTCCCATTTCAGATGTTTCCTGTTTCTTCACCAGCCTTAAATGTCTGGCAAATACAGGCAACCCTCGCCATTGGCGGGGGATACGTTCTCGCATCCTCCGCGAATGGTGAAATCTGCAAATAAGGCATTGCATTCATGAATGCAGTGCCCCTGGTGGCTGGGGGGAGTGGGGCACAGCTCTGGCAGCAACGACGGAGCACGGTGGCAGCAAGTGCGGAGCTCCCGAGGAGTTCTTGTAAGTGCATAAAATGTATTTAAAATGCGGGCTCATCATTCGCCAATATTTGAAACTGCGAATGCTGAACCTGCAAATAGCAAGGGTTTCCTGTATCACCAAATGGGGCCCCAAACAGTTCACCCGAAATCCCTGTCACACCCTGCCCCCAGCCTGGCGCATGATTAATATGGCCCCACTCTTCATGAGCTGGACCAGGTTGCCTTGCACCTCATCTACACAAACTTTTAGAGAATCCCAGGACTCATGACAAGAACACCCAGTTTCAATCACAAATAGGGGTCTAATTAGCACATGGATCCATTGTGGAGGGTATCTGGAGTAAATGCACATACTAAGCAGTGCTGAGCTGTGGGGTTGCCATGGCTTGAAATGCTGTAGACTCTGCTAGGGCCCATCCCAGTGAACTGTGCGATATTATGAACCTTTTGTTTGACAGCTAATATCATACATAGTTTGTACAGCCTCTTGTGGGCTCAGATCAAGCATAGTCTTATGTCTGCCTAGCAGGGGAAATACCATGATCACCATGGCAACTTCCTAAGCACACCCGGGGAAGACCACTTTGCTGGCATGGGATAGTACCCACATAGGTAATGGATAGATAAAATGGGCATAAAGCCAAGGTTATGGAAATGGGAGACTCCTCCCTAGCTTGCTCCTGGAGCTTTATGGCTAAGGGCAAGCAAATCTCAGGGGCATCTGAACCCCAAGCTCTGGGTTTGGGCCTGCAAGTAGGATGCCTGCCAGATATTTTGGAAACATCAGAAGCCCCAGATGGGGATGGAGGATGTTTGCCAGTAGTAGGGCCACTTATGATTCTGGACTGACTCTTGGATTTGGAATTTGTTATGGAAAATTTAAATTAAAAAAAAAGTTTATACTATATTAGAAGTGCTGCATAGCAACATGTTTCTGGAGTTCTTGTGCTAGAACTTGCATCAGTTTCCAAAAAAAGTAAACTGCATCATTTCTGGCTGAATTAAAGTCTGTAGGTACTATATGCAAATGATTACAGATATGTTTATTTCAAGGTCAGCGTTTTTAAATTTACTCCTTACTGTTCAGGCTCTGGCAATAAGGAGTGGAAGGGGCTGCAGAGGGAAGAAGCTGGGGGGTGAGCAGAGGGCAAAGGGAATACTGGACCCCCCCAGTTTATTTTCCCTGTTATAACAGAGGGAGGGGGACAAATTCAAGGCATGCCTCCAATTATTAGATTCTATAGCTAGAAAACTGTAACAAATGCATACATTTTCCATAGTTAGAATCTAATTATTAGGAGATGACCCTGAATAGAAGACTATCTTATATTCAAGTAAATACAGTAATAGTTTTCTTAAATCTCTGTAAAAAGCATTTCTCTACAGTAAGATGTTATCTTCTTCCTCTTGTGTCATCGTGTCACAGGGAAATGAAGAGCTGCTTTCTAAGGTTGGCTATTGCAGTTTCTTATTTTCTGTCATAGACAGATATTCAACCATGCTGTATGTGGATGCTTTTAATGTGTTTATTCATTCTACTTTGTTAGTTGATTTTAAGCCAGGAGTCGGCAACTCCCGGCATGCACGCTAAAGCATGGCTTGTGAGACCATTTTGCTCATGTGCCACAGCTGGCCTGGGCTTTGGGCAGCTGCCGCCAGCCACAGAGCCCAGGCTGCTTGCAGCTGGTGCCTGACAGGCTACAAGCCCTGCTGCAAGCAACCTGGTCTCCGTGACAGGCAGGAGCTGCCCAGAGCCCAGGCCAGCTGTGGCAGGCAGTCGGGAGGCTGCACACAGCTGCACTGGGGTCCAGAGCCCCAGCACCAGCTCTGTGGCTGCATGCATACCTCGGGGAGCACGGTGGGGAAGGGGCCAGGGCTGCACAACCCTGCCGCCTCCCCCATCATCCAGAGCCGATCATTCAGCTAAGGCCAGCAGTGTGCCAGTCCAAGGCTCTGCAGACCTCGGTGCAGTTGTTTGCAGCCTCCCTGCCACCTGATGTGAGCAGCCCAGGTGGCAGGGGCCTGTCCAGAGCCAGGCTGGCTATAGCAGCCAGCTGGGAGGCTGCAAACCACTGTACCACAGTCTGCACAATGGCTACCAGGCTCATTGCTGGTGGCGGCTGCACACGCGCCTCCGGGAGGGATCAACTTGTTCCAGTTTGGAACAAATCCCCAAAATATTGACATTTCCTATTAAGAAACTAAGCATGTTAAGCTATCCCAAACCCAGGGATTCTTGAAGCCCTGGAGCCCTTTGTTTAAAAAAATAAACTAAAGGATAGGTGGGCTCTCTAGGAGCCAACAAATGAAGAAGCCAGGTACATTTTTAGGACAGCTTTATCAAAAATAACACATTTCAGAGAACTGGTTTAGCTTTGCCAAACCAACAAATTCTGACAAAAAAAAATTTCATCAGAATTTTTTTCCGACTAGCTCTACATTTCACAGCAGATAGACACCAAATGTTCCAATTTACCTGTTAGCTGAAATGGCAAGCCATACAAAATGTCACCCATTATTCTTTATTTTATTATTACTATAGGCAAAAGTAAGACTTTTCAAGAGACACAGATCCCCCAGAATTTTCTTTTTCTTTTTTGAGGTGTAAACTAATCTATGTATTTATATGATTAGAAGTATAAAACTTATTTTAGTACTTGAGAGTACTCCCTTTTGCATATCAGGCCTCATAGAGACCCCTCAGGCAGATTCTGCTGCAGGAAAGGAAAGCTTCTCTACTAGACAGTTCATGAAGAATTGCAGCTGCATTTCCAAAAATATTCAAAACTGGTCTGGCACTGGCCTGCTTCCAGAGTGGGAATGGCACTTTCCCTCTGCTGAACACTTGAAAAAAATCTCACCCACTTCACAACAATGAAGTTTTGTTGTTTTAAAAGAAGCTTGGTAGTGAAGGCTGAACTACCTTTATCCACCATAACCCAATGAGACAAACCCAACTCCCTCACAAATATTTCACAAGCTTGTGAACTAGCATATCCTACAGATACAAAGACCATCCTGAGATACTTTTCAACCTAAATAGAAGTAATTTTGTCCTATTGCCTAGATCTGAGGAATCTGCCTCTTCCATACAGTCAAGAAAACCCCAGCATATGTCTGCATATATGTGAGAGAACTCAACACACCTCTGCTTTGGTGGTTTATCTGTAGCTAGATGCCACATAAAAATTTTAGATAAAGTGGGATGAAAATTGGGGAAAAAGAAAGTTGCCATTAAGTAGGCTTTTGTGTAGACTTACTCTAACATATGAGTACGTAGAAATGGCACCTTCTTACTCAACAGATCCGTGTTTCATAAGACAATCTGCTGACTTTAATGACAATATTTCCATAGTTTTTCTCCCTCGTTCATCCTGTCCAGCCAGTTTGCTAAAACACTGAATTGGATTCTATTCTCTCTTCAGCATCAACAGGATTGTTGACCACATTACAACAGAAAGGCCCAATTCTGCTGTCATCTTACACTTTTTCAATCACATGGGTGAGACCTAGAGCTCTGCAACTTCTCTGAAAACATGTAGGTCACAGCTGTGTACACAGTGCATGAGTAACGATGGATATAATTTGGCCAGATTTATTCAAAAACTGCTAGATGAGGATGAACGGTCTTAGCACACGCTCAGGTTAAATTTGCAGATGTGGCAACTACCCAGTCTTTTCACGTGTAAATTGACCAAATTTAATCAGAATATGGAGCCAGCATATTACATCAGGTTCTTCGGTCTGCCAGCCCTAAGGGGCCTGTACTTGTTGTCACAGACCACAGTGTGAGTTATGGGTACTTGGTAGCCTTGAAGAGATGTTCTGACAACACAACATACGTGACAGTCCCCTAAACTGGTGTAATTCCATGAGATCATTTACAAAATTTGTTTTCATAAAATTCAAGTCTTCCCCACAAGAGGACTTCTCTAGGGCAGCAGATAGTCTTGAATAGGAACAGTCTACATTTTATAGGATCTCTCCTCTTCTGAGCACATTTTGCAAAAAGAGGGATGATGATAGGCAGACCTTATTGCCTCATTCTTCCCACTCTATTAACATTTCAAATTTTAAACAATAGTATACAAGGTGGCTGCCCGTGGTCCCCTAACCAAGAGGTCTCTTCCAGTCCTGTGTGCCTACCAAACAGCCCCACTTCACTATGAAACTCAGATTCCTCCTTCTGTTAAATATAATTCTCCAGGGCCTCCTTCATGGTATTTTTCCTGAAACTGGACAATCCTAGCCTCATTATACTAGGGAGAAAGCTCAACTTTGACTCATCTGGATTGAAGAGCCTAATATACCAATGAGGAAAATCAGTCCTTGTTGTTTAAAAATATGGTCTTTTCACCCCAAAGTTCTTTTTAAGCTTCCTGTGTCAGCCTGCTTGGTCACAGAGGGCTCTAAGAGATTGGACCTTAAATCCATCACTAGTCTGTATATGCCCAATATTGCCCATCCTGCATTATTCATATTTTTTTAGGGGTTGGACAGGAAAGGACATGGGAAAGTTAAAAAAACAACTTCTGCCTTTGGGAAGAAAACAAGAAACTTCTGTCTATATGGCTCTTTTGACAGGACCTTTAAATGGTGGTTAATGGTGCTCAAAAGTTTGGGAGTTTTAAAAGCAGAAATGAATTAGTAAAGCAGTGCCTGTGAAGCAGCCAAAGATCTAGGTTAATGAATGCTATCATAACAATGTCACATATTTCTTACTCTATACATGTGTGGTATGATATACAATCAATCATAATAATAACTAAACAGAAATCACCATATGTCCACTGTGTTTATTCCAACTTTTGAACCATAGGCTGTGGAGTGCCACTATACTGGAATAAACACTTCTCAAATAAAAATACAACACGCTGTTCTCTTTTCTTTTAAATCAAGTACTATTCTAATTTCCTTCAACTTAAAATTAGCACCGGATTTGCATCTCTCAAATCAGTGGGATTTCATAGATTTCATAGACATTAGGGCTGGAAGGTACTTCGGAAGATTATCGAGTCCAGCCCCCTGCCCAAAGGGCAGGAAGTCAGCCGGGTTCACAGGATCCCAGCAAGATGAGCATCCAGTTTGCTCATGAAGGTGTTCAATGTGGGCACCTGAACCACCTCCAGTGGCAGGCTGTTCCAGACCTTGAGGGCTTGGACAGTAAAGAAATTCTTCCTTATGTCCAGCCTGAAACGGTCTTGTAGTAGTTTATGACCATTCGACCTAGTCATCATCCCTTGGGGCGCTCTGGTGAACAAACGTTCCCCCAGATACTGGTGGTCACCCCTGATAAACTTGTAGGTGGCCATCAGATCACCCCGAGCCTGCGCTTTTCCAGGCTAAAGAGCCCCAGGGCTCTCAGCCTGTCATCGTAGGGTCTGCTTCCCTGACCTCTGATCATGCGCGTGGCTCTTCTCTGGACTCTCTCAAGCTTCTCCACATCCTTTTTGAATTGTGGAGCCCAAAACTGGACGCAGTACTCTAGCTGCGGCCTCACTAAGGTCGAGTACAAGGGGAGAATGACATCCTGGGATTTGCTTGAGAAGCATCTATGGATGCAAGCCAGCGTTTTGGTCGCTTTACTAGCCGCAGCATCGCACTGCAGGCTCATGTTCATCTTGTGGTCAATGATGACCCCCAAGTCTCTTTCTTCCATAGTGTTGGCCAACATAGCACTGCCGAGCCTATAAGGATGCTGCGGGTTTTTCTTCCCAAGGTGGAGAACCTTGCATTTATCGGCATTGAACACCATCAGATTCTCATCCACCCACTTGCTGAGCCTGTCCAGGTCAGCCTGGATCACCCGCCTGTCTTCTGGTGTGGATGCTTTTCCCCAAAGTTTGGTGTCATCAGCGAACTTGGCCAGACCGCTTCTGACTCCAGTGTCCACATCATTAATGAAGATGTTGAACAGTATGGGTCCAAGGACAGAGCCTTGGGGAACACCACTGGTCACAGGACACCACGATGAATGACTTCCATCAATTTCTACCCTCTGGGTCCGGCCCCGGAGCCAGTTTTCCAGCCAGTGGATCGTGGAGGACCCAAGGCGACAATTGGCCAGTTTCTCTAAGAGGTGATTACAGGAAACCAGGTCAAAGGGTTTTTTGAAGTCAAGATATATGACATCAATCTCTTCTCCCTTGTCCAGGTGATAGGTCACCTGGTCGTAGAAGGAAATGAGATTGGTCAAGCAAGACCTACCCGCAACAAACCCGTGCTGGCTATCCCTTAAGATGTTGTCGTCGGCCAGTCCGTTAAGGATGGCCTCTTTGATAAACTTTTCTAAGATCTTCCCCAGGATAGAAGTCAGGCTAATGGGCCTATAGTTAGCCGGATCCACTTTCCTCCCTTTCTTGAAGATAGGCACCACATTGGCCTTCTTCCAGTCTTCAGGCAGTACACCAGAGCGCCAAGAGTTTTCAAAGATCTGCGTTAGAGGCTGGGCTATGATGCTCGCCAGCTCCTTGAGTACCCTGGGGTGAAGATTGTCAGGGCCGGCTGACTTGAAGGTATCCAGCTTCTCAAGATGTTCCTTCACGAAGTCAGCATCAATGGAGGGCAGGGGATCACCAAAACTCCCCTGGATCACCAGGGGAGTTTTGCTTGGTTGTATAACAGGGAGCCAGAGGCTTCTGTTACTTTAAGGGAGCAGCTGCAGCAGAGATGTCCCCCAGTAGGGAAAACAGGGTGTTACAGGCTAGCTGCAGGGGAGCAGGCACCCAGGGACCCACAGGCTGCAAGTGTCTATTGCAGGACTAGCTGCCTAGCAGAAGGGAAGTAGGGCAGAGCCCTGGGTAGGCAGCAAGAGTGCTGGCACTAAGATGCCCTGGAGGTTGAGGGGGCACACCTATGGCCAGTCAGGGGAGCACCTGACTGGAAGGGGATACAAGCCTGAGCTCCTGAGGCAGACAGGCAGTGCAGCCCTGCACTCTGCAGAGAGAGGAGCTCCTGCTAGTTCAGGCTGGTGGACAGTGAGAGTTGCAGGCCTTGACAAGTACTCCCAGGGCTGAGAGGGCCAGCGAGTGGGGAGGTGGCTTGGCTCAACTAGTATGATGACCCAGAGCAGGGGGGGAAATTCAGTTGAAACCAGTTGCTTGACATTTCATTCTAGAGGACTGGGTGTGGCTGATAGGGAAGGAAAGGAGACCACAGGGATATCTGAAGGGCATATGAGGTTTTGAGCCTGCCAGGGGCAAGATGCGAGGCAAAGGCAAACTGAGGCCAAGAAAGCTGGAGCCTGGGCCCAGGGGAGGCAATGCAGGTGGCCTGAGGCAGAGAGGGCCACAGCCAGAGCCCAGGGGGGAAATGCAGTCAGCCAGGGGCTGTCAAGAGGTGGAGACTGAAAGGCCAGGCCAGAGCCAGTGGCCCTAGGCTACCAGTCAACAGCCAGAGTAACCTGTAGACTAAGGCTAAGACGGCCAAAGCCTATACAAGGGAGTATACAAACGAGTGACATCTGCAAGGCATGGGTGTGGCTGGAGGAGTAGAAGGAGACCACAAATAGCCTTTAAGGCAACTGGTGCCCTGGGGCATGGATGGGGCCAGGAAAGCCCCACTTCAGTCTTGAAGGGCAGGACTGGGATCAGCTGGATCTAGGAGGGACCTGCTGGCCACAGGTTAGACAAAAGCTCTCTCAGGGACCCTCAGGCAGCCTCCCCTTTTACAATATTTTTTAAAATAAATTCCATCAAAGCATGGTAGGTGAGAGGAAAGGGAGAGTACCTGAGAGGCCAGAGGGGGGCAGGAGCCACGTGGCTACCAGGGGGCATCACAGCTGCCCCTGCAACCCAGTCCTGTCACAGGCGGGATATGACCCGTGATGTATTTGTTTATATATCTTGTTTAACTCTTCCAACATGTGAAAGTGAAAAGTGCGTTGTCTGAAAACATTAAAACCTGAAAAATAAGTAAGAAATGCTTCCTCTGAAATAACGTGGTGTAACTACAGGTCAAGTTACTTTGTTTTCTAAGTTTTCAGAATACTTGAGATACGAGTTCCCTTAATTCTTTTCCAAATTTAGTGCTGCTTTCTTTTTCAGAGTTGTTTATATGAAGCAGAGCCAAGTTTCCCACTTGGTTGGTTTGGCTACACTGCAATATCAGCCTTAACAGAATCAAAAGTGTTCAGGAACCTAACTTCTGCAATAATGTTTATACCAAGGGAATGTGAGATTAGATCATCTCTAGTCCAAACTGAATTTACAAACAGGAAAAAAAAAACAACACTGCAGCAATAGAAGCTGAGGATTTGGGTTTGGAATTGTTTTGCTGTTGTTTTTTTAGGGGTTTTCTGCACAATTTGGATGACCATATTCAGCACAGATGGATATTTTCTTTCAATTAAGGTTTACATCACTATTTCGAAGAAACTATGAAACTGCTGCATAACTCCTCTCAGGATTCATTTCACAAGGCAAAGCTTGCATTTATTCTTTTGCTTTATACAAATCTTGAAGGGAAGCAACAATAAATCTTTAACAAATGTTGCATTATAAACAGGAAACCTAGACCAGTGACCCCCTTGAGACAGGGGGAGGTTTAAAATTCAGAACTAATGAAAATTGGTTTCTTTTCTTTCCTTCTTTATGTTCTCTTATATTTCTAACATCAGCAGTTTGTTATTCTCAAAGGACCAAATAATAGGCTCTTGGAATTCTTGGGTTTTTTAATCCAAATCTCCCTTATTCTTTCCATCAGCCACTATCATTTTGGTTAGGCTTCAGGAATAAGCAATAAGAATGGACACTGAAAAGTTTTCTTTGGTGGTCTCAGAACTCTTCCTGATTCTCAATATATCTTCATCTTCTCTTTTTTTGAAGCAATACTTGCTGTGAGAAGTCACTCCATATGCTTAATATATCAGCGCAGTATATTTTGGCTAACTACCCTACTTGGCCTTGTCAGTCTGTGGTTTTGTTTTTGGTCTGTTTTTTTTTTTTTTTTTTTAAAGCAAATGTAAACAGGATATTTTAAGTGCAATTCATAAGTGAGGGACACTCAGGAAAAAAAAAAACCCAACAAAACAACCCACCCTGTCAGTAATTCAAAAAACTAGGGGAGAGCAGGGGAAGAGCATGTATTTTTACCAAGGTTAGCTATATAATCAAATATTTGAATGCAATTTTGGGAGTTTAATACAAGGGAATGTAGTAAAATTAACAACTTGTACAGCACTTCAAAATCAAGCACACTTTGTTCAGTTAAGTTCATTGCTTCGTCATTCGTTGCACTTGCAAAACCCAGTTGACTTTCAGTCTGTCACTTCACCTCTTTCCAATATATCTTTAAGATCATAACATGTCCTACTTAGGTTTAAGTTTTCTTACTTTGTGCAGATGTATTAAGGGAAACAAGACCACACATGTAGACTGTCTCCACAGACACAGTATACTTATACAAGAAATGTGCCAAATAGTAGCCTATTTTGCATGCCCACAGGCATTGCTCAGATCCTAAGGACATACTGCAAGTTGGCTTAAGAGCCAAGACTATCTGCATATCTACTATCACCTGGAAACAGGAACTTGCTTCTAGTTATTCCTCTTCTGTGTACCCCCTATACCACTCTTGCATCCTCCATTTGCTCTGCATGGTAGAATCATTCAGTGCATCTCCAGTGTTGCCATTACACACTCATAGTAAGAACAGCCAGAATTGAGTCACTAGAGCTTAAAGATATTATCAAGATTCTTCCTATGTGGTGAAGGCATGTCCAATTGCATTAGCTTTCTCTATACAGCATAGCTTTTGAGTCATTTTTTTTCTAATGAAGTCCCAATGAAGGTCGGTGGGACTTGTGCTCCTAAATCATTTAGGTACCTTTGAATATCCCAAAAATCATGTAATGTCATATGAGGTGATCAAGACCTGGCATGACATAATGCATGATTCTGTGGATCTGGGGCAAAATTCCTCTCATCTCACCATATTCCCAGACCTTTAAATCCATACTGTGAGGCCTGGCATGGCCACAACATGCCACACATTCAAAATACAGCACAATTCAAACCAGCCACAAAGATGTTCCACATTTAACACCTTTGTGACTGGCTTGCTATTTTTATTGCACAATAAATTAGTTGAACATGTGTCAAGTTATAATTTATTGCTCAGTTGACATGTTAACAGTGTAATAAATATAATGTCTTCTGGGGCCCAAGTGCTAAATTTTCATGTTATCCCCTAGCATATTTATAGTCTCTCTCATAGCATGCTGAGAGAATAGCCATAAGTATCAACAAAACAAAAACAAAAAACAGAGCTCATGTAATAGCTCAAATTCACCCTAATTACCTTTAAGTTAATCCTTAGTCTGTCTAGATGGAAAAAAAGACCTATTATCTCATATTTCCTCAATACTATTATTTTGTAATATTATATTATGTAAAAAGCTCCTCTATCTCCATGCACACACATCAGAAAAACTCCATTCTTAACACTAACAATGAAATATACTTGTATATCAATGAGTGACTTCTGGTGAAGGATCAAGGATAGTCTTGTGGCCAAAGAACAAAAGGCAAGTACAGATCTCAGACTGATGGAGATTCTTTGCTCTTAGAGCACCATAAATGAGAATGGAATTTAGTCTTAGTGCATTTAAAAAGGAATTTAGTGCTTGAGAAAGATACCACAGTAAGAGCATTGGTCTTTCCATAAATCCTTGTATTCAGAAAATTTCAGCAACATAAATAATTAGCTGTATAAACTTCCTCAAACTTTCATGCCACTGTGATCCAGTTCTGATGTGGAACAACAATATCTAGGGATGAAAGAGCAAAACTACATCAACTCTTCTTAATTTCACTGGGTATTTTGTGAGTTACATCTACTGAATTTCCTTAAAGTAACCAGAAAACCTGTGAAAGCCATTAATTCAAGGGATATCCTCTGTAATAATGTCTACCATCTTCCAGTCCTCTGGGATAAATTCTATAGTAAAAGTTGGAAAGTTATCTATTATTGCTTTCCTATTTTCTGTACTCTTTGCTATGCAATACATACAGTACGTCATCTGGAAATTGTGTCTACTTAATGGTTTTTCCTAAGCATTTCTCAAAGGAATACAAACAGTTCTTCTTTTTGTTATCATTAGAAACATGGCCCATATAAAGTAATCTTCATTTATATAAAAAAATATTTCTATAGAACTCTTAACCCCAACTTACGTCTTATTATGAAAAAATGGTGACAAACAGAAATGGCTTTGTTCTTACCTATGGCTCTTAACTGGGGAACCCTGTGCTGAGGTAAATCACACTAGAGCAGTCCTTGTTTTACATCAGTGTTCACACAGTACATTGCAGAGTATAACAGTGCACTAATGCAGCAAATGTCAGTAGTCCAGGCAAATCCTTGTATTGATTTTGCACTGGGCTAATTCCAGTGACATATGGAATAGAGTGAGTGAAATCTGTACCAAACTCCAAATCATTATATTCCTCTTCACATTTCAAAATATTAAGAAATCCTTGGACTGTTAGCCAATATGCTCTTCTGAAATAGTATATAAAAAGGGATTTTTATCCTGCATTGGGTTTTTTTGCTGATATTTTTCCATTTACAACCATGGCATGGTGCTTCACAAAAAAAAATAAACCCATTCTTTTAGCTATGGAATAATCTTTGATTTCATAGGCAATACAAAAGAAGTGTGTAATATTTACATAAATTTGTCCCCTCCACTGCCTTTTAATCCCCATTCACAACAGAGAAAGAACAGAGAAAAGGAAAGAAAGTGGCAGTTTCTATTCAAGTTCTTTGTCTTCCATTTAACCCATGCTTAGTAATTTATACAGTATCTCTAATTCCACAAAATCTGTTTGGCTATTTTTTTTATGTTAGATTAAATTTTACACTGAATTACATAGGAGTTATTGTACGAATTTCAATGGGGTTGCAAATAATGTAAAACCGATGGCAGAATCTACCCCTCCTGTTTTTGTACGTAACTTTATGAGCACTTCACATTTTAGTGAGAACAAGAAGCTTCAGGTCTCTTAGCTGCAGGTAGCACTACACTAAACTAGAAGAGTGATGCAACAATCTGCACATGGGTTAGAAAAAATAAATAATTATGGAAGACCTAAATCAGAAAAGATAACACATTTTGCCAAAGTTACAGTGGCTGACTGATCTGAAACTCAACATTTTGATTTCTATGAACAATGAAACATGGTCAAACTATTTCTGCTGTGCAAATTCTAGGCAGCCTAAGGGAGAATTTTAGAGGTAACTAGGAAAGCCCAGTACACTTATATATCCCCCTGACCCTAATATAGGGGGAACATTCCTTATGCTAGTGGGATACCCAGGGTAAGAGACAAGAAAGAGCTGGAAATAAAACTCTGGAGTTCCTTAAAGTTACACATATCAAGTGCACTAGCTGCAAGTTCCAAAACTAGGCACAAAGAGGATGGTTGGTGTCTTCCTTTCAACTCCTAAAGCCCTGCTTAGACATCTTATTTCTGTAAAAGATCTGGGGCAGCAAGAAGCATGTTTCTTTGCATCTCAGTCTTCTTTATGTAGTTTTCTCCCATAGTGATTCATCTAGTCTCTGAATACGTGCATACTCTCAGATATGCATCACTCCACACACACTAGCCTGATGTGGGATACTTTTTCCAGCATCTCTGTAGTCCCTTGTCCTCCAAGGGACAGATGGGTGACCCCTCTTGTTTGTGCATGTAACATTTGTATCTGACAAGTGCATAAAGATAGCTCTGAAACCATTACAGTGTATCAGCCTCAGCTGTAGCAGGGAAGAACCAGTAAACACCAGGAAAACATTGACCTTACTGCCCAGTTCTAAATTCACATGACTGGGGCATAGCACTTAAGATAACAACTGAAAAAAAAAATGTGCGTATTAACTCTTTGGCAACAGGCTTCAAATATTGTCACTGTAAATGAAGATCTGCTGTTAAGTGTGACAGTGTGCATGTGCAGACAAGGTTCCTTGGGTGAATTTGATATCTTTTATTAGACCAACCCAAATGGTTGGAGAATAGTTATTAAGCAAGCTTTCGGGTTCAAAAACCCTTCGTCAGGCTGAGGACGCTGCAGCAGTTGCTGCTGCTGAAGCTTCCTTAGCCTGACGAAGGGTTTTTGAACCCGAAAGCTTGCTTAATAACTATTCTCCAACCATTTGGGTTGGTCTAATAAAAGATATCAAATTCACCCAAGGAACCTTGTCTGCCTATGTCCTTAGACCAACACGGCTACAACCTAAACCCCTGCAACAGTGTGCATGTGGCACTTTTTTACTCAAGAATTCTGCTCCCTGCCTGCATTCAGTCCCATCTACTCTCTTTAGTGAGAACAAGCTACATTGCTCTGTGCTCTACGTAGCACTACAGAGCAAGCATATGGAATACAAATACACCGATTTGCATAATGTACATTACTGCTGGAAATATGGGAAGGAAGGATTCCCATTTACTTTTAATATTCCATGATTACCAAGAGGTAGTTAACCATGTTTGTCAGGTGCCTTAATTTCTGCCTGACTTCAGACTAAGTAGGCTGTTGCCTACAAAAGTTCCTGCCTCTTTGAATCAGTTAAGAAGGGGAGATCAAGGATTTTGTAAAGGAGGGCCTGGGGGCAGTGACCAGCAATGCAGAGGTGGCTGCACCCTAGCTCTCCACTTCTACCCCACCACTGAGACAGGCTGACCATACTGTGGGAGCAGAAATCGGGGAGTTTTTAGTCCCCAAATCAGGTAAAGATCCCTCCCACACAGTCTTGGCACCCCCTAGTCTCCAGCTGACACTGGAGTGGAGGAGCTCCACAACTGCTCCCCAACTGCTCTAGCTGGGCTGGCTTCCCCCTTTCCCTCCTAATCCTCTCCCTTCCCCTCCCACTTCTCCTATAAAGATCACTGCAGATATATATTGCTTTACTACACTAATATCCATGAGACAATGACTCAGAAACCTTCTAATATAAGGATATTATATTAATACAAATAAAGCCCTCATCCTACAACAACAATTCAGCAAATATTATATATGAGGGGGAGAGAGAGAGAAAGACATTGTGCATCCCTGGGGCCTGACTGTCAGTTATGCTAAGTTTGCTCTAGAAGTGAAATGGGCACAGTTTACACTTATAAACAATTTAATGTCCTACAGTGTAAAGCAGCCATAATGTAATTTCAATAGGGTCCCTTGGCTCCACTGTATATTCCTTTTCCATGAATGCATTTCTTCTTTTTAAAAAAAAAAAAATAGCAGCAGAAATACATTATTGTGCAATAACTTTTAATTTTATTCCACATAAAATAACAATTGAAATTTAAAAAAGAAAAAAAGATCACACACAAAAGAAAGCTCCTATCTCATATGACTATAAGACATTTAGGGTCAGATCATACTGCATTTTAGGATATTTCAGTGGTATTTATGTATCCAAGTGTGATCCTATTCCAACCTTTTCAAGACCATTAATATATATATTTTGTAGCATGCCTTCATCTTACCCTTCAGATTAGGTAAAAAAATAACAACAGTGAGGAGGAAAAAGAACAAATCACCATTTATAGTAACAATTTTTCAGGGACTTGAACAGGATGAAATAGGACTGCATTTATGCAATGAAATAGGATCTCATCCTTAGTATATTTTTTTATTTCTATATACATTGAATATTAGTAAAGTCACTGAATATTACAGCAAGTCATAATGGGCAGTATTTCATATATGCAACATGAAATAAAGCGGAAAATAACACACCCACTTTACTAAACTAAATTTAACCATGATAGTTACCATGGTACCATTAAATCATGGTATTGCTCAACAGAGCTCTGCCTTTTTTGGCCCAATGTGTTATTTAAGCCTATTATACATGTGTGTAGTTTAGCCCTGATAAACCAAACCCAAAAGACTGATTTAAGTCTACCTAAATGACAGCTTTGAACCCAAGCAGATATTTTACTACACTACATATTTCAGTGCTGAAGAATTTAAGACCTAACATTCTTTGCACTACTTATTTCATCCCTGTACTCAGGGCTCATGCATTTTTCTTTGCTGTGTTTGTTCCCTTGGTCCAACACAGCTGGGAGTTTGTATATCACAAAATAAGTAGGGTCATCTATATATGTAGATATAGGGACTCCACCTGGGGTTAATATTTTGGCACAGGAGACAATCTGGTGCTGAAAGAAATATTCCTACATGAGAATTTTACCCAAAGGAAAAAAGAAGCTTTGAGTATGAACAGGTTTTTTTGAGAAATGTATTGAATATACTCCTGAATTTGTTATGTGGGCAAAGGGTGTTGTGTTAATGAGTACCGTATTAAATCATAAGCTGGTCTTGAATAGCACTGTTGTATTTATAATTGCCTTTAAAGCTACTGATGCATTTTTACTGCATGTAGGGGCACTTCATTTAGTTTGTCAGAGCACTGTTAACGTTTATTAATACACACTATTCTTTTCTTGCATTTATTCTGTTCATTTCATATCTTGATGCATGTTTCATATGAAGTAAAGAATAAATACATTTTTTATCAATTTGTTGGCCTTGGCATACTGCATCCAGGTCATCAACTGCAACATTTTGTCCAAGAGAACACTTCATTTTCCAAGGGCTTCTGTTAGCCAAAGACTATTCTCATTCCCACTATGTATGTCCAAGAAAGTAGAAAAAAAACTGAGACGTATATAGTTTTGGAGTGATGGACCCAAGTAGGAAGAATGCAAGAGTTTTTTTGAACTGTTGGATATGGGCATCCTTAGAAAAGGAGAACAGGCAACACAAGCCCTATCCAAAATGAATGCTGGAATAGTAAACTCAGCTGATCTAAATTTGCCAAGGTAGCTCACTTGTAAAACACTAGAAAACCTGGAAAAGTAACTTTCTCAGGGATACACCAGAACTTAGCCCTCCACTTCTAGTTTCTAGGCTTGCATAGGATAGTGCAACACCAACTACTTTGCAGTGTGCAACCTGATTATGATGCCCTTGTGTTTGAAACAGCTTTTACTTGGTAATCAAAAATTTTTTTAATCGGATTTCTGGCTATATCATTCCAGGAAGTTCTTACAATGCAAAACCACAGTAAGGAATGCTTAGGCTATAAGCTTTATTCTCATGCGTTAAAAAACAAAACAAAACAAAAAAACCATTGTAAGAACTTCAGGCTTCAGAGTATTTAAAACGGTAAAAGTGGTGAGAGATATTCACCTCCAGGCAGATGTGGTCAATAACTCAGGTTCTCAGATGAATAGAAATATAGTCCTTTGTAAAAGTCACTTTCTTCTCACTTTTTTTCCTAATTTTAGAAGGATATTTATGAGTTAAATTATTTTAAAACAACTTTATATTGCTAATAAAACACCCTCTATGTTACTGCTAAAATACTAATATTACTAATTCTATATTTTATTAAGAAAAAACTTACAAAAAGTGAAATACTTTAAAAATACAATTTACTTCTTAGGATTTAAAAAAACAAACAAACAAACAAACAGACCAACTTTTCTATTCATCAGTTTGGACAGTGAAAATGAACAGCAATCAGAGGTTTAAAAACTGTACAATGGATCTGTGATTCCACTCACCAGTCTCCTTGTGGAAGTGAGGACACAGCTACTGGTAGATTTGATACAGATGAACTGCAAAGGAGACTTACTGCCTTTTTATGGATATGTACAAACAGCTTTAAATAAAGCAAGCGAGTTTAGAAATACCAGGAATATTATTTATTATTGTATTACCATGGTGAGTAGAAGACCTATCCATTCTTGACCTCCTTTTTTTAGCTGGAGAGCATTCTGGATGACAAAAGGGCTTTGGAGCAGGAATCTGAAAATGAAGCTCTGTCTCCACTTAAAAGATAAGAAAGGAATGGAAGATCCATCTACCCTGGCCCTCTCCCATCTCCAAAAGCACAACTGTAAATGGTCTGACTAGTTATTTCCTCTCCGTTCGCTAATTTGGGATTCAATCTTTTCTGTGCTGTGATGGCATTTTCCCACTATTTATCTACCAGTCTCTTCCTGCAAGAAAGATGAGCCCAGATTTATAATTAATGTTGCTTTACAATGATCCAGTCCCTTTACAGCACTTTATTAAAATACAATGAGTGCAAAGGAAACAAAAATAACCCCAGGAGATTACCTGGGGCAAGGCAGTCTTCACCTCCAAAGCTCACAGAACTAGTCCAACAGCCTCTGACAACCCTCCAGTACAGGAACAATCCTCAGGGAAGATCAGAAGGGACACAACAAGACAGCAGTGCTCTTTCACTGTTTTGGATTTCTGCACAGCTCTGAGGGGAAATGTCACAGTGCACTTAAGATGGCAGTCCCTGGGACTCTGCATTGCTTCCATAATATGAGAAGCCCAGACATACCCCTAAGTCACTTGTTTTACTGCAGCTGGGCTTTAGCTATTAGGACCATCCGTAGATGAAACGAGAGGCATGTGTACACTACACTTAAAGCAGGCTAAATGCTTTTACACTGCTTTAATGGTGCCAGTGTTTGCACGCCTCAGTGGCATATTGCGCATTAATTCCAGCCACTGTAGGAAATTCAGCAGCATAATACGCCTTAAATGACTTGGGGTGCAGCAAACTAAAATTGCTTTGAAGAGTTTTAGTTTGCTGCCCCTACACAGCCATGCAGCGAAACACTGGGCTCTGTGCAGCTACAAAGCCCTGCAGGCAGCCTCACAGCAGCCGGGGAAAGCATCTTTGCCCAAGAAAAGCAATGAGCCTGATCTCCCCTCCACCACCCCCGTTCCATCCCCCAACACCTCCAGAGCCTGCATGCCTGCATGCAGGGGCTCAGTGCTCCCCTCCATGGCTGCAGTGTCCCCCGGGACCACCCAAGCCAGGTGCATGCAGGGGGGGGGGGGACGACGGGGAAGCGAAAGGTGTGTGTGCAGCTGGAGGGTGTGTGGGCCGGGAGCGGTCCGAGGCTTTCGGGGGCACGCGGCAGGCTGTGGCCAGCAGCCCTGGCACGTAGGTCGGGGAATTCGGCATGGCGGATTAGAATTAGGCACGGACGCGTAGAGGTTGATTAAAGATTATTTTACTTACACAATAGATGGTCGCGGTGCAGGTAGGAAAACTTGCTTGCGTTGCAGTTACAGATAGGAAAGAAGAAGAGTGGACAAGAGTTCTAACTGCGAACTCTGGTCCAAGGCCGGCTGAGAGCTCTAGAACCGCGAGCCCGTCGAATTAACCAGATGAAATAACCCGAGAAGAGCTCTGGATACCACGATGAGTCCGAAAGGTGACTCTCCACAAGCGCGCAGGGAAGGGTACGTCGAGGGATCAGGCAGAGACGGGGAGAGGCTAGAGGTTGATCAGGCCCCTATATCCTTCTTAAGGCACACGCTGGGTTTGTTAAGCTCCACAGCACGCTTAGAGTTCTTCACGAGATATGAAGTCCTCCTTCTCCTCCTCCAACTTGGGCGGAAACCGCTCAAGCCTCTTATACGGCTAGCAAGCCAATCGCTAGCCGCCACGTGGGAATAATTTAGAAACAGCCAATAGTGGGACACAAATTTACATACGGGTGGCAGGAACTCCTTTGCACCGGGGTTGTCTCTATGCAACTGAGAATTGCACCATGCAAAGAAAGCTCCTTGTGGCGGGAAATAATTCTGCAGTGCCGAAGCGCACACAAAATCATACCCTTTGGGTCATGACAGAGGGAAGCACTAGCCCCGCCCCCCCCCCCCCCCCCCTGCAGCCCAGGGACCACTCCGTCCACCAGCAGCTCACCCTCCCCGCTGGAGAGGCAGGTAAGTCAGCAGGGGGTGTGGACAACACAGGGGTTTACTCAGCCCTAAATTGAAGTGGTGTTTTTTAAGACCCACTGCTTTAATTTAGGGCCCCTGTTTCTTCTACAGATACCTTAGGTCTTCCTTGCCGTACCAAGAGGAAAAGAGTATTTTTACAGAAAAATCATTGTTTCCCCAGGCTTTGATTGTTTAATGTTACTTAGCAGGACTGCAAGAACATTATGGAATTTTTCAGTGAGATTTTGGTACAGCCTGTAGTTATCATTACATTTGCTCTGATGAATGGCGAATGAGCCTCCCAGTTGACTCATATGCTGCTGTCTCAATATTACAATGCCACTTCCTTTAAAATATGATAGGTTGTCTCATTTCCTATACATTCATCTTCCATGCTCAGAATAATGAATCCTAGTAACAAGCACTAAAACTGTTTAAAAACAGAATAATCATTAAAAAGGTTTGGAGGAGACCTAGAAAAACAGCAAGTGACTTTTTAAGACTAAGGGATTCATTCACAGAACTTATCTGAAACGACATTAGCAGTTAAAAATTCCCACAATAACTCCACATACCAAAGCTTTCCATGTAAACTTACAAAAATGTCAGAGAACACTGATTGGCATGTCATTCTCTGGCAGGAAGCAATATTCAGCTATTTAACCCGTTGATGATTCTCACTAATACTGCAAAGTTGAAAAGTTTTAAAAATCTGCTCGTCTCAGCCTGGGCCCACCACTCCCCCCCCCCGCACCACGGCAGCCCAGCTTCTCTCTACCCCGGGGCCCGATCCTTCCCCACATCAGGCCCTGGCCCACTCCTCCCCTCCCCCCACTGCTGCAGTGGGGAGGTGGGAACAGGGAGCAGCAGGAGGGAAGTGGGGGGAACCCCCATGGGGCTCTATCTCTGCATGCTCTCCCTCCCCATAATTCTTGACAGGCAATTGGCTAGTATTGTTTATACCATGTCTTGAATTGTTTAATTACTAAATCATAGCCCGTGTGTAGACTAAACAAGAGGTGTGGGTGCACCACACTTTAAAGTGGGCTAAATGCTTTTGCACCACATTAATGGTATCGGTATTTGCACGTTTTGGCAGCATATTACACATTAATTCCAACCACTGTAGGAAATTTGGCGGCGTAACATGCCTTAAGTGATTTGGGACGCAGCAAACTAAAAAACTCCTTTGAGGAGTTTTAGTTTGCTGCCCCTACAGCTGCAGAGTGAAGCACCAGGCTCCATGCAGCTACATGACCCTGCAGGAAGCCCTGCAGGCAGCCTGGCAGCAGCCCGGGAAAGCAGCTCTGTCCAAGACAAGCAGTGAACCTGATCTCCCCTCCCCACCCGAGTCTGCCTGCCTGCCTGAGCTGTGCAGGGGCCTGATGCTTCCCTCCATGGTTGCGGTGCCCCCCAGGACCGCCTGAGCCGGGTGCTGCCTGGGGGAGGGGGGAAGGAGGGGCTGCCGCAGAGGGAAGCACCAGCCCCCCCCTGAAGCCGAGGGACCACTCCACCTGCCAGCAGCTTGCCATTCCCTCCCCACCAGAGAGGCAGGTAAGTCAGTGGGGTATGTGCATGACATGGGGGTTTAATCAGCCCTAAATTGAAGTGGTGTTTTTTAAAACCAACTGCTTCAATTTAGGACCCCCATCTTGTCTACACATGCCCATAGAAATTAGAGATGAAAAAGACCTGTGTTATAACCTAGTCCTTCTCCCAGTTTTTGCAGAATTCTTCTATGCAAAAAACTTATGCTGAGCCCGCGTAAGTGTATGTTGTCAGCACCCTGCACCTCAATTTGATTGTGACCCCATTTATATCCATCCAAAAGTAAATTGTGTTAACAAGCTGTGAACAAATTTCAGCCTAAACTAGACTTTCTTCCATGTTGACTTCCTTCAGAATGCTTTGTCCATCTGTAAAAGGAAGGATGAAAGCAGTAGTCACCAACTCCTTTTATATCCTTTGGTTGGACTTACAAGACTGATTTATCAGAGATGCATAGCAGATGAACTCTGTATTTCTGTGGAAAATCCTGCTGATACGGCCTAGAGTAGTCCGAAATCCAACAATTCTGGCTTTTAATATGGCCTATAAGAGACTCTTCCATTCCATTATAAAAATCATTTAAAAATCTTCTCTATAGTCCCTATATACACACCACAAACTTATCTCTTTCTGTTATTTATACAGTAGCTATAACTGGTTGTAACACACTAAACTGTTTCATTGCACCTTCAAATATTTCTAGGTAGGGACCTACCCAAATTGCAATTTTGTGGTGTGACAGGGGGCAAGCTCAGGGCTGCCCCTCATGCCAGCCTGCCCACCTGTCTCTAGGGCAGTCCACCCAGTCTCACTTGGCACCACTTTGTTGTTTCCATAAAGTGGTAAATGCAGGAGACTGTCCATTACATGCCCTGATGCCAAGGAGCTATCTGCAGCTCCGACCTCCCCTACACCACAGCCCATGCCTCTCAGATGGCATCCACATGATGTTGTTATCATAACCCACACAATGGCTGATCCTCCAGGGTGTCACAGGGACTCTCCCTCCCTCTCTGGAGCAGCAGGTCAATGCGCTTGCCCGTTCTTTCAACCCACTCTTGGCCTTCTTGCAGCAGAGGACTTATTGGGGTCAGGACTCACCGCTAACTCTCTGGCTGAGCCCCTGGCCCAAACTATGGCCTCAGGCATCCATAGCCATGCCTTGGCCTCTTCCCCATACCTGGGATTCCTGCTATGCCCCTTCCAGGGCCTCTACACCATGCCCCACCCTGGGGTCTTCTCTTCACAATGTTACTCACAGGGCTAGCCCTTGTGTCACCCTTCAGGCTTACTCCCAGTTCGGCCCTACTCAACGTGCCCCTGGGACTGCCCTTCAGGCCTACTCCCATTCAGCCCTACTCTGTGCAGGGCCACGCTCTACACTCCCCATACTACCCACTCTGGGGTCTCCAGGATCTCTCATCTCTGCTGGGCTCAGGTGGCACTCTGCTTGCCATGCCTGGTCCCACTACCCCCACAACTGTGTCCAAAGCCTCCCCGAAGGCAGGGGCTGGGGTTAAGGTGCCCCTCCTTGCCTTTCACCAGGGAGGTAACTGGTTTGGCATTTCCTGGGGGCTCCCATGCCACTAGGAGCCCCACTAGGCCACCCTTCCCTGGCAGAGTGCAGTTTAGGACATGTCCAGGACCATAAGCCTCCTGCTCTTACCTTCCAGATGTTCCTGCTGCAGCTCAGCCAGATGATGTTTCTGCCTAGACTGGCAACAGCAACCTGCAGCCTTTATATCCCATGCTTTCAAAACAGCTGCCATCATCAGGCACCTGGTTGCTGCCCGACTCTGCCCTTAAAGTGGCAGGCATCCAAAGGTGCCCTATCACATGCAGGTTTTGCAGAAACTGCAAAGTCTGGGGTTGCCTGCAAAATATGCAGGACAAAACAAGTTTTTATTATATCTTCCTCTCCCAGGTGGGCCTCACAGCCTGCCTGGGAGGGAAAAGGTGCCAGCTGGTACAGTAGCACAAAGAGGGAAGCAGACATGATGATAGCTGCCCCTCCTTCCAACCCAGGACCTCTCCGCCAATCAGTACTGAGGGGCAGGGCCAAAGAGCAGCCAGTAGTCAAGATGGCAGCCACCATCTCATCCCTTGTAGAGGACTTTCCAGCAATCAGTGCTGAGGGGTGGGGCTGCTGCGAAATTCCCGTCAAATGGACTCTTCATGGCTGAACAAAGCTGCAAAAATGCCTTTTTCTTGCTACGAGTTATGTAGGTCCCTATTTATAGGGCACCGTGCATCTTAGCGAGTTTTAGCACACCACCCTTAAAGAGGCAGACAAAATTAGAAGGATCTTGTTTTGCAGTAACCAGATCAGTGAATACTTATCTGTATAAAGGAAAATTAATAAGTAGACCTGGACAGCAATTTTAACAAACTGTATTTTGACAAATGATTTATGGTTCCTTTATTACTTTAGCTCATTCAGACATATCCCAAATATGGTATAAGGTTTAAATGGCAGTTATGGTTGCAGTCAAGTCTAATAATATAAACCACCAATCAAAACTGCATGAAAAACAGGATCAGTTTTGATGAATTTCCCAGCCTGGAAAAAATTGGGGGGAAAACTGCAGTTACAATAAAGTCCTATTTCAAAGTGTTCTAATTGAAAAGGTTTGTTTTTTCATACCAAGATAACTTGTTTTTTTGACTTTAGTACATTTAGACTAATAAGGTTTTTAAATGTAAAGTTTGTATAGACAATCAAAATAAAACATTTCACTTGGCCCAAGCAGATCATCAATTCATGCAAATGTGAAAGTTAATTTTTTATCCTAATTTGGAATAGGGAATATTTTTGAAATCCCAGAAAAGACAACAGTGTCCCTACCAGCTTAGCTAATACCTTTTTAAAAGATGGCCACAAAATACTGCAGTCTTCGGTGCTGAATGTCAGAGCTAGTTGCCAGTGTCAATATAACCAGACAAGCACCACAGGCAAACACCTTGGGAGGCAAATTAAAGGGGGAAGGCAATGTGCAGTGTGCGCAGACCTTGTGCATGCTCGTTGGGGACCGCCTTGGGAGTCTTGGCATGTACAGACATGAGAAGGGGCTCTGTCTAGTGCCTGCCCTTGCCAGGTCTCACATATATTACAGGGGACGTCAGCAAAAATCCCTGTGCTAAATTCTGCTAGTTACTGAATTAATATTTAGGCACATAAGCAAGTTTCCACAGGGTAAGCAAGGGTGTACATTTATGGTGCATCAGCTACATAGAAGTAGCTGCCCATGCGTATGCACAGAATAGCTGATACACTATAGGTTCACAGGTTCATGTCAGAATAATCTGTTCGTATGCTTGTAAAAAAAGAAATTAAATCAGACTATTTCTGGAAGTTGCAATTTTTCAGATCAACCAAAAACCTTAGGTGCATCCAGATGAGTGTGTACATGTGTTTCCCTAGGGACAAATATCAGTAGCATATATTTGTGCCACTGCTAGCTGTCCCAGGGGAACACTCCTGCACACACATTCTGGCACAGGGCAAACTGCCCCAGGTGGGATAGAGAAAGCTGGGACCAACACCTACGCTGGCCCCAGCAGCCTTATCAGAGGTCCTGGGGGCCTCCCAGGGCTGCAGTTGCAGCAATCCAGATGCACAGAGCCTGGCTAGCAGCCAGAGCTTGGCTCTGACCAGCCAAGCTCTGGTTTCAGGTGGCACACACTGATGTCACTTGCTCCACCCCACTTTTTTTCAGCACACTTTTTTTTCTTTTTTCAATACTGGGATTTCCTAGTATCTAGCAGGCTCCACACTGCAATTTTGCATAATAGAGAACCAAATCACATGTGCAAGGTGCATTTTGCAGTGCCTCAAAAGCCTTTGAGGTGCCACAAAACAGGTGCATGCTCATGTGGTTGTGCCCTAGGGACTTTATAATGTAACTATTGTATCAAAGGACTTTTCTATGCCCAGTAAGAGAATACTGCACAAGCTTTAAAGATCAATGTGGATTTTTCCAGTTTGAGGAATCTACCTTGTGGGAACATTGCAGGTATTCAGCAACTATAAAACACAGAATCATAGAAAATTAGGATTGGAAGGGACCTCAGGAGGTCTAGTCCAACCCCCTGCCCAAAGCAGGATCATCCCCAACTAGATCACCCAGCCAAGGCTTTTTCTAACTAGGTCTTAAAAACCACAAATATCAGGCCATAATTTGCTCCATTAAGTTCTGAGTGCTGTAGATGGGGTTTTGTTTTGTATTTCCTCAACTCGGTGCAGTACATTTCAAAATATCCTTCCAAGGGAAATTGAGAAAGTGCCATTGCTTGTGTAATTTAAATCTGACTAGTACAAAGCACTGGAAAGCAAGCTGTAGGAAACTATCCTGTCCTGACCTTGACATGGAACAGATATTTTAATAAGTCTTTTCCTTCCTTAATTTCCTAGCATTCTACTAATTTATTAAAATGTCTAGCTAATCTTTTGTTTTTACCCTTCCAGCATGAGGTATTCTGAAGTTGAGCTCCAACATAAAATCCTATCACCTCAGGAAATACATGCACAGAAGCAAGAGTTGCCCTAGATTTATAATTAGTTCCATAATGTTTAAATACCATTAGAAAACGGTTTAACTTTTCTTACAACTACTAGAAATGAACACCTTATATTTTGTAGAAGTATACGTATAGCTTTTTGAAAGATTACTCTATTCTTTGTCACCTGCTGTGTACAGTTGCATAGCTTTGGCTATTATTTTGCCTGGAATAATTACCATATATCTAAAAAAAAAGTGCCTAATAAATTAAACTTTTGAATTCTATAGACCTACACAAAAACACTGGACATGATTAATGGGTGTTTATCATTTCATCTCTCACATACCTAGCAAATATAAAGGCAAGGTCCAGATTATTGGGGTTGCAAGCAATTACAACATGAATTAGCACAAGGGGCATGTTTCTGTATTATTCAAATCTATGAGATTTTTTTTTTTTAAATGAGAGCAGAATTAAACTCTATAACAATATTTAGCTCACCCATGAAGATAAAGCAGAACTAGCTACACAGTGTACAGATGAAAAAGAGTGTATGGCTCCTGACAGGTATTCAGTTTAAGATGTGATGGGATGAAATCATAGATCCCAACAATCGCACATCCTGCCATGCCACATACAAGATGCGCGACAAGATGAGCAATTCTGAGATTAAAGATTAGATCCAAATCACACCTTACTTGCTGGTGCGGGAGGGAGCTGCAAACTCCCTCCCGCACCAGCAAGATATAACCAATCATAGAAAATTAGGGTTGAAAAGGACCTCAGAAGGTTGTCTAGTCCAATCCTCTGCTCAAATCAACTAATTCATCCCAGCCACAGCTTTGTCTAGCCAGGTCTTAAAACTTCTAAAGTAGGGGTGTCCAATCTTTATGAATGTGGGGCCGGATCATGAACGTTTTAAATCACCCAGTGGGCCAGTGAACCATATTCAAAGACCTCACAGGAAGCGGTATCACATCAGGAAGTGATGTCACGTGACCTTTGACACCAATGAAGTTGCGGAAGTGACAATGAAATGGGTCTGGAAATGTGGTTTAAAATCCAACAATATAAAAGCAACAATGAAATAATACCAAACACTCGACTAAAATAAACACTTTTGCTTCCACTCGCTCCTCAATGAATGAAAGAAGCATAATGCAAGTCAACAAATCAAACGTGGAATATATCAGCTAGAGTGGAAACTAATCAAACCAACAAAATATGAGAATTTTTGAGAATTATCTTCAAGAAGATTTACTTTTATTGCATTAATAACTTGTTAGTAACACATCTTTAACAAGTAGTAACAAGTTGAACCCCCCAATCCCCCACAAAGAAAAACAGAAGCAAACACAATCCAAACACTGGACAGTATTTTTACAAAGATTTTTACCTGCTGATTAGGGGGGAGAAGTGTAGCTGCCTCCCTCCCACGTGCCCTTGGCCTGCTTCTTAGAAAAAGTAGCAAGCAGACAGCAGCAGCACCAGCCAGGTTGATGATGCAAAAAGAACTTTCAGCCACTGATGATGTGGCCTTTTTTTTTTTTTTTTTTTTTTAATTCCTCCTGAGAATGAGCAAGGGAGTTTTGGGATGTGAATCTCCCCCTCTTCCGTCTCTCAAGCCCGCCGGGAGGACACAGGGGCATGTGCCAGCAAGTAAATCAGGTGGTAGGGAGCTCCCTAGCAGATGACTGGGGAAGGGGAGAGGGGGAGAAGCGCAGTGCGGGCAAGGAATCGGGTATGGCAGAACTGGTGGGGAAAGGAAACTCCTGCCTGCTGCTGCCGCCGCTTCCTTATTTGCAGTGGTTGCTCATCCTGTGAATCAGGCGAGAAGAGCCGGCAGCAGCCTTCTGTCCCAGCCCAGACGCTTGCTTCCCCCTTCCGCGGCTCAGCTGGGCATGGCCGCGGCTGCAGCCGGGCATAGAGCGCAGTGGGACGGTGAGAGCTGCTGCCATGTGTGGGAGCCCCAGTCCGGGCTCCTCCTCCCAGCCGCAGCCTCCCCAGGATGTGCAGGAAAGGTGCCCTCCACTCTGCCACCACTCGCCTTGCTGCCCCGGAGGCCGCATTTGCCCATGCCACCCCGCGCTCCTGTGTCTCCGCCCCTGAGCCCCAGCCCCATGCCACCACCTCCACCTGCTTTCAAGGATGCCCAGTAAGTCGTCTGGGCACCAAAGAGAGCGTGTGCCCGGGCCCCACCGTGGGGCACTGCTCGCTGCGGGCTGGATGTGGGAACCCTGTCCCTTCCCCAGCCCTTTAGCAGCCATTAGGAAGCTGCTGAGGGGCTCAGGGAGGGACAAGGAGTGGGAAGGGAGGCATGTGGGAGGGAGGCAGCTACACACTGTTTACTTTCATTTCCCATCGCAGCACCTCGGGCCTCAGAAAACGGCTTGGCAGGCCACATGGCAGTCCGTGGGCTGTATGTTGGACAAGCCAGCTCTAAAGATAGAGATTCCACAACCTGTCTGGGTAGCCTGTTCTGATGCTTTACTACCCTCCTAATGAGAAAGTTCTTCCTAATACCCAACCTAAATTTCCCTCCCTGCAACTTGAGACCATCGCTCCTTGTTGTCATCTGCCATCACTGAAAACAGTCCAGCTCCATCCTCTCTGGAACCACCCTTCAGATAGTTGAAGACTGCTATTAAATTCCCCCTTAATTTTCTCTTCTCCAGACTAAATAAACCCAGTTTCCTCAGCCTCTCATAAATCAGTTGACCGTCAACTGGGGCTGGGAACCAAGCCAGTCCCCAGCTCCACCCAACTGGGCAGTACATAGCTTTATAGCTCTCCATACATAGCTAACCCAGAAACAGGCTGCCATAGCTTGATGCCAGACTCCCTATACAGCAGGACCTGTCAAAACAGGATGCGTTACCCAGTGAGGTAGGGCAATGAGTTTTGATAGGTCCTGGCAACAGGTTCAATTTAAGGCATGATATGAATGAGCCACAAAGTTACTCCACATATAATGTACACATCAGCAAAGGTACTCCACATATAACTTGGAGTAACTTTGTGGCTCATTTACTATATTATCACACCTTAAATTGAGTTGTACATGTGGCCAGTTACTGTTTAAGGCATGATTAATTTGTTAATTGCATCTTAAATGTAATGAGTCGGGGACCTACAAGTAATCTGTGGTTGGCTATATAATCATTTGACAAGAAGAGTCAATGCAGTTCTAAACATTTAGTAGCACATTTTCTGACACTACAGAGAAGCAATAGTGAACAGAAATACTTGGATTTACAAACTAAAAGAAGTGACAAATAAATATTTTAATGACCATAACTGAAGTTACCAGCCCATTGTCTATCAATTGTATTGCTTTAAAATTACATCAGATCTGAGTTTATTTCAACAGGAAAATCTGCCTTATCCAACAGCTGGAAAACTCATAGGATTATTCTGGAGGAGAAAGATTTATTAATTTTTACAGATGTCTCAGTTCCTTTCTTTCAAAATAAATAAAAATGCTGACTAGAGATGGGCCCCATGTCTCGAAATCTGGATTTCACATTCTCACAAATTGGAAACGTTTAGATCAATGGCATTAATTTCAGACTATTATAAGTAGAGAAGACAACTGCAAAATCTTGAACAGGATAATTTGTGCGATGTTATCAAATTCACTATCTAGTTTTGAATCTGAGATAAAACAAAAAGTCTTTTCCAAAACTTAGATTACAAACACCCTAACAGTTGGAGTAGTTGGATTCAAGGATTTTTAATCTCATCTTTACATAGATGATAAGAATGCAATATCTGGCCAGCATTCTGGTAGCTGCAGGTGCAATTCCTCTTTGTCAACACTATTCCTCGCTAGGATAGGACCCTTCCTCTAAGTGGAGTTTGCTTTCAGTTTACACTAACAAAACTAACACCTGCTAATGCCAAATGCTACAGGAAAAGCACAGCAGTTTTTCAGTTGACCACACTTCCTGCTGCCTAAATATTTAAGGCACGCAAGGAAAAAAAAAAAAAAACAACTGTGTAGCAAGATTGATAACTAGCAAACCACAAGCTCTTGCTCAAATTACTGTGTAATATTTTAAACTCATACCAACACAATGTTATTATATATTTATGTTGTGAGCTGTCTTGTATCTAAGTGCAGTCTCACTTTTAGCATATCCTGTGTCAGACGAGGGATGTCTAAGTAGCTTCATGTTTTCCTATATGTAAAGGAAATCAGTGATAAACTCAAGCTAGCTAGTCCAAGTGCCTTCTTTGCCTGTTCTCTCTGGGCTAATCCTTTTCTTTCTATCCTGCCATCCCTTTAGCTATTCAAATTGTCATCCTTAGTTGTGAAGCTAAAGTCAGATGAAATTGGCATAGCTCTGCATGACTGCCAAGGATTTCTGTAAATTCCTCAAACCAGCTGAATCTTACCTTCTTAATTCAAATCACTCCACCATCCAGCATGTGGTGCAAGGCCCTCTAGGACCCATGTGTTTTGCTACTTGTCACAGTGCAATAGTGGTAGCTGTTTTATCACGTGGAATCCCACTCTCTTGCCTATTCCAGGAGAATTCACGTAGAAAGCCACACATTTCTGGAGCCCATCAGTAGGTTCACTGACGAGAATCATCTACACAAGCCAAATTTTCAATCATCTATAACTTAATTTTGTGCCCAAGTGACCAGACTTCCAAAATGTTACACTGGTTGCCAAGTACTTCTGAAAAGCTGGCCTAAACGCTTGTAAAAATGGCCTTGAGTACTTTTGAAAAATCTGTCCCATAACTCTGTGTGGATCAAACCAAAACCTGTGGTTCTCATGTGTACAGCAGAGATTTTTTTTTTGGTTGAGGGAGCAATCTCAGAAACACTACTCAGATCCAATGCAGCATCACAAGGAATGAGTAAAAGGAGCTAGGTAGCTGTTTTGCATCTGCCAACTACAGATAAAAACAACATGCAGGTAGCCCATAGCAAGAAAAGAAGCCTTCTAACAGTTGGTCCTTACAGGACAGAACTCTCTGCAGAGACTTTATATTATAGCAACAATACCACAATTTTCAAAAAGGTCAAGTAAGCTCCACAGCCAGCTGAACTTAAATTCTGTGCGAGGCACCCTGTTTTCTGAGGTAATCTATTGTGAATTCTGTGGCACATCATTTAAGGCAAGTCCAATGCTGAACTCTATCATCATCTTTCCAGTGGTACGGTAAGAATCTATCACGAAACAAAGCATGCATACCACAGCCATTCCACAAAAGCAGCAAACACTGATGTCATACAATTAAGATATCTCTCTCTCAAACAGCTGAGTTTCTACTATTTTTCTAATTATCCTAAGTTCATAAACTTTCTCCTTTGATATATTCACCAATTATATCAGAAGGTTTGAAACAAATAGGAGTTAATCTCTAACATTTGCCAATAGATGAGTGTGTAGGAAATAAAGTGAATTGGTGAATATATCAAAGAAGAAAGTTTATGAACTTAGAAAAATAGTAGAAACTCAGCTGTCTGAGATCACCCTGTATTTTCTTTTTCTAGAGAAAAGGCAGTTAGCCATGTTAGTCTGAAGTTATAAGGAGGTACCCTGCCCTGCCTCCTGCATAGATTTAACTCATTCAGAAAGGAATGAACTTTTGTAGGCTGCAACCTACTTCATCAGATGCTACAGATAGCTTTTGACGAAGTAGGCTGTAGCCTATGAAAACTCATGTCTCTGAACAAGTTTGCCAATAAGATTTCATAAACATTAGGGCTGGAAGGGACCTCGGAAGATCATCGGGTCCAGCCCCCTGCCCAAAGGGCAGGAAGTCAGCTGGGGTCATAGGATCAATGAAGGTGTTCAATGAAGGCGCTTGAACAACCTCCGGTGGCAGGCTGTTCCAGACCTTGGGGGCTCAGACAGTAAAGAAATTCTTCCTTATGTCCAGCCTGAAACGATCTTGTAGTAGTTTGTGACCATTCGACCTCGTCATCCCTTGGGGCGCTCTGGTGAACAAACGTTCCCCCAGATACTGGTGGTCACCCCTGATAAACTTGTAGGTGGCCATCAGATCACCCCTGAGCCTGCGCTTTTCCAGGCTAAAGAGCCCCAGGGCTCTCAGCCTGTCATCGTAGGGTCTGCTTTCCTGACCTCTGATCAAGACACCACCCCGACCTTGCTTTATACATTTTCTTATATAAATTCCTGTATATTTTCTGTTTGGGTTTTTTAAATTGTCCAAAGGTAAGTTTTTTAACTATTAATATGATATTACGGGTGCACAGATTTCTTAAAAGAAATGCATTTAATGTATGTCAGTTTATAATATACCAAGATTTCTAAATGTGAAATCGAGTTTTGAAAGGGTGTCTCAAGTTTAGCATGCAAAAAATGAGGCACTCTAGGCCTGGATACATGGCACATTCCTTTACAAAAAAAGAACAGAATAGAAAAATAACTTCTAGCTATGTGCCAGTGTGACTTGTTAGAATCCAGCATAGAAGTACCCCAAGAAGAACCTGGAATAAATCTGCACCTGTGTAAATTATACTGGTGTATGCATTATGTGACCACTTCTGTCCTGGGACAGCTATTCACTCAGTGCAAACAGGCTGTTACTGGTTTCCCCACTACCTAGTGGACAGGTATTGTAAATAAACCTATTGCTGTAGCTGTTGAAGGAAAGCTAATTACCTGCCCACTCTGGAATACCAATATAAATTACACTGCAATTAAAGTATCATTTATAAGCTATTCTTTTAAAATCTTAGCATATAGATATAGCTAACTATCCATCAATAGATAGATATAGATATGTCTATATCTCCATCCATATATACATCTGATTTTTATAATATGCTACCGACTATATATCTGCTATAATCTGACTTTTATAATATGCTACTCTGCAATGGCACATGTTTTAATACACACACACACACACACACACACACACACACACACACACACACACCCCCTTGTGCCACTGCAGAGTAGCATATTTAAGTCAGATTCGTAGGGTTGATAACAGGTTTTAGCTTATTGGTCAGAAATAAAGTGGAAGAGACCTTTATATATCTTCCACTATTTCTGACCAATAAGCTAAACCCCATTATCTACCCTACAAATCTGACTTTTATAATATGCTACTCTGAAATGGCAAACAAAGTATTTTATTCCAATCAAGTTCAAAGGTAGTCCTCTAGGCACTGTTTCTAGCACAGCACAGCAGTAGAGTGTTTAAAAGGATGGCAGTTGGTTTACTGAGACTGTCTGTAGGAGTCAAATTAAAATAATATATTGCTTACTTGGGACTTGATTCTTTGCTACTCATGTAAGTACGGATTAGTCATATCGGAACTGCAGAAGTCAGTCTTGAACATTTGAATTTGCAACTTGAGAAAAAAAGAGTACAAGCCAAAAATCTAAAAATGGATACACAGATGTCTGGATCACCGTCCTAGTCCAGATTCTGGTGGTGGACACAAAGGGATAGCATTAAACTTCCTGGAATTATGCTCTATTGCAACTTTAGACAAATTTATGCTGACAACACACTGGCAGTTGCCACTGGTGGAAGGTGATGTAGAAACCATTCTACATACACCACATTGGTTTTGCAAAATAATACGTCACTAAGGTACTTTTACGATGTTTCTCTGTAATGCTATTATTCAGACTTAAAATGCCAACCAGCTTGACATTCCATCATTAATGCTGCCATTGATAAGCAAGACACAGACAATAAAAACCAAAGCAAAAACAAATGATACAACTGTCATCACTTTTCCCTCCTCTCTCAGTTCAGGAGGCCGTTAGTTTACATAACATTAAAGAACTGGACTAGGTCTCAGATTTTATTTGGCCTCTAAAACGACTAAGGCTCAAACTATTATTTATTTATTTGGGGTTCAGGACAGTGATCTTATTCTACCTCTAAAATACCTATTTTCTTAACAGGAAGCCTGGTATGGCTACTGAAGCCAACCCTTTGTCTCCAAGAGAGATGCATAGCTGTCTCATTTAAGGGCTGGTCAGAAGGGCAGTCGTATGCTGTTCTAGAAGTCTTCTGTGTAAATGCAAGGGGCTGCCCAGCTTTTGCCCAATAGCTTAACAGCTACAACACTTGCTTCAGGCATGGGAGACCTGGGCTACCAAGAGGAAGAAAGCTGAAAAAGCTGTATGGTCAAGAGGACAAAAGGGAACCTGTTTCTGTGGGCCCTTGAGGTAGGAAAAGAAAACAAAGGAAGGGGGGAAAAGGAGTGTCAGGTTCTGGTCCCTGCTCCCAAAGCTGTTTATCCATTAGTATTACATTCATTTCTACCTATTGGCCCAGTTTGAACAGAAGGGGTGCCTTGCCCATGTCCTGTTAGTTAAGACACTGCTCTAGGTAGCAAGAAATGTGGGTTCAAGTCCCTTTAGGGTGAAGTGGACTAGAATCCAGGTCTTCCACTTTCTATACAAGTGCCCTAGTTATTAGGCTACTGAACAAAAGGTGAGCACTTCTACCACATAGGGTTTATCGCTAATTAAGAATTCGGAGTCTTAAACAAAGTTTATGCACGTTCCCAGACAGAATAGGATTCCAACAGAGCATTAGCAGAGTTAGACATCTAGGTAGCTTTACTAGACCAGTTTTGAGTATGCACAGTAGGCCAAATCTACCAAGGGATTTCTTCAAGCTAAGACAGAGGTGCAAAAGGAATCTAGGTAACTCACTCAAATGTCATCTGTTGTGCTGGATGGATCATATTTAGTTACTTAGATGCTTTACAGGTAAAAGGGAGTCTGAGCCTAGATTTATACCTGTTCTAACTCCATTTATGTCAGTCAAGTTGCACCAGGGATGAATCTAGCCTACTATTTTATACCCAACTCTCTTACATATGGAGGATTTAGAAAGAAAGATATAATTAACAGAAACTCATATACATAGTTTTATACAGAGATGTGACTGCTTGGTCTGAATACCTTTGTAGGAGCCAGGAACTTTGAAATTATAATCCTGACTCTCACAGTAGACTAGGAAAAGTCAATCAATTGTGCTGTGCTTTCATTTCCCTATGGGCAAAAAGGAGGCAACAGTTTTCACACATAACTATTTCGCATGCATGTTTCATACTTTATTAGTGACTTTGCAAAATGCTACAAGGATGACAAAATAAGTGCTTGGTATTAGTAAATCTTTCCAGTAAACGTATCACTAAGGTAACTATGAGCCAAATTCTATCTAATACTACACATTGAACTCCATTAAACAGCAAGAGGACTGAAAAATGTGTCGAGAATTTGTAACCACGTAGCTGCACCAACACACACTTCCAAAATAGACTATACTGGTGCAAAATGGAGCTTGATTTCCTACAGATCACATGGTTTATATATGTAATTTGAAGTGTTCCTGGATAGCTTAGCAATAGTTTTTTTTTCTTGTAAATAAATTATGATGAAGATCTGGATGATTCCAGGCCTAGGAACATGCATCACCTATTGAGCATATATTCAAATGAAGCCCAATAGGCTAGAAGCTGTTTCCATTTAGTTGTTCTTTAGAGGGTTGTTGGCGATATACTGGCAACCTAGGAGAGGACACAGTGGGTGGACATGGAGGTTAACCTAGAGCACAGAAAATCTCTCAGCTCCCTGGGTTCCACAGACCAGTTACATGGTCTGTTGACAATGCAAGATGAGGGCAGAGTGGCAGATCCACATCTCTCTTTCCTCCTAACTTCTTTGGAGACTATAGTGTGGAAAAGGACACATAGGAATGGATATAGTTTCTAACCTAGCTCCCATTTCAGGAATAAAAGGGCAATGCTGAGACATGTGAGAATGTGGTAAGACATTCTAGGTTTCTGGTAACCAATCATTTTATTAACAAGTTAGAGGACATTATTGTAGTGCTGCATTTGGATTTACAGAACTTCTGTTAATTGCACAGGGTCTGCTATATGGGATTGCAGATGACAGAACAAGAATCAATAGCCTCCAGTTGCTGCAAGGGAAGTGTAAGTTAGATATTAGGAAGAATTTTCTTACTAGGCGGGTAGTAAAATCCTGAACAGGTTACACAGAGAGGTGATGGAATCTCCATCCTTGGAAGTTTTTAAGACCTGGCTAGACAAAGCTCTGGCTGGGATGATCTAGTTAGGAACAGTTCTGTCTTGAGCAGGAGGTTGGACTAGATGACCTCCTGAGGTCTCTTCCAACCCCAACTTCCCATGATTCTATGCTGCAATTAAATAAGGTTTTATTATGATTTCTAAAACTCTTGGCAGTACTCTTGATAAAAGTTAATAAATGAGAGCAATTTGACATCTGGAGACTGAACAAGAATTCTTCTGTCTTAATCTCTTAATGAGAGTTGAAATTTGGAAATTCCTATGCACTGTCCCCTTGTACAGACTAAGAGAGCAATTATCAATCGTGGCAGTTCTGTAACTCTCTCATGTCATTACCAGGTTGTTCATTTTGTACTGAATATACAGAAATAGTAAGATAACGTCCATCCTCCCAAATGAAAAAAAACAAATCAACAAGATAGCTTTTGCCCTCAAACATGTGAGCATCACTGATACAAAAGTAATTGGTTTAAACTGTGCCACTTGGTACACTAGTAACTGTAAGATAGAAGTGAACGTTGGCTTCAGTCCAGAAGCATAGCTTTGATGAGAGATGGTCTTCTAAAGTGCTTTATTGTAAACTTAAAATATATCCACTAAGTTATATAGCACTCAGACTGGGTCTCAAATTTGGATATAATAAATACATGGTATAAATCCAGACATGTATAGAGAATTATTGCCATAATAATATTTCATGTTATAGCAATATTATTTAAATAGTAAGATTATGTATCACTATATTTGGCCTCTAGAGCATGCCTACACTGTATTCCTAGCTTGTCTGGGGGAAAGTCACTCTGAGGTACTTCCTGCCCACCTGTTCCTTCTCACAAGTCAAACAGAAAGCTGGAGGGTCCTAATCAGGGGTTAGATCACCTCCAGCCCCTGGTATGGTTGAGAACAGCTGCAAAAGATGCCCCTAGATGGTCCTCTTCATCACTGTTCTGCGTTTAACAGATCTACCCACTCTCAGGCACACCCAGGCTCATGAACATCCTTAGGGTTCTGTCCAATACTGGGTTCAGTATTGTTTAACATCTTCACTAATGCTTTGGAGGATGGAATTGAGAGCACACTTAGCAAATTTGTGAATGACACCACGTTGGGTAGAGCTGCAGACACTCTGGAGGGCTGGGTTAGGATCCAGAACTACTTGGATGCACTGGAGAAACTATCTGAAACCAATCAAGTGAAATCCAGCAAGGACAAGAGCCAAGTCCTGCACCTAGGGCAGAATAATTCCCTAGTCTGCATTTGTGCTGCAATGACTGGCCAGGCTTCAGTACTGCAGAGAAGAACCTGGGGGTTACAGTGGACCACAAGCCGAATATAAGCCAACAGAAACCTCTTGAGAAAAAAAGGCAACAGCATACTGGGTTGCATTAACAGAAGTGTCACTTGCAAATCAAGGAAGTGATTTGTGTGCTCTGTCCCACATTAGTGAGGCTTCTGATGGAGAACTGTGCCTAATTTTGGGCCCCCCCCCACTTCAAGAAAGAAATGGACAGAATAGAAAGAGTCTAGCAGAGAGTGGCAAAAGTGATTAGAAGCCTGGAAAACAAGATTTATTCAGAACAGCTGAAAGAATTAGGAGGATTTAGTCTGGAGAAAAGAAAACTGAGGGGGCATCTGATAATAGTCTTCAAGCACCTGAAGGACAGTTATAAAAAGATGGAGATAAACTATTTTCTGTAGTTGCAGAGGATAGGGCTAGTAGCAATGGCCTCAACTGCAACAGAGGAAATTTAGGATTGAGATTAGCAAGAGTTTTCTCAGTATGAACATGGTTGAGCATTGGAACAGGCTATCCCAAAATACTCCATCCCTGGAAATTTTCAAGAACAAGTTAGATCACGAGTGCTCAAACCCTGACCTGTAGGTTACATCTAGCCCCTGACACCATGTCATCCAGCCCACAGGACTTCGCATGGATCTGTGGGGAGCCTTGAGGGCTATGGCTCTGTGCAGTAGACCAAGTATGCAGGGCAGTGCAGAGACCAATCTCAGCACATGGGGGCTGAATGGGGGCAGCTCAGGGCCCCCAAAGTCTAGCAAGGGCCAGACAGGGGCTAGGCAGAGGTGGTACAAGGCCCCAGGGCCCAATCCTGGTGCATGGGGATGATGTGGAACCTAATCTGGCCCACAGACCAGCCCTGTGCCATTCACCTGGCCCGTAGGGCCAAAACCATGCATATCATTGGGTTAAACAGACACTTGACTAGGATGGTTTAGTCAAGAATGGTCCTATCTGAAGCAAGAATGATGGACTAGATAGCTTCCTGAGGTCCCTACCAACACTAGTTTCCTATGATCCCTCCCCAGAAAAACAAAGCAGCCTACGTGATCCCACACAATTAAACCTATTTCACAGATGTTGAGGAACTTATTTTCATTTTGCACATATGAAGTTAGGCAGAGAGACCAAATGACTTGCCCAAGGTCACAAGAAATCAGCAATTCAACCAGTGACAGAACTGAGCAGCCTTAACATCCAATAATCTTATTTTAGCATTTAGAAAATAATTGATAATGCGTGCACTCTCTTTCTTCAAGTCTTACAATATTTGACATTTTACTGAGCAATCCTGACATCCAGTTCTCATCTTTTATCACCCATCTTCTTTTTTTTTTTTCCTTCCTTCCAGTCTGACAATATTTGGCAGCTTACTTAAAGCCATGGCTTTGGAAGGTACCATAAATCAATATGAGACTTACTTTCTTAATTGGAAAAAATATCCTACCCCTCATAACTGGGGACAAAATTTAGATAAGAGGACTAAGCGCAAATCTTAAGGAGCAAACAAAAAAAACCTTTCGACGTTTGTTATTTTAAATCTTGTGATTTAGGCCACACATGATTTTCCGACACACCTGACTCATGATTTCCAAATGCCTTGGGATGCCAATACTATACTAGTATAAACTATATATTTCAATTAATCCATTTTAATTTATTAGGGACTACAGTCTGGTGTACATCATATATGCACATTGTTTTGTGGGAGGTTTTTGTTGTTGTTGTTGAAGGCAAAGAGATGTGGGACAATACTTGGCTCAAGCTTGCAAGGCCTCCTGTACAGCTAAGGCACACCTGTTGATAAAGCACATGGGAAGCAGTTAATGCCTACTGGCCCTCCCTTCACCCACTCATGTGCCTGCCAGCACAGCGCGGGGCCATAAAGTTCTGTTTCATAGAATACCAACGGGGGGGAATTTCTTTTCATGGGCTGTCTAGAGTCTTGGTCCCCTTGTACAATAATAAAGCGGGGTTTCTGCTGCATTTGGGCTCTTAGGTATGCATTTTATTTGAGCATCAGTCCTCCCTACAGCCTATCTAGAAGCCCAGTGCTAACCTACACTGTCAAAGCAGACATCCACATTTGCCACCACCATGTTTTGGTTATTAAGCTTTATTTAATAGTTTTATACAAATAAGACTCTCTATCAAAGAATACACTTCTTGGCTGTCAGAATATGCTGTTTAATACAGCGGTTCTGAACCTTTTGAAACACAAGGCACTTGCCATTAGACTCAAGGTACCCCTCCATAACTTTTGTGAATTGAGCAGCACCCCATTTTAAAAACTGATGTATTTAATCACAGTACCTCTGCAAAGGAGGTAAGCACTGTAATTACACAGCTTCTGGTTAAGTCTTCCATTCTCCCCCATCAAAGAGTTCAATATACATAAAAGAACTTTTTTTTAAAGACATGGCATGCACTTTTTTTTTTTTTTTTTTTTTTAAATAAAAAAGGGGGGGGAAGATTCATTCGTCTCTGACTGAAATCCATTTTCAATTTTTACATGGAAAAATCTGCACTGGATCTGTGTTCTGCTTTAATAGTCAAATGCTAGAGTTCTAAGAGTCACAACCAAAATACTCTTAACACATTTTAAAGTGAATCATTGTTCTTACTCCTGCAAATTAACTGTCTTCATGCCACTGTCATCATCAGCCTGACAGAAAATTCTTCCCCCTCAGCCTACTGTATGAATTATTCCAGTATGTGCTCTAGGAAAGTTGGCCAGTTTCACTGGCAAAGAAAGTAAGTGTTGAGTTGGCGCTCAAAATACCATCAGTCTCTCAACAGTGCAGACTGTGTGACCACATACAAGTTTTATGCTAGTTTAGAGGCAAGTGCCTAGGTTAGATTGACAGGATCCAAGGCTCTCCGATATGGATTAGTTCTGAAGGGATGAGAAAGTCCCACAGTTTGCATTCATGGTTTTCCTCTCATTTTCCTAGTGCAGCTCAAGCTGCCCCTCTGTACACAGAAGAGAAGTTAGCTTGGGTTCGGCCATGAAAACCCAAAGATCTACCAGAGGTTCTGTCCTCCACATGACCTTCTTTTTCCCAGCACACCTCCTATATAGTGGATAAGAACGAACATGAAGAAAATTCAAGAAGATCCTCTCTTTCATTGTCTGGAAGGACCACTGTGAATTATCAAGCTAAACAAAAAAGGAGTAAGCAAGAAAACATTATTAAAAGCATAAAGTCCCATTAAAAATGTTAAAAGAAGGTTACGGCTGCAAAGTTAAGGGCTCTAAAGTTAGGAAATGCCTGTAGTTTCCTGTAGAAACTTAATTCAGTCCTTTGTGTGTGTGCGCACTACAATGCCAACTTCAGTACAGCTTCTCTTCCCCCTTGGCCTCTGTCTTAATAATTAAGAGCAAAGGATGCAAGTTGCTTTAGGAATTAATCGAGGATGTACAGCAAATAAGGATGTTGTTTATAGGCCCCATCCCATTCGTCTGAAGTTGTGTGGTAAATGTGGCTACAAACTGCAGAACGTGATGGCCTTGTGGTTAAAGCTGTTTGAAAGCCACCCTAAACAACTGGCATATGTTCCTGCATAGGCTGCAGAATTCCTGGGTCAAGCTGAGCAAGTCACTTACAGCTAAATATTCACAGGTGGCTACTGTGTTCCCCATTTCTGATTTGCAGAAGTGCTGAGAATATGACATTTGTGATTGAAGCCAAAGACAGCTCTGCTCAGAAACTTACTAAAGCAAGTTGTAGATAAGCACAATAAGCACTCTGGATGAAAAGAAAAAAGAAAAAAACAAAACAAAACAGCTGTAGACTTCTGACATGAATTCCAATGCCTTCATTCCTTCTGTGTGTGATGGGATGAGACCACCTACTAAAAACATCCTCCTGTAAAGGTACGTTCAGGAACATTTGTGAAGCAAGCACACACTCTGGTAAGAGCACCATAGGAAAGCTCAGACACAGATTAAAAAGTATGTATGTATTCAGGCAACACTGACAAATTTAAAGTGCCTGCTTCAAAGCATGGAAGCACTACTGCCCTTAAAAAACATCTCTTTAAAAAAATTCTGACACAGGTAGAACATTTTTTCCCGTAAATCTAGTTCTTAGAAATGGCAGAACCTTTTTAGCACAATTCCTTCCCTCCATTCCCTCATTTCTCTCATCTCCTCCAAAAAAAATGAAGCCTGAGGCAGATACCCAGTATGGAAAACTTTAGCCTTAACAGTTGAAGACTGGAAAAGTTTCATCAGCAACTGAAAGCGGTGGAAAGTCTGGCAACTTAAATTAGAAACTATGACAATACGTCATAGAATACACCCTAAATTATACAAAGCCTCGGTGTAGAACCCTCCTCATGATTATTATTGTTATTGTTGTTATTATTACCTAGAAATAGGATGAAGCAACCTTTCCTTCAGTGTGAAGTGTCAGCTCTGTTGCCTAGCAAAGGGCAAATAAAGTTAAGATTCACTGTAAGATTTAGGACAAAAAACAAAAAAGAAAAAAGCTAAAGAGTATATGCAAGCATTTATTCACAGCATATTTTAAATCCTCCTCCCACATGTGTGGGCAACCCCTGTGGAGCCCTTGTGCAACTGCATTGCCAGTCATCAACAGAACAGCAAAACAGACTTTAGAATCACAACAGAAATACCAGCTGTGGTTTCATACATAGGAAGGAAGAGATCACTGTTGTGAAATACATATTAGAGCTTCACAAAAATAACCAATGAGATGAGTTTAAAAGGAGTGCTACTTCAGAGGCCATAAATGATTCGGCTGTATACTGATGCCAGCCTTTTAGTGCAACCCTTTCTACCTCTGCGTGCAAGCCACTGAGAAGAATTCTGAATCTTTGATGGACACTATAATTTTGTTACTACGTAGAAAGCCAACACCTCAGCTGGGTTTTGCAAGTGCACAGATCTTAAAAGAATAACAGACATTGTGTGTGGCTGCTGCTCAAGTGAATGAGCTATGCGAGATGCTATGCAGAGGGACTTTACAATCCCATATGTACTGTTAAAACCAGCTTGTGGGTTCTGCAAAACCTGCAGGCTCCCTTGAGTTGCGGAACTTAGAAGTAGAAAGAAAAATCCCAGATTTATTTATTTTTTTTAAATGTAAGGATGTTTGTAGCCTTTGTGCAAAGACTGAGTATTAAAGTATAAACCACTCACTAATGCTTAAACAATGACTTGGGTTCTCTTCTACTACATATTACAGATGTTAACTCTTTCCAGGCTCGGCAGAGCAGCAAAATGTAGCTTGGTGGAATAAGGGTTGTATTCTGGGTTCAGCCACTGACCTACTCAAATCTAGTTGAACTTCACTCTGAGCCTGTTTCTTCTTGTCTATCTTGCCTACTAAGACTACAAGGTAAAGCTACTTAGACAAAAATATCCTCTTATTTTACTTGTATAATACTTAATACAATGAGTGATTTAATCTCTGTTAAGTCTTCCGTGCTACCATAAGCATAAATATCAAATTTAGTGTGGATATCCCCTGAAGGGAGAGCTTTTTCTGCAACAAAAAAAAATCTCAAAGGCAAAATTTGTATTTGCCTTAGAAGCATTGTAAATAACTGACCAAGAAGGTTAGCTAGAGTACCTGAATTTTTTTGTCTGACACTTGCCAAGGCCAATACAAAATGAGTTAATCGTCTCAGTCCATTTCCAAATGGACATGTGTTCACCACCTCCACAACTGGCACCATTCATAACCATCTTCACATTCTAGCAGAGGTCATGGATAAAACAGAGAGACCAAACTACCATGTCTTCTACAAGTGGTCCATCCAGACCAGGCCAGAGAGTGCTCTGCAGCAAGCAGACCACTTTCACTACCTATGCTATAGGGAAAACTTAAATTGCTCAAGACTGTCATTCAGTTGAATATTTTACACCAGATACAAATCAGGCACATGCCCACCAGCAGATCTCTATGCCCACAGAGGGGCATGGGGCTCCGGCCTGGCCAGATCGGCACCAGAAAGGACTGGCCTCCACAGCCCAGCAGGCAGGTGGGACCTGGTGTGGGAGGGTAGAGTGGGTCAGGGAAGCTCTGTGCTGCTGCTGACTGCCCAGCAGCAGTGGGGGGGTACAACTCCATACCACCATCACTGCGGCATTTCACTTGGTGGCCATGGCAGCACAGTTGGCATGGGGCTCCTGGCAGTGGCAGAATCAAGTTGGTCCCCCCCACTGCTGCTGGGCAGGCTGGGGGCACCTTACTTTAGCAGCCATGGCTGCACAATGCTCCCTCCCGTGCCGGGTCCCACTCACTGGGCCATAGAGGCAGCTCACTGGGCTCCTGTCCAGTACTGGTCTGGCCAGCCTGCAGCCCCATGACCTTGCTGTGGGCACAGAAATCTGGGGAGGCCCGTGCCACCACATGTATTGCCTATGCCCACACCCCCCTGTCCCATACACTGGGGGGCTGGGACTTGCGGGCAGCAAGTCAGAAGTGAGGGGCACCAGAAGGGCTGGGGGTGGGAGATACCATGGGTCAGGAGTGAAGGACATCAGCAGGACCAGGGGGCTGCGGGTTGGGAGTGAGGGGCACCAGCAGGGCCAAGGGGCTGCAGGTCAGGAGTGAGAGGCATCAGGAGGACTGGAAGAAGGGCGGGGGGGTGAGGCTGTGGGTTGGGAGTGAGATACAATGGCATGGGTAGGGACAGGGGCAGGGCACCAGCATAATCAGGGCTGCTCAGCACCACAAAGCAGTGGGGCTGGGGGAAGACAGCCACAGCTGGACCCGCATCCTGGTGAGTGAAGGAGGCATGGGGAGCACTGATCAAAATCAAATGCCAATATACAGGTATTTAGAATGTATTTTAACGATTGAGGCACTGGTAGGCTTCTAAACTGCTTTAAAATTGTAAACATATCAATAAAATGTTGTGCTACACTGATACCTATATATATATAGTAGTGTTTCATTTTAATTGCGGAAAAACATGGATGGGGAGCATTAATCAGAGAATTCGGGGGTTTTAAACAGAGAAAACCAGGTTCCCTAGTGATGAGTTAGGGGTTTGGCCCAGTTCTGTTCAACAATACCAGTCACACATGGAGAAGAGTAGACACTGCAGCTGCCTCAAGGCTGAGCCACAGTCTGTCTGCTCCTATTAAAGTCCATGACAAAACTCCACTGACTATCATGGGTGCAGGGTCAGGCTTCAGTTGCCAAGGTGGTGGTAAGGTCTTTTACACTTTTCCCTGCTAACATCATCTTCAGCTCACAGAGGGAGAAACTAATAGTTACTTGAAAAGACAGGTTTGGCATTGAACTGGGATTTGATTTAACACATCCAACAGTTAATGCTTGTAGGTGAACACCTGAAAGGAAGTCTTTGGTATTTTTGTATTCTTAGTGCGATCCTTAGGAACCTCATTTTTTTCACTAAGGCATCAAAATAGAATACTAAGCTTTTTTTGTATTAGTGGAAATCATATAAAAGAGAAGAAAACTAGCAGAAAATATTTTATTTTTCTATTTATACACACATGCTTATTTTTGCTACTAAGCTAGTATTTTACATAAAGCAATTGATACGTGTGGGTGTTTTGTTGTTTTTTTAACAAATCATACCCCACATTTTTCTTTCTTTTTAAATACCTAATATAAAGAAACCAGCAGTCAGACTTACTTAACTGCCTGTATTCCCCTTTAGGTGCTGGGTGTTCCTCAAACAATGTTTTACTTGGTCCAGAAATGATTTACATTGATTGAATTATGCTTTGACAGTATTACTAATGCCTGATGTGTGGCTCTAAAGTTTTGAGGCTGCCTCTGGAAGTTGAAGATGAATCTTTAAGGCCAACTGTGTAACTGAGACTTTTACACAAAAGTATCATGGATGAAAGTCTTCAAGGCCTTGAAACTTACACATTTAAAAAAGCTTTACCTATACAAACAATTTCCCTAAAGCTATGTATCAAGTTAATCATGGACGTAAGTTTTTGCAGAATCAGACCTAAGTTTTTTTTGTGATGTCTAGGACTGGTGAAAAGGCAGGATAAAATTCCCATAGACATTCTAACAATTTAATGGATTTCCAAATTTCTAAGATCTTCAAGAACTTCTAATGACATATTTTGATAAGTGGCAGTCTGGTCTCATCTTTCATCATTGTTAAAAATAAACTACAAATAAAAATGTGTGTATATAAAAAAATTTAATACTAAAAACCCCACTGGACACAAGTTCTCTGGTTGCTAAGAAAACAGAGTATATATATATATATATATATATATATATATATATTCACTATCTACAAAGAGAAAAGGTGTGAAACTTCTCTGCTCTTTAAAAAAAAAAAAATTGTGACCAAAGTACTCCTGCATCATCATCTTTTCATTTGCTACCATCCAGCGACACCAGTAACAAAAAGGACATGTCAAATCACTTTGTTAGACTAAGTCTCTAAAGTTCTGATTTCTCCCCTAGCATCTACCATCCCACCTTCTGCCCAGGGCTAATTTTTTCCCCTGGTAACTCATGTAGGACATGGATATAGCCAAGTTCCACTAATTCAAAGAAACCATAGCTTCTCATGACTCTTGAGAATGCCAAGTACAAGAAATTTGCAGAATCTGATTAAGGTTCTTCCCCGAATTATTCAGGTATTCAGCCAAACCTAGTCTTCTACATTTCTAGCTTCCTTCAGTGACACTAGTCTTCCCCATGGTAACCAATGCTTACTTCAGTCCAAATAGACCTCTCTCTAGACAAACAGTAGCAAAAGTATGAATCATTTATTACCCTCCTCCTCTACATTCCATTTTACTCATCTGAGAATGAACCATTTTACAACTTTGTTCAAAGAAACCACTTCACCAATTTTATTCTAAGAAACCGATCAAAAAATTTAAAGTGGCCAGAGCCATTTCTCACTTTGAATATACTATGTGGGTTAAATCTAATTACAAATGACACCATTGAACTGAGTGCTGAGGATGGACATCGTTACTAAACATGTTGCCTAAAGATAAAGGGGTTGCACTAATGTCACTACAAACTGAATACAGGTTTCCCTCACTCTATGCTGTAGATGTGATCCTGGAAAACGGTGCATAACTCAAATTTGCATAAAAGGGAACCCACTTTACAATGTAACAAATAGGGATACATTCCAAGACCTCGACTGTATCGGACCCATTTCTACCACTTTTACAAGACAATTTTGGTGCTCACCAACAGCAGACAGTACATACAAGCACAGGGCGGTGGTGAATGTTACCATAACGGGGATGGAAACTACAGAAACACGTCACAGACAATGAGCGAGGAGCACAGATCCACACAGAAGACTGTATTTTGGTGCACATCACTCCCACAATGCATGGCACAAAGCAGCTGACTGCAGGCTTCCACCACACCAATCACATAAGAATGAATTTACCTCGCATATAACTAATTTTTGGAATAAAATGGGTCATCGCATAAGAACGAATTCGCACATACAGAACCCGCATTAAGTGACTGAAACCTGTACGGTCTAGTATCTGAACTAACCCATGAGTATAAAGAGGTAGTTAGCCATGTTATTTGAAGTTAAGCAGAAGGCAGGGCAGGATGGCATACACGAACTTGTTCAGAAAGGCATGAGCTTTTGTAGGCTACAGCCTACTTAGTTATTATATCAGAGGGCTGCATCCTCCACTAATTAGTTATACCAGGCCACAGCTTGCAACCCAGAGGGTGCCACAGGCCATCATTCGCTGCCTGCTGCTTCAAGACAATGAACAAAGGCTGCACTGAAGAGGAGTAGCCCTCCAGGTAGGCTGTTGCAGCTGGCAGGAGCTGCCAGAGGTGATCAGCATGCCATTAGCAAAACACAGACCAGATCCAAGTGTCAGGGAATCAGCACACTTCATAAAATGCAAACTGAATCAGATCTTTGCAGGCTGGATCCAACGGGCATACCATAGGTTGCCACCCTCTGAGTTACACTAATGTAGATATCTCTTCAAGCCAGTGGGGCTCTGTCAGTGTATATAAAGAGAGAGTTTGGTTCATATGATTTATATTGTGATACAGTATTTGAACAATTATGCATTGTTCAAATATAATTTATATTTACTCGGTGAGCTATTGAGACATTGTGTACTATTATGTTATTTATACAGCTTGTGAACTGTTGTGAGCATGGCCCTCCTCTTCTCAAAGATCTTGCTATCAAAATATGTCAGAAATAATTTAATCTCCATGTATTGCTTAAATGCTAAGCACTTGGTCAAATATCAGCTGGAAACACTAGTATAGCAGGAAACTAGGTTAAGATTCTTCCATTGCGTTCTATGTTATTGGTTTTATAAAGACAAATGGCAAGATAGCTGATAATTTGAAGCACGAGTGCAAGTCTTAAAGTCAGGCATTAAAGTATAGGTTGCTTCAGAGCCACTGTACAGCTGTCATAGGACAACTGTTATAAAGACTTTTTGCAGGTGAAGTGGTACAGAGCATGAAGCCAACTGCTGGAGCTCAGCCGACATAGCTGGATGTGCTCCTGTGTCTGGGTTTACTTTTCACAAGATCATGTACAGCAGATAACAGAGATTAAGCTCAAAACTCAAATCCATCTGGAATGTTAAAAAACTTTGGTCCCAGATCTACAGGCATACTGCACAACTCCCATATGGCAGCCACTCAGTACTGAGTCCATTCACATGTTCTCATTTTCCTCACCCATGCACCCCCACCCCCGCCCTCCGGATGCTTTACTCAAATCTTCTCTAACTCATATTTCCTCTCTCTCTCTGTTTGTAAAAAAAAAACCAAAAAAAAAAAAAAAAAAAACCTCAATTGTAGTTTAGCACATTATTATACCAAGAGAAGGGCATCCTATTATTTCTTTGTTTAGCTCTTGCACAAGTATCAGGGGCTATAGGTTACTTTGATGTAATACAGCCTGTACTTTGCCACTGGGCCCTGTCGTCTTTTCAGGGCCCTGCAAATTGGGAACAGAAACCCAGAATCTGAGTTGATGATCTTGCTTCCTAAAGCTTCATCATTTTGGATGTTTTGCATAAAAGGTTAGCTATGGCACATACACAGCAGTTACTAGTTATTACTTGCTAAGCCCAAGGCTGGGGAAAAAAAAAAAAAAAAAAAAAAAATCAGGAAAATTGAATTCAATGTCCATATCTACTGCTGTGGGACTTCAGGCTAGTCACTCTTGGATGACAGGTTAGGACCTAGAGGAAGGCCATCTTTAAAAAAAGGAAGAAAAGGAGGGTCTGAGTAATTACAGACCAGTTATCTTTAATACAGGGGAAGCTACTAAAACAAATTATAAAAAAAAAAATAAAAAAATTAGATTTGTAACTACACAAGGATGAATTCACGATAACAAGCAGCCAACCTGATTTTGTTAATAAATCGCATCAAAACAGTTTGATTTATTTTTTCTGACAGGCAAATTGGTTTGGTGGATAAAGGGAATTTGGTGGTATATTTGGACTTTACTAAAGCTTTTTATAGTTCCACATAAATAAGACAAAGAAGGGTGAGCTACATAAAATTACCATCGGGTGGATACATAATTGGTTGAATAATACCTAAAAAAGTGCAACTACTAATACATTAATATTTGATTAGAAAACACTCAAGTGTTTCTAATCACTGGAAGTAAAATTCCACAGGGATTTGTTCCAGGCCCAGTACTGTTTAGCATTTTTACTAATGAGTTTAATGGAGGGATAGAAAATAGATTATATTTGTAGATTTGCAAACATTTTGGAGGACAGGATCAAAATTCAAAGGGATTTAATAAATTGGAGAACAGGATTATAGACAACAAATAAAAATGCAAGGTGCTACAGACAGGGGAGAAAAGCCAAAGACAGAATAGGAAATAAATAGGCCAGAATAGGAGTAGCACTACTGAGAATGATCTTGGAGCACTGGTGAACCTCAAACATGTCTGCAGCATGATGCTGTCACAAAAAAAAGCAAGTACGTACAAGTTTGGGGCTCCATTGTACACAAGACACAGGACTAGTACCACTCTTCTTACTGGTTACTCCTCACTCGTGTTCAGTTTTTGGCACTAAATTTAAAGAAACTTGTAAAAAAACCAAACAAACAAAAAAAAACAAACTAGAAATGGTCCAGAGATAAGGAACAAGATAATAAAAAGGTTGAAAAGCAAGTTTTATTAAGAAAGCTTGAAGGAACTAGGCATATTAAGTTTGGAGAAAGGGGGGGGGGGGGAACAAAAAAAAAAACAAAACCCACACAGATTAAGGGCACATGATACTCATTTTCAAATATTTGAAAGCCTGCCATAAAGAAAATGGAGAACATTTTTATCCCCTGCTAGAAAGGGAAGAACACGTGGCAATGGGTTTAAATAATGGAAAGGCAGATTTAGATCAACTATCAGGAAAAACCTCCTCATTTTAAGAACAGTAAGATAATGAAACAAGCTGTTTGGGGAAGTTGTGTGATCTCCTTCAATAGAATTTTTCAAGATGTTGGATAGGCATTTATCAAGAGTGATTTAGGGTTTGCAAATCCTTAATCTGTGCAGAGAGGGGTTAAACCAAATGGCCCTTCCAATTCTGATTCTAATTCATCATTTTCCCTGCCTACAGAGATAATTATACTTGCCCTCCTTAAAACAAAGTTCAAGATCTATTGACTAACAGCTTATACTGACAGGGTTGCAGAGGTATCACACTTTATACTAAGCCTACAAGCAAAAATAGATTCCTCACTTAAAGCAATAAAATTTAAGACATAGCTGATTACTGAAACACTATAATAGAGAAATTTCCAGATTGAGAGAAAAGAACTCAGAAGAGTTCTGCCAGTCTTTTGTTAAATCCTATTGTATTTACAGACATACAGGACATTGGAAACAGAAGAAAAAAAAAAAAGTACTATAGTTTAAACCAAGTGCCACAGTCAGAATATTACCCTGTATTTTTTCCAAAAAGGCCAAATTTCCCCACAATTAATTCTAGAGAGTGGACGAAAAACATAGAACAGGGGTGGTCAAAGTCCACTCCATGGGCTGTATTGGGTCCACGGCCGACTCCATTTCCCAGCAGCCCCTATCCACATCATTGCAGATAGTTTCCATGGAGACCCCAGGGATGGCAGGGGCCATGACAGTATGAGGCCAGGGTTTCCATGGAGACTGGCCCCAGCTGTGCTGGCAAGGGCGCATGTGGTTGGGAGGCAAGCTACTCTGGGACCAGGATTTTGCAGCAGTGATAACATGGTCCAGGGCCGGAGCAGAACTGGGATCTGCTGCCCGCACGCCCCAGCTCTGGGTCACATTGTCACCACTGCAGGATCCAGGCCCCGTGCTGTCACGGCTCCACCACTGCTGGTGGGCATGGAAATTGGTCACAGAAACCTGGGAAACGAGGTCCAGCCACTGGGCAGATCTGCCATTTTGCCCACCCCTGCTCTAGAATCCCTGCTTGTGAGTAAATGCAACTTGACTACTCCACTTTCTACAGCCAAATCCCACAAATGCCTATATCAAGCATTTGAAATCTTTTTTCCAAGTCTTTTCTCTTGAATATTTAAGGGGATATATATTTTCCAATAACGTGAATTCTTTATTTCTGCCCCACATCTTTGAATAAACTAAGCTCAAATTCAGCATCTAAATCTTTCACAAATAGAGGGAGTTATTTACCTCTTAGAGGCATGCTGCATCTTGCAGGACTGCACCCTAAAGGATTAATTTTACCCCTTGTGGATATATTATATCTTCATTAGTTATGCACTCAGCATTACACACAAAATGAATTACTAAAAAAAAAGTCCATTGCAGATGGAAATAACTAATAGTTTTAACTGCTGGAAGAAAACAAGAGTTACCAGAAGATTTGTTAATACAAAGGTTACAAAATGCAGCATTTGCATCACTTCATACCAGAGGTGTAGCAGAACAGCTCTGCACCCCAAACAGTTGTAGCACACAGCACAGGCTGCTGCACTGCCAGAGGAGGTAACACAGCATAAGTGGTGGGGGAAAATATTATTTGCAGGGGCTGAGCCCTGCCTGACCCCCATCCCTCCCTCCCACAGGACTGTTGAGGATCTGGCATGCACTGGTAGTGTATGCAGCAGTGGAGGAGCAGCTGCACACCGAGCAGTGCCAGGCACTGAGGGACAGCGGCACCATGGTGCTGCTGCTGTCGCTGGCCACTGTGAAACTTTGGGGTGGGGGGTCTAGGCCCCATTAGCCCTGGCCTTCCATTGCCTATGTAACACAGCAAGCCACTAGATGCAACAGCAGCTATTTTTGTACTCATCTTTCTCCCCTCTACCTGTGTAGAAGACCTGTTTTCTATAGTCAAGTTCTTTTTATTATCTAATACTGTCTCAGATAAAGGGCTTATACCACATTCCTTTTAACTCTATGGCATATTCTATTAAAACTCACTACTAAGAAGTTTTTCCTGACGTTCAATTTTTTTCTTAATTTCACCTCATTACTTTTAGTTATACTTCCTAATACCACCCTAACAATGTCTCCCCATCTGGTATTAAAACCCATCAAAAATATTACACAAATTATGTTGTACATACCCAGCCCCACTAAAGATCAGATATGATATGTATATTGTTATAATCTATGCAGGCAAACCAATTCTCTAAACTATTACTGTCATTCTTACCTAAATTCCGTCTAGTTTGTTGGCATTTTGCTATTTTGGAGTGTCTCAGGTATATTCCATGAAAATCCTATAGAGAAGGATTATTACCCCCAGGTTTCTGTTATACTCCCTTTAACTGCGATGGGCTTTAGCTCATGCCCTTAGCACTTGAGATCTCTTGCAATATCTCAAGGAATTTACAGCTTCAGCAAATGAAAAAAAAATTACAAGCACATCTGTAGTAAAACAACTCTATTTCTGTGTGGAAATAGCAAGAAAATCCTGTAAGGGATGGCAATTTCAGTAATGCCCTATCTTTCTCTCCATGGAAATCCTTGCTAGGATTTGGGCCACTCAGTCCACATATTCTTCAGTACAGCATCCACACCAGCGAGTCTACTCTGCTGGAAGTCTCCTTCACTGACTTCAAGTTGTCTTCATATCTCTCAGCAGACTTGTCTTTGACTTCATTCTCATAATTTCACCCTAAACTAATCTCCTCTCCTTGGGGAAGCAGACTACATCTGGCACAGGTGAGGCTAAACCCTAGTCTTCTTGAAGAGTCAGGTCACCCTGTGACAAATTATCAGTAGTGTAACTGGGGTGGGCAAGAGGGGCACCAACCCCCAGTGACAGCTTAGGAAGGATGCCAAATCATTCCCTACCCCCTCCGAGTCCGCACCTTGGCAGCAAAAGCAGCCCCATAGTGTTGTTCTTTTCACAGCAGCTGGCCACCATATTGCCAGCCACCACGTTGCTGTAAGAGCAAGAACCAGGGTAAGCAAAGCCCATAGCAGCAAAAGCAGCACACTATTTTTGGTAAAACTCCTGCAACCCCCTGCTCTCAGCACTCATGTGTGCCCTGGCTGTTATACCACTGCCAGCTATGATCAATTTTTAATGGGAACCTGACATTTATTTCTCTTCAACTGTTCAAAAAACTCTACCCTATATGTGTATGTTTCTTAGGTCGCAGAGATTTCTTGAGGGTTAAAAGGCCCTAGAAATTTTATTTCCATATGCATCTTAAACATTTGAGACTCTTTCTTCCCTATCAAGACTTTGCTATGGCGATTCCCTTCCCTTCTGACTTCAAGCATAGCTTCAATGATTTAGGATCCGTCTGTCCAAAAGCTTGTCCCTGAAAAGATAATATAAACTGAGATACCTCAGTTTACAGTCCCCAGATTCAAAGCACTGGGACTGGTAGCAGAGTTTTCTTAAAGGGCTGCATGCTTGTTTCCAGAATTCATTTACCCAGCTGGTGTGACAAGACTCAAATTTATTCAACCTCAGGGAAAAATGCATTGCCTAATATTTTCTCACAGATCAGCCAGAGGAAGAGGTAAGGCTGGGTGCTGTTTTGTCTCAGAGGGGGAGGGGGGAGGGGTGATGGGTATACACATAACCCTTGTTCCCGTCTCACCTATCAGTTTCTCTCCATGCTATCCCATTCATCTGAAACCCTGAGCCAGTCTATTATTTCTCTTCCTCTAGACTATCCCTAAAATGCTTTCCTTTCTGAAGGTGTAGGTTGTCAGCCTCATGAAAGGCGTTTGTGCCCGAAAGCTTACCAAGAAGAATTTTTCCAACTATTTAAGTTGGTCTTATAAAAGAGATTGGGTTTACCCAAAGAAGCTTGTCTGCCTATTTCCTTTCCAAAAGTTTTTAATACCTTTTTCTCCTTAATGCACACTAGGAACAAAAGCAAACAAACATTTGGGGGAAAGCTGCAAGAGGCATGTACTTGTAACCAAAGTAACCACATGATCTTATTTCTAACACCCCCTTTGCCCAGTATCTCATTTCCATTTGTTAGAGTGTGTTATCTTAGATCTCTACCTTACAATCAAATACTATAACATTTTATTGTTTGAACATTATTTTGGACAAATTAGTTGATGTTACAACGACCATTCCCTAGAAGTCAGTATCCATCGGGTAAACCTGCATTCAGCATTATTGCACGTGCTGCGGACTAACCCCTGTTGGAACACATTTTAATCAAACTTAGTGACATAAATTGAATTCAATCTGTCCTTGTCTACATTGTTGTAGATTTAGGTTGTGGTAAGCACCAAGTTCCAAATAGTGGTCAAACATAAGATTCTGCAGTGTAAACAAGAACTTAGTGCCCAAAATCTTGATTTACTCCTTACTAAAGCAAACAGAAATTCACCTTAAGAAGGATGTAGTAAAAAAACAAATAAGAACCTCAGGATGTTGCTCTTCATATACAAATACATTGATCTTCTGCACAACACTCATGTGCCTAGTACAATTGAAGTCACATGGATATGAGAATATGGGATTGGGCCTATACTGTTATTTAGAAATTCACATACTGTGGCTTATAGTTGTATTGACAAAAAGCAGATGTGTCCCTTTCCATCTTGCTGTGTTATTTATGAAGGCCTTGACTTAAGTCATTCTGAAAAAAAATTCATCTGGTTTCTACAACTGAAGCAAAATTGTTTATATTTGAAGGGAAAGTAATATATATGGATTCACCCTCCTCCCCTGTTGAAAGAGGAACACATCACATCCACCACTGTTTCTTGGAAAGAGGGTAAGCCAAAGTCTCTCAGAAGACTACCACTGGTAAACAAGGTCTGAATCTATCTGTAGTTGCATATAGTGCAACATGTTGCAGAACTGGGTCCTAAATAGATAGGTCTGAGGAAGTGAAGATACCCTCTTCCTCCTTTTCCCACGAAAGTGATAGTGTTGGGTGCTTTCTTCACTCAACTTTTTTTTCCCCCCTCCTTTGATTTTTTCTTTTAAGTAGATGGTTAACAATTAGTCAAACCAAGAGTTTGGAGCAGGAATTATTAGCTACACAAAGATCCTTCGCAATAGATAATGAGACCGAAAAATGAATGAAGGCCCCATACTTTCTAAACAAACATTTACTGTTTAACTGTGTGGCAGGGGATTTCTCCATTTTTTCAAGAGTTTTTAATTTCGTGCCTCTAGAGGACTAGTAAAAATTGGACTCTTCATATTTTACTTTCTGCAGGAAAATTGTCTTTTCGGGGACCAGCACCTCTTAACAGGCCTCAAGGACCAGAACACTGAGACAGCAGCTTGAAATTGAAAATGATGTTGGTGCAGATCTGCCTGCACCATATGAAGAGCTAGAGGAGAAGCCTTTATAGTGCTCTCAGGGGCTGACTCTACCCTTCACAGATTTGCAGAAGTAATGGTGCAACAAAGGCAGCTGCTTCCCAGTCTTCTTCGACTAAGCAGCAGAAGATCCACAGTTGGGTCCATTATTCTTCACGACAGGGATTTATTCACTGAGAACCATTCTGAGCAGAGCAGCCTCTTGAAGACCCTAAAGCAGCAGTGCTTCTTCACTCTTACTCCATAGACATCACGCCCCAAACCAATTGCCAGCACGAACACCCACTAAAAGAGGGGGCACCCCCAACATTTCACACTGGCAGAGCTCTCTCAGGGTGAGCCGACAGCACCTATAGAGCAAGGGTAAGCACTGCAAAACACCCCTGTCTATGGCCCATGAAAGGATTTGTTTCACCACTGCAAGTCTCCAGATTTAAAATAGTTAGCCATGCGGCGAGCTGCTAGGGAGTGAGGGGGAGCCAGAGACCCAGGTGGGCAGACAGAACATTTAAGAAGGAAGCTCACGCACTAGGGGTTATAGATCAATAGATATATCTGCATCTCTGTCTACAGATAGGTTGATAGAGAGATCTATATAGATAAATAAATTATCTCTCTAAATATCGAGAGAGATCTGCATAAATAATCTCTCCAAATATATAGAGGTCTATATAGATATATAGAGATTATTTATATATCTATATAGACCTCTCTATATATATGTGGAGAGATTATTTATATGAGAGATATCTATATATAGAGATAATCGAGAGACAGTGTCCCGGCGCGGTGTGAGTGAGTCCCGGCGCGGCGTCCACACCTCGAGCCCCGAGACAAGACTGAAGCGCCCCGTCCCGTCCCGCCAAGAAACCCCAGCGGGACTCGGATCCCCGCAGCCCCGGAGAGGCACCCACCTCGGATGTAGGTGCACTTGCTCTCGTCCAGCGGGCTAGAGGCGGACACGCCCATGCTGCCGCCTGCGCTCCTCTCCGCCGAGCAAGGGCAAGGGCAAGGGCAAGGGAGCTCCGCGCCTCGCCTCGCCAAAACCGCCCAAGCCCCGGGGCTTCCTCCACGCACTCCCCGGTGTCTCCTTCCCTGCTCGCGGCGCGGGACGGGCGCGGCACTGCTCACCCACTGCCTCGCGCCTCCGCCCGGCCCCGCTTTTGCTCCGCTGGCCCCTCCCTCTGCCCTCCCCTCCCCGCCGCGCCGCGCTGTCTGGCGGAGCTGGTCGGAAGCGGCCCTGGCCCCCGGCGCACGGCGATGGTGGGGCGCCCACAGCTGAGCGCGGCGCGCGGCCCCGAGCCGGCCGCCACAGTCCCGCGAGGGGCGGAGGAGGAGAGAAGTGAGGTGTGAGGAGACGGGCTGGTCAACTGAGCCAGTCCCTGCCTGGAGGATCCCCCGCTACCCAGCCCCTGCGTGAGGAAACCGGCACTGTCGTATCGTGTGCACGTTAGCGAGTGAACTGCTGGGCTCACAGAAGCGGAGACCTCCATGGGACGTTTCGTCTTCCTTTCTGCAGGAAACGGTCTTTTCGGGGCCCAGTACCTCCTATTCACACGACTCCCTGACCGGGACACGGAGGAAAAAGCTTAAACTTGAAAACGGTGTTGGTCCAGATCTGCCTGCACCACATGAAGAGCTAAAGAGGAGAAGAAGCCTTTGCCTCCTGTGCAAAAAGGCCCGAGAGCTACTGGGCTACACACAACGAAAGGCCCCGCTGTTTTAGGCTGAGTGATCATCACAAGCCCCTAGAGGAAGACGGGTGTTTGCAGCATCTAGGCACAGCAGCCTGCACGTGCAACTCCAACTCCTCCAGAATCCCCTCAGTTTGGGTGCCTACAGTTGTTTTAATATGGATCCTCCAGCTGCATGTGACCGCCCAAGGCATTTCCCTCCATTTGCCAATTTTTTTTCCACCTGGCTCGTTTCATGGAAGGGGAATTAGCAGCATGCCAGGCAGCGTGGTGCCTGTTACTTTTCATGTGGAGCTGATAAGCCATTTCTGCTGAGTTACCTGCGTTTTCTCAGCAGTTGAAAATTGCATGTTCGGGAGTTTGAACGCATTTGTTTCCATTTCCTTTTTGTGATTATGCACTACCAAGGTAGTCTTAGCAAATGAAACCTGTTTTCATTTGCTGGCATCATGCATGTGGCTTCCTGGAGAACACATTATTTTGCAGCTTTGCCAATCACAAGCAAGTTAAAAAATTTTGAGAGCCAAGCTGACAGCTTTTTTAACCAGGAATATCCTGGCTACAATTTGTAATAACCAGGATGATATAGTGGACATTTTTATGTAACAATAACTTGGTTATTGTGCTAAGCAGCCTCATTGGTAAATTGACAAAGAGCTCATTTAAGGCATATTAGTACTGAGGTGTCCTTCCTTGCTGTTTGCCAGTCAGGCTGAAATTAAATGGGGCAATCATTTAACTGTTCTAATAAGGAGACTGGATGGAGGAAAGCCTCGATTAAAAACAGGCTTTCATAAGCATTTGGCTGTCTTAATTGGGAATCAAGTAATCAGCAGCACTCCTAGAGATGTAATATAAATAGGGACCTGTCATCAAACTACTTGTTGAACTAGGTCCACCAAGTTTGAACTTGCTGACAATGTTGTGGGTGCTGTGGTCTGATAATTTCACATCCACTGAGATGCCTGAGTAGAAAACAAACTGCATTGTCCACCATCTTGCGACTTTAAAGGTGTTGCATGTATCATAAGTCAGTGTAGAGTTTAGCCTGAATTTAGTTTTGTCTGTCCTTTATTTTTCTCAGAAGGTTTTAATGACAGCCATGTGGCAGTAGTCTAAAAGATATCTGTTGAAGAGAGAAACTGTGGAAAATTTAGGAACCATGTTATACGGAGCTCAACTCCTGTTCTAACGTTCAGAAGATAAAAGCATGTTGGATCCCAGATGCTTTTTCATCACAATGGGAGGAGGTGCATGTGCAGAGGGAGACCTCCCATTACATACACCTACAACAGTGGTTCTCAGTTTTTTTTACAGTTAAAGCACTCCTTGATAGACTCAAGGCGCCCTTTGATAGACTTACAACACCCCACAGAAAATGCCATCTCTTAGTTTGCATTCTTTTTTTTTTGCCCGCAGAAACATAATGGGGCAATTCTCCTGTTGCAAAGAACTCAAAAAGAACACAGTAGATCAGGGATCCTATCTGAAATGTCTTTATCTTGTGAATCATGTTTGCACACCTATGCCTGGTACCACATGGCACCCTTGAAAAGATCTCAAGGCACCTAGGGTGCCACAGCCTTCTGATTGAGAATCACTGACTTAGGGTGAAAACCAAAGGATCGGTGTTTTTAAAAAGACAGGTAATTCTTTACACTTCAGCGTTACCTTCAATCCAAGGATCTCAAAGTACTTCACAAATATGAACTAATTCAATATCATAGTATTCCTTTCAAGTAGGCTGGGATTATTTTTTCAGGTAGAGAATCTTGGATCTTGAGCATCTTGCCTGAGAACACAAAAGACGTTTATGGTAGGGTCCGGAGGAGAATCTAGATAATCCAATTTTTGTAGTGCTTTAATCATAAAATCATCCTCTAGCACAGTGGTTTTCAACCTTTTTGGACTCAAGGCCCCTCTTACTCCCAACCTGCACCCCCAGCCCTGCCGGTGCGCCTCACTCCTGACTCACAGCCTCCTGAAGCTGCCAGTGCCTCTCACTCCCAACCCAGTCCCCCAGCCCTGCCGGTGCACCTCACTCCTGACCCACTGCCACCCCACATGCCCCCCCCAATTTCTGTGCCCACGGTGGTGAAAGGGCTGCAGCCTGACTGGCCCAGGCAGCCACCTTCACTTCCTTCAGGCTGCCCGTACTGCCCTCTCCTCACCACCCTTCTGCGGTAGAGTCATGCCTTGAGGGGAGCAGTGGCAGCAGCTGGGCCGTGGCAGTGGGGTAGAGCTGCAGCCTGGCACACGAACAGCTGGTGGTGGGAGGATGTGAGGCAGCACACCCCCCCACCTGTTTCTCCTCACACTGCTGTTAGCCTGTCTGGCATGAGAGTCCTAGCAGTGGCAGCAGCAAGTCTCACTGCTCAGCTCTGCCCTCCTGTGTTGAGTCCCACCTGCTGCACTGTAGAGGCAGCTCCTGCCCGTGCTGGCCCAGCTAGGCTGGCCCACTTTTGGGTCATGACCCATGGGCTGAGAAACACTGCTCTAGTGCAAGAGAGCTTCTAGTCTTGATTTTCATTTTATATAAAATGTAGTAATACTGGTCACAGGCTGTAGCTGTTTCTGACAAATAATTAAACCCAAATAAAACAAAAATAGCCACAAGAGGCAAAAAGCAACATGAAAATGTTCCTGCTTTAGCTCCTACAAAACCCTAATCTGATCACAATAAGTCCACTCCCCACAAACTTCATCCTGTATTAAACACTTGTAGTTTGCCCTGAATTCAAGTCACAGGCCCCTCCTGAAGAACAACTCCTACAACTAACTCCAGTATAACAAGATCCAGTACGAAAAGTCCTGCTGACTTCAACTATAGCAGTATCACACTAAAGGAGTGAGGCAGTCTCTCAAATAAGCTTTTGCCAAGCCATCTGTAGCAGGGCACTAAGGTGCCTGCTACTTTGAGAGCGGAGATAGGAGGTTGCCAGGACAACCAGTTAATGAGGGAAGTGACTGCACCTGTACCTGGCCCTCAGACTGGAAGGGGCAGGGCCTGGCTCCTATATAAATCCCAGGCCTGAGGTTAGGAGGGGTAGTTGCCTGCTAACAGACAAGGGGGAAGGAGTTCTCCCAGAGGAAGCAGGAAGGTAAGGCCTGACTGCAGGTACAGCCCTGAGATGGGTAACCAGAACCAGAGTCCTATGAGCCCCACAGAATGGGACCAGTGGTCCACCCCCACTCCCCAGTGGCCTGTTCTTGCTTGATTTTCCACACACGGATGGAGGGAGGGGTGAGGAACAGAAGCCTTTGCCAGGCAGGTGGTGGGGGTGGGGCAGGTCAGGTTGGGGTGGGGTTAGTCGCAACCAGAGCCTGAGCTGCTTGGTGCCACAGACAGCAGCTTGTGCAGCCGATGCCTTGTCAGGTAATAATTGTCTACATTTTAGAGGAGGCTGTGTGTGGGATAGAATGGCTTGGCAGGCTAGATCTGGCCCATGGGCCATATTTTGCCCATTCCTGTCCTATGGGATCTCTGCAAGAGAAAGCAGCTAATTCAAGGCAACTCCATTTATTCCTGCTCATATCTGCAGGCATTTCAACAGCACCTCATTATCAAAAGCACCAGAAATAGCTGGGAGATACAATAATCACCCTGGACATCTGATCATAATCTATCACTTCTGGAAATCATTAACCAATGCAGTCCCAACATCAAAACCACATCACAGAAAGAAAAGCTAGGAAGATGTACTGGAAGATAAAAGAATCTTCTTCCGTCCAAAGGAAGAGCCTGAGCAAATAAAAATTTAAGTACTTGGATCCTAAGGAACTGGGAAGTATATTAGAAGAGACATTGAAGGGACTAGGAAAAGACAGGTAAGATAGTCTGAAGAGTGGATGTTTTTTAGCTAAAAGGCCAGAAACTCAAGTTGTGACAGAAATAATCTTGAGAGAACAGAAAGTTCCTGTTGCTTTCTTCACAGGACTTCATAGGGTTAGTGTTCTCCCCTGACTAAGCTGTTATAGCCCAGGGAGTGGTGCTGTGGCTCAGAGACAGTGAAGGATGATTATATTCTTCAGATGGGAGAAGAGTGAAGACTTTGTAAGAAGGCAGAGAGAAAAAATGTATCAATATTATCTTAGAAGTAGAAACAGTTTGGTCTAGCAAGAAGGTTCAGCTACTCCACAAAAAGAAAATTTGAAGTAGAGATTACATCTCTATAGGCATGTCTACACATCGCCCTACGGTGACATAGTGACGGGTTACGTCACCGTATGGAGCACTATGGTGACATAGCGATGATGTGCGTCTACACGTAATCACCAGCTACATCACCATAGCAGTGTGCTTGCCAGGTACAGCGCACCACTATGGTGACGTAGCAGCGAAGTCTAAGATGTACTAAAGCATGGTGTTATACCGACATCACAATACAGCAACTTGTAGACATGCCCCATGTGTCCTGGTAGTGAAATTGTAATGTAAACTGGAATACTTTAATTTAGAGTCCCAATGGCAAGAAGAATCAGAGCTCTTGACAGAGCTGATATCTTTTATTAGACCAACTAGATATGTGCGAAAATAAATTATTTGCAAGTTTCAGGTGCGCACACACTTCTTCAGGCATAGGAGAATGCAAAGATTGTAAAATTTCTCCTAGTTGGTAATAAAATTTATATTTTACAGGAGAGCTGATGGTGTTGTAAGATCTCCTGGTTGGAAAAGTTCATTTTGTGCAAATTAGGCTCAGATAAAAGTTAGAGCAGTCTATTTACCCAAAGGCTGTATCCTTCAGTAATTCTATGAAAAAAAAGCAGATGATGATATATCATATCAAAAGATAATGTAAAATGAAAAAGGAATCATCAAAAGGGAATAAAACTTAAAATATAGGCTGGCTTTCTCTGTCTTGCACGTTCTTATATTCCTTCCAGCATATGTTTTTCCTCAGTATTCAAACTACTAATTTTGAAAGCTCATTAAATACCAAATTATTGTAAGTATTACTTTTTTTTTTTTTTCCTATTTATTACAAGAACAGCACAACTGAAGCTGGCCCATTACTAAGTGACTTTTCTAATCTGTTCAGTATTTATGATGGGAAAATTTACCAGAAAAATGCCTTATTTATAAATTCATTAGTTCACATTTAACGGATGAACACTACTCACTCTTGTGTATAAATTGATATATCTAGATATTGGCATGGTTACAACATTTTCAATAATGACAACTCTAATTTTCTAAAAATCATGAACTCACCCTGAAAAATCATATGATTGGATTAAAAATCAGGAGATTAACAGGGTTGAGGTTATTTTTCTTGTATTTTTTAATTCTTTATGGCTTATGTTGCTCAAACTTTGCCCAACAAGTGAGAACTAAAAAGTAAAATTTTTCTTGTTTCAAATGAAAGCTGAGATTTTCGGATAATATGATTTCAGCAGCTAGAGCTTAAAGAAAAATGCCAAGTCTTTTGAAACTCGTGATAAAATCATGAGGTGGTAACACTGTACTTTGATACCAGCTCAAAGGAATTGCAAAATGTCCCTAATCTTAATGCACAGTGGCATAGTGCAGGGTGTTGCCATACTGACAGATAATGTACTAGGATGCTGCTTCGATAAAAATACTTACCTTTTCAAGATTCAAGAGTACTGTTTATCACTAAATTCTGTAAGGAGGACAGGATCTGACCTAGATAAATAATACACGTGAGGAGAAATGATGCCTCTCCTTTCCTTCCCACCTATAATTGGAGCCCTACAACAGTGGCTATATATTTAATCTATAGGATCCTTAAGGAACTTGTTTGATGTATATGGGTAAGATTTTCACAAACAACTAAATCCCAGGGACTTGCAATGAGGCTAAGGCTCATAATTCATTCAAGGTTAAAAAAAATTGTAAATGCATGTTGAGCATGAAGTGTATATGTTTTTTGGTGAAGAGGGGGGTTGTTTTAAAAACAGAAATCTCCTGCAGCCAAAAGCAAAACCAGCTGGTACACAGACAGTGTTGCCAACTCTCAGGATATTAGGTGATTTTTAAGACTTTGGCTCCTGAAGCAAAGCAATGTGACCAGAATGCACCCTAATGGTTCAGACAGCAACGAAAAAGAATCCACCTTCTAACACACTTTTATTTTTAATCTCTTTTAAAAATACCAGTCTTATGATTCTGTATGGCCTTACTTAGTTTTGAAAAGCTTGCAGTTAGCAACACTGCACTCAAAGCAGAAGGAAAGAGAGAAGATGCAGCAAGTAAAGTGTATATGTAGAAAGTAAACTATGGCAATGTGACACTGAACTGTGAGTATCTGGGGAAGGAGTGGAGTATCTGAGCAGGATGGGGAGGTGCAGAGTACTGAAGGTCCAATTCTCTACTGTCATGTAGTCAAATAAATCTTAGCAAAGTGGGGAACTTTCACAGTAACTGCAAGGGGCTGTAGCTGGAGGTGGTGCGTCAACAGCTCCATAACTGGGAATAGGCATTGGCACTCAGGAATGCACTGGATCCTCTACAGCCATATAGGATGTATCCAGGGCCACCCAGAGGGTTTATGGGGCCTGGGGCAGGTGTGATGTTGGGGGCCCCACCACTGCCACCTACAAGGGCCTGTGTGTGTATGCATGCCAAGCTGGGGGACCACGCATGAGAATTCTTGCACGCACACATCGCATGTGACTATTCTCACGTGCAGCTCCTCCTTCCCTTGCCCTGGGAAGTGGGAAGAAGCAGGCTTTCCCTGCTTGTTCCCACAGCAAGGAGGGCTAAGCAGAGAGAATTTACATTGGAGACGGGTTACTAAAGCAAAATGACATTAAGAGTTTGCAAGTGAAACATTTATTAAACTTATGCTACAAAGTTAGGAACTTAAGAACAAAATGAGAACAGGAAAGTTTAAGTAAAGTACTTCTATCTCGCCTTCCTGAGTGCAAAGTCATCAATTATACCATCATAATTTATTTGCTTTGCAAGTACATTCTCCACTGAAAGCGTGATAAGTTGGTTCATCCTATCCTTCCCAACTGCTGACCACCACAGGTAGTTCTTAATAATCTTAAGCTTACTAAAAGTGTGTTCCCCGGATGCAATAGAGACTGGCAAGGCAATGAGCATTCTCAAGCAATTGCATATCTGAGGGAACAGAGATTCTATACCTTTGCCATAAATCCGGTTGAGAAGCTCAAGTGCAGTGTCCATAGCTCCTCCAAAGGTGCACAAATTTGAGTCTTTCCTGATTTTGTGAAACAGGCAAAGTTCTTCTTGCAACTCATCCATGTTCACATCTCGTGGGTATGTGGTGGACAGGGACGCTGCAAACTTTGCAGTTTCTTCATCCTCTGCAATGGCTGGTAGGTCAAGTATGAGTGAGAACAAGCTTGAGAGTTTCCCTGTGGTCTGAGCTAGGCATCAGAGATCTGAGAGGAGCATATCCATGGCTGTGATGAACACTTCAACCCTGGATTTATCTTTAGGGGAAAAGATCATGTGTTCTGTATTGGGTGGCTCATTGTGGAAATGCTTCATCCTTTGGATTCTTCTGTGTGTTCTCTTGAATTTGGTGGTGATACCTAGCCCTCTCAGCGATGACCTTAGCTTCTGTGAGAAGACTTGGTCAGGAATCATTCAATCATTGAATTTCTTCCAGGACGCTCTTGACATATTGCACCCCTTTTTCCAAGGTAAGCCTGGATCCTTGGGCAAGATTGCTTCAGATATTGATGGACTGCAACATCTTGTACCACACTGTAGTCAGAAGGATGAACTCCAAGGATTGCATCCACTCAATGAGACCTGAAACATCAGCCTCGGTTTCTGCTGTCAAGTCCAATTCTTCCTCAGTCTTGAAGAGAGAATCCAGCACACCTTTAGGATTTTTCATGAGAGGGTGAACAGCATCGGTTATTGAGCTCCATCTAGTTGTTGACACAGATTGAAAAGAGAGTCCTGTAGTTTCCTGAAGAAGTTTCCATCTTGCAGGACTGCATGAAAATACAGAGTACAGCTTCTGTACATTTCCAAAATGTTTTCATTTCAGGGCTCTTCTCCATGGCATGGGTACCACATAAGTTCAGAGTGTGCACTGCAGGGTGAAAACAATGCCTGAGGATTTTCATCCTGTATCCTAGTTGTCACACCCTGGTATTTCCTAGACATATTTGAAGCATTGTCGTATCCTTGGCTTCTACAGTTCTGCAACTCTACCTTACACTCTGTCAGTACTTTCTTTATCTGCTCCACAATGTCTACTCCTTTCTTTTTATTGCAGTCCACCATTTTCAGAAATCATTCCTGCACATCCCATTTTCCATCTTTTTCATACACATATCTCATGATAAATACCAACCGCTCAGTATGCAAAACATCAAGCATCCCATCTACGATGATTCCATAGTAGCGAGCATTTCTCACCTCCTCAAGAATCATATTTAGTACTTTCTTGGTGCACACCTCCAAATACTCATTCTGACTACACCAGGACATGTAGTGTGCTTGCATTCTCCCCCCAGCCATTCAATGCTCCATAACAGTTTCAAGGTGGCAGTTCAGATCTTGATTATATTTACTGATGAACTGTACAGTAGAAAGGAACAACCTGCAGTCATTGTGCTCTAGGATAGAATGTGATCCTCAGAACGACAAATTTTGTTCTGCCAGAAACAGGGTAACGTCAACCAGACTTCACAACACTTCATGCCACTTTTCCTTCTCTGAATGTATGCCCTTTTCAAGAATGTTATCAATGGCTCTTTTTTCACTAGGAGCATTTGCAAGATCTTTCCACTGTAAATAATGTTGAAAATGACCAGAATTGGCCTTGTGACTCTTCACTTTGTCATGGTGTTCTCTAGTTATCATTCACACCCTCATGGCAGAATCTGGAATGGTACAGGGATTGATTTTTGTTCTGATCTTGGAAGAGATGGCATGGAAAGCAGAACAGGCCAGCTGCCTTGTGGCTCCAAATGAGTCGGTTCCTTTTCACACTCTTGTCATTGGACAGAGTCTTTCAGAAAACAGATGTAGGGGATGATCATTTGGAGGAATCACATGGCAAGCTTCCAGGTTTGGGTGGCGGGCCCTTGGATACAATTAGATCCCTTTGCAATCTATTGAGATGCCCCCAGGTGGCTGGGTCATTAGAGAACATTTCCTGGTGAAGCTCAGGCACAGATCAGGAAACCAGACCAATTTTCTCATTTTTCTCATTTAATGCTGTCTCCTGCGGCTTGCAACATCAAACCTGATTCATTTTCACATTCTCCTGCTATATCACTGTTTGCTTCCTTTATGATGTTTTCATGATCATAATATTCTTCATCCCCTGCAAGTGATGTGCCACCTGCATCACCTCACCTGTTCCACCTAGCTTCCTTATTTCCTTTCACCACCCAGCCAAACTGATCCAGTGTCTGTCTCCCCTTTTCATCCCGAGCTTTTTCTACTTTGTTTCCTCGCTTTTTGATGCCCCAGATCGAAAGGTGTGCTTCATTTTTTCTTACACAGGGATAAAAGAATAGGAATAGGGTTGTACTTCTCCTGAGCACCTCCAAATGCCAAACCCCTTCTGGCACAGCTTCTCTCTCCTACCAGTTTCTTGGGGCCCAGCTCAGTCTAACAGGTCTTCTGGTTGTGGCCTGCTGGCTGGCCTCCTCCACTACTCAGAAAGGAAGGATTCCTCCCTTAAGGCCTGGCCTCACACCACTTCTAGGCCTTTTCCCTGCGGTAACTGCCACAGAAAATTACTCTCCAGTGAGACCTTGCCTGGCAATCTTAGCCGGTGCTCATGTAAACTGCCTAAGCTGGGTTGCACTTGGTTCAGGCTTGTGGGTGTGGCAGAGGATAAGCAGGCCCTGCTCCCATTTAAGGAAAAAGAAAGTAACTGCAGAGAGAGTAGGCAGAGGCAGGAGGATTGTCTTTGTACTGTTGCTGGAGAATAAACTTGTATATTTAGCCTTTAACCCCTTGATTAAGGGCATTGTGAGACTGTTTGTATTCTTATGGGCCTTAGTAAGACAGTGCTGCTGTCTGAAGGACCAGAAGAGAGCAAGTCATCTCTGCAATACTGAAAGCAAGATTTGTAGTTTGGAGCACAGGCTTCTTCAGTGAAGAAGGACTTTAAAAATGCAAAGTGTCTATATAACTCTTGGGGAAAAAAATGTAAGTACTTTTTGAAGTGGGGAAATATGTGAACCTGAATATGTGTTGTGTGTAATGTTTGTTATTTTCCTTGGCAAATATAAAGAAAACAATATATATCATTTTAATTATCATATTCTTGCAAATTAATTTCTGTCTTTGGCCCTTAAGAACCCACAGAGCTTACATTCACTCATGACTTTGAACTCTTTCCCTTGGAGGTCTTTCTGTAACAACAGGTCTGCTCCTGAAAGCCTTCCCTATTCCTTCTCTCCTCACAACGGACTCTGTGTAACCAGGGATACTTGGCTTGCCCAGAGATAAAGAAAGATGTTACCTTACCTTGACTGGTTTAAACAACCACTTGGACATCAATGCAACAATCACTTACACCTCAAATTAGCATCTGTCCCATAATGTCACAATTACATGTTGAGAATGATTCAGTGTCATCTTAAACCAGCTTCCTCTTTTGGTACATGCAGGAGTTGAGGCAGGGGTCTAAAGTGTCCCCCCTCTCCCCCCCCCAAATCCCCCGGGCAGCCCTGGGTGCATCTACATCAGGGACGGGCAATTATTTCAGGCGGAGGGCTGCTTATCCAGTTTTGGCAGGCTGTCGAGGGCTGCATGGGTAGCCCCACCCCTTGACAGGTGACCCTCCCCCAGTCACCATCTTGCGACCAGTATCCCAGGGCCAGCACCAGTGGGGACTAGAGTGGGGTACAGGCCGGCAGGGATCTGCGGAGCTGGGCTGGGCTGCACCAGCAGGGAGAGGGAGGAGCTGGCCCGGCTCCATAGAGCCCCTGCCGGCTGGGACCCTGTGCTCCTGCCACCCTGCTCTGGGCCCCACTGGCATCGGCCCCAGGACATGGGTGTGGGCCCTGTGCTCCCACTGGCTCCCTGCCCGCTCACACCCAGTGCCCCCCAGCCCCGTGGTACAGGCAGGGGGCAGCACACAGCCCCGACCCCCTGCTTGCCAGCAGGGAAGAAGCTGGTGCTGGGCGTGGGGAAAAGCGCCACCTTGCCTGCCCCATGGCCGGTGCCCCACGCTGCAGGCGCTCGCAGCCTGTGCAGGGCTGTCTGGAGCAGGCACAGGCAGCCTCATGCAGGCTGCAGGTGGCTGCAGTGCAGGGTGCTGGCCATGGGACAGGCGAGGGGCCACTTTTCCCCATGCTCAGCACCAGCTTGTAACCTGTCGGGCTTCCCCTATGTCCTACTGTCCTTGGTTCCTGTCATTTTGGACAGGAACCAAGAGCAGAGAAACATTAATTTTCTACACTTTTTTAGGGGCCCTGCGGGCTGGATAGAATGGCCTCGCAGGCCGAATCTGGCCCACGAGCCGTATTTTGCCCATCCCTGATCTACATGAACTATTAATTCGTATTAAGCTTACTGCACAATAAAATACTGTGCGGGAGCACATCTTCCTTCTGCAGCACTAGGGGGTGCTCCAGGCTCCCCTAGGTGCTAATCCAGGGGTTGCTGGCAAGGGGCACAGGGCTAGTCCCAATGTGCAGGGCTGGTCCCAATGTTCTGGGTGCAGCAGCAGCTGTCTCCTGGCCCCCATGCACATCAGGAGGGGACCTAGTATAGATTTACATTTTCCTTAGTTACAATTGATTCTGCTACTGCTTCCCTCTGGCCAAATTTCTGAATGCATGGGGAGCCGTGCAGACTGGACAGTGCAGCTCTACAGACCATATCTTGGTCACCTTGGTCCAGGTGATCTCTTAAAGATCTCTTAAGATCCAGGGATCTAACAGACCTCCTGAGGCTAAAAAGAAAGGCCTACAAAGGATGGAGGATGGGAGTCACCTCCAAGGAGGATTATTCTGCACTGGTCCGGTCTTGCAGGGAGCATACCAGGAAAGCCAAGGCTGCAACTGAACTCCAACTAGCTTTGAGCATCAAGGACAATAAAAAGTCCTTTTTCAGATATGTGGGGAGCCGGAGGAAAAGCAGGGGCAACATTGGACCTCTGCTGAACCAGATGGGGCAACTGACAACTGATGCCCAGGAAAAAGCCAACCTATTAAATGGGTACTTTGCGTCAGTCTTTCATCAGCCCTATGGGACGCCTATGCCTGCTATGGGACAGGGAAGTCCGGGAGAGGGTGATCCCCTGCCCTCCATTAATGCTGACCTCGTGAAGGAACATCTTGAGAAGCTGGATACCTTCAAGTCAGCCGGCCTTGACAATCTACACCCCAGGGTACTCAAGGAGCTGGCAAGCATCATAGCCCAGCCTCTAGCACAGATCTTTGAAAACTCTTGGTGCTCTGGTGTAGTGCCTGAAGACTGGAAGAAGGCCAATCTTCAAGAAAGGGAGGAAAGTGGATCTGGCTAACTATAGGCCCATCAGCCTGACTTCTATCCCGGGGAAGATCTTAGAAAAGTTTATTAAAGAGGCCATCCTTAATGGACTGGCCGACGCCAACATCTTAAGGGATAGCCAGCATGGGTTTGTTGCGGGTAGGTCTTGCTTGACCAATCTCATTTCCTTCTACAACCAGGTGACCTATCACCTGGACAAGGGAGAAGAGATTGATGTCATATATCTTGACTTCAAAAAAGCCTTCTATCTGGTATCCCATGATCACCTCTTGGTGAAACTGGCCAATTGTCACCTTGGGTCCACCACAATCCACTGGCTGGAAAATTGGCTCCGTGGTCGGACCCAGAGGGTAGTAATTGATGGAAGTCGCTCATCATGGTGTCCTGTGACCAGTGGGGTCCCCCAAGGCTCTATCCTTGGACCCATATTGTTCAACGTCTTCATTAATGATGTGGACACTGGAGTCAGAAGTGGACTGGCCAAGTTCGCCGATGACACCAAACTTTGGGGCAAAGCATCCACACCAGAAGACAGGCGGGTGATCCAGACTGACCTGGACAGGCTCAGCAAGTGGGCGGACGAGAATCTGATGGTGTTCAACGCCGATAAATGCAAGGTTCTCCACCTTGGGAAGAAAAACCCGCAGCATCCTTATAGGCTTGGCAGTGCTATGCTGGCTAGCACTATGGAAGAAAGAGACTTGGGGGTCATCATTGACCACAAGATGAACATGAGCCTGCAATGCAATGCTGCGGCTAGTAAAGCGACCAAAACGCTGGCTTGCATCCATAGATGCTTCTCAAGCAAATCCCGGGACGTCATTCTCCCCTTGTACTCAGCCTTGGTGAGGCCGCAGCTGGAGTACTGCGTCCAGTTTTGGGCTCCACAATTCAAAAAGGATGTGGAGAAGCTTGAGAGAGTCCAGAGAAGAGCCACGCACATGATCAGAGGTCAGGGAAGCAGACCCTACAATGACAGGCTGAGAGCCCTGGGGCTCTTTAGCCTGGAAAAGCGCAGACTCAGGGGTGATCTGATGGCCACCTAATAAGCTTATCAGGGGTGACCACCAGTATCTGGGGGAACATTTGTTCACCAAAGCGCCCCAAGGGATGACGACTGGGTTGAATGGTCATAAACTACTACAAGACCATTTCAGGCTGGACATAAGGAAGAATTTCTTTACTGTCCGAGCCCTCAAGGTCTGGAACAGCCTGCCACCGGAGGTGGTTCAAGCGCCTACATTGAACACCTTCAAGAGCAAACTGGATGCTTATCTTGCTGGGATCCTATGACCCCATCTGACTTCCTGCCTTTTGGGCAGGGGGCTGGACTCGAGGATCTTCCGAGGTCCCTTCCAGCCCAAATGTCTATGAAATTAAGGTGATCTAGGTGATCTCTCTACCTGCTTTTTTTTCTAAAAATGGATCTTGTCCATAGTTGATTTCAATAGTACCTTCATGGCCACACATTTTTGGTTACATTCCTGTTATACATATTAATAATTAGTCCTTCTCTGCATATCATGATCTCCTCTGCCAGGAGAGCACATTAAACACTTTTCTATTACCTATACTTGTCTAAAGCTTTGCAGTTATCATTATTAGCTGATGTTTGCATGCAGTTACCTGATTTCAGCACACATGCATAAATCAAAGGAGAAATCACAGTAGCTTTGGGCTCATTTGCTATGTAATACTGAAACCTTGGCTAGTGTACTTTCCAAAGCCTATCTTCTGTGTAGGAAATGAGGGAAGGAACTCTCTCTGTTTCTTGTCCAGCCTGCATAGGTAGCAGGCAGATCTTCAATCTCTGTTCTTTTAACCACTCTATCCAGTTAATGGATATGAGAGGGGGATGAAAACTGGTGGGGGCATGGCTTGGTCACCTTCATCCCATGAAGGCCAACAGAGCTTCCCCTTTAAATGACTACCTCAATATTACAGTCTAGACCTATATGTGCCAATTACTATATAAAGATCTTCATTATACCTTCATTTCGTGCACACCTCTCCTGGTCTGCAATCAGTAGTAGGGAACATGTGGAACTAGCTTTGAAGTCCCTGCCAACAAAATTACCTGTTACTTGGACTTCTCTCCAGAATAAATTGAGCACCCAGATTTAAACTCTGGCCTCCACCCCTTTGGTTTGTTATTATATCTACAATATCTTTGCAAGGTAGGATAAAAGGTACAAAGAAAATACTATGTAACTCAAGCAATGGTTTATATGCAAAAAAATGATCTGACTGGAACTAGGCTTGAAAGAATAACAGGAAAATACTAACAAGAAGTGTAGGTTGTAGCTGTGTTGGTTTAAGGACATAGGTAGACCTGAAAGCTTTCTTTTAAAAAATGTTTTTCCAACTATTTAAGTTGGTCTGTAAAAGATATCAGATTCACCCGAAGAACCTTGTCTGCCTAACGAGAAATTACACTTAAGCACATACAAAAAAGACCAGGAGATCTGAGCCCTCATTCATCCCACTTGTCTCTTATCTCTGTTGTCCAGTGTGTTGTTCACTAAAGCTAGGGGCTGACAATGGATCTGGTCTATGCTTGTGCCTTTGCCCACACTGGGGCTGAGCAGTGAGGGGTTGCACTAGTGCCAGGAGATAGAAGCTGTGCCTTTGCCGTTGTTGCATCTTTTAGCCACCTCCCTGCTTTCCCAGTGCTGCAGTGAGAGTACAGCTTCCAGCTGGAGTGGAGCTGCACCAGGGCTGGACTGGGTAGAGGAAGGGCAGAAGTGGGGAGAAGCAGCAGCAGAATGGAAGCAACTTCCAGCTTCTGACCCCTGGCACAGCTCTCTGCCAGCTGGAAACTGCATTCACACTGCAGTTGGGGAGTGAGAGACTGGGAGAAGCAATGGTAGTGCTGGCACAGCTCCCAACTGCATGCTCCAGCAAGGGAGCAGGGAAAGACCCTCTGCCACTGAAGTGCCGCAGAAGCCACCTAGCCCATGATAGACTCCAGCAGGTTGTTTACCCCACAGCTTGAAAAAGGTTGCTGTCCCCTGATTTAGGCTGTTTGCATTGTTAATTCACTGACAAACAAACATTCAAGTGCAGATTTAGGGTTGCTTGTTCGTATTTTGTGCCTTTTCAGTGTTGAGTTCAGCAGAACTCAAACCTCCAAAACCCAGGAAACATAGCATTAAGGCACAGGCTAATCCAACTTTAATTCCTTCTAGTCGGAGCTAGTAGTAGCTGCAGGAAATTAGCTTCATGCACTCCAGCTGCCTCTGTCAGATACGGCATTTAGGAAGAAGAGACCCTTTCTCCCTGCCTCCCTCGTATGTTATCAAAGGGAAAAAGTTATCTGAATATTATGAGACCCAACATGCCTCACTTGAGTGATGAGCAATGTGGGTCTTCACTGGGGGTATTTTTGCCAATGGGATTGTCAGCAATGAAGCTGGATAAAAGAATGGTCTTTGCGTTTAACAATGGGAAGTAAAAAGATAGGACAGATTCAGTTTCAATCTATGTGCCCAAAAGACAGTTTTTTTAGGCATGTAACTGCCATTTTTTGGCACTTACACACAGTTTGCAATCCTGCTTCATGTGCAGTGTGTAGACAAGTGTTCACAGGCTACCAACTAGGTTTAGTAGGTTGAGCTCTGGCCTGGTATGTATACAGCTCTGTATGGGCATGCTTGAGCAGAAGTCCTGAAGTTCCGATCACAGCAGAAATGAGGAAGAGGAGGAGAGGTAGGGGACTGAGAACCTGCGTATCCCACTTCTTGGGCATGTATCTTAACCAGTCAGCTAAAATTTAGAAGGGCCCTCTTCCTCATTCTAACATCTACTAGTTGTGGGCTTTCATCAGATAGTAATTTGTGTCTTGTGCACTCTGTGTGTGTGTGTGTGTGTGTGTGTGTGTGTGTGTGTGTGTGTCGAGTGGCCAGTAGCTTCTGTGCATCCTCAGTATCCATGAGAATCCTTATGCATCCATGCAGAATGCCATGCAGAACTGCCAAAAATGGCAGTCAGACAGATGGAAAACTTTCCTTTTTTTATGTGTAAAATAGAATAGGATTCTGCCCATAGTGATAAATCATATACTGTGCATGAAGGGTTGTAAAAGTGTCGGAAGTATGGAATGTCTCTGGAGAGTACACTATATTTAAATGTTCCTTTTAGTGCAGCTTACCTAAACAGAGTTTTGCCTGTTTTGGGTATGAGTTGGTCTACTGTAGTTATCCAGTAGATTTGCAGTTTATCTGCTATAGTGGAAAGCTGAAGGAAAAGGATGCTATCTAATTCCTAAGGGGTTCTTTCCCATATACCTTGCTATAGTGGAACAGTGATAGTGGTTATACTCTGAAATGTTTGAAGGGTAGAGTTGCTGACAAGGGAAAGACTGACAACATAGATCTCTGACATCTTTACTGAATGTTAGATAAAATAACTCCTAAGCATGTGTAAAAAACCTGATGCTTCTCTCTTCCACCTTATGACCCATAACATAAAGCTATCTATCAACACTTCCGGCTAAACTTCCCTTTCTCATTTCATTAGGACTGTGGTTTTCAGCCTATGGGCCATTGACCCCCGGGGGTTCCACAGACTATATCTAAGAGTTTGCAAAAGATGACCACGATCAATCAAAAGTATGTGAATACCCACACTTACAATTCAAAGGGAGCCGCACCTCCATTTGAAATTTCCAAAGGGGTCTGTACTTCTATTCACAATTTTTTAGGGGTCCACAAATGAAAAAAGGTTAAAAACAACTGCATCAGGACACCGACCCATAAAATGTTACTCCTTGATGCCTGGCGCCCTCTGCTGAAACTTATTGGCTGTTTGCTCACTCCCTCAGTTTCGTAAACCAGGGGTGTCAATAAGCAGGTCACAGAGCTTACCACAGCACAGCTCTCCAGAAACTGCCTCTGGCTTATTAGCAATGATCATCCCAGCCACAAAATTCTTACTTTCTTACCACAAGAAGGTAAGAAACAATGGGCCCCTTGGGACTCAAGAAGGTAAGAAACAATGGGCCCCTTGGGACTCGGAGTGGGGGGTCAGCAAAGGCACCAGTCGCAGGGCTCAAGTGCCTATATACTAATGCTAGGAGCATGGGGAACAAGCAGGATGAATTAGCGCTCCTGCTTGCACTAAACACCTATGACTTAGTGGGGCTAACAGAGACCTGGTGGGATTCATCCCATGACTGGGCGGTACATATTGAGGGCTATAGATTGTATAGAAAGGACAGGTCGGGGAAGAAAGGGGGGGGGGGGTTGCACTTTGTCAGTGAGCAATATACATCAACCCTCATCAAGACAGAATCCGAGGTTGAGGAAGTAGAAGGATTGTGGGTTAGGCTACATGGGGGGCAAGGAGAAAGGGATATGGTGGTAGGGGTCTGCTACAGACCCCCACACCAAGGGGAAGAAATAGATGCGGGGCTCCTGAGGCAACTCTCGGAGACCATAAAAGCTAAAGAGGTGGTAGTCATGGGGGACCTAAACTACCCGGACATCTGCTGGGAGACGCAGACAGCAAGGTCCCATTGCTCACGCAGGTTTCTAACCTGTATACAGGACCTCCACCTGACACAGGAGGTGAATGGTCCCACTAGGGGGAATGCCATACTGGATCTGGTATTGGCAACAGGAGATGACATGATAGGGGACCTCCAGATCGGTAGCTATCTGGGAGACAGTGATCACCTTATAATAGAATTCACCATAAGATGTCGAGTGGGTAAGGTAACTAGTAGGGTGAAAGTGCTAGACTTTAGGAAAGCTGATCTCAATGCACTCAGGCAATTAGTCAAGGAAGCACTGCAGAGTAGGAGTTTTGAAGGGATGGGAGCCCAAGAAGGGTGGCTGTGCCTTAAGGAAACGATCCTTCGGGCACAAAGCAAGATGATCCCCGAGTGAGGGGAAAAAAGGGAAAGGGGCCAGGAGGCTTCCATGGCTGACCAGAGAAATCCAGGGCAGCCTAAGGGCCAAAAGGGGAGCACATAAAAAGTGGAAACAGGGTGAGATCACTAAAGATGAATATACCTCTTCTGCTTGTGCTTGTAGGGAGGCAGTTAGGCGGGCCAAAGCTACCATGGAGCTGAGGATGGCAACCCAAGTAAAAGACAACAAGAAATTGTTTTTTAGATATATTGGGAGTAAAAGGAAGGCCCAGGGAGGAATAGGACTGCTGCTAAATGGGCAGAAACAATTGGTGACAGATAGGGGGGACAAGGCTGAACTCCTCAACGAGTTCTTTGCCTCAGTGTTCCTAAGCGAGGGGCACGACAAGTCTCTCACTGGGGTTGTAGAGAGGCAGCAGCAAGGCGCCAGACTTTCATACGTAGATCCTGGGGTGGTGCAGAGTCATTTGGATGAACTGGATGCCTTTAAATCGGCAGGCCCGGATGGGCTCCATCCGAGGGTGCTGAAGGCACTGGCCGACATCATTGCAGAGCCACTGGCAGGAATATTCGAACGCTCGTGGCGCACGGGCCAAGTCCCGGAGGACTGGAAAAGGGCTAACGTGGTCCCCATTTTCAAAAAGGGGAGGAAGGAGGACCCGGGCAACTATAGGCCAGTCAGTCTCACCTCCATCCTTGGTAAAGTCTTTGAAAAAATTATCAAGGCTCACATTTGTGAGAGCCCGGCAGGGCAAATTATGCTGAGGGGAAACCAGCACGGGTTTGTGGCGGGCAGATCGTGCCTGACCAATCTAGTCTCTTTCTATGACCAGGTTACGAAACGCCTGGACACAGGAGGAGGGGTGGATGTCGTATACTTAGACTTCAGGAAGGCCTTCGATACGGTATCCCACCCCATACTGGTGAACAAATTAAGAGGCTGTGATGTGGATGACTGCACAGTCCGGTGGGTGGCGAATTGGCTAGAGGGTCGCACCCAGAGAGTCGTGGTAGATGGGTCGGTCTCGACCTGGAAGGGTGCGGGCAGTGGGGTCCCGCAGGGCTCGGTCCTTGGACCGATACTCTTTAATGTCTTCATCAGCGACTTGGATGAGGGAGTGAAATGTACTCTGTCCAAGTTTGCAGATGACACAAAGCTATGGGGAGAAGTGGACATGCCAGAGGGCAGGGAACAGCTGCAGGCAGACCTGGATAGGTTGGACAAGTGGGCAGAAAACAACAGGATGCAGTTCAACAAGGAGAAATGCAAAGTGCTGCACCTAGGGAGGAAAAATGTCCAGCACACCTACAGCCTAGGGAATGACCTGCTGGGTGGCACAGAGGTGGAAAGGGATCTTGGAGTCCTAGTGGACTCCAAGATGAACATGAGCCGGCAGTGTGACGAAGCCATCAGAAAAGCCAATGGCACTCTATCGTGCATCAGCAGATGCATGACGAATAGGTCCAGGGAGGTGATACTTCCCCTCTATCGGGCGCTGGTCAGACCGCAGTTGGAGTACTGCGTGCAATTCTGGGCGCCACACTTCAAGAAGGATGCGGATAACCTGGAGAGGGTCCAGAGAAGGGCAACTCGTATGGTCAAGGGCCTGCAGACCAAGCCCTACGAGGAGAGACTAGAGAAACTGGACCTTTTCAGCCTCTGCAAGAGAAGGTTGAGAGGCTACCTTGTGGCTGCCTATAAGTTCATTGCGAGGGCACAGAAGGGAATTGGTGAGGATTTATTCACCAAGGCGCCCCCGGGGGTTACAAGAAACAATGGCCACAAGCTAGCAGAGAGCAGATTTAGACTGGACATTAGGAAGAACTTCTTCACAGTTCGAGTGGCCAAGGTCTGGAATGGGCTCCCAAGGGAGGTGGTGCTCTCCCTTACCCTGGGGGTCTTCAAGAGGAGGTTAGATGAGTATCTAGCTGGGGTCATCTAGACCCAGCACTCTTTCCTGCTTATGCAGGGGGTCGGACTCGATGATCTATTGAGGTCCCTTCCGACCCTAACATTTATGAATCTATGAAAATATATACTGCTTGTTAGATGCCAGTACCTTCACACTGCCCCTCTACCATCTCCTGTCTCTCTGCCCAATGTAATTTGGTTCTCCCGCCATCCCTGCAGAGGCAGGTATTAGCATGGGGCCAACAGGCTGAGGAGCTGGATGGGGCCAACAGGTAGAGGATGCAGGAATAATGCCCTTTATTCAGCACTGGTGAGGCCACATCTGGAGTACTGTGTGCATTTTGGGGCCCTGCAGTACAGAAAGGATGTGGACAAATTGGAGAGTCCAGTGGAGTGCAATAAAAATGGTTAGGGGGCTGAGGAACATGACTTATGAGGAAAGGCTGAGGGAACTGGGCTAGTTTAGTCTGAAGAAGAGAAGACAGGGGGGATTTAATAGCTGCTTTCAACTATCTGAAGGGTGGTTCCAAAGAGGGTGGAGCTAGACTGTTCTCGGTGGTGGCAGATGAGAGAACAAGGAGCAATGGTCTCAAGTTGCAGCAAAGGAAATTTAGGTTAGATATCAGGAAAACTTTCTCGCTAGGAGGGTAGTAAAACACCGGCAACAGGTTACCAGGACAGGTTGTGGAACCTCCATCCTTGGAGGTTTTTAAGACCCAGCTAGATCATCCCAGCCCAGGCTTTGTCTCGTTCGGGATGGTCCTGCTTTGAGCTCCTGAGGTCCCTTCTAACCCTCATTTTCTACAATTCTTTGATTCTAATATGCATTGAGAGCTTTTATAGCTTAGGCTCTGAAAGGTGTATAGCAGCCCATTCCTCTTAATGAGATGTTCTCCTGAATTAACTGCCAATGCAGAGGACCACAGTCTAAAACAATAGCTCCAAGATAAAGAATGGCTCTGTTTCTCTCAGAGGATTATTTTCCCCCTCCCACTGAGCTGCCTATGTCTCTGCTTACGAGCCTGTGGTATGTGTCATGACCCAATGATTGTGTGCGCGCTTCAGCACTGCAGAATTATTTCCCACCACATGGAGCTTTCTTTGCACGGTGCAATTCTCAGCTGCAGAGAGAAAACCCCGGTGCAAAGGAGATCCCGCCACCCGTATGTAAATTTGTTTCCCACTATTGGCTGTTTCTAAATTATTCCCACGTGGTGGCTAGCGATTGGCTTGCTAGTCGTATAAGAGGTTTGAGCAGTTTCCGCCCAAGCGATAGAGGACTCCACAACCATCTCGTGGGGACTCTGAGCACGCGGCAGAGTAATAGAAACTTTGTGTGTGTCTCAGAGGAGTTCGGCGGCCTGATCAACCACCAACCTCTTCCCGTCTCGTTCGTTAAATTCTTAAGACGTATCTACGGTTTTGCGCGCTCATCAAGGGTATCCAGAGCTCTGTCGTGTTTGTTTTTGCGGAGCCTAGCAAACTCCGTGCGTGTGTCTTCGGTGGAGCCTAGCAAACTCCACTTGTGTTTGTCTGTAATTGCAACTCAAGAAAGTTTTTCCTGCCTGCACTGCGACCACCTACGGTGTAAGTAAAACAATCTTTAATTAACCGCTACGAGTCCGTGCCTAATTCTAGTCCGTCGTGCAAAAGTACCTGCCCTACTGTTGCGGGCTCCCGGCCACAGCCCACCGCGTGCCCCCGAAAGCCTTGGACTGCTCCCGGCCCGCACAGTATGTACTTAGTGTGCCTTTTCTCAGCTTCTCACCCAGAGGGGCAGCCTTTTACCTCCGATACTGGTTCTCGCACAGGAAGAGACAATATAGAGTTGCCTCCCATCCTCTTGGTTAGAGCCGTCAGCCACACTTCTCTCTAATTCCCACTTTCCTTCATTGCATCTCAGAACTCTTACCCTGCTATACCTATTTTTCTTTCTGCAGTTTCTTAATCCTGCACTTCTGCAGTGCTCCCCCACACCCCCCCCCCCACACCCACTCCCTCTTCTACTGTCTCACTCACTCCTGCTTCATCTCCAGGGACCCTGGTTTCCCTGATATAAAATCGCAGATTCTCGGATAAAAATTCACTGATAAAAATCCCCCCAAATCTGTGGTTAAAATGAAAGACCACTATAAACACAAAGTTTTATTGATATATTTAAAATGTTAAAGCAATTTGGAAGCCTACCAGTGACTCAATCACTGTAATAAAATAAATTCTAAATACCTATACATTTTGGTATTTGATTTTGGGTTTTTTATCGTGAAAAATCAGAGTTCCCCTTGCCTCCTTAACTCACCACAATGCAGGTCCCGGCCCCTCACTCCCAAGCCACAGCCCCCCAGCCCTGCCAGTGCCCCTCACTCCCGCCCATACCTCCCCAGCCCTGCTGGTGCCCCTTGGCCCCACACCCACAGCTCCCTGTCTCCCTAGCCCTGCTGGAGGGGTCCCCGGCTGCCAGAGCTACAGGGCCAGGGACCTGAGTCCACAGCCCCTGGCCTCTCATAGGAGATGGTGGCTCCTGCAGGAGAACAGAGCACAGAGCCCAGCTCTCCAACCTCTCCCTTGCCTGCTGCTGGCTCAGGTGGGGGTGGTGTCAGCTCCCCACTGCTGCACACACTCCCGGAGGGGAGGGGGGACCTGTGCCCCCCAAATCTGTTCATGGCAGGGTGGGCTGCCCACTGCAGGCTCGGGCTCTCTGGTGTGCTGCCCCTGCCCTGGGGCCTCCACAGCCCAGCAGGTGCAACCTGATGCTTTAGGGGACAGTGGGGCCCCACGGGAAAGCTCATTGCTGCTGGGAGCTCCATGTTGTCCTGGCAAGGCATGCCCTGGCCATGTGACAGCAGAGGGAGCAATGGTATGAGGTTATGTCCCTCACTGCTCCAGGGAGGGCAGAGAGTGCATCACTAGGGTGATGCAATGCTCACAGTGGCCATGAGCTGCCCCACATGACTCTGCTGTGCCCTGCAGTGCCAGGTTGCACCCACTGGGCTGCAGAGGCCCCAGAGGAGGGCATCGGGGCGGGGACCCTAAGTCTGCAACAGGCAGCCTGCCCCTGCCCCGTGCACAGATCTGAGGGGCGTGGGTCTCCCCTACCCTCATGGGAGCACACGTAGTAGCAGGGAGCTGGCCCCAACTCTGCCACCCAGACAAGCCATCCACGGTGCTGTTCCACTCCCCAGCAAGCCCCATGCACCACCCGGCTGGGCAGCAGTCCCAGCCACAGCTCTGTCCAACTCCTTCCCTCCTTACGGGGGCCTCAATACCCCCCACACTTACCTACGCGAGCTGCTTTCCAGGCTGCCTGGTGGCCATGTGCATATATATGCACATAGGTTCCCTGCCTGACTGCCTTCCTCCCACTCTCCCCCAGCCCCTTTCAGGCTTGAACTATGCCAGCCTGCAGAGAGCTCTTTACAAGCTGCAAAATCCTCAGGTTTCTCCTTTAAAATGAGAAATCCACAGTTTCCTTGGGTAAAGGGGGACATCCGCGTTTTTCTCCATTTTTCTGTGGGAAATGGAAAACCTGCACCCCTGATAATCTCTATATCTGTATGCAAAATTATAAGAATCCAAAAATGTTCTGAGCACATTTAACAGGGGATCCTCATATTGTTACTGGGAGAGGGCTACAATGTCAGCAGAGCCAGCAAGGGGTCTTTAAGGGATGGATTTTTGTGGTCCAGGCAAAGGCAGCTGGCCAGGCAGGGTCTAACAAGCAGCCCCTGTGCTCAGGCCAGCTAATAGGCCAGACTGGCTGGAAAGGGCAGGGCTCAGGGAATAAATAGATTTTCCCTCAGGCTGCAGGGCAGCTTGACTCTGCAGGCAGCAGGAAGAAGAGCTCTTGAACAAGATGTCTACCAGAGATGGATTAAGTGGCACTGGAGCTGCCCTAGGAACTACAAGCAAAGGGTTTATAGTTTGCAGGGAAGTTTGACTCAGTGTGGGGATAGTTTTAGTTACAGCCAGTGTGCTTGAATTTTTTTTTTTTTTTTTTGCTTAAGCTTTAAACCCGTGGAACGGCTGTGGTTATGAGGGGTGAATGAGGAGGCCACAGTGTTTGAGGGGCTCAACGAGGTTTAGAGATCTGCTTGGGGCAGGACTTAAGCCAGGATGGCCTGGGGGCTTGAGAGAGCTAACGCTGTAGCCCAAGAAGAGCAAAACTAGGGTCAGGAGGCCAGACTGTGCTGAGGCAAGGTGCCTAGTAAGAGTGAGTAACTGGTAACATCCATGAGGCATGGGTGTGGCTGTAGGGGTGGAAGAAGGACACACATTTAGCTCTTAATGCAAGTAGGGCTTGAGGGAGTGAGTAAAGAGAGTGGGCACCCTAGGCTCACCTACCTTTGATGGCAGCCTCCCCTCATTACCCTTTAACATTAAGGTGTTGCAGGAGGAGACCCCGAGAGGCAGAAGCAGGAGCCAGACAGGAGCAAAACAGCCAAAAGGGGCCATCACGGTAACCCTCAGGCACACTCCTGTTCTAGCACCCAGTTTTGGAGGACTATACCAGGAATGCTTTGACCTTGAGCTTGTGCTGTGCTGTCATAGCTGTATTTGAACAACATGTAGATCAAAACCACTTATTACCAGAGCTGTGGGATGAGATTCTTCAAAGCTGTCTAAGGAATGAAATATGGATTCCAGACTTTCATCAAAATTAATGGAAATTCCCATCCCATCCCCATAGAAACTCCCACAACCCATCTAAGCATCTGAAAATCTTAGCCTTCATTGTTGCTGCAGGCTACAATAACTTCTGATCCATATTTGATGAGGAACTGAACAATACAATGTCATTACATTTACGAGAAAGTATACATTAAAACTTGGCTTGGCTTTTTCTTAAAGGAATTGTGCTCTTGCACAGTTACAGGGTTCAATAGCACTGGATGCCTAGGTTGGGATTTCTTTGAAATAGGTTTTTGGTAGTATCTTTTATTTGACCATCTGTATGGAACCATCAGTTGCTTAAAGGACCACTAGCACTGGCAGAAGGTGCAGGAGCATATATATACCTTCTTCTGACAGCTGGACAATGGCAGAAGCACACTTTCTGTCAGGAGAGGTGATGTACCAGTAATTCTGCCAGCTCTGAAAGTGGGGTTCTGTCATCACAGAGAGGCTTTGAGTGTAAACTTGCTTAGAGATCTGACAGCAGAACACTGTAGTCTGAACTAGACCTAAAATTGGCTGTTTCTTAGTGTTATTTCTATAATTGTGATGTGCTTTTGGGTCTCTCTACCTCTGTAATGCACACAACCCACTGGAATTCTTTTAAAAAATAGATCACTGAAAGAAGTGGGAATGGAAATCCGTAAAGGTTTCATGAAGTTAAGCAAACCATTTTATGATTCACTTCAGCATATTTATTCCTCAAACATGATACGCAATGCTGTAGATAAGACAAAAGGAGACAATAATCAAACTTCTAATCTAACCCAGTACTAGCACCTACCTCATATGTCCTTGGTTCCCAATATATTGATATACTCTTTCAGTTCTTAACTTATTACTAGAGGTGTCTGAATTCTTTTTAAAACATCCTTCAAACCTCCGTCTTCCTAGCTTCTGTGATTTTATTTTCCACAATTTTCTGCCACTTACATTTAAACTGCGATTGAGTCTACTTTTGCAAATCTAGAAATCAAAATCCAGATTTCTTACCGTCACAAGAGAAGAAATTTATGACTGATTGGTTAGCCATACTTTAACATCTTGCTGTTCAGGGTCATCTTATCACTCTTGCATTTTAATTGGTCACATTGGCTAAATAGTGGAGTGTCATTTCTGTGAATAAGTTATGAATTTTTTTGCTTTTACATTTCTAGTTTTGTGCTAATTAGCTTCAATCTGAATTCCACTTTGGCTGCGATAGTGATTAAGTAATTTTTCAAAACCCTTTGAAACATCTTTCAATTTCTTTGCAAGTTTAAACTCCTCCCTGTTGTAATGCAAGTACGGTGTTTTGATCAAAGTTGCCCCCCTACTTGAAGCAAATATCAATATTCTTGGACTGTTTGATTACAAATGTACATTCTACATTCCTTTAATTACTTTTCTTTCTCCTTTTGCTACTGCCAAAGGCAGTCTTCTCTCACTGTGGCCTAGTCTTTTCTGAAACATGGTTGGTTTCATCCATTCTTTCTGCTGGCGTGGGAGTTCACTTCCAAAGTTCATTTGTTCCATGTTCTCCATCTGCCATCAGATTCTGTATTCTTGACCAGTTCACCTGCACCTCTATTCCCTCTGAGCAGGAGCAGTCACGTGCAGTCAACACACTGTACTGTACATGTCCTGGGTGTGAGAGTTGACCAGAATCCTCCTCCAGCCAGCCTAACAGGGTAGGGGGAGCAGTGTTCCTCTTGATCTTGGGGAGGAAAGCAGAGTCTGCCTGCTATTCCTATATTATTGGGAGCTGTATTTGCCTTGATTTTAATATCTCTCTATAGTGGTCATTCCAGAGCAGTGAAAAGTGCTCTATATGACCTGGTCCTGACTGCACTGCGGAGAAAAATTAACAAATTAGTATACACCTAACCTAATTTCACTGAAAAGGTGCCTGTTTTAAATCACTGCTTATTCCACATGTGATCAATTGGGAGACTGAAATCCGCACATGTGTGTGTGTATCAAACTAGCAAGTGCAGCATAGACAGTATTTTTGTAAACCTTTTTTCAGCAACTTTGAGCAAAATACTCTTCTGTCTGTAGCAGCAGTTAGGATATATCATCAGTATAGGTAGTGGTGAGTAAATTGTGGTTTGGAAAATATATAGAGTATCAATTGAGATTCTGTTTGACCAAACTGCAATTTATTTCAAGAATAAGTTTTAGCATAGAATTAATTTGGTTTCAACAAAAGTTCTTCATCTTGCCGACTTGTTTTAAATACAATTACAAGTGTACCTAAAGTTAGGTAAATCCTTTTTTGATCATCATGGAGAGGATCTCTGTGCTGAGGCTATAACTGCTGGAAGGGCCATATACAAAAATTGGAGGTTTTCCAATATTAAACTGATGCTACTACTTCCTGGATTTAGAAAACTCCACTAGAGGGCATACGTCACCTAAAAACCTATAACAAAACTAACCATTTCTGGGTGTGTCTACACATGCAATTAATGCAAAGCAATAAGCTCCAGATCTTACTATGCTGGAGTGTATTGTTCCTGGGTGCGCCGTTTGAATGTGGGCTCAGGACCACAGCATGTTGAGCTGGGGCAGAGTAGACCCAGCTGGTAGGGAGCCCCAGGGATCATCCTGTCAACTTGGGGCTGCTCCTGCCTAGCTCAAGATGCTGCAGAGGGTCTGGCTGGGGTACAAGGGTGCTCCATAGTTGGTAGGGTCGGAAGGGACCTGAGCAGACCATAAAGTCCGACCCCCTGCCATGGGCAGGAAAGACTTCTGGGGTCAAACGACCCCGGCAAGGTGTCTATATAGCCTCCTTTTGAAGACCCCCAGGGTAGGAGCGAGCACCACTTCTCTTGGAAGTTGGTTCCAGATCCTAGCCGCCCTCACTGTGAAGTAGTGCCTCCTGATACCTGGCCTGAATCTACTTTCAGTCAACTTATGGCCATTATTCCTCGTTACTCCCAGTAGTGCTCGGGGGGAACAGGGACTCTCCTATTGCTTGCTGGTCTCCCTAGGCCAGTTTATAGATGGCCACCAGATTCCCTCTTAGCCTTCTCTTGTGGAGACTTGGAGTGTATAGTGACTCCAAGATCCTTTTCTGCCTTCGTGCTGATGAGAAGGGAGTTCCCCAGCCTATAAGTATGCCGCTGGTTCTTTCTCCCCAGGTGCAGTACCCTGCACTTGTCAGTATTGAATCCCATCTTATTCTCATCCACCCACCCCTGCAACCTGTCCAGATCCAATTGCAGCCTGTCCCTCCCTTCTAGCATGCCCACTTCTCCCCACATCTTAGTGTCATCTGCGAATTTGAACAAGGTGCTTTTCACCCCCTCGTCCAAGTCGCTGATGAAGATGTTGAGCAGTGTGGGCCCGAGGACTGAGCCCTGGGGAACCCCACTGCTCACATCCCTCCAGGTCAAAGATGACCTATCCACCACCACTCTCTGGGTACAGCCCTCCAGCCAATTGGCGACCCATCTGACTGTGTAGGCATTGACACCCAATCTCCTAATTTAATGAGAACGGGGTGAGAGACAGTGTCGAAGGCTTTCCTAAAGTCCAGAAAGACTACATCCACCACGACACCTGCATCCAAGGATTTTGTGACCTGGTCATAGAAGGCCACCAGGTTGCTCTGACAGGACCTGCTTCTAATGAACCCATGTTGGTTGCCCCTAAGCATACACTTCCCTGCTTGCCCCTCGCAGATGTGTACCTGGATAATTTTCTCAAAGAGCTTCCCCAGGACTGAGGTAAGACTAATAGGCCTATAATTTCCTGGATCCTCCTTCCTCCCTTTTTTTTTTTTTAAAATGGGGACCACACTGGCCCTTTTTCACGCCTCTGGCACCTCACCAGAGCACCACAACTGCTTGTAAAGCTGTGCCAGGGGTCCCGCAGTGACCTCTGTCAATTCTCTGAGCACTCTGGGGTGGAGATCTTCAGGATCTGCTGATCTGAACACGTCCAGTCCCACCAGAAGTTCCCTGACTAGGTCCTCTCTGACCCTGGGCCTGGCTGTGCCTCCCCTGGGACCATTGAAAAATGGAGGCAAAGAAATTGTTAAATAGGTTAGCTTTGTCGTCTGGTGAGACCACCGGATTTCCAACCATGTCCTGCAGAGGCCCCACATTACCTGGAACCTTCTTTTTACCCCCTATGTATTTAAAAAAGGATTTCTTGTTATCCTTGCTCCGGGTCACTAGTCTCAGTTCCATCTCCGCCCTGGCCTTCTTAATGGCCCCCCTACAATCCCGAGCAATGGAGGTATAGTCCTCCCTGGTGATGGTCCCTCCCTTCTATTGGTTGTGTGTCTCCTTTTTAGCTTTGAGATGTTCCTGGATGCTTTTGGTTAGCCATGGGAGCTTTTGAGCACTCTTGCCCCCTTTAATCTGTGTTGGGATTGCTACCCTTTGGGCCTGGAGGATTGTCTCCTTCAGGAACAACCACTCTTCTTGGACTCCCAACTCCCCACCCCTCCGGGACCTCGGTGCCTCCCTGACTAGTCTCCTTATCTCAATGGAATCCACCCTCCTGAAGTCCAGGGCTGCTGTTTTGCTGCAGGCCTTTGCTACCCTGCGCTGGATGGTGAATTCCGATAGGCGATGATTGCTATCACCCAGGTGATTGAGCACCCACAGTCCCCTCACCAAGTCATCGCTTGTGGCCAGGACCAGGTCTAACAAGGCATTTCCCCTGGTGGGACTGTGCACCTCCTGGGTTAGATGGAGGTCCTGTAACATAGCTAGGAACTTACATGAGTGGTCAGACATGGCTGATTGCTCTTCCCAGCAGATGTCTGGATAGTTTAGATCACCCACAATGACCACGTCCCTTGACTTAACTGCCTCCGCGAGCTGACCTGAGAATTCCCGGTCTAGCTCTTCTCCCTGATTGTCTGGTATGTAGTAGACCCCCACTGTTAAGTCCCTTTCCCCCCGACCCCCTTGTATTCTGACCCAGAGCACTTCAGTCTGCCCCTTCTCTGATCCAGTGCTGCTCACTGAGGATGTGAATTATTCTTTGACATAGAGCACCACACCCTGACCTTTCCTCCCTATTCTATCCCTCCTGTACAGCCTATAGGCCTTGATGTTCACTGCCCAGCTGTGCGTTGGGTCCCACCACGTTTTGGTGAGCCCCACTATATCTGGGTTTGTGCTGGCTAGCAGGAGGGCAAGTTCCTCCTGCTTCTTCCCCATACTACGAGCATTGGTGTATAGGCATTTAAGGCCTCCTGAAGGTGTATGCACCGCCCCCCTAATCCCAGGACTATCCGAGCCCCACTCTCTTACCTGGGTATTTCTTGTGCTCGTCGCCTGTCTTGGCTGGACTGTTTTTGTGGGTGACACTTGGTTTGGTGTTCTGAGGCTCCCTCCAATGCAGGGTAGGCAGGCCCCACATTGAAGCACCCTCCTGCCCCAGCCATCCGGGATAGCATCTACACATGTGCTACTGCAGAGTCACTCTGCAGCAGGTTAGTATTTGTATTTACAAATAAACTCTGCAGCAGGGTAGCATTAGGTTACTTGAGCCTAATTAGCCCTGCATGTGTAGACACTGACATTTATTGAGGAGCTAATTAGTCTACTTCACAGTAACCATCTTGTATAGGTACATTCTATATGCCCATTACTATCAAAAAACAAGCAGGTATCTATACCTGACCTGAGATCAAAGGTAGCATTAGCTGAATACCGGCTAAATCTTTAATATAGGCAGGGAATGAGACAAATGTTGGGTCTCTGTCATTGTTATCAAGGCAGTCGATGGTTTGGACCCAGCCTATCTAGGAGATAGCTTGAAACTCTGGGATAAAAACTATGGTTTACACTTTGTTCTTCAGGTGCAGTGGAACCTTCCACCTTAAGAATAAAGGTCTTCTTTGCTACAGACAACTTTTTTGTGGGACAGTCTTACTGTAGAACAAATTCACACCACTTCTAATCAAAGCGTGCTTCTGTAACCATGCTTTTTCTAATACTAAATACAGAGGTGGTACATTGTTTTTAAATAAAAAAAAACCCCTAATTTAAAACACACTACATTGTGCACAGCTCCCCACACACCTTCCCTGGAGAAAACTACACCAGATAGCTTTTTAGTTGAATTGCTTAATGTACTATGGGAGGGTGCTTGAATACTGCAGCAGTGAAAGCAACAAATGCCTTGGTAAAGAGAGTATGCATTTTATTTGCACAGGGATGGACTTGATTATCTACATCTTCTCTGACAACAGTCCTAGTAACCATTATGAATTTGGGGGAAAACATTTATATTATAACCCAATTTCAAAATATCACTGAAATATTCTCTGCTTGGTCCCTGTGCTGGGACTGGTTTATCAATCTTTCTGAAAATAAAACTTCTTCCATATACTCACCCCCGTCTGATCTCTGGTGAAAACTTCTGGCATATGTTGGTTTGTTTTGTTTTTTGTTTTTTTTTTTTGGGGGGGGGGGGGTTTAAACCGGACTACACAAGAAACAGCAGAAGGTTGACTTATTAACTGGATTCTCTCCTCTTTGCTTAATTTGATGAGGAAAAATGTCTTTGATTTACCATATCATTTGAAAAGGATGCACAAAATAACATCTTTGGGTCTACAGGTGCTGACTTATGGGTAGATGACCAGCTCATTAAATGTTCACTTGTAACTATTTCAAACCAACATGCCCTGCTGCCAAAGCTATTTATATATAGTAATAGAGCTCATACTAAATAAAACTAGGCATGCTGGTAGGGAAAACAAAACTGAGGCCTTTGCATTAAGCCATCAGAAAAAGTAATTAGGAGCTCAAGGTATAAAGCTCAGAACCCAGTCCCAACCACCATTTTTTTCCCTCTGGGACAAGCTGGATATTACTGATGACTTGTTCTGAATTCCTTGTGGAGACAGTTTCTGAAGCATTTTGCTTGGCACCAGCCAGATTCCAGTAATCTGATGTTTCTGCATTTACCCTTCATAAGAATATTGGTACCAATCCATGCAGTGGAGTCCAGATTTGACAATCATTTGACATACTGCTGAATACAGGGTGAGCTAGAGTCATTTTGTCCAAGAGTAAAAACAGGTGAAAAACATTCTGTGCCTATATTGAAAATTTTCTCTTTTTGGAAGAGAGGAATTATTCTAGTAGGCAACTGTCAATCCTCTAGGCTCATACATCTTGCCTTTTCTTAACCATCCACAGAAAAAGTGTCTGTGTGCAGTGAGATGAATGAACCCCTCCATCATTCTGTGGTATTTGACCTTACAGAGGATTTCCTTCTCATACATCACCAAGCTAACAGCCTCATGAATGCAGAATCTCTTTTGGCATCTAAAGAGCATCCGTTCATTTGTGATTTAAAGAGTGAGACAGGATGTCTCTTGGTAATTACTTTTACAGTTTGAAGCCTGAATATTAAAAATTGCAGCAAACTAACTACAACAAATGGCATTCTTTTAGTAGAAAGAGGCCATATTCATTCAGGCAGTATTCTCAGCTCTTGAAACAGGGCAGCTGCTCCAGGAGCTGAACCAGGAAAATTCCAACCAGTTAGATAAGAAGCTTCTTATACCCTTGAAATGCATTACTTTGGAGCCCAGGAAGGAAAGCTGTCTTGAGAGGGGGAGAGGTGAAGAGGGACCGGGGGGGGGGGGGGGGGACAGGGATAGAGGGACAGAGGGAGAGGGGTTGAGGAGGAGAGAGAGGAGAGAGAAAAGAGGAGGGAGAAAGGGACAGGAGAGAGAGGGGAGAGGACATGGGGAGAAGAGAGGGAAAAGTGAGGAGAGAGAAGAGAAGGGGAAAGAGAGAGACAAAGAGAGAAGAGCGAGAGGAATAAGAGAGGAGCAAGAGAGATGAGACCAGACAATAGAGAGAGATGGACTTGGCCCTTGACAGGTCCCCAAAACTCATTAAGCAGCCCTTCAGCCAAACTAACTGCCCACCCATGGTCTAAGCTGTTGTAAGCACTCCTGCAGATACACTAGCCTTGTCAGAAGTGTAGCTTCCATGCTTTTATTATATAAACTAGCCAATTGCTCATCAAGAATGATGGGGGAGGATGGGGGAGGGAGAGGGCTGGGATGAAGTGCCACCACTTAACATGCCATGCTGCCACTGTTCTGCCTCTTGCAGGGAGCGAGGTGGGGGAGACAAGGCCAGTGATGCTGGCCCCAGCTCCCCACCGCTGTCCAGTCCTCGGTGCAGCTTTGGAATCATGGTGGTGCTCCCCCACGCTTAGAGCATTCTGATTGGCTGTTCCCGTCAGCCAATCAAACTGCAAATGAAGCGTGACAGACAGACAGACATAGGCTTTTATAATATTAGAATTAGAGTACTTTCAATGGCATGAGACAGGGGAATTGGACCTTTATTATTAACTCTCTGGCACCACATGCAAGCAAACTACTCATTAACCATTATTATTCTGGCTGTTGCTAATCAATTTATTTTCATTAAAATGAATGATTCCACTTCTGGTACTGCATTTCAGGGCTAAAAGAAATGCCTAGATTACCTTCCCCTGGAAAAGGTAATTTTTTAAGTCATAGCAATCTTAACTGCCAGAGGCTGACCATCCCACTCCTCTCCCATTCCCAAGATCAATACTATATTGATCTTAAATATTGCATTAGGAGTAGAAACTCATTCTTTTGCATCTGTCAGATCATTCTAAAGCTTAAATTAAAAACAATAACTTCTTGAACTGAGTACTGAATATCCTTTACTTTTTCTTGTGCCATTATTTCAGTGTGGAGTGCTAATAAATGACTCTTAAAGGCATCTTCCAAAATAAAACTTGGAGTTCACTGTATGGATGCATTAAAATGTTGAATATTCTCTGAGATAAATTCTAAGTTTTTGTATTAGATTTTAGATTTTTAAATTTTCTTTGTAGCCCTGCCACTTTGAAGCTATATTGTTTTGACTTTAATTGTTTAAGAAACTGGGTATTATCTATTCAACATACTTATTTTAAATACAATTTTTGTCATTTTTTACATTGGTGGACATGTAGACTTTTAAGCTGTGGTACTGTTATGGGCATTTAATGTTTTTAGGGTTGACAAATTCTTTTCTAATTTTTTCTTTTACTTCTTCCATTTTTGAGGTAGTTATTGCTTCTTTAAGCTATTTCTGAAGTTTTCAAACAGCTTCCACTTCTCTGATTTCTTGTGACAGGATTACTCTGAAAGCAAATGCACTAGTGGTTTCATGAGAATAACAAGCATAAAATAAGAAAACATCCCTTCTATATTGTTATGTTGTCACTGAGAAGTACAGACAGTTGTGTGATTGCTTTGATTATCTGGATAACTTTTAGAGCCACATAACAGAGGACCCTACCCTGTTGCTAGAAAATCAATGAAAGAGTAAGGAAATGGGGCCTTTAAGGTGATCTGTTGGAGACTGGAAGAGGCACGCTCTGGACAGATATGAGCTCTGCTCCAGGGCAGAGCTGAAGATTGGGCTCTCTGTTGTGAGCTGATGGAAGCTGGTTACTGTGAGTACGCCCAGGAGAGCTGTGGCAGGGATAGCCCCAGTGGCTGTGTCCACACAAGTGTGGATGCTTGTTTTCCTGGGGACAAGGAGCAGCAGCATACCTAGTGCCACTGCTACTTGTACCCAGGCAACATCTGTGCCACGTGTCCTCCAATGCACAGCAGGTAACCCCAAGTGTGGTAGAGGAAGCTGGTCCCAGCAGCCTTACCTAAAATCCTGGGAGCCTCAGGGAGCTGCAGCTGTGGCACTCCTGCAGCTGGGACCCTGGCCCACAACCAGAGTATGGCTCCAGCTGGCCAGGTTCCAGCTTTGCTCAGCATGCGCTGCTGCCATGTGCACTGCCCTGCTTTTTTCTGTGCGGGTTTTTTTGACCCTGGGATCTCCCAGCTGGGACTGTTGATTTGGGCCAGAAGGTCTGTGGGACAGTAAAAAAAAAACCAGATAATTCCATTAGATGGATAAAGGGGTGCCTAGTGGGGCCTACTGAGTGTAATAGTGCACAGGCCAGGGCAAGGGGCCCTAGCGATGTGAATAAAGAGAGGCATTTAAAGTTCTTCTTCCTCTACAGATCTGAGGACCATCACCCTAGTATTAAGTATCATCAGGTTGTGGCAGGAAAGAGGCAATTAGGCTCTTTGGGATCCTGGGGAGGATCAAAAGCTTAGGACTGACCACCAGGGATGGTAGACAATTCTGAAGCATCCTGGAGCTGCTACAACCTACATATTATCTGTTCATTCTTAGAAATACCAAAGCACCCATTAGGATTTACTGCCCTCAGCCTATCCTTCCTCCTTTTAGCATTCTGTTTATCTTTGAGATAACAATTAGATATCTGGGTTAAAGCACGGTTCCACAACCTACAGCCCATGTGAACCATTGGAGTTGGGGCTTTCACCTGCGCTGCATCGTGCCATGGCTGAGCAACCAGGCAACAGGAAGCTTTTTTGTGCCAGACCACAGGTAGGTGCTTGAGAGAAGCAGTGTCAGGGTCTTAGTCAGACCTGAGCTGGATCATTTCCCGGTGGCAGTCTGGAATGTTGCTGATGACTGAGTTAAAGAACTTGGCCTCATGGGACATGTCCAGATGAGCCTGCATGTTCCTCTTGCAGTGTCTCAAGCCCCTTTGAGATGCTGCAAGAGGCACGTGTGGGAATGGAAAAAGGTTCCCCCACTGCAAATTTGCAGTGCGGGGGCAAAATTAGACCCCTGGATATCCAGGGTCAAAAAAAAAAAAAAAAAGCAAAAGAAAAAAAAAAAAGTGGGGCAGGGCATGGTCCCTGAGGCAACTGGAGGCTGCCAGAGTGTCTCTGTGGTTGGCCTTTGCCCTGGTGCTGAAGCACGGACTCCAGTGCCAGTAAGTAAGGGGTCAGGGGGGCTGGAGGAGGGGGAAGGAGACCATGGTGGGGACCCCTGCTGGCCCCACCTGCTCCCCCAGCCCTTCCCTGTCCAGCCCCATCCCCTGCCTGTCCTCCAAGCCCCCTGATCCCTGCCTCACCCAGCCCCAGCCCCCTCCATCCCCACCGAAGCCCCTTATCCCTGCCTCTGCACCCCAGCATCCCCACAATTAAAAAAACACCCCCCCCCCCAGCACTTGCCAGCAGTTCTAGCTGCCTTTCTGGCTCACAGGGGTCCCACCTGCACAGTGGGGCCGGGTGACAGCCCCAGCCCCGGGTCCTGCTGCCCCCTCGCTGCCCTGTGCTGCCTGCGGGGCTCTGCCAGGAGGCCCCAGAGTGCCCCCCCCCCCCCCACAGCCCCTGCTTCTATTGTAAGTAGAAGCTTTTTTTTTTTTTTTTTTTTTTTTAAGTGCTGGAGCCTGTGGTTAGGGGGAGCCATCAGGGGGCTGGGGGTGCAAGTGAGGGGTGGGGCCAGGCAGGGCAGCCTTTGGGGGATCTGGAGGAGCTGGGGGGTGGGGCTGGGGGGGGCAGCCATCAGGAGGGCTGCAGGAGGTGGTGGGGGCTGGGGCCAGGTGGGGCAGCAATTGGGGGGCTGGGGTGGGGCATGTGGGGCCTGCAGGGGGGCATGGTAGCCCCTGCAGGAGCAATTTGGCCTCTGTTAGGGGGGCTGTTACCCCTAGTGGAGGGCAGCAAAACATATAGGTATTCAGAGTTCATTTTATTATGATGATAAAGATACTGCTAGGCATCCAAATTGCTTTAACACTAGATATATCAAAATATGCCCAACTGATTGTTGTCTCTCATTCTCTCTCTTTATATAGTGGTCTTTTGTTTTAAGCGTGGAGGGACATGGATTTTGGGGTATTTTACAGAGTGACTTTGGGATTTTTTTACCAGGGATTTTTCAGTTTTGCAATAGGGAACACCAGAATTTCTGCTAGGGAAACCAGTGGCAGGACCCTGCCACCGCAGAGCTGGTATCTTGGACCCAGCTGAAAGTGACAGTTCAAAGCAGGCCACCACACTGGGAACATCTTCCAGGCGATAGCTGCCCAGATGGCCAGGCAGGGGCACACATGGCCGTAGTGCCGCACTAAGGCCAACGCTGCAGCCACAAACCACTGACAGCTGGCCCAGGGGGGCAGATATTTCTACTGGCTGTGCAGTCTCCATGTGGGTCTGGCAGGCATGCAGCCTTGGGGCTACATGCTGTTGCAGGTGGTAGCAGGTCACAGCCAGGCAGCAACCCCCACTGCCAGACTGCTGCAATGGGTAGAGGGTGCAGGGAACTCTCAGGGTTGCTTCAGCAGTCCAGCTGGCACAAGGGGTGGTATCCCCAGGTACCAATTGGCTGGGCCCCAGAAGTTCCTGAGAGAGAGTAGCCCTGAGCTACTTGCCAGGGCAGCTTTTTGTACTGCTGGGGACAGTACAGATGCAGATGCTCTAGCTCCCCTTGGCTGCAGATCTGGGAGGAACCAGGCAGGGTTATTTTGCTCCAAGTGGCACAATTTGCTCCACAACGAAGTGCATGTCTGACAATGTGTGCTGAGGCAAAAAGCCCCAGCTCAAATTTGCACTGCTTCTATTTGAGCTGCTGCAAGCACACATGCTTGCATGTGTGGACGTGCTCATGATGCTCCCATCGAAGTTGGTGAGAAGCTTGGCATCTGAGTTAATGGAAACAGATATGGACCTATAGTTTGTACTGTACTGCAAGGTCTTCACAGCCAAAGACTAATTAGGACTAAAATAAGACCTATCAAAACTTTGGAACTATTTTGGGGAAGAAAAAACTATCCTTGCTCATTCCTAAATGATGAACAATGTGTAGTATATCACTTCCTGCTTCCATTCAACTTTCCTTGGGTCATTCATGACAGGTTACTGAAGATTCCTAGTGCATCTTTCCTTCCTCTTAGCAGAAGGTGGCCATCTGGTAGCAATATGTTGATGCTTGGAAAGTCTCCTGAGGGCTAGATCCTTTGGCAATACAGCCTGGCTATTGATGATCTTGGTTTATCACCTCTTCCTTCTGAAATAACTCTCTTTTTTTCCAAATAGAGTAAGGAATGTAGGGTCAGATTCTCAATCCTCACTGAATAGTTATTTATTTGAACCTAGTATGAAAATGTCTCCTTAATAGTTATCACTTTGGTGCTTCTCTAAATAGTTAATAAATCATGTTTTTCCCAGTAATTTTTGTATAAAGTTCTGAATAAAACCATAATTATTTTTTCAAGGTTCTAACAAATACTTTATTGTGGTATTATGCCCACTTGTCAATGTAGGAAATTAACTTAGATTATAGCTGAGCTAAATGGTTCTGGCACATAATGAATTGTTTTCACCATGTGCATGTACTCACTGGAACGGATAAATAGCTTCCCTATAGATTTCAAATCTATTCCAGTAGTAGACCATACTCATTGTGCGTACCTCTGATATTCCTGTCAAGGTTATAATTTGATAACTTGTCAATTATACTTCAGGGTGCTTAAATGATAAAACACTTGGATATTACACATCACAGAAGGGCCCCTTGATCACTGACTACATAGGGCCAGATTGTCCCATCTATTAAGGAAGACAGCAACACTGAACTTCCTTGAAACAGAACTGTTCCTTTATTTTGAACAACATCTTTTGTGTTTAGGCAAACACCCACAACATGTTGAGTCTTACTGTAGTATAGATAACTAGAAAATAATTTTTTAACAAGGGATTCAGAATATGGACACACATACACTTAGGAGTTGTTTCAAAGGATACAGCTTCATCCTTTGTTTAATGTTGGAGAGGCTTTACTACATTTGTATCACTTCCAGATTGTCCACGTGTAACAATTTGAACATAACAGCTGCTGCCCCTTTGAAACATTTCCAAATGTACCTGTCCATACCCTGATTTTATGCTGAATTCTATCCCTAATTAGATTTCTGATTTACTGAGTAAGCCATTTGACCTTTTAGTATCTCCATTTCCTTGTCTAGAAAATTAGGGATAATCCTGATAGCCAGTCAGTGCATTACAAGAATTTAAATTGTATAACTTGGTTTGAGATTCTTGAATGAAAGATACTATGGAAATGACTGCTTAACTCAAACAACAGTGACTGGAGATCTAAACTGAAAAGGTAACTGTTAAAAATAAAAGAACTGTCATGAAAATAGCACAGCCTAGAACAGATCTTCATAAAAGAGATATTTTCACTCATTAAAATGCAATAGTCAAGCTTTATGAATAACAACAGGCTGCAATCTTAAAATAATTAAAGTACACTACATTTTCAGAATCTCAACTTAAAATTATTAAACAATCACTAAAAATGTGTAGTGTTGTAATTTACAATTCACTTTCTATCATGCAAGGCACAGGCTTCATTCACTTCTGGATGAAAATAATTACAGACTTAGGCCTTTGTAACAAATAGTGTTATGAAGCTGGGTGCCCAGGGCACAGGGGCAACAATGACTTCAAGTTGCTGTGCAATTTGTGTGGCTGCCAACAGTAGCCACTGGTTTTGGGAGGGGGGGTTCCCCCCTCCTCCTCCTCCAGTCCTCACCCCCAAGTGGGTGCCTGGAGCAAGTGTCCTGTTTGCCCTGCCCTAGTTATGCCACTGTTTGTAACATTCTAACATGTGGCACAGAATAATTAAGAAAGGTATATGCACAACTCAGGAGGTGATACAAGGGGGGGTACACCTACACAAGACGCTTCACTGCACAGTAGACTGATCCAGTAGCCACACGGAACGGGGTCATTCGCTACTCACCTGGACCCAGTGTTGCGCAGCTCCCAGCTCCCCATAGGAGTTAGGAGCTGAGCAGTACTGGGACGGGGGAGCTCTCTACTTACCTGCTCAGTCACAGGCTTGCTAGCAGCTGGCCTGCTTGTGGGGCAGCAGCCAGTACACTCTTAGCTGAGCAGGGAATCCTTGCCTAGCAGGGCACTGGCTGAGAGCTGTCTGGCTCATGGGCAGCTATTGACCAGCACCCAGCTGGGTCCCTGACCAGCTGGGTACTGCCCAGCAGCTGCCCCACAAATGAGATGGCTCCTGACCAGAGTCCTGCTGGGCAGGGAAGCCCTGCTAGGCACCAGGCTGGCTGGTGGCTGTGTCCCCCAATGTGCACAGGACAGGAAAGTTCTGCTGGCTGCAGCAGCAGCTGCCTCCCTACCCTGTGCATATCAGGACCCCTCCCATATGCATTAGGACTGTCCCTGTGGCCTCTGCCAGACCCCTGGCTAGCACCTTGAGGAAGCCTGGAGCTCCCCTTAGCTTCTGGAGGGGAGCAGTGAGCAGAGCAGGGCAGGAGCAGCTTTATGTTGGGTTGCTCCAGTTTTGCTCCAGAGTGCACGTGTAGATGTGCACAAGGCTTACTGTGCAGTAAGCCTATAGTGCATTAACAGCACGTATGAACACACTTAAGTTGAAACATGAACTGTCTTCCTTTGTGTCAGGGGGCATATCCCTCTTCCTGGGACCTTTTGGGTGTATTCAGATGAATACAGACACTTGTTTCCCTGGACGAATAGCAATGGCACAGCTGGTGCATGGCAAGTTGCCCCAGGGGGGCGGTAGGGGAGGCTGAGGTCAGCAACTATGCTGCCCTCAGCACCCTTACCTGGAGACCTGGGGGCATCCTGGGGTTGCAGCCATGGCAGGAAGCCGGGCCAGCAGCTGGAACATAGCTCCAGCGAGCCAGGATCCAGTTTTGGGTGGCATGCACTGTGGCCATGTGTGCCACCTCACTTTTTTTTGGCATGGCTTTTTTTGGCCCTGGGATCTCAACTTAAAATGATAAAATAATCACTAAAAATGCACCCAAAAACCTAAAGTGTACATTTCTATATATTAAAGTAAATCCAAGTATGTCAAGTTTGTCTTCTGTTTGGTAGGTAACAACAATATTCCTATATCTCTCACAGGTATGGTCTCATACATAATACTATCTTCTTTCTTCCTTTCTTTTTTTTGTCTAGGAATGTACACAGTACTCCAGCTCTGTACTTTAAAATGACAGATTGCTATCTATATAACCAGAACCATTTCTCAAGAGTATGGTGAATGTCAACCAGCTGACGAGGCAGGCAAAAGGTATTTAGATTTCCAAATTGGAACTGGGCCATGAAAGCATTATTGTTGTCAAAAAGGCCATGGAACCTCTAATAAGAACCCAAGTTCAGGGTCTCATCTAGAAATTAAGCTGCTGCTGGAAATAAATGAAGGGCTAGGGGGAAGTACACTGAGAAGAGAAACTGAGTCCAACATGCTTTGTGGTACAACAAAGAAATAAATTACTGAATGCCTGGAAGATTATAGAATCATAGAAAATGAGGGTTGGAGGGGACCTCAAGAGGTCATTTAGTCCAACCCCTGGTCAAAGCAGGACCATCCCCAGTTAGATTTCAGCTAAGACTTTGCTTACCTGGGTCTTAAAAACCTACAAGGATGGTGTCACGGGACAGGGTCCCTAAGGATGGCCATGATCGCCTAAGGTCCCTTGACCGTGCTGATTTGGCCTGGTGGGCACCCTCTATTCTCACCCACCACGTCTTGATGCATTTTGTAATATAGGGAGGCTGCCTTCACATCCTGTTGGCCACGGTCCTGATGGATTTCCTTGAAACCTGTGGGTCCCGGACCCCTTGTGGATCCTGTTTCAAACTAGATGTCCCAGGGACACCCCAGCCTTATGGGCAATGTGTGGCTGCAAACTGTCCCTTTACCACACCCCAAGCTTCACAGATGGTACTGGTGTTGTCTTGCCTAGGCCTCATTATAATTCGGCCCCTTGTCCTCACTGGGCTCTACGCAGCCCTGTCTCCATGCCCTCACTGGCACCAGGGTCTGTGCACCCCACGCTGCCGTGGGCCCCCAATGAGGCCTCCTCCTTCCCCAAATAGCCTCATCCAAACCACCGGTGTTATAAAACAGCAACCAAACATAAGCCCTTGGGCTATAACGTAACACAAACCGCTCCTTTACATTACTAGGAGCAGCACTTAGTCAGGCCTCATCTCTTCACTCACTCTAGAAGGGTTCCTTCCCCCTTGGCTGTCAGCAGAGAACTGAACTCCCTAGTCCCCGTCCTGGGGTTTATATGGGCCCAGGGCCCTGCCCCTTCCAGCCAGGTGCAGGTGCAGGCTAATTTCCTCATCAGCTGGTTACCATGGCAACCTGCACCTGGGCTTCTGTCTGGCTCTTTAGGCTCTCCCCAGGCAGTTTCTGCTCTTCTAGGAGCAGGCACCTAAGTGCCCTGCGACAGATGGAGATTCCGCAACCTTTCTGGGTAACCCATTCCTGTGCTTTACTACCCTCCTTGTGAGAAACTTTTTCCTAATATGTATCCTAAACGTCTCTTGTTGCAACTTGAGACCATTGCTCCTTGTTCTGTCATGTGCCACCACTGAGAAAAGTCTAGCTCCAGCTTCTTTGGAACCACCCTACAGGTAGTTGAAGGTTGCTATTAAATTCCCTCTCAATTTTCCTCTTTTCCAGACTAAACTAGCCCAATTCCCTCAGCCTCTCCTCATAAATCATGTCCCCCAGCCCCCTCACCATTTTTGTTGCCCTCTGCTGGACTCTCTCCAATTTGTCCACATCCCTTCTGCAGTGGGGGCCCCCAAACTGGACACAGTACTCCAGAAGTGGCCTCACCGGTGCAAAAGAGAAGGGAATAATCAGGATTTGCATTACACTTTGACTCTTGGGGGAGAGGGGGGTTCTGCAAAAAAAAAAAAAAAAAAGGGCTGCCCATGATGTCCTAAAAAATTGGAAACCCCCCAGGTTACGATTTTCAAATCTTACTAGAAGGCTCTTATCTCTTACGTTGGGGCTGAACCCCTCCAAGGTCCCCATGTAATTGAAACCCTGGGAATAATCACTTCCTTGAGTCATTCCTACTGCTGCATCACTGCATGCCTCTAGCCTTCTTCACAGCAAAGGCACGCTAGTAACCCAAGTCCTAGGAGAGGTGTCACAGTGAAGAGTTCACTGCAGGGGGAAGAGCTCACTGACTAAGTTCACGGACAACACCAAGTTACAGGGGAGCATGGTCATGCTTGGAGATAGGCTACAGTTACAGGGGGGCCTAGACAGGCTGGCAAGTCGGGCAGATCGGAACCAGATGAAGTTCAACATTGAGAAATATAAAGTGCTCCACCTCGGGACGAGCAACCCCCAACACACCTACAGGCTTGGTGGCATCAAACTGACTAGCACCACAAAGGAAAGGGACCCGGGGGGTAATAACAGACCACACAGTATAAATATGAGGTGGCAGTGCAATGTGTAGCCAATAGGGCAAATAATACTCTGGCATGCATCCATCAATGCATCTCCAGCAAAGCTAAGGAGGTGATTCTTCCGCTCTACTCAGCACTGGTGAGACCACAGCTGGAGTACTGCATCCAGTTTGGGCACCACACCACCACAGCATGGCGGTGCACCCCCTGTGGAAAGGTGTCGCTGACACTGCCAGCAGCACCTGCGGGCGGGCAGGTGAAGTTCATCTGGTTGAACTTCATCTGGTTCTGATCCGCCTGCCTCACCACCACAAGGATGTGGACAAACTTGAGAGTCCAAAGAAGAGCCACCCCTATGATCAGAGTCTTAAAAGGCAAGCCATCTGAGGAAAGGCTGAGGGATCTGGGACTCTTCAGCCTGAAGAAAAGAAGGCTGAGGCGGGGACCAGGTAGCAGCTTACTGCTACAATAGAGGAGTACATCAAGGGCTCGGTGAGCAACTGTTCACCAGAGCACCTGAGGGGAAAACCAGGAATAATGGCCACAAACTCTTGGAAAATTGATTCAGGCTTAACATTGGGAAAAACTTCTTCACAGTCAGGGTGTCCAGACTGTGGAATGAGCTCCTTCCTGAGGTGGTGCAATTGCCTCTCCTGGAGATCTTCAAGAGGAAACTAGAGTCACCTTGCTGGGGTCACCTGACCCCTGTTATCTTTCCTGCTTGGTGCAGGGGGCTGGACCCCATGATCTTCCAGGGCCCCTTCCGGCCTTACAATCTATGAATCTATGAGCACAGCGCAGGGTGAAGGTGGGATAGCATCAGCAGACCAGTGCCTGGCCAAGATGACTGTTCTCTTATGGTGCCCTCCTGATACAGAAACTTGAGCGCTGGAAGCATAAACGCCGCATGCCCCTGGAGGCTGGGGGGCCACGATGAGCTCCCCCAAGGGGAGGCAGCGCTGTTGGGGGCGGGGCGCGAGTGCTGCCCGGCGGTCAGCGAACACCTGCAGAAGACACCGCCAGCAGCGTCATCGTTGGCCGGCAGTGATGGTGGACTGCCCGCAGATGCCGCCAGCAGTGCTGGCAGCCGGGGGGTGGGTGTGCGGGGGGCCGGTGTGCCGAGCGCTGCCCGCCCGCAGGTGCTGCTGGCAGTGTCGGCGGCGCCTTTCCGCAGGGGGGCACCGCCATGCTCAGGGGGTGCACGTGCACCTGCTTGCACCCCCTGTGTGTCGCCAGTGGCTGGAAGGGACCTCAGGAGGTCATCCAGTCCAAGCCCCTGCTCAGCGCGGCGGCAGCCCCAACTCTATCATCCCAGCCAAGGCTTTGTGTAGCCGGTGTTTAAAGCCTCCTGTCCTTCCCCCCCCCCGGCAGCGAAGGCTCCCTCGGTCCCCGACTGAACAAAGGCCGGGAGGAGGGGCCGGGCCCGGTCCCCGCGGGCTGAGGGAGCTGCCCCGCCCGTGCGTAAGGCGCGGCCAGGGGCTTGGCTGGAGGGGGCGCCTGCGGGGCGGGGAGCAAGCTCCGTCCCCGCTCCCTGCCCGGCCCCGGCCATGAATATGTAACTCCCCTCTATTTCCCGAGCTCCATTGCGGAGGCCGCCGCTCGCCATATTGTGCTGCTGCGGGTGCTGCGGGCCCGGGCGAGGGTAGGGTGCGGCCGGCGGTGAGCGGGGCGGGCTGTGGGGTGCTGCTAGGGTTGCCCCCGCCCCGCAGGCTCAGCCCGGCACCCGGGGGCGGGGTGGGCGGTGCTGTCCCGGTCCCCGTGGGGAGTGGCGGGCTGCCCGCTTCTTGGCCCCGCTGTGACAGGCCGGTGCCTCGGCGGCACGTAGCAGGGGCCGGCCACACGGCCGGCGGAGCTCTAGCTCCCAGGTCGCCCTGCCTCAGCGTGAAATTCTGCCACTGTTTAGCTTAAGCAGCAGTTGTCACTTCTGTCTGCCTTCTCGCCTTGGGCGGCAGTGCCTGGCTCGGCAGGTGGGTATCGCACTTCCTCTCTCACCAAGCGATGCGCCCAGCCTGGGTAGCTGGCTCCAGGAGCAATCCCCTGGACATCCAGGGTTTTTGTTGTAGCCGTGCTGGGCTAAGGACATAGGCAGGCAAGGCTCTTTGGGCGGATGGGCTCTCTTCTATTAGACAAGTGGGTAGTTGGAAAATGGGAACCTAGGGGGTTCTTGGGGGTAAGATGCTAAGACGCCCAAGCGGGAGCCTGAGAATTGGGCTAAGGGTGAGGAGGTGCAGGTCCGTCCTCTCCCAAAGCGGTTCTTGCATCTTTTTAAAAAATGATTTTTCCTTAAAAGATGAAAGGAAACTGTTGGGGTTTAAAAATGTGGCATTAGGGCACGGGTGAGACTGTTTTATGCAGGTTGGGAAAACAACTTAGTCAAATGTCTGTCACTGTCTGTTCATCTTCCTGTGAGAAATGCTTGGTTCGCTGTAGTGGTGTAGGTTTATAGCTAGGTTGGTTTAAGCACATAAGCAGACGAGGTTCTTTGGAGAAATCTGATATCTTTGATTAGACCAACTCAAAGAGTTGGGAAAATTGGTGTTATTGGAGGTACTGCAGTTGATCTGTTTTCCTTATGCAGCTTTGCATGGTATCATTTGATATTTAAATACATATATTGTGTCAAGCTCACTGCTGGTGTTGGGGCTGATTGGTAAGATAGAGGTTGCTTAGATTTTTTGCAGTATGTTTTAAGGAGACTTCTTTTAAATATCCAATGATGCTTTAAGAGGTGTCTCTCTCTCTCTCATAGAACAGGTTATTTGTTTGGAGGGGAGAAAGTGGCAGATCATTTACTAAGCAGACAGTTGGGTGATGCTGTCAGTTAGAAAGCTCCATTTACACATGGTTCAAAAGCCATGTCGCACAACGCTGAGGTGACAATATCTAAATAGCAACAGCATTTACTGGGGGTTTTTTTGGCTCTAATCTGACATCTGCACTGCTCACAAAATGCATTTCATCTAATTTCTGCATCTGTTCTACTATGTAGCATAGTAGCAGTAAGACAAAAATCCTGCATTCGGAGGCATTTCTTCACTTCTTGAGTCACTAATGTGGTTCAGCATCATAACTGTAACTACCTGGCCAATTGTAATGGCCAAGAAAAGCACAGTCTGGTACCAACAGGTATCTCAGTTTTTAATATATAGAATCCCAGTGAAATAAATGGCATGCTTCTGTCTTTATCAATGGCACTTTATAATAGCACTGTGTCATTCTTAATACACATTGTGGAGAAAGATTTGGTAGAGCATCCTGCTTAATTAATAAAAAGGTTTAGAAACTTTCAGGATTGGTGTCTCATGACAGAGACATGTAGTTACCAAGGGTAAATCAGTTTTTTATTTTAGTTGTTTTAAATACTTCTCTTTCCACTGTCATTTAAAAGCACAAAATATAATGTGGTGTAAAATAAAGCAAAGAGAAAAGGGAATTTAAAAAAAAATCTGGGAAAAGAGAACAATTTATGGTGGCCAACTAAAACACCAGTTTATAGTTAAAGAACAGGCAAGATTCTTCTCTTTATGTAAAGTGTATCACTAATGCTTTACTTTTTGCTTAAGGCATGGGTGGACTTCAAAGTGCCCACTTCAGATTGACTCCTTAGAACAGTGGGCTAGTGACAGCTACCCAGGGATAGAGATGATGGATTTGAGAAGAATGGATATTATTGGTTCTGATTATTTTCTGTAGGAAAGGTTGGTTAATTGATCTCTGGTGGGAAATCTTAAATTTAAGCCAGTCAATGAAGAATGAATGGAGCTTAATGTCATGGTGCTGTTGGGACTTGTTGCAGTATGGAAATTTTCAAAGTTGTGATTTTTTTTTTCTCCCCTCTGGATTGCAGTATTCTCTTGTGAGCAGTTTGAACACAAGCAGCAATAGTCTATATAGTTAAAAATGTGTTTTGTTTTTATTTTCCCCCTCTCACAGTGGACCAAATTATGTTAAATGCTGCAATGATCTGACACAGTTTGACTTATTGCTAGCCGAGATATATTTTTTAATATGGAGAGAGGCCTGAAAACACATTACTGTTGGTTTTGGCCAAGCTCTGTATCAGAATTACTTACCAAATTTAACAAAAATGTTTCTATATGATTAATATGGATGTTAAAATAGTCTTATATGCTTGAGTTACGTTTTTCCTTTTTCAGTTTTTCAACACAGGTCTTGATATATAATATCCAGACATTGGCTTTGCTTGCATGCTATGAAAGCTATGTGACTACTTCGGCATATAGTCTGCCTTTCTGTCTATAACTGATGATTGGTTGAGAAATGACCTGCTGGAGCTGATTAATGTCTCTGAGGTCAGCTGGCTGGTATCACTGAAAAAGAAGCAGAGTTCTTGATTTGGTTATAGTGGTTTATAAGGTAACCATAACTTTTGTAGTGTAGGTTGTGTGTTGTAAGGTAGGTTTTAAAGTGTTTTCTCTTTGTTAGCTGAATTTCAGTAGCTTGACTGAACCTTTTTGAGATGAGCAGCTCTTTAACGGGGGTGGGCAATTATTTGGGCTGGATGGCCAGGTAAGGAGTTTTGGTGAGCTGTTGAGAGCTGGTGTGGGGAGGGGGAGTGCTGATCCGGTGTAGGGCCCCCCGTCACTGCTGTTTACACCAGCGTTTCCCAACCCTTTTCATCCCATGGCACACTTGCATGGCTTTTTCCATCCCACGGCAAACCAGCTGGATGCGGGGCGGAGGAGGGGGTAGCATGTGGCCAGATGCGGAGCGCACCGGTTGGGAAACACTGGTTTACACCACCTGGTGTCTTATGTCCAATTAAAAAGTAATTAAAAACCCAGGCCCCTAGGTTTCTGGGTTCCAACAAGTGTGTGTGGGTGGAGTGTCAATTGATCGTATCAGGCTCTGGGCCCATCTGCCCTGCATCCACTGCTGGGGGTGCCAGATAGTGGGCAGGTAGGTGGGTGAGGTCGCCATAGAGATAGGCCCAGGACCCCCGTAGGCAAGGCACACTCAGCCAGGAGGATGGGTTGGGGCTGTGGATGGGTAGAGAGTGGTCTCTGGGAGTGTGGTGTGTGGGTGGGGCCGGGGCTGGGGCCAGGATTGCAGGGTGGTGACAGTACGGGGCTGGGCCTGGGGAAGAGTCACGATTTTTTCCCCCGCACATCCCTGTGATGGATGCTGATTCTGTGAGCAGCAGCAAGCCCCTGCTTGTGGAGCCAGCATCTACCACAGGGATGTGTGGGGAACAGATTGCAGCTCTGCCCCAGGCCCCAGCCCCATGCTGTCACCACCCTGTGATCCTGGCCCCACCCACCTATCCTGCTCCTAGACCAGGGGCGGGCAATTATTTTGGGCAAAGGGCCACTTACTATGTTTCGGCAAGCCATCGAGGGCTGCATGACAGGCAGCCCAGGGCAGATAAATGTTCATTTTCTAAATTTTTTAGGGGCTCCATGGGCCAGATAGAATGACCTGGTGGGCTGCATTTTGCCCACCCCTGTCCTAGACACTGCTCCCTGACCATCCGTGGCCCCATCCCATCAGCCCAGCAAACTACAGCCCAGCATGTCTGAGAGCCACACATAGGGATAGTGGGGTTGTGCTCCATGCCAGGTGGCACCTCCACACCTGGGGGTGGTGAGGGAGGTCGTACATGCCATGGTGATATGCCATGCTGCAGGCTGGATAGAATCACTTGGTGGACTGGATCCAGTCTGTATTTTGCACACCCCTGGTGTATAATCACTTCTGTATCTAAGATACTACTCTGAGGATTGGCTAGTCCTGGGGTGTTCAAACATGGCCTGTGGGCTGGATCTGGCCCATGCATCATTCAGTCTGTCAAAGAACTGAGTGGGGGTGTGGCCTGCTGCAGAATCTGGGGCCTCTGGCCATTGGTGGCAGGAGGATGAGTCAAGTCTGTGCTAACACAACCTTGCTCGACCTATGGCGGCTGTTCCTGTTACCCCATGCCCTGTGTGGAATCCATGAAGGATTCCTATGGTATGGATCTGGCTCAGAGCATGGGGTGAGTTTGATTATCCCTGGGTTAGTCTATACTACAAAGACATTGCTGAAAGTAGAGTGGGAAAGCTCCCTAATGAAGACAACTGTTCACTGGCAAAAGTGGTTTTCTTTTTACAGGTATGGTTAAACCACTTCCCCAAAAAATATAGGTTGCATTGTCAAAAGGATTCTTTCCCAGTATAAACTGTATCTATATGGAGGGAGGAGGGTGTAATTATAATTAAGTAAGTGTGTGTGTGTGTGTGTGTGTGTGTGTGTGTGTGTGTGTGTTCTATACATACACATACACATTATATACACATACATTTAAAAAAAATATTTTTTTGTTGACTTTCTTGGTTCACTGGCATGCTGGTAGAGCAACTTTGAAACCTTGCAGCAATTCCAGAGAGAGAGCTTTGCTAAATTAAATAGGAAGATGATAAATCAACACTGCAGCACTGCCTTATTTTGATTTTTACATTCCCTTTTTTAATATTGTTGTTTTTTATTTTTGCAGTTTTAATATATCTCAATTTTGTTTATTCATCATGCTTGGATGTATCATAGTACCAGGAGGAAAGCAAAAACCTTTGGCTATATGGTCATATCCACCTGAAGAGTGCTGTACTGGTATAAATATAGTTATAAAATACACTGGTTTCTAATGTGGATACACTTTGCATCATAGGAACAGCTATACCCTGGACAAGCAAAGTGTTAAAACAACAAAAAAAGAATAAATTTACTTGTATGGGCTTTTTCAGCACAGTTACTTTGGTTAAAGATTGCACCTCTTTACATCCCTGACTAACTTGCATCTGCCATCAGAAAGGTGCAGTGTTGACATGGCTTTTGGCAGCTCAGTTTTGGGCTTTTGGTACCAGTGAGGATGTAGAAGGCTGGTTTGTAGTGTAAGCCACTAGTTGGGTGTTTCAACTAAAATGATCAGCAGTGAAATAGTTAACAACCTTGACATTTTAAATTCCCAGCATTAATCTTGATTGATTGGACAATCTTAGATCGCAGAGCAGTTTCAGGAAGACAGTACAAAACTGTTAGCCCTCTAAATGGGCCCAAGTATATTATACAAGCTAGCAACTATTTTTAAGAAAAGAAGCATAACTGTCTGGCATAACAGGTATATTCCATGATAGCAGGACCCTGACACCGGTCCTCTTTTTACTGGGACCTCTAAACCAAGAGTGTCAAACTCATCCAGCCCTGTGGGCCAGATCCAGAGTGTGGGGCTGTGTTGTCTAGCTGGCAGTGCTGTAAATTTGTTGGCAGCATTGTTAATTGCTGTGGTTGCTGGAACAACACCAGCTAGAGCTCCTGCCGCCAGATTTCTGGCCCCGCAGCTCAGATAATACTGCTCCACTCTCTGGATCTGGCCCATGGACTCCTCTTGGGGCTGGAAATTTGGTGGTGGAACAAATGGCAGCAGTAGGAGCTGCGGTAATTAACGCTGCCACCACATTTTCCTACTGCCAAAAATTCCAGGTCATATCTGGCTTGTGGGCCATATCTTTGACATACCCCCAGTCTACCCAGTACTGTGGGATGACTTGCCTCATATGTGCTGTCAACAGCAGAGTTAAGGATGGAGTAAATGTTCTTTGTCCCTTTTTCCTCAGTTAGGGGTAGCACCTGTTTCTGACCAAGGCCTATTGTATTCTTTACCTTGCTTTCCTACTTCATGCTTTATATTTTACTTCATTTTTAGGGTAATAAAGATCTTCAGAAAATGAGTCTAGATGTTAAGAGAATCTCCCTAGATAAAGTGTGTCATTCTTAGCCTTCTTGTATTTAACTGGTTGCCATGACAGAGCCAGATTCTCCAGATTCTGAAAGCTTCCACTCGTCCTTCTTTCTTTAAAGCTTTGAGTCCTTATGACACTTCCAAAAAACCTCTGAATGTCTTCTGATGCAGCTCTGCCAGGAGCTGACTCTTCAGACTGTGAAAAGAGCATTAAAATGTCCCCATTAATTTCAATCGATTCTTAATTCTGAAGTTTAATTCTGACATTTTTAAGGGCAGTTATGTGCACAGTGCAGATATAGAAGCATACCTTATTTAAATGCACAGGTCACTGTAATTTTACATGAAAATCTGCAAATAAGGGGCAGTATCTGCACTCTCCTTACCTATTCAGCCAAACTGTTTAAATGTAACTTCACTAATAAATTATAGTGACCCCATATGGCCTTATTTACTTCCTCCATGCACAGAACTCCTATCAACTTTAGTGGGTGAACCACATCATCCTAACCTTGGCCTATAAATAATAAGAACCTAGCTTTATCCATATTAAATGAGTTGGTATCTCTGCTCTAGATACTTAGACTATGATAGGAAGTCAGACTTCTGCATTGACTCAAGTTGTGTTGATGCTTTCATTGGTTTGCCAAGGGCTACATTAGGATTGGTGGTGAATTTGTTTGTTTTCTTAATTTAGAGTAAGGTACACACTAAATCTGTATGTGTACTTACTGCCTCTAAGTCAGGGGTTGGCAAAATGAGGCCCGCAGGCTGGATGTGGCCCATCAGGTCATTCTATCTGGCCTGCGGGGCCCCTAAAAAATTTAGAAAATTAATATTTATCTACCCCTGGCTGCCTGTAATGTGGCCTTTAATGGCTTGCCAAAACTCAGTAAGTGGCCCTCCTCCCAAAATAATTGCTCACCCCTGCTCTAAGTGCTAGTCTGATTCATCAATCTGGGCTAGCAACGATGACTTCTGTAGATCTTCATGTCAGTCTTATCAAAAGCCATAATCTTGTATGACTTACGGTTTCCAAATTTTGGAAACCATGTAAGTAATTATGTCAGTTAGTCTGAGCTTGCTTTGGAGCAACATTGTCTTTCTGTTGCATTAGGAAAGCTGAAAATTGGAATTAGTTATGGGTTTGTGCTAGACTTTGTAACCTTATCTTGTTACAAGGGGAAAGTAACTTGAACATTCATAAATAAATGGCTAGAAAAAAATAGCATCCTTGTGAATTTAGGGGTCTTTTGGAAAACTTGATATAATGCCATGAAGAGAGATACTGTATACAGCCAGTTTATTCTACTTTCTGTCTGTGTAGCTGGAGAAGATATAAGGGAGGCATCAAGGCTGCTTTGGGGTTGGCTAACCACACAATTTTTTATACAGAAAAGAAGAGAATGATCCAAAAGCCTGTATTTGTAATACACGTTTGAGATCCTAACAGAAATACAAAATTCATAAGAATTAGTTGAGCTTGAGAAATGTGCAAGACTTTCATTAAGTAACATATCTAACATTTAATTCATAACTAGGTTTACTAATTTTTTAAGATCTGGAAAGGGGTGCATCAAATTTTTAAACAACTGTCTTTTAAAAGCATGCAATTGTCAAATGCACAAATACATTAATCTTCAAAACTATAAAACAGCCGTAGGAATGAGAGGAACAAGTTTTAATTTTTACTGAATGGGAGAATTGGATTGTCTGTTGTTGTTCTATTTGTTACAAAATACTAATTTAACATTTATTACCATCTCTGACTTGTCATTGGAATATTCCATGGGTAGGAACATGTGGGCGGCAAATATGCTTAAGCAACTATGAGACCATAGTTGTCAAACTCCAAAGTTCGCTATTGCCAGGTTGAGCAGCTTGACATCCAGATTGGAAAATACCATTACAATCCAGAGAATATGGATCAATTAATGTCACTGCCAGTAAATTGTGAAATGGCAATTAACAGGAACTTTCCACATCTTGAGGCATCAGGCAAAATGTGCCTCCCGTGCTTTCTCCCTCGGGAGAAGAAATGTATTTGAAAGACCTTTTGCCATTCAGCTAGTTTATTTCTAGATCAATATTTTGTATTCTCCAGTATTGTATGACATCTGGCAGAAGCCTGCTCTGGGTTTCATAATGATACTATCAGGCTTTTCTCTTCAGTACAACTGCTCCTATGTTCATTAACTTCTGGAGGGTAGGTTGTTGGAAGCCAGGGTTTGAGGTCTGGTTAATAGTAGATTTAAGTATACTGGAGAACTCTATCTTCTGCAACATCCCCTCTCCCCAGCGAGGGGGTCTTTTCTTAAATTGCTACGTTATTAGGAACCTTGCTGCCTGCTTGGACTCCTCAATTCTACTGGGTGCCTATGTGTGTGATTTACCATTATTGTATTTAGTAATTGTGGTCTCAAAACTAGATTATGCTAAATGCAATAATGGTTTCTTCCCCCACCCTTATGTTGTAACTACAGAACAGAATTAAGATTGTGTAGTTGCCTGCAGTTTCATACATTTAACAAGCTTGGCTCTCTCTCCAGTTTACATTACCTTGGAATTCTTGGGATGATGATGTTTATTTGGGGATAATTACAACTTCCCTGTACTTCATATGCTTACATATTCCATTGCATCTGTTGTAGTTTTTAATGTATCCTCTTCTGGAGGAGAAACTTTGTGAAGGATAATTTCGGAAAGGAGGAAGAAGACTGACCCTAGCTGTATGTGTGTGTTGGGGGTTGGAGGAGGGAGGGTAGTGGGGCGTGTGTGTGTGTGTGTTTTCCTTGTTCCTTTTTTTTTTTTTTTAATTTAAACTATATTTGAATCTTTTTTTTTTTCTATACATATGATTTCAGAGAGTCTTATGAGAAATTTAACAACAAAAACTCTTAAAGGACTAGAAATACAGAAATCTGACCATGTCAGAGAGAATATTTTGTTAAACATCTTAGATCATAAACCAATATTTACTTTTAAAATAACAGAACATTTATTATATGGTCAAAATCTACTTTATGTGCGGAACTTAATTTGGCTATAAACATGGATTGCAGCTGGCAGTTTCATAATGAAGTTTATATCCATCTATAAATGGCATTTGCTTATTGTGATCCTAAGTAAGAATAGGGCATATCTCATTCAGATTAGTGCAGGCTGTATGAGCCCATCTTAGGGCGACATTTTGTGGTAGGAGAAACCGCCCTAAGGTCCGTTGTCTAGCTGTAATTTGATTGACAGACAACGCGGGTAAAGAAAGATAGCTGTTTATTTGCTCGAGCAAAGACCACAAAGCCAGCAAAAGGCAAAATGGCCCCCCCTCAAGGGTGAGGCGATCTTTTATACTTCTTACAACAAAGCAAGACTATATGGTTAACAAAAAGCAATACTTGGGGCGGTGTTCTACAAATCTTTGTAACAGCATATTTCTATTAAGCTGAACTAGCACTTTTAAAAGCTAAAAGTTAAGTAACAGTAACATTATAATATGTTAGCAAAACCTTACACAGTAGAAGATACTTCTCAAGGACACAACTAGTAAGCTCAAAACAATGGTTTCTCTGTCTTATCTTACTTCTTGCTGTAGCTGATTTTTTTTTTAGCACACAGACACAGATTCACTTTTTAACTCAGAAAATGCTTGGTGCAGTTAAAATGATTACTTGACACAAGCAAAGGCCTAGCTATCATTCTGCCTTGTGGTCAGCTGCATTGCTAGGCCACAGGTCATGCCTTGTATTCAGCTGTAAAGCTAATACTTCTTAATAATCCAAATTATTGTAAACCTAACAGTATGCTTTCAGAAAACTATTCTATTTCAGGGTAATAATAAACCTGCGCACTACAACCCCCACTTTGTTCCAATTTTCCAGAGGGAATTTTGGAACACACTTTTAGGTATTCAACTTCTTGTGGGGTTAGGTTTTGATGATTGATGCTGGATATTTGTACAAACTGACCATACATTTTTACTTGCTTTTGCATAAACTGTTGTCCTAGAGAGCATAGACACTGAAAACAGCATAACAGGCAGATTATAGTTATAACAATTCCAATTAAGCTTAATACAAAAGGTCTAAGCCATCCTGTAAGGGAAGGCAATCAGTTTGTGAGCCAACTAAGAGATGTATCTTTGGGAATTTTTGCTATATTTTCAGCTTTTTGGATATGGACAGCTGCATCATTGAGGTGGGTTTGTACTATTGTAAAAGAACTGTTAACCCAAACGCAACATTCTGGTCCGATAACTGTGCAAGCTCCTCCTTGAGCAGCAAGGAGAAAATCAAGGGCTATGCGGTTTTGAATTATCATTTGTCGGAGTTCTTGGGTGTCAGCCAAGGCAGCAACGGCCTTCGAGAGTTCCTTGTGACTTTCACTGAATTCATGAGCCATGATTTCTATCACAGCTTGTAGGCGTAGTGTAAATCTTCCAAGACAAGCAGTACCTACTCCTGGGAGTATACCTGCTAAAGAACACCTGACTAACACTCCTTTGGTAAGCGGAGTTTTTTGATATTTGTCTACTATATCACGGCTTTCTTGCAAATCCCTCTTGTTTCGCCACCTGCCCCGTGGAAGGTGCGTGGCGAAGGACGTAGAGGGTTTTAGCATTGCCGGATAGTAGATACCTTTTCCTTTGGCAGGGATTTTATGGTAGGCGTGGGAGCCACAGACCCAGTATTGTCCTTTTAAAGCAGCGAGGTTTGAATACTTAGGAGGTATTCAGCCCCCGTTTCCTAATCCTAGCACCCTGCATTCACCCTTTGATTTAAAGGAAGGATTTGCAGTTCCATTGAGGAAGCATTGTCCCCGGGAGGTATCAGTGTACAAACAATACCACAAGGTATTATTTAAAGAGGAGATGGGGGTGCAGATAGGATTAGTGCCCTTGGTTAAATTTTTGCTGCTGTAGAAATCATTGTAAGAGCTGCAATAGGTAGGAGTTGCTGTGTTATTATTACGCCAGTCTCCTCCACTAGAACTAGTAAAATAGTGGTGACATATGCTTGTGCCTAAATTTAATGCAGTCTGATACTGAGCAGTTTACATAGAAACACCAATGTCCAACAACAGGCTTTACTAAAAGGAACTCCTGCTGACTTTGGTCCCAAGCTTGGTTATTAGAGGGGTTTAAAAGTGACTCGATGGGGCCCAAGGGGATGGGAGTCATAGGAATGCCTCCTTGAGTGTGGGGAGGAAAATGACTGCACACCCAACAATCACTTTGGTTTTCTGCTTTAGCAGCTCTCTCAACGTATTGGAGGTACATATTATTATCAGAGATGTGGGCAACATTAGGTTTAAGAGTAGTCTTAGCCTGAGGAGACTCTGCAAATTGTCTGAAAACTGGGTGGCTAGGCTTTACACAATATTCTGTTCCATAAGTAAATACCCGAACTTCTGCTGAACTACAGCAATGTGAGGGAGGATACCAACGGGCAATGTTGACCTTCCCGTCTATATCAGAGAGTTCGATTGAATCGCTTATCCAGACAGGAAAACCTCGGGCACCAGGATTAGCACATCTGCAGCAACTGGCAGCTATAGCCGACCCCTGTTAGAGACTTATTTCTCCAGCAAAGAGAAAGATTAGAAATAACATAGTTATAAAAACCATATTATAACCAAAATCAGCACAAACAGTATGCACAACCCTGCAGCCCCAATAACTGATCTTCTGGGACATGTTACAGTCTCAAAGTGCTCGGTTTCAGCTGATCCAAAAGTGTCTAGGGGATGCAGTACTTGGAGTTCGGTGCTCTCTGGGCTGGGCAGGACCCCAAAAGGGTGACAGTTCATTAGTGGACCTTGGTTAGTTTGAGTTTTATATTATCTAATGGGCTGCAGGTCCAGGAGGTGTTTGTTTTATTTTTTTCGTCTGCTTCTGGCTCACCCTTGTTGCGGTCAGGTGGGCGTGCGGTGCTCCCACGAAGTCCGCAGTCGTCGTCTTCTGGCTTCCCCTTTTCCAGGTCAGGGAAGCTCGCGTTGGAGCCGATCCTGAGCTCTGGTGAAACTTCTGTTTTCTTTGTACGAGTATAATGAATTCAGTTGTCCTTCTCTGCTACTTTTACGGTGGTGTGGGAGGTGAGGAGGACTTGATACGGTCCTTGCCACTTAGGTTCAAGGGGAGACCGTTTCCAAGTTTTTACATACACCCAGTCTCCAGGCTGGATGCGATGTGCTGGGACATCGGCAGGGAGGGGTTGGCTTAAAGCAGCATATCTATGGAGAGATTTTAACTGAGACTGTAGAGATAAAATATAAGAGGTGAGTCCTTCATCGCCTAAAAGAGAAGAAGTGTGAGCCGGTAGTAAGGAGAAATGTTGGGGAACAGGGTGTCCAAACAGCAGCTCGTAAGGGCTGAGCTTTAGTTTTCTCCTGGGGGTAGTTCTGATGGACATAAGGGCCAGTGGGAGAATCTTAGTCCATTTTAACCCGCTCTCAGCACATAGCTTTCCAATTTTTTGTTTTAGGGTCTGATTCATTCTCTCTACTTGTCCTGAGCTTTCTGGGTGCCAAGGGGTATGGAATTTCCATTCTATTCCTAGGCAGCTGGCCAGTGTTTTGTTTATGTCAGCAGTAAAATGCGATCCTTGATCGCTTTCAATGATACGTGGAGGACCAAACCTGGGTATAATTTTATTAAGGAGTATTTTTACTACTTGTTGTGCTGTAGCTCTTCTGGTGGGGAAAGCTTCTACCCACCCTGTGAGTTGGTCAACAATTACTAGGAGGTTTTTGTACCCATTGTCTTTAGGCATATCAGCAAAATCTATTTGTAGTCTTTTAAAGGGAGTATAAGCCCAGGGGCGGGCCCCAGGGAGTCCTGATTTTTCTCCTTTGATATTAAACTTTTTGCATATACTGCAGTGTTCTAAAAGCCTTTTTGCTTCCTGGTAGACTCTGGGTGCATAGAACAGCCTGTTAGTGATAGTGGCAAGTTTTTCACAACCTAAATGCTCGCTTTGATGGAGTTGTTGCAGATAGGGTCTAAGAGCTGTTTTAGGTAACACTATCCTTTCATCTGGCAATTGCCATATTCCATCTTTTTCACAGGTGGCTCCTGCCGCTTTCCATCTCTGTTGTTTTAAAGGTGGTGCAGACTCGTACATTTTTGGCTTTAGCAATATTCCCAAATATGCCTTTGACTGAGGAATTTGAGCTTGGAATGCTAGGGCGGATCATGGTTGTAAGGCTGCTGTTTGAGCTGCAGCATCGGCCAGGGCATTGCCTTTTGAAACTTGATCTCCCTTTTTGGTATGGGCTGGGCAATGCATTACAGCTATGGCTTTTGGCAACATTATAGCTTGTAGGAGATCATTGACTTGTTTAGCATTTGATATTTTAGTTCCAGAAGCTGTCATAAATCCTCTCTGTTTTTACAATTGTCCAGTGGCATGACAGATTCCAAAGGCATACTTAGAATCAGTCCAAATATTTACAGAGTGGCCCGATGCTAATTGACAAGCTTGTGTAAGGGCAGTAAGTTCAGCCGCCTGCGAGCTCAACTGCCCAGGCAGTGGTTCAGCTTCAAGTACTTCAAATGGAGTTACTACTGCATAACCCGTTTTTCTAACTCCATTTACTAATTTTGAAGAGCCATCTACAAAAAAAATCAAGTCAGGGTTGTCTAAGGGTAAGTCACTAAGATCTACCCTGGGTTTGTCTGAAAATGCTGCAACTTGAAGGCAATCGTGGGAGTCTGGTTCTCCATCGCTGGGTAGAGGTAATAGAGTAGCCGGATTCAGGGTATTACATCTCTCTATGACCAGGTTTGTAGCCATTAAAAGTGTGGTTTCATACTTGTTCATTCTCTGATGAGAAAAATGTTGAGTATTTTTCTGGAGGAGGAGGAGTGCTACTGCATGTGGAGCCTTTAGGATAAGGGGATATCCGAGGACTAATTCCTGGGCTTTCTCGACTATGGTTGCAGCTGCTGCCACTGCGCGAAGGCAGCCTACTCCCCCCTTTGCCACTGGATCTAATTGTGCAGAGAAGTAAGCTATCAGGCGTTGGGTGTTGCCTAAGGGTTGAGTAAGTACCCCAGAGGCTACTCCTAGTCGCTCATGGACAAAGAGTGTGAAAGGTTTTCGATAATCTGGTAGCCCTAGGGCAGGGGCAGAAGTTAAAGCAGATTTTATATTATTGAAACTATGGGCAGCTTCATGATTCCAAAAGACTGGCTCTTCTGCCTCTTTTGTAGTAAGCTGTACAAGTGGTTTGGTTAACTCTCCGAAGGCTGGAATCCAGGAGCGACAGAACCCCACCATTCCCAGCAGCCCCCGAACTTGATGCTTTGTTATAGGCTTGGGAATATTTAGGATAGCTTGGATTCTGTCATCACTCAGGCGTCTTTGGCCAGGCTCCAAAATGTGGCCCAAGTATTTAACAGTGGATTTACAAAACTGAAGCTTACTTGGTGACACCTTGTGGCCTTTGGCGGCTAGTGCAGTGAGTAAAATGATGGTGTCTTGAATACATGCTTCTGATGAGGCAGAGCATAAGAGTAAATCATCCACGTATATTAGAAGGGATGAGGAGTTAGGAAAAGTAACATCTTGCAAATCTTTGTGAAGAATTTGAGAAAAAATGCTGGGAGATTCTACATATTCTTGGGGTAACCTTGTCCAGGTCAGTTGAGAAGAACCCCAGGTGAAAGCAAAAAGATATTGGGATTCAGGGTGGATGGGGATGCTGAAGAAAGCAGAACAGAGGTCTATTACGGTATAAAAAGCAGTGTCAGGGGGTATTGCAGTTAAAATAGTATTGGGGTTAGGAACGACCGGGTGTCGAGGAATGACATACTTATTAATTTGTCTGAGATCTTGAACCAGAAGATACATAGGTTTCCCGTCTGGACCAGGCTTGGGTTTCTTTACTGGAAGTATAGGTGTGTTACAGGGGGACTGACAGGGAATTAAAATTCCTTGTTTAGAAAAATCTTCAATTAAAGGCTTGAGTCCCTCAATAGCTTCTGCTTTCAAAGGATACTGGGGTACTTTAGGTGGCTCAAGATTGGTACGAATTAGAATTTTGACAGGATCTGCAGATTTTAGGAGTCCCACCGAGCTGGAGGTGAGGCCCCAAAGCTCTGGGGGTACCCTTTCTTTTAGAACAAGAGGAAGAGACTGCAAGCTCGAGTCTTCTGTAACTGCAAGCACTGTGGCTATCATTGGGACCAGGGAGGACGGAAATGTTAGAATAATTCCGTCAGGTGAGCACTGTATGGTGGCTTGTAGTTTGCAAAGAAGATCCCGTCCAAGAAGGTTAACAGGGCCAGTTGCTAGAAGAAAAGAGTGTTCTGCTGAGAGGGGGCCAATTTTTACATTCGTGGGTTGAGAAAATGAGCAACGGAAGGGTTTTTCCTCAATTCCCATAACAGTGACCTGTTTTTCACTTGGTGGAAGATGTCCTTTGGAAATACTGGAAAAAGTTGCCCCTGTGTCTAGCAGGCACTCGTAGACGTGTTCTCCTATCTTTAAGGGTATTAGGGGATCTTGAGCACTGCAGTTTAGGGTGACTTCTTTAGGTTGGACAGAGGATAGTTGTAGAAAGTGGCATGTAGAATCTCCCTCATCACGTCAGTCGTCACATTGGTTTTGAGCAAGATCTGGGGTAACAGCAGTGAACTGAGGGTTCTTGAATTTTTGATTTTCAGGGTTATCACTTGGGGATCTTTTTGGTCTTAACTTGCACTCTCTTTTCCAGTGTCCTTCCTGTCTACAGTAATGACATACGTTGGGCCCATACGGTTGGTAGGTACGGCCCGGTGGCCTAGGCACAAAGGGCCTCGGGCCACGGGGCAGATTGGTTCTATAGGGATTTGTGGGCTGTATTACTGCTGCCAACATGCGAATGTTGGATGATCTTCCTTTTGTTTTTCTTTCTTCTTTTTTTCTTCCCTTCCATTAAAAGTTTTAGTAGCAATGGCTAAGATTTCTGCCATGGATTTGCCCTCAACACCCTCAGTGTTATGTTGAAGCTTTTTTCTAATATCTTCGCTAGCCTGACTTATGAACACAAGTCTTAACACAGGCAAAGTGGCAGGTATCTCGGGGTCCATGTTTCCATACTGACGTATAGCTTTACAGAGTCTTTCAAAATAGTCTGAAGGGTGTTCTTCGGGACCCTGAACAGTAGCTGTCACTTTGGACCAGTTTGTAGTTTTATCTCCTGCTTTCTTTAATCCTTCTAAAATGCTGTCTTTCGGCATTCTTACTGAATTTTGCCCCCTTTCCTGATTGTAATTCCAATTCGGATTTTGCCTGGGCACGCCATTAGGCATGGGGTGGTTTTCATGGGGCTGATCGGCTAGAAATTGGTCAGCATGGCGTAGTACTTGAGTCTTCTCGTCCGTAGTTAAGAGGCTTTCGAGAAGCTGCATGACATCTGACCAGGAGGGGTTATGAGTCATGAAAATGGTTTTGAAGCGTCTTAGAACTACTTCGGGATCATCTCTGAGCCTGGGGGTGTTTTCTTGCCAGTTTAAGAGGTCTGTGGTGGAGAACAGAGCGTGTGTCCAGTGACAGATAACTTCTCCACCCTCGCCAGGCACAGGGTATTCTCTTAGAGGTAACTGAAGTGCAGGCTTAGACAATTTTTGACGAGTGCGATTTGAAATCGGAGTGGAACTGGAATCTGGAGAGGGATCTCTGGATCCCTCTCCAGATCCGGGACTCGGGGATTCCGAGAGAGACAATCGAGGTGATGCCTCCCGAAGACTTCCCAGTCCCTCGGCTGGCCCGGGGGCAGTGTTTTGGGGTTCAAACATTTGGGGTGGTATCAATGGTAGGTTAGGGGGCCTAGGCATGGGTCTGTAATCATCTTCTGAATATGACGGTGGTGCAGCAGGTTTTGGATATAGAAGGGGAGCTAACAGATTTGGAAAAGGTGCAGGGGTCTGGGAAGCTAAAGATTTTAATTGCTTGCTAGCAACGTTGTCCCATAAATACCAATAACTAATTTAGCCAGGACGGAGGTCCTCCAAGATCTTTCGTAAAGCAGCCAGGCGATTTAGGTCAAATGATCCATTTTCTGGCCATTGTCTTCCCAAATCTAACTGGGACGTATAAGACGTCCAATTAGTTAAACAGAGTTCTGCCATACGAGACTTGGACAGTTCCGCCCGTCCCTCCAAATGTTTCCAATTCTTAATCATAAAATCAAGGGGTGTATCAGGAATAACTTTCCCTAAACCAGAACCCATGATTATATCTAAGCACGAGCAGTCTTATTTCCCTAAGTTCTACCTGCCTAGAAGCTGTTTCATCCACGTACAACAACCGGTGTTCTCAGACCCCACTGGCTTTCTCCGTGAGGAGGGGCGTCTTGCGTCCGAGACCCTAGTCATTGGCCATTATAACAGCATTTCTACCTTATATCTGTGTCTTTCGCCTTTCGGCTAGGCTGCTGGCTCTGTCAGCGTTTAAATCAGCAGACAGATACCCTCAAAGACTGCTTCCAGAGACCTCTAGAGGTAAAACCAGAAACCAGATAGAAACCAAAAACATACCTGACCTGAGGTACTCGCCGGTACCATTCCTTTACCCGACTTGAGGATCCCGCCTTATTGGTCCCGAGGGGACCGTCCACCTCCCGAGACTGACCCAATAGGTGAACTCGCCTGGTGCGCGCTGGGGTGTCGGGGGATGGAGGTCTCCAAAGGCGTCAAGCTAGACGGGTCCCATCTGGGTCGCCAAATTGTGGTGGGAGAAACCTCCCTAAGGTCCGCTGTCTAGCTGTAATTTGATTGACAGACAACGTGGGTAAAGAAAGATAGCTGTTTATTTGCTCGAGCAAAGACCACAAAGCCAGCAAAAGGCAAAATGGCCCCCCCTCAAGGGTGAGGCAATCTTTTATACTTCTTACAACAAAGCAAGACTATATGGTTAACAAAAAGCAATACTTGGGGCGGTGTTCTACAAGTCTTTGTAACAGCATATTTCTATTAAGCTGAACTAGCACTTTTAAAAGCTAAAAGTTAAGTAACAGTAACATTATAATATGTTAGCAAAACCTTACACAGTAGAAGATACTTCTCAAGGACACAACTAGTAAGCTCAAAACAATGGTTTCTCTGTCTTATCTTACTTCTTGCTGTAGCTGATTTTTTTTTTAGCACACAGACACAGATTCACTTTTTAACTCAGAAAATGCTTGGTGCAGTTAAAATGATTACTTGACACAAGCAAAGGCCTAGCTATCATTCTGCCTTGTGGTCAGCTGCATTGCTAGGCCACAGGTCATGCCTTGTATTCAGCTGTAAAGCTAATACTTCTTAATAATCCAAATTATTGTAAACCTAACAGTATGCTTTCAGAAAACTGTTCTATTTCAGGGTAATAACAAACCTGCGCACTACATTTTCCATGACACTTTAAAAACAGTTTTTCTCTTAATATGCTCATCACTTCTCTGCTGTGATACAGTATCATTGTTATTAGTTTTTTTGTTGTTAAAATAATTGAATGTGTTTTTAACACACTCTTCTAAATTAGGAAAATAGACTGATAAGGAACAGCTACACATATTATAGTAGGATTATTAAAAGTTATCATCACATTACTTTTTTATTCTCAGTGTGTATCACACCATCCTTAAAGTGTAACTAAAACTGGAGTTATTTAAATCTACTAATAAAAGGCTAGACTTGTTTAAAAACATAAACATGTTGTATAGTGCTTTGTTAAATAACTATTGCATATTAGTAATGCAATTTTTTAGCACGGCTATTTAAAAAGGGTGGGGGGGGAGTTTAGGTAGGAACTGGACTGGTTTGGATTGGTCAACAAATATATGAAAGTGGGGGATTCGAGTACAAATTTGTGGGAAGCTAGATAGTTACTTCAGTGTGGGGCTTCAGTTTTACCCTAGCAGAAAGCTGTAATTCTAATGATTTTGTGTGTGAAAAATAGGTCCCTGTGTGTTGATGTGGATCTGCCTGCTCTTGGGAAAGGGAGGTCTGATTTACTTCTGTGGCTGGGATCCATCAGTACTTCATGTCACCTGAGAAGTCAGTAAACTCTTCTGTCTTGCTCTACTAGTCTTATATGGGCATATATTTGATGCCTCATCCCTCTTACAGGGAAGTGAGATCTGGTAAGTGGGAGAGCCTGTGCTATTAATCTCTGCTGAAGTTTAAGTACTTTCTTAAAAAAACAAAAGTCTAGCTGTTATGATTATGAGGATAATTATTCAAACAGCACTGTCATGGACCACAATGAGGCCTGATTTATACACTACCTTCACAGCAGTATAATGATGTTGCTTAGAGTTGTGACTTATTTTTTAAAATTAATATGTATATTGGTATATCCCCTAATGCCAGTGCTTTTACACAACAAAGGTAAAGTAGCTTATTTCTTCTATGGTACTGGTATAGTTTTGTCTGTGCTAGAAGTAATTGTACTGCTTTAGTTATACCAGGGGAGTTGAAGCAGTGAACCTATGTGATGATGAGACCTTTTTAGATTTTCTGCTTTAGTTCTTTTCCTAGGTAGAAGCAGAGAGACATTTTAATAATAACCTGGTCTGTTTCCTGGGTCATAAGAGGGAGAGAGTGGGGTAACGGGGGAAGAGGGGAGGATTGCCCCTGTGGGCAGTAGCGAATGTTCACAATTTCACTCTGCCTACTTGTGGGAAGGTAGAATACCAACAAAAAACAGTACTAGAGTTACTCGGGCATCTAATACTGCTTCCATCCTAAACCATCTATATTTCTGCTCAGCTGCCAGTGGGTTTGGGGAGCAGCAGACAAGCAGACATCTTTCCTCAGTACTTAACAGACCCTGCAATACTAAAGCAAACCCTAGCAGGAGAAAATTATTTCTCCTTTCCCATCGTCTGTAGTGTATATGGTGAGGAAAAGTGACTTAAGATTCATCAAACACCCACTAGCCAAGGTTTGGTCCACAGATAGCCATTTGATATTGGAGTCTGGGGCAGCAGCTTTGTAAGAAACTCATCATCATGCTGTTTCCCAGCAGCATAGTACTGCCCATAGATTTGCTGCTTATCTTTCATAACAGCATCTAATTATTAGAAGTGTCATCTTCATGCCTCTCTCCGCAAACCCTGTATCTTTTCTACATCACAGGGTAAGCATGAGGAGTAATTTATTTGTAAAGCTTTCTGAGGATGAAAAGCACCATGTAAGTGCTGAGTTATTTATTACTTGACTTCTGAGGCATGTCATTCTCTTAATTTATAATGACGTTAGTGCATTAATAGCCTTTTTAATTAGTTTTGACTGGCTTTTACAGATAACAGTATTCTAGTTAATATGTACACAACTATTTTAAACAATAATTTGGCATAAATGTTGCTAATTACAGGTCATATTGTTAAGTCATTGTTATTTATAAAGAACCCCACTTATGTTACTAAAGCAAATGAGTAAGTGATAATAGGTTGCCTCATTTCTTCATAAAACTACCCATGCTCAGACATTGGCTTATCCTACTTGTACAATATAAAATGTATCTTAACTTTGTTATGTAATCTTGAGGTGCCTTTTAGTTACTGTGGCTACCACTTTAAATCTTTCGTTAAGTAAAATAGTGATAAACTAAAAGCTGGATATTTAGAGGTACTGGAATACAGTTGACTATTTTGCCAGAGGTCAAAATTCACTGTATGTTCCTTGTAAAATAGCTGCTACTAGTGAGATGACCTGTGTTTTTTTTAATACCACAGTGAGTAACAGAATTGGGGGGGGGGGTGGTGTAAGGGGAAGGAACTGTATTTTAAAGCAGTGCACTTTGATGCTTTCTGGGTCTAGTTTAAATGTCACTACACATTAAAGAATAAGGGCTGCTTGCAGATGTTAAAAAAACAAAGAACTGGGCTTTACCAGAAGAAGCAGTGTGAGACTTTGGCCTGACTCTGTAGCGTCTGTATAGATCGGGCATTTCAGCAGGGACTTTTTTTGTGCTTTTATCTAATTGCTGATTCAATCAGCTATTAGATAAAAGTGCCAAAAAAGCCCCATTAAAGTGCTTGATCTAGACAAATGTCACGTGAGCCAGGTCCAATTAATGTGCTCTCTCTTCTGGGCATGCGCTGGGCTCACTATGGGAGCACACAGAGTTTAAAGAAAGCACCGTTTCTTTTTTTAACGTCTGCAAGCAGCTTAAGTGCCTAACCCAGTAAATTGCTCAGCTATCTTTTTTTGTTCCACTTTAATGCTTTCCAAGAAGATTGGTTTATTGGAACACAATGAGTAACTGCATATTTGGGGGAAGCTTAGGGCTGAAAAAACGTGCATTTTGCCTTTTGAAATACATGTTTTGCTTTTTGATGGCCCAGGTTCTGTGTCTAGTTGGTTAGTTGAACAGCTTGGTCACAAAGGTAACCATGTCATTTGGCCCTGAGAAGGATTTCGTCTAGGCTAGGTACAAACATTCAAAAAGTCCAAGATGGAATTGATCTAAGTAAAAAAAATGCAGAACTTTTGGCAGATGTGATGTGTTTTATTAGAGCAACTAAATAATTGCAAAACAATTTATTTGCAAGCTTTTGGGCTCATGAGCCCTTCCTCAGGCAAACGGGAAAGCCTCTTTCCTGTATAATAAAAAACATCTTACCAAGAAGGAAGAAAAAATTCAACACCCAGCTTACCATCAGACACCTTGGAGGTAAACAGACTTTTGAACTTTTATTTGAGCTTACTTTAAATAAAAGGAACTTTTCCACTCAGGGGGAACTATAACGTCTTTCACTGCATTATGAATTCTCATTTCTACCTGGGATAAATGTTACAACCTGGGCTTTCTTCTTTACCTGAGGGAGGGCGTATGAGCCCGAAAGCTTGCAAATAAAGACTTTTTTTTTTTTTTGGCATCTATTTAGTTGGTCTAATAAAAGATAACACCTCTACCAAAAGTTCTGCATATTTTATGACTGTACTTGGGTCTAATGTTTTAGAAACCACTTTTGCATGCTGGCCAGGCCCTCTCTGGTGCTGCATAGCCCTGGCAGGGAAGGCACCTGGCTGCAGCACGTGGGGCTTCCCTCCCTGCTATGGGAGTGCAGGGGCTGCATGTGAGTGGCTGGGGGCACTGGCAATACAGGCAGGCATGGAGGCTGTGCCCCTTCCGATGAGCAGCGCTGGCCAGAGCTGTGCCATGGGGGGAGTGTAGGGGGGTTCCCCACACCCCTCCAACCTCCCTCACACTTAAACCCTGCTCCCACAACCCCCCCCCACATATACACAACCTCCAACATATTCTGTGCCCCCATACCCTACCACCCCCCCACACACCCACACATTACCTCTCCCCCCCCCTTGCACAATATACAAAACTAACAATGTATTGTTCTTATGAGTTATTGCTCTTAAGAGTTATTATGCAGTCACCTTTATATACACTATGCAAACACAAATCAGGACAAAAATATTTTTTGTAGTAAAGTTAAAATATATTATAGTAGGTGTTTGACTTTTTAATGTATAGTTTGGTTTTTTTCTTGTTCTAAGATGGAATCCTGCCCCCCTCCCAAAAGGAATACTTTTTGAACAGACCTTGTATCGAGACTGATGCTGTAGGAAACAAAATATTTATTTACAGGGGTTTCAGCTTAATCTCCTTTTGAAGTATGCTCCTTCTGCAGCCACAGACTTTATCCAGCGTTTCTGCCAGTGTTGGAAGCACCTCTGATAAGCAATTTGTGGAATTGCTAAAAGCTGCTTAGTCGCATTTTGTTTTATAGTTTCCACATCACAAAATCTTCTTCCTTTCAAGGTTTTCTTTAGTTGAGGGAAGAGAAAAAAGTTGCATGGGGCCATATCAGGTGAGTATGGAGGCTGCAGCATTTGTGGGAAATGGTGTTTGGCTAAAATTTGCTTCAGAAGCTGTGCTGCATGGACAGGAGCATTGTCATGGTGAAGCATCCAAGAGTCGGACACCCGCTTTTCTGGTTGTTTTTCTGGTAGTTTCATTCCTAAATCGCCGGTTAGAATTGAATGACATAAACAACAGAAATTCCAACTTCTTCTGCTATCTCTCGGACAGTCAACTGCCTATCATTTTGAATCAAACTGTGAACCGCTGCCACATTTTCATCATTTTGTGATGGTGAAGGGCATCCAGAACGCTTATCACTTTCAACTGATGATTGGCCTTCTTTAAACCGACGATACCATTCAAAAACTCTTGCACAGCTCATAGTGTCATGACCAAATGCTATTTGAAGTATTTCAAATGTTTCACTTGACGTTTTCCTGTTTTTTTTTTTTTTTTAATTTTAATTTAATTTTATTTATTTATTTTTTCCATGCAAAATTTAATGCACGTGCATTGTTCTGGACACTCTGACATAATGAAAGGGGACGTGAGGTGCAAATGATTTTACTTCAACCGCTGGCCATAGAAAACTGGGGAAACACCATGAGCTACAAACCTGTCCAGAGGAGTCCTAACATGCCCAGACATGTTCAGCAAAGCCACCCCGTCCCCTGCCCCAATACTTTGTACCACAAATACACATTCAGTCTTTATACTTTAACAGACCTTGTATTTTGGGGGGGCAAGGAGGACTTCTGGTGGCAAGGTCAGGGATTAGGGGGTGGGACTTCTGGTCCCAAGATGGTGACAAGGGGGTGGGGCAACTGTCAAGGGGCGGAACTACCTATGTGGCCCTCGACAGCTTACCAAAACTTGTTAAGCGGCCTCAAATAATTGCGTGCCCCTGGGTTATCAGGAGGTTTCCTTTAACCATCTTGAACCACGTGTAAATTTCCCGAAGTAGTCAGGGCAAGTGTGTGAACTTGTATAGGGAATGGAGGGAAAAAGATGCCCTTCTTAAAATTTTCCATGGCTTGTGAAAATAGAATTTGTATGATTGACACTAGTTGATTTAGCTCTTACTATCAGTTACTGCCGTCCCTTGGTCTTCTCGCATCCCAAGCCTTACAGCATGCTCAGGCCTTCCAAGTGATGCATCATGCTCAGCACAGGGTGCTTCTGGGGCTAGCCTTCCCCCTGCCCACTTTAGACATTCAGTAATTCCCCGGACATGTTAGATTTGTAGTAGCAAGTCTTTAATATTCACCAGACTTGTCTGTATTAGCATTCCCACTTTTGCTAACTGATGGATGCAATGAGGGGAAATTTAAGAGATGTGATATCTTGAAGGGTGACAAAACTGATTTTACTCGGAACAGGGTTGTACACAGCATTGAATAAGTGAATTTGAAACTAGTATAAGGAACATTTTTATTTTTAACAGTGCTACTTGGGTCACTATAACTGATGACAGAACCCCATTACACAATGCAAATACCTTCAGTTTTGCAGCAGCAACTTTCTGTACAGATGTTGATGCAGCTTTGTCTTGCTGTGAGTCTTCTGATAATTTTAGTGTTATGTGCCTTTTTATCGAGTTAAAAATTTTCTCCTCGTTTTGGAAGTTTGCATAATAGTCCCTTCATGTCTGGCTCATGGTATGAGTCTATGGCTCAAGTCTCAGAGGTTTGTTTTTTTTTGTTTTTTTTGTTTTTTGTTTTAATGAAATGATAACTGACAGTAAGATGTTGTGATGGATGCTAAGTCATCCATGTCGATATCTTGAAATCTGCTAGACTGACTACTGAAATCTTACCCATCAGAAGTGATCTGAACTACACAGTCATGTTTGGAACACAGTCATGTTTTTAAAGGATCAAGTTGGCCAACAAAGTGTCGACTGAATTTGTGATGAGAACTAGATCAGGACTGAAGGTGACTGAGACTCATGGCAAATGCTGGAAAGTTATAGTGAAGACACCCTAATACTCCACTTTATATTGCTTCTTTAGTCAGTGCGCAAAGTGGGTGCTTGTAGGTGCTTTATTTTAGAGTTTTTCAGCTGTCTGAGATTTGGAAATTAGGTTTTTGGGAACCCAGCTGACATTTTGATTTGAATTTCTCTACTGGCATTTTCTTTTCTTCTTTTTACTGCATCACAGTTGAGTTTTATGATTTAATTGGGCTTAATTTAGCATACTTTTTGATATCAAAACTTGGTACTGATAAGGCTGACAAATGGAATGTGTTTCTTTTAACCTGTTGCTTTTTTTTTAAAGTTTGTATTCAACTATGTGTAGTCTTGTTTTGAGATTGATTACTGCTCCACTTTGGGCACAATATGTGCCTGGTGAGAGGCAGTCAGTACTCCAGAGCTCACAGTCCAAAATACACATAGGAAGGGGAAACAGGGGCACTGTGAGATGAGAGAAAATGAAATGATCTGTCCAAGATCACAGAATCGGATAGGCTTGTAATTGGGAACAGAACCTCAATCCTTTTGACTTTGAACCCTGAGCCCCACCTACATCACCCCATTGCCTCTTAGGATACAGCTGTGATCCTGGCAAGACAGAAGACACTCTACAAGAACTAGGTATTAGTTGCTTAAAATTCCACGTGTCAAAAAAAGTGTACAGGATTGCAGAAATCGTCAACTGAATGTAAAATAATAAATGAGCTGCGAATCCCATGAGAACTAGTTTTCTCAACATTTCCCATGTTTCTGGCCAGAAATGCAGTGGGAACAATCTCTTTTCTTTACTTCAGCAATTCCTAGCTGAGCTTAGAGCTGGAGTGTGAATTGAAAAAACAATTATCTGAATATTTTGAACTGGGTGAAGGAAATCTTATTTTATTCAAGCTGTAGTTCATTTCCAATTTAGAAACTGCAATATCATTGCAAGAGAGTCAAAGAAAACAAGTTAATTCTTGTTAGTTAATCCTTAATCCTATTGGTCTTGCATAGCAGCTTTAAGTAAAATGTCATGCCTTTTTAAAAAAAAGTGGAATTGGGTTAGTGGTGCTGTTGTGATTGGTATGCCTAAGTGGCTAACTTTTTTTATACTTTACGTGAAATTCCAAATATCTGTATCTAATTTTTGTTCCGGATAGTTAGTGATCTCTCCCACTGTGCCTAATGCTATTTCTTGTGTGTACATAACTAAATTCTGAAAAATATGATGAAAGTATGCAATGAAAGTATGACTTAGTGGGGCTAACAGAGACCTGGTGGGATTCATCCCATGACTGGGCGGTACATATTGAGGGCTATAGATTGTATAGAAAGGACAGGTCGGGGAAGAAAGGGGGGGGGGTTGCACTTTATGTCAGTGAGCAATATACATCAACCCCCATCAAGACAGAATCCGAGGCTGAGGAAGTAGAAGGATTGTGGGTTAGGCTACATGGGGGGCAAGGAGAAAGGGATTTGGTGGTAGGGGTCTGTTACAGACCCCCACACCAAGGGGAAGAAATAGATGCGGGGCTCCTGAGGCAACTCTCGGAGACCATAAAAGCTAAAGAGGCGGTAGTCATGGGGGACCTAAACTACCCGGACATCTGCTGGGAGATGCAGACAGCAAGGTCCCATCGCTCACGCAGGTTTCTAACTTGTGTGCAGGACCTCCACCTGACACAGGAGGTGTATGGTCCCACTAGGGGGAATGCCATACTGGATCTGGTATTGGCAACGGGAGATGACATGATAGGGGACCTCCAGATCGGTAGCTATCTGGGAGACAGTGATCACCTTATAATAGAATTCAACATAAGACGGCGAGTGGGTAAGGTAACTAGTAGGGTAAAAGTGCTAGACTTTAGGAAAGCTGATCTCATTGCACTCAGGCGATTAGTCAAGGAAGCACTGCAGAGTAGGAGTTTTGATGGGATGGGTGCCCAAGAAGGGTGGCTGTGCCTAAAGGAAATGATCCTTTGGGCACAAAGCAAGACGATCCCCGAGCGAGGCAAAAGAGGGAAAGGGGCCAGGAGGCTTCCATGGCTGACCAGAGAAATCCAGGGCAGCCTAAGGGCCAAAAGGGGAGCACATAAAAAGTGGAAACAGGGTGAGATCACTAAAGATGAATATACCTCCTCTGCTCGTAACTTGTAGGGAGGCAGTTAGGCGGGCCAAAGCTACCATGGAGCTGAGGATGGCAACCCAAGTAAAGGACAACAAGAAATTGTTTTTTAGATATATAGGGAGTAAAAGGAAGGCCCAGGGAGGAATAGGACCCCTGCTAAATGGGCAGAAGCAATTGGTGACAGATAGGGGGGACAAGGCTGAACTCCTCAACGAGTTCTTTGCCTCAGTGTTCCTAAGCGAGGGGCACGACAAGTCTCTCACTGGGGTTGTAGAGAGGCAGCAGCAAGGCGCCAGACTTCCATGCGTAGATCCTGAGGTGGTGCAGAGTCACTTGGAAGAACTGGATGCCTTTAAGTCGGCAGGCCCGGATGGGCTCCATCCGAGGGTGCTGAAGGCACTGGCCGACGTCATTGCAGAGCCACTGGCGGGAATATTCGAATGCTCGTGGCACACAGGCCAAGTCCCGGAGGACTGGAAAAGGGCTAACGTGGTCCCCATTTTCAAAAAGGGGAGGAAGGAGGACCCGGGCAACTATAGGCCGGTCAGTCTCACCTCCATCCTTGGTAAAGTATTTGAAAAAATTATCAAGGCTCACATTTGTGAGAGCCCGGCAGGACAAATTATGCTGAGGGGAAACCAGCATGGGTTTGTGGCGGGCAGATCGTGCCTGACCAACCTAGTCTCTTTCTATGACCAGGTTACGAAACGCCTGGACACAGGAGGAGGGGTGGATGTCGTATACTTGGACTTCAGGAAGGCCTTCGATACGGTATCCCACCCCATACTGGTGAACAAATTAAGAGGCTGTGATGTGGATGACTGCACAGTCCGGTGGGTGGCGAATTGGCTAGAGGGTCGCACCCAAAGAGTCGTGGTAGATGGGTCGGTCTCGACCTGGAAGGGTGTGGGCAGTGGGGTCCCGCAGGGTTCGGTCCTTGGACCGATACTCTTTAATGTCTTCATCAGCGACTTGGACGTGGGAGTGAAATGTACTCTGTCCAAGTTTGCAGATGACACAAAGCTATGGGGAGAAGTGGACACGCCGGAGGGCAGGGAACAGCTGCAGGCAGACCTGGATAGGCTGGACAAGTGGGCAGAAAACAACAGGATGCAGTTCAACAAGGAGAAATGCAAAGTGCTGCACCTAGGGAGGAAAAATGTCCAGCACACCTACAGCCTAGGGAATGACCTGCTGGGTGGCACAGAGGTGGAAAGGGATCTTGGAGTCCTAGTGGACTCCAAGTTGAACATGAGCCGGCAGTGTGACGAAGCGATCAGAAAAGCCAATGGCACTTTATCGTGCATCAGCAGATGCATGACAAATAGGTCCAGGGAGGTGATACTTCCCCTCTATAGGGCGTTGGTCAGACCGCAGTTGGAGTACTGCGTGCAATTCTGGGCGCCACACTTCAAGAAGGATGCGGATAACCTGGAGAGGGTACAGCGAAGGGCAACTCGTATGGTCAAGGGCCTGCAGACCAAGCCCTACGAGGAGAGACTAGAGAAACTGGACCTTTTCAGCCTCCGCAAGAGAAGGTTGAGAGGCGACCTTGTGGCTGCCTATAAGTTCATCACGGGGGCACGGAAGGGAATTGGTGAGGATTTATTCACCAAGGCGCCCCCGGGGGTTACAAGAAACAATGGCCACAAGCTAGCAGAGAGCAGATTTAGACTGGACATTAGGAAGAACTTCTTCACAGTTCGAGTGGCCAAGGTCTGGAACGGGCTCCCAAGGGAGGTGGTGCTCTCCCCTACCCTGGGGGTCTTCAAGAGGAGGTTAGACGAGTATCTAGCTGGGGTCATCTAGACCCAGCACTCTTTCCTGCTTATGCAGGGGGTCGGACTTGATGATCTATTGAGGTCCCTTCCGACCCTAACATCTATGAATCTGTGAAGTTCTGTGTTCTTCATTAGGAGTGCTTCTTGGTGAACTGAAATTTAGATTTGTTGTCTGTAGATTTTTATCTGGTATCATGCAGTCATTTGCATTGCTACTGATGTATTCTGACAGACTGTTTGCATTGGTGCATAAATTCCAGTAGTCTTCACGTTGTGGAAAAACATATTTTTTGGAAGGAAGGTAAAATCATGGAAAAATAGAGCTAGAAGGGACCTCAGGAGGTCATGTACTCCAACCCTCTACTTGAAGCAGGATTATTGTTGTCTAAACCACTTCATACACGTGTTTGCCTAACTTAGTCTTAAAACTACATAAACAGCATTCTTGCACAACTATTGGGCACAATGCCCCAAAATACTAAGAACACCTTAACTTGCAGTGACAGGAAGTAATCGTTAAATATATTTGTGAGATCTAAGGAAGAGTATCATGTGCCTTGCTCTAGAGGAAGGCAAACTTTTCCACAGTCCATGACAGCCTGACTGGGGTTAAAATTTCTTTTGGATACTAAATGTGGTGATCTGACCCTGAGTGGTGGCACAAGATCCTTTAGCCAGGAACCTTAGAGTTTTTTATTCCAGCAGCAGTATTGGTGTGCCTCAGTCAAAATAAGCCTCAGCTGCAACTGACATAACATGCTTCTGAGGAAGATTTTGTTTTGGGGGTGAGAAGGGAGGAGGAGGGATCCCTGGCACTTGCAGTACCAGGAGGAGAAAAATTCCTTCCCAGCCCCATGTGGCAATCAGCAGTCTAGAAGCACTGCGGGGGTGGGAGGGGGGAACCAAACAGTCCACTGTGAACTGTAACTTGGGAACCGCAAACAAAACTCTTCAACCCAACTGAAGTGTCAGTATTCTTCTGTTCATCCTAGTCCTTCTGTAAACTTATGTCAGCTCTTTAATCTTCTTTCATAACCAAGCCAGTTGTACAGCGGTTTCATTCTTTTGCTACTGAGCACAGTCCTCTCCAATTTCTATCTACTCTAGAGCTCTTTGTGTGATTGCCAAGCAATGCATGTACAGGAGCCTCCTTATCTTCCAACTGTTGCTCTTAGCAGCACACTCCAGGGATGATCTAGTTCAGGCTTGTCCAACAAACAGCCCGCGGGCCGCCATTTGGCCTGCCAAGCCGTTTTCTGTGGCCCGCAGTGCTGCGCCGGGAAATGAAAGTAAACAGTGTTTACTTTCGTTCCCACCCCTTGTCCCTCCCCCAGTCCCTCAATAGCTTCCTAATGGCTGCTGAAGGACTGGGGAAGGGACAAGGTTCCCACACGCACTGTGTCAGCTTGACGTTGCTGACGCGGTGTGTGTGAAGAGGAGTAGCCATGTGCCACTCGGGACAGGATGAACCCAGCTGGAGCAGCAGGGGCTCAGCTGCACTTTCCCCCTACCTGCGCTGGTCAGTCCCGAGCGGCACACGGCTCTGCTGCCACTTCTTCTGGCTGGTGCCGACTCAGGCGGGTCTGTCCCATCTGGAGCAGCACGCAGTGAAGCTGGCTTCCCACGTGCTGCTGGGGCCGGGAGGAGCCCGGCCAGGTCAGCACTGGCCAGCAGAAGCGGCAGGGGAGCCATGTGCCGCTCGGGACTGACAGGCGCAGGCAGGGGGAAAATGCAGCTGAGCCCCTGCTGCTCCGGCTGGGCTCGTCCCGTCCCGAGCAGCGCACGGTTCCGCCGCTGCTTCTGCTGGCTGGTGCTAACTCAGCCGGGCTCCTCCCATCCCCAGTAGTATGTGGGAAGCCAGCTTCAGCTGCGTGCTGCTCTGGATGGGACAGACCCGCCTGGGTCAGCACCAGCCAGCAGAAGTGGCGGCGGAGCCATGTGCCGCTCGGGACTGACCAGCGCAGGTAGGGGGAAAGTGCAGCTGAGCCCCTGCTCCTCTGGCTGGGCTCATCCTGAGGTTCATTTCATGTTTGTAAAATACTTGGAGAGCCCCACATAGATGCACTGCATAGAAATGCAAAATATATTTTGACTTATTTGGTTGACACTTTGGGCTGAGATTTTCAAAGCTGAGTCAAAAGGCCAACTTCCATTAAAATGAATGGGATTTAGAGGGCTCCAAATCTTTTATGACAACTTTGTAACATGTTATCTACCCCTTTTTGCAAATCTCAACCATAGTTTGGAAGCTCAGCCAAAGAACATAAGAGCATAAAAAGTGCCATGCTTGGTCAGCCCCATGGTCCATCTAGCTCAGTATCCTGTCCCGAACAGTGGCAGAGGTGGATGCTATAGCGGGAGAGTTTTGAATTGGTTATTTAGACCCATTTCATTGCCACTTCCTGAAACTTCATTGGTGTCAAAGGTCACGTGACATCACTTCCTGAAGTGATACCACTTCCTGTAAGGTCTTTGAATATGGCTCGCTGACCCACTGGGTGATAAGTTTATGATCCGGCCCCACGTTCAAAAAGGTTGGACACCCCTGATCTAGTTAGTCCTAGATCTTCCCTCAACAATGCTTATCCAACCTATTCTTGAACACTTCCAAGGAAGGAGATTCCACAACTTTCCTAAGTAGTCTGTTCTACTGCCTTACTGTTCTTATAGTTTAAATGAAAAGTCCTGATAATCTAGATGAAACAAAACTACAGTCCCAGAAGAGAAGAAGATTTTTTGTCCTCCTGTTAGGACCCCTGCTTCCTGCAAGGTTTTTATTCATAACATCCGATTAAGTCAGCTGTTGCCTATGGAAGCTTACACCTTTCTGAACTAGTTCATCTCTAAGGGTGCATCTGCACATGCATTAACATGCTTTTCCTAATGCGCATTAAATTTAGTATCTCCAATATGAGGTACTAAATAAATGCACATTAGAGCGTGCTAATGCATAGTAGTACAAGTGCATGTTTTTTAGTTGACAATGCGCAGAAGCCTGTTCTCCGCGCATTAGCACAGGTTTTATGCAGCACTTTAATGCACAGTAGAATAGGCCACTGTGCATTAAAGTGCATGTGTAGATGTGCCCTGAAGTTCCACTCTGCCCTGCCTTCTGTCTGATAATACCGACATAAGACTTCTTGGAGTTAATTCAGGCTCTAAGCCCAATAGCGGTGTATTGCTTCACAAGCTTAAACATATCCTGACTGTTGGCAAACCATAGGCACCCTATGGCTAGCAAGACCCAGGGAAAGTATTTTTTGTTAGGTAGGTCCTGCTGCAAGACGTACAAAACTGGGGATTGTCTACATAGCATTCCAGCTGCTGGGATGATTTGAAGAGAGCGAGAGACAAAGAATATACCCATGATGACAGAGGCATTTATTAACTGAAGACTAGGATCCTAGACTGTACTCAAAAATGAAATAAGCAGCATGGACTGGAATGCATGCACCTATGCCTGGATGATGAAATTGCTGACTTGGCTAAAACAGATTTACATTGTTTTGAAAGAGAGCAAGGAAGATGGTCTGAAAATGGTGAGCAATTTCCTTTCAACACACCAACAGTGGAGACGGAATAGTTTTTTGGTACATATCTCTGTGAAGAAGTGGCTTACTGACCATAGCTTGGGAATTGCTTGTTAACCATTCTGAGAGAGACACTGGCACCTTCCCCTCTTGAAGTTTGTCTACTAGTAATTAATTCAACACTGCCACATTAGCTTTTTTAATAGAAAAGAGAGTTTTAGACCGGTATTCCTGTGACATCTCTAAATCTTTTATAAGTAAAATAGGCCACATGTTGATCAGGGTAGTCTGTACAGAACTGCTCTGCTGGAGAGAGTTTGAAATGTGTTGAAGTGGTACAATGCCTGTTAGGCTTATCTGCAAGGTAGATGGAAAATCTAGTGAGAAATGGTCTGCTGTATCCAAGTCTGCCCAGATTGACCACGTTGCTAATTTTCTAAATGTTTCTGGTAAAGGAAACCCATGCTCTTCCCTCCCCCCACTCTCACTTTTTCCCCTGAAAATGGGTGACTACCCCTAGTGAAGACAGACAATGTGCAACTCTTCTTTTTGTAACTTTAAACATCTTATTACTCCTAACTTGTGAATGACAGTATTTTCAAAGTGATAAGTACAGTACTGCAAATTGCTGTCCTGACCTGCCTGGGGCTCCCTGGCCAGTGGTTCTCAATCCGGGTGCTGGGGCCCCCTGAGGTGCTGTGATATCTTTTGAAGGATGTCATGAGGCGTGAGGAGATAAGTGCAGGGGTACCACAGGTCTAAAGATGCTAAGAACCACTGGTCTAAGCAGTATTTCAGTCCGAGTATTGATGAAGATATGCTTGCTGTTTATATAGGGCAGACACTGATTGTTCCCAGGGTGGATAAAAATCAACAATTTTTTTTTAAATGAAAAAAATCCGTTTTTTTTTAATTGGATTTTATTTAATTGTATTTAAAAAAAATTTTTTTTTTTGTTAAGATGCTTTATATAGGTTCATTTTTTTTTTAAAAAGATAGTTTTAATTTAAGATCTGTTAAAGCTCAAAGATATTATAATGGAATATGGATTATAATGTCTAGTTATATACTATTTGAGACAATATAATCATGTGACCTTTTTAGAAAAGTTTTATACATAGGTCACAACAGGCCATGGACTATATTAGGGGCCCAATCTTAAGGGGTTCCCAAAGGCTCCTCTATAGATTGGTTTTCTTTAATCTTTACTAGTCTACCCAATAGGACTCAGTGCTCGGTCTAGAAGATCGCATTAAGCATCTCTGTGATGCTTAGTTTCAGTTCTCAAACTGTGGATTTGTGTCTCCAGAGATAATATCTTTGTTAACAGCAGTATATGGAGATGAGAGATAAGAGACCTGATTACCTATCATCAGCTGTCTTGTCTATTCAACTTTATGCACACAGAGTCGAGCCCTTACCTCTCTAAAAGTGCAAAGTTTCAAGAAGTTAAGTGAATAAAGGATATCCAACAACAAGAACGCGCTTTGTAGAAAACAACGATTAAATTGAGGCTTCCTGACCAGCAATTTAAATCGTGATTTTAAATAATGATTTAAATCTATTTAAGTCAAACTCACCCTGATTATTTCTGTGACAAGTCTTGTACCAGTACAGTTCCATTATGATTGAATCTGTCCACATAAGTCATTGGGGGGTGTGTGGCAGGAGAGATACCCACCACACATCAGGTAGCATCAGTAGCCCTATTGCTACTACAATGGTCAGGAGACTCTAATAAATTCTCAGTAGATTCATCTTTGGGATTTTGTAATTTGGGAAAAAGTTGTGCCCACGGTTATCCTTTCATTTCTTTTTCTCTTGCTCATTTTTTTTGCCAAAAAACCAACTTTTTATAAGGCTAAGAAGTCTACTGAGAATTTCTGAAATGTAGGCTTGTGTATAAACCCTTTTATAATAAGAGGTAAGCTGAATGAAAACCTCTGCAACCTGGCAAGTCAAAACAGATCATTGAGGTTTAAAAAGAGACCCTTGGTTTATCTTGTTGACTGAATTAAGGAATATGCAGTTCATAGAATCATAGAGGAGTAGGGCTGGGAGGGACCTCTGGATGTACTTTCCAGGTGCTGGCTTCCCCCCAACCCAAAGTACATAAAAATTTATACTGTTTGTAATTTGTCTTTTTATGTACACCATTTTCCCCCCTCTGAGTGGCTACAGTGGGAATTATGACTGCTGACAATTAATGAACTGGATTACACGTATCCTGGATTGTATTTTGCTTTCAGAAGCCCTGATATCCTTTCAAAACTCAATCAGCTGCAGCCCAATGAATGGCATGTTGCAGCAGAACTGTTAAAAATACAATATGAACTAGCACCTTCATTCCCACCTGCTCCCAGCTGTTGAAATGGTTGTTACTTGAATTGGTTCGCTTCAAAAGCACTCAAGAGTGGTATCTAAATACAGACAGAGAATAGTAATAAAGGTTGTGTCCTTATTAGACACAATATGTGGTAGCAGCATGCAACTTCCCTCTTTGAAGGGAAGGGCACTAATCTCCCTTTATAAATCTGTAATTCTCTTTAGCATCAATATAAATTGTGGGCTTGCACTGAGGGAAATATTATGCAAATGGCTATATTTCCTACCTATGACAATTGTCCTGGTGGTAAGGTTGCTTCTTTTTTGAGAGCCATAGTTAAGTAAAATAATTAAATGCATATTTCTATAGAACAATTTCAGTAAACCATCAGGATTTTGACACTACAGTTCAGTGCTTGCCCGGTGTCTTGGAATGGGTTTGCTTCAGAGCTGACAATTTAGAATTAGCTATCGGCAGTTTGTCAATTTGAGAAGTCTATTAGGGTACTAAAATGGATGTCTCATTTCTCTTACCCATACATAGAAATATCTCTTTCATGCCAAGTAAAATGTCTTTTTACAATATAAATATTTTTGCTGCAGAAAATTGAAGTAGACAGCCTGAGTCTATCATCTCCTAATTCTGCTGTCTCTCCAACCTCAAGTTACTGTTTAGGTATAGTTGTCTTGCTGAGAACTATTTCTTATCAAAGAATTCCTTTTCAGTGGGAACGGACTGTTTTACTCCTGCTGTGTGCTTGGGAACAGAACAGGCATATTAACCTGCGTGCTGTACTTCTTCCATCCTAGGGCTGTGAAAAGTTTAAACATTTAAACGGTAAGTATATTTATACCAGTAATGCATTGCAGTTATCGTTTAGCACCACAGTCCAGCAGGGAAGGGAAGTGGTGCAGTGCTCTGGGAAAGCAGCCAGGTGGGCACTGTTTCTGCCTCCCTTTCCCCATGCAAGCAGATGGCGGCAGTGGGGGGGACTAGTACCCATTAGACCTGGAACGAGTGGTCAAAAAGAAGCCTTGCCTGTCTGTCACAGCATGTGGCTCTGCCTCCTCCTGTGCTGCTGCAGCTAGTCCTGGGCAGTTGAGTGCTGACGGCTGCACTGGGCTGGGAAAAGCCATCGCTGCCTGTGGCTTCGCATAAGCTGTGAACTTGCCGCTGCCTCCTTTTCCCCCCTCCCATGTGCTGCTGTAACCACTAAGCCAGACTTGCTCTTCTGGGAACGGAGGAGTTGAAACTTTTCTTCTGGGGCATGTACTACAACATTCATTAATTTCATTTCAGAAAATATTTTTGTCCTGATTTACATGTGTTTTGTGTAGTGTACATAGAGGTGACTGCATAATAGCTTAAAATGAAATCTTACTCTTGTATGTTGTGGGAAGGTGGGTATAGGTTTTTGGGTATGCGGGGTGAGGGGGAGGGTGTGTGTGTGGGATTTATGGGGGGGTGGATAGGCATGGGTATGTGGGATGTGGGTAGGTATGGATTTTTTGGGTGCTGTGTGGGGGGAGTGTGACTGGGAAAGGTTGTGGCTTGTGTGGAGGGGGAGGGTTTGCCCACAGCCTGCTGTCCCCCCTGCAGCAGGCAGAACCCTCGCCAGCACTCCTGCAAGCTTGGGCTCTGTGCTCCTGCCACTCCTGGTCCTGGGGCATTGGTGTGGGACCTGTGCTCCCGCTCACTGCTACTTGCCCCCCGTCTGCCACTGCTGCTTCCCCATCCCCCCACTCCTCCCTGCCCCGGCTGCTCCGGCACCATGTTTCCGTTGCTCCAGTGGTCATAGATTCATAGATTCATAGATGTTAGGGTCGGAAGGGACCTCAATAGATCATCGAGTCCGACCCCCTGCATAGGCAGGAAAGAGTGCTGGGTCTAGATGACCCCAGCTAGATGGCTATCTGACCTCCTCTTGAAGACCCCCAGGGTAGGAGAGAGCACCACCTCCCTTGGGAGCCCGTTCCAGACCTTGGCCACTCGAACCGTGAAGAAGTTCCTCCTAATGTCCAGTCTAAATCTGCTCTCTGCTAGCTTGTGGCCATTATTTCTTGTAACCCCCGGGGGCGCCTTGGTGAATAAATACTCACCAATTCCCTTCTTTGCCCCCGTGATGAATTTATAGGCAGCCACAAGGTCGCCTCTCAACCTTCTCTTGCGGAAGCTGAAAAGGTCCAGTTTCTCTAGTGCTGCAGCTAGGAACCACATGACGCAGGAGTGTGGTTGTGGTGGTGGTGGGTTGGGGGTGGGAGTGGAGCAATGGCTGCGGTAGGCAGGAGGAAGAGGCAGTGGGCAGGCACGTGGAGTGCAGCGACAGCTGGATGGGAGCATAGGACCCGTGCTGCTGCACTGGGGCCGGGGCCAGCACCAGCGGGGCCCAGAGTGGGGCAGCAGGAGCATGGGGGCCAGGCTGTGCTGCTCAGACAGGGAGAGGAGGGAGCCCGCTTGTCTCCATAGAGCCCTTGCCAGCCTGGATCCTGTGCTCCTTCTGCCCTGCTCTGGGCCCTGTTGGTGCTGGCCTTGATGCACTAGTGTGGGCCCTGTACCCCCCACCTGGCTGTCCCTGCACTCCATGCACCCGCTTGCTGCCCCCCACTTTCTGCAGCCAGTTTCCTGATTTCTCTCCCCGGCCTGCTGGCTGGCACCACATGGTTCCCAGCTGCAGTGCTGGGACCAAAGGAGCCAGCTCGGCTGGCCCCGAGGACTGGGGCAATTACCACAGTCCTCCTCTGCCTCCCTCTCCCACTCCTCCGTTATCTGTATTTCCCTTGGTGCAGGGAGGCAGGACCAGTCTTGGGCCAGAAGCTCCTGCTAGGCAGAGGCTTCTGGCTGGAGCTCAAGGGTGGGGTGGAGCTGGGCTGGACTTGGTGCTGTGGCTGTTTTGTTCTGTCTCTGGCTCCCCCTGGTTCCTACTGCCTCTGGCTCCTGTCATCTTTGACAGGCAGCCAGGTGCAGATAATTATTAATTTTCTAAATTTTTTAGGGGCCCTGCAGCCTGGACAGAATGGCCTGGTGGGGCAAATCCAGCCCGCAGGCTGTATTTTGCCTGCCTGTTATAGAAGGATTTATGGTTCTATTTCTAGTCTATGCTGTATTCTTTTTGAAGGTACACTTTGTTCAAGAGCTAAAAAGTAATTACGAATACTAAAATGAATTACTAGTTACTAGTACTACCCAAGAGAAATTAAGAATAGTACTAAGAATAGTCTTATTATTACATATCTGAGCAGTGTTCCTCTCCTTACCTTGCCACAAGGACACAAAAAAAAGAAGGAATTTTGTAGAATTTGCAGATTCGCTGGAATCTGACGGCTGCACTGTGACCATTTCTGCTATGACTTGGACCTTGCCACCCTAGCCTCCACTTTGCAGTGTTGATGAGATTTATCATGGCTAATTCTGTGTACTTTCTGTACAAATTATAAGATCAGGATAAATCTACTGAAGGCATTTGACTAACGCTGATAATAGCAATTGTGGCCTACAGATAGAAACCTCCTAAATATCCCTCAACCCCAATTAGTCTTACCTAGCCCCCCCTGACAAATACTCATCCATTTGTGGCAAGGTTTTTGATTTTTTGAACTTGCTACAAATGGAAATTCTATTGTAATGTATTTGTGGGGAAGGGAAAAGGCAGAAGCATATTTTAGCCCTACAGGAATACTGACATTGGAAAGCAGAGGTTTTCTGGGGGCAGTTTGGATGGTAGCAATTCATACTTGCTCAACCGTGTGTTCATACACAGAAGATGCCTGTATTTGTGAGATGCTGATTATGTGTACCTATTTTATGCTGTATTTTCTGGGTGTTATGATTTTTTTTTTTTTTAGTGTTGGTACTGTACCTTAGCAAACTTGATATTGTTTTGTCACAAAATGTGCTTAAGGGATACCCCCCGTTGTATTTTTATGGCTCTGGTAAAAAGAACACAAACGTATGTGCCTAACTGAGAGTGGTATTTGGTTGTTTGTTATGATGCCACTTCCAGTTCCTGGGAATGGAATTTTTTATGATGCTGCTTTGTCCTGGGTTTCTGTTTTACTAGATTAAAAAGCTCAAATTTATCTGCAGGGAATGTGGAGAATGCTGTTTCTAGAAAAATGCCAAATCAGCATCACCTGTGTAAAGGGGAAGGAATGGGCCTTAGTAAGATGCACTTTATTTTGTGGCTGTTCATGCATAATCTGTTTCTCTCTCCTTTGTTCTAGTCATGTCTCAGGCTGTGCAGACAAATGGGACTCAACCTTTAAGCAAAACATGGGAACTCAGTTTGTACGAATTGCAGAGGACACCCCAGGTAATACAAGACAGAAAGTTAACTTCATGGAAGTGTCTTCCATGAAAATAAGTTATAATACCTTTCTGTATAAATTACAAGAGTTCTAGTTCAAGTGTGAGGTTAGTATTTTTTTTGTACGACTGTAGTTAAAATGCATCATTTTCTATTTGAAAAGGTAGAATATTAAAAAATACAGGCATCGCAAATTGTTTCATTATTAGAAATATGTATCCATGTGGCTTCTTTTGCTTTAAAGGTATTTCCTATTCTCTGAGTAGGGACCTACCCAAATCGAGAAGGCAGGCAGCCAATTTCATGGGGCCAGCTGCCATTTTCACAAATGTATTGCAGTGGGGGCCCCCCCATGCCTCTTGCCCAGGGGTCCCACTGACCCTGCCCCTCACTGTTGATTGGTGGAGAGAGGCAGGGCCACATACCAGGCAGCCCTGTCAGCAAATCAGCAGAGAGGGGTAGGGGTGGCAGCCATTGTGGCTGCTCCCCTTCTTACAGGCAGTCCTCCTCTCCCCTTCTCCCTGATGGGCTGCACAGCCAGGCCAAAGTGGCCACAAGGACTGCTGGCTCCCACTGGGCAGCCATTTTATTTTTAGTATGTTATTTTTTCTTCGTTTTTTTTTTTTTCTTAAATCCCTGCGGATTTCATGGACGATGCCCAATTTCGCAATTCCTGAGAAATTGTGAATTGAGTAGGTCCCTATCTAAGAGTCTCTCTCTAAAAATAACCACACAGTATTTTTAAGGAATATATCTGAAATATCATTTCAATTTTAGGAAGCAATAACTGATGGCCTGGAAATAGTGGTGTCACCTAGGAGCCTACACAGTGAACTAATGTGTCCCATTTGCTTGGATATGCTGAAAAACACCATGACAACAAAAGAATGCCTGCATCGTTTCTGTGCTGACTGTATCATTACAGCCCTCAGGAGCGGGTATGTAAGAAACAATACACGTGCAAAACTCTTTTCCTTATTCCAGAGCAGCGAGGATGATGATTTAGAATCAAAAAGAGCCAATGAGGCTGCTGGAGTTCTTGTGTGTTGAGGTACCACTAGCATATTTCAAGAAACCGAGGTACGCTACATACCGTTCCATGTGCATGATATGCTTCCAATATTATTTTGCAATTTAAGCGTTTGTTCTGCTGTAGTAGTCCAGATGTTGTGGAGGCAATATACAGATTCCTTCACTGTCTCATGCAAGGTAACAGTAAGGTCTTGGGTAAGAAATAGAAAAAAGCCTAACTGGGATTAGAAAAACAAACTGCATTACATCACTTACAAAAATGAACTGAGCTCTGAGAGTGGAACCTTTTCCAATCTCTAACTAGTAGTGTAAGCAACCACAAAAGTGTCTTTTTATGTCTAGGGTATTTAATAACTTGTTGGGGGTGGGGTTAAATTTATCTTGCAATTGCTGATTTTTAGTCGATTATTAATGGTAACTGCCATGACCTGCCCTGATTGGTTGCATTTGATGTCTGTACTATTTTTGTGCCTTGATTCAGAATTCCATGATTAAGCTTAAGAAAAATGGTATCTGGAGGAAATGTACTGTTCTGGAAGAAATTTAACATTCCTGTCCTGGGTAAGAAGAGCTACAGGTGCACAAATAGATTCGTGTATGATCTGCAAATAGACTCCAATGTATCCTGAAAGGGAAATGAGAAAATAATCAAGGGATAAAGATTTTAATTCATTATTAAATGAAGTGGAACATGCAATGGAAAGTGCTAGAGTGGTCTCCATTGTATAACTTGATTTTAGTTAATAGTCAGAATAATATGTAAGCCAGTCAATTAATGGTAAAACTATTAGTGACAGAAAAGGAGTCTCTGTGAGGGAGGCCTTCCTTCCACTGGAGGTGAAAAAAGCACACTGTTAACTTGAGTTGGCTAAAGTGAGGTAAAACTATACTAAAGATCAAAATAGGTTACAATTTTCATGTGGAAAATGGCATTCACATCTTCCCTAAGATGCTTTCTCCTATTAAGAACATACCTTTTCCTTGTGAAAACAGCTTGAGAGGCTATAGGACAGGGTTCCCCAGCCTGTGATCTGAGACCCTTAGACACCACTCACGGCCATAAGGACATGTTGCTTTGCACAGATTAACAGGTTTGTAGTAAGTAGGACCATGGAACTCTTAAATACGTATATAAGATAATTTAAATAAACCGTAACTATTTCTAGGACAATTATTTTAAAGACTTTTCAGAAAGAAGAAAACTAATTTGCTTTTTCCCAGGCAGAGTGGGGGAGAAGCAAATGTAAAACCTACCTGGACCTATCAAAGGCACAGGCAGAAGGGTCTATTCTGTAAGATGCTAATGAGATGCTGGCTGTGGACAGTAAGTTGCAAGGAAAGTGGTGCGACAAAATGTGGCAGTACAATCAGAACCCTTGGTTACAGGTATGGGTAATGATTATCACTGTTTCCTTTTCTTCTCTTTTTGTTTAGAAACAAAGAGTGTCCTACTTGTCGTAAAAAGCTTGTTTCTAAAAGATCTCTGAGACCAGACCCAAATTTTGATGCGCTCATCAGTAAAATTTACCCAAGTCGGGATGAATATGAGGCCCATCAAGAAAGAGTGTTAGCAAGGATCAGCAAACATAATAATCAGCAAGCTCTGAGCCACAGCATTGAGGAAGGTCTAAAGATTCAGGCCATGAACAGGTATGGAGTCATCCTGAGTCCAGTTATTCTTCACATAATGGGAACTTAAGATTCAAAGTAAATTTACATCACAAAAACTTGACAACTTTCAAGGCTGCAAAAAGTTAAACTTCCAACCTTTAACCTGCAAAATTCCTGTGTTGATTTTCCACGCCTTCCATGATGACAGAATGACAGGACATGCAAACCAGTGCTTGTGTGTGAAGCATGGACATCAAAACAGTATCGCAATAAATGTCTAGGATGAATATTACTAAAAGAACAGACATCACAATATATTTTTGATCCCATATAGTATAATACAGTAAACCTGTAGCAAAGATTCACCTTAACATGATGTGTCTTAAGACTGCCCCAAGGTATATCCAGATGTTAGAATACAGAGTTCTTCTTTGAAGACTCATTTATTAAGTACCCAAGTTTATTGGTCCTTTGGTCCCTTAAAATATATTTACATTCTAACTTTTGCATGTTTAGATAAACCTGCCTAGCAAAATTCCACTTGACCACTACAAAGGGTTGTTTTCTGTTGGGTAAATAGACTGTTAGGAGCTTTTCATAGTCCATCATGGGAGAAAGTGCACAAATAGGTCTTATGCTTGGGCTTGGCCTCTTTAATGACAACTTTCTCTGAGTCTTGCAAATTATACATAGTATAATGTAAACTAAACAAGAAATATTTTATGTAAATTACATAAGGGCATAGGGTGCTTACTCCTTTCATTGTGGAACAAAGATGATTCTTTCACAGGTCTTGAAACAACTAAGATGATGGTTTTCATTGGGTTAACATTTAGGTAAAGTATTAAGTACAGAATGACATAAATTGTATTAATAGTTTATATACTGTATTATAAAATATGCTAATATTAAATGCTTAGCACTTTGAAACAGTACAGAGCCTTGAGTTAGCTGAATTTTCATATCTGTCTCAAATTTGGTCGTAGAGATGCATTAATCTGAGATCTAATATAAACCCTGTAGTTCTTTAAAACAACATAACTCCACCTAAATGTATGTGGTTGGGTGAGGGAAGGATGGGCTATAACATTTTTACAGAAGAATCTGAAGCCTTGGATAAAAAGAAGAGCTGTGTTTACAAGAAACTGAGGCTACAATGAATATCTAGAAAACATAAGCTGATAATACCTAGGGTTTTAGAACTCATGTTTTTAAAACAAACCTGTTCATGTCTCTGAGTACAAAAGAAAGCAAATCTCTTCAAAACTTCACTGCTGATCATATTAGAATACTTAATAACTTATGAAAAAATTTAATGTTAATGGAAAATTATGTATCAGAAACATACTGCTGAAGATGTAATGTTATCACTAGAAAATTTTGATGCCTTTTGACTATAATTGCTGTAGCATACGATTGAAAAAACTGTACTTTAGAAATACCATAATGAGCCAACAGATCAAAATTTAACAAGTCCTTTGAATTCTGAATACCGATTTGGCTGATGAAGTCATATTTGTTTAAATATGTATCCTTAGGCTACAGAGAGGGAAGAAACAACAAATCGAGAATGGCAGTGGAGCAGAAGATAATGGTGACAGTTCACACTGCAGCAATGCTTCAACACACAGCAATCAAGAAGCAGGGCCTAGTAACAAAAGGACCAAAACATCTGATGATTCTGGCCTAGAATTGGACAATAACAATACAACTGTGGCAATAGACCCAGTAATGGATGGTGCTAGTGAAATCGAGCTAGTCTTCAGGCCCCACCCTACACTCATGGAGAATGATGACAGTGCACAGACTAGGTGAGTGCCTTCAACATGTCAGTTATATCTTACAGCTGCTCTTCAAGGAGCTGAAATTGCAGACTCTCTTTACAGGTGTCACAGGCTAAAGTAGACAAACTTAAATCATTTTATTGCCTGTTCTTTTTGCTGCAGAACCGACTCAAATGTGCTGTGCATCTCTTATTGCTACTGTTGCAGGTATATAAAGACCTCAGGTAATGCTACTGTTGATCACTTGTCCAAGTACTTAGCTGTCAGATTGGCCTTGGAGGAACTTCGCAGCAAAGGAGAGACAAATCAGATGAATCTTGACACTGCCAGTGAGAAGCAGTACACCATATACATTGCTACAGCCAATGGCCAATTCACGGTGAGTAGATCTTCTGCCTAATTCAGAAAAAGCTGTAGTATTTTTGGGTCTAAGTCTGAGGTAGAATAGATTGGTTTGATTTCAAATCCTATAGTGTTTGGCTGAGGTTCTTTCTGTATTTGACACATCAGTTGCATACAAATCCTATTTTTAAAGAATGGGACACCCTGGGATGGTGTTTGCTAGCAGTTCTAGTGGACTACTCTATATTTGTGTGTGAGAGAAAAATTACATATAGTTATAGTAATATAACACTTATACAATCTTTATCAAGAACATTCAAACATAACTACAGGTTGTCCTAGAAAGGAAGCAGAGACATCCACAAGGTATATGTATAACTGTCCCTTGCCCAGGTTTATGTTTGGGTTGATGAACCACATTTCACTTCATATATATTTTTTTACAATCAGCAGAATCTCTGAACCTTTCTTCATTGGCATTAGTAAGACTAGCAGGAATGTAAAGTAGGTAGTACTTAATTCAGGACTGTTCTGACCTATTTCAGATGCCAATGGTTTTTTTTACTTGTTTTGAACACACTGTGCCTGAAGTACTGTATTTGTATAAACTTGCTTTATGTCAACATAGAGCTGTTCTTCACGCTTGTTTGATGCCTTCTCCTCCTCTAGGTATTAAATGGTTCCTTTTCCTTGGAGCTTGTCAGTGAGAAGTACTGGAAGGTGAACAAACCCATGGAACTCTACTACGCACCAACAAAGGAACATAAATAAGCTTTGCAAAAAGTCTTTGAGCTGGGACTCTTTTTATAGCTATGGTTTCTTAATATTAAGGAGGCACCACCATTATTTTATGGACAATAAGTGGGATGTCTTCAGACTCCTTTATGAACATACTGTACTTATTAATATGATTAGACAGTGTTCTGGGTTTTATTTTTAATTTAATTTTTTTCCAGGAGATTGAATGACCTTTTGTGATTCATTCCATTGTTAATGATGTGCTTGCTTGTTTGTTTGTTCCCAATGCATGATATTGAAGCAGAAGTTCCTTTTGGAATCTCTTAATCTAGTCTAGGAAAGTCTGTAGGTCTGTTAATATCCTTGACACAAAGCAGCCCCTTCAAAGTATTGAACGTTGGGAGGGGGTGTTCAAAAGGAATCTAAACTAGTAGTAAATAGTGGGGAGTATGCTTTGAATGTAGTGGTTTACTAATCACTATCGCTATAAAAGATGTTGGAGAATTGATGATGATATTTCTAAGTAACAGTATGCCACTTTTGGCTCTAAAGTATTTACTATCGTAATCATACCATGGCAGCTGGGCATGTTTGGTAATTTATTAACGTTCTTGTGAACCAATATGAAGACTTAGGGGAAGAAGTTCTGACACTTTAAGAAAAAAAATCTTGTTGCTTAGTGGGATTTATACACTAGTATTTTTTTTTTTAGTGCAAAGTGTTTTCCTGGACAGAACATCCCAATCTTTGTATACATTCTCATTTCCAGTCTGGTTTCTGTGGCAGAATTCTACTGTGCATATGAGCTTAACTGTGTAATTGACAATTCCTAAATTCTGGTATATCCAATATAATGACAGGTTTTACTGGGAAGAGACATTCCTGTATTCTCTTTTGGAAATCTCCTAATTAGCAGTAAATCCTCTGTATAATTTCCAGTGTACTGGTGGTGTAATGCACAATGGTGGAGAGGAAGCTCTATAAAAGAGTCATTCCAGTCATGATCGATAGCTGTGTTTCAGCTTTGATAGGGAGAACTGCTTAAACCATAAGCTGCTCTGAGTATTCTTTTTTTTATTTAGCCACAGCATTAACAAATGTGGCTTAGCACTTTTGGAAGAAAATGTTAGTACTTGACAAGTTTACCACTTAGTGTCTTAGATTAAATGTTTAAAACTTGACAGTAAGCCACTGTGTAAGATTTTTGCAGCTACTGTTTATCTGCATGTTAGGCCTCTGACAGATATTAATTTAAAAGCACGACAGGATATGATCTTAACAATGCAGGCATGGTTAGGATATGTGGTTTTTTTTGTTTGTTTGTTTGTTTTTTAATTTAATTTTTTTTTTTAAGGGATCAGATCTCAATTGTGCCCTACTTATAAGTGGAGGGGGAGCCTGGGATCATGATCCAAGGTTTCCCCGTGGACTGGCAAGTTGAAAGCCAGGTGCCTGACATTCTCCTGATTGTTAGCTTGATTGGGACCACACTGAGGCTTGAACTGGCCCCGGTGCTGTTCTGTCTAGCTGACAATTGGCTGATTATTGGCTGGCAGGGACCACACATGGGCCAGTTTGACCCCAAGGGAGTCCTAACCCTGCCACACATTACATTTAAGTGTGTTGAAAACCAGCCACAAAAAGTATTACTTGTGTAAGATTTTTGTGGCTAGCTTCCTTTTTTGTGGTGCCATTAAGTGGCCAGGTTACAATTTAAGAAGCAATTAACAGGTTAATCGCGTCTTAAGTATAACATCTGCCAGGAGCTTTGAACAGTGTTTCTTTTCCTGGCATGAACCCTATTTACACCTACTGGAAATACTTTGCTAACATTAAGGCAAACTCAGTACTAGGGGGAAGTAACAACAATAATATTCTCTTTGGCTCTAAGGCTTATCAATGCAGCCTTCTTGTCTTTGTGGTTTAGAATCTAGAAGGGAAAAGACTCTGCTCTAGTAGGTGAGGAGTGCTCTACTTCAACCAAGTGCGTATTGTCCTTCCTTCATGCCCTACTTGCAGTCAAGATGAATGAGCTTCTAGTGTTTGGGACATTTAACTCTTTCATATCCTTTTGTTTTTCTTGGGAAGGAACAAACCTTCCGTTATTTTGTCAGTCAAGTCTAACATTTGTAAATATACATCCATTTGACTGCTTTTTGAGTCAATTTCATCTCTGTGTTAGAAATCCATAGGTTTATTGAATAACTTCTTTTCCTTTCGTATCTGAAATGTTTTTATAACTTTTGTAGTCTGTGCCATGGAACTGAAATTTTCAAACACCAAAACTGAGGGGGAAGGCAGGAGTTTTTATTTTAAAATACTCTCTTCATTACTTTTTGGTGTAATGTTCTGTTTTATAGATTGCTAGTGCATGTCCACTAAATATAATCCTGGTTTTTTGTGATATAAATGCTTAGATTTTATGGGGAAACTTCTAGGTTAGTTGCAGCAGAACAACAAATTCCTATTGTGATATCTAAGATAATGTTCAGCCCTTTAAGCTAAAGATCTGTTTGTGAAGCTAAGCCGTGTCTGTCTCTGGAATGTGTCTGTCTCTTTGTCTGCAGTTTAAAAAAAAAACGTGAGAGAATGTGAAGCCTTTTTATTTTCTTGTCATAGTGAATTTACTAAATATTTATGTTCTTTAAATATATATAATGTAGGTGTTTTGATTAAACCATTGATTGCACTGTGACTTTTTTAGTGCTATAAATAATTTTAATTTTTCAGAACAACTTTCATACGCCTTCTGGTTTAAAAACTACATCCTTTTTTGTTATGCTATACTTGTTAGGTATGGTAACTTGAACAGTTACAGCATCTGAAACTAAAGTCATACCTAATGTCTCACATTTTAATAATAAAGCAAAAATGCTGTGAACATAATACTTTTATCCAGCTTTCTACTCTCTAGTCCGTAAAAGAAAATTTCTTGCATTATAAATTTACCTTTATAGCCTAACATTGTCTTAATACAGGGGTGTCAAAAATGGCCTACAGACCTGTACCACTAGGCCAGCAGCACTACCTGCCACAATGCAGCACAAACTGAGTCAGCTGAATGTACTGTGGAATGCATTTGGCATGGGCTGCATACAGCACAGGGTAGGTCTGGGGCATGTAGCACCTACACTGGACCACCCCTGCATGCTGGATCCAGGCCCTGTCCAGATCAGGCCCATAGACCAGCCCTGCGTGCCAGATCCATTGCATGGGCCCAGCCTGGCATAGACACCGTCAGCGGCACGCACCCTAGACCACCACCCATGTTGAATGTAGCATGCAACACATAGCATATATACCAGAATGGCCCCCTCTGCCACCTATAGGGCTGGGGTGTGCTGCAAGCAGCACTTGGGCATCATTTGGCATATGAGGCCAGTCTGTAGGCCCAGTCCTTGGGCATCTGTAGGCTGGACTGGGCCTACAGACTGGCTCCATACCCCCCATTTGGCCCAGAAGGCCAAATGAATTTGACACAGCTGGTCTAACACTATTGCATCAGCAGCTTTCTAGAGGGAGAAAGCTGTCTCTGGTTCAGAGATCGGATTTTGGTTTCTCATATAGCTACAGCTTGATTAATCAATTGCTGTGATGCTTTAGGATCAAGTTCTTTAATGGGTCTGACAGATTCAGTGCTAACAGAGGGACCTGAACTTAAGCCTGATGTGCTCATAGGCAGGAGCTTGTGTTATTTTTCACACATCTGAGACATAACTGTCAAGACTAAATCAAACTACTTCAGCCACGAAGCTTGAAATCATTAAGCTGAGTTTACTGGTGATAAGTTTACAGTTTAATTGTTTAATAGTGTGTTTGACTTCTTTGGAAGAATAAGAATGACTGGAAAAGAATGACTGAAAAGTTGTAAGTCCATATCCATCAGAGATTACTTAAGTAGCACATGCTTCCATTTTCTTATAACTGTTTAAAAGCAGGAAACTAGTTCCTTCCTCTTTCATTCAACATGCTGCTTTTCTTTTTGGTTATCATAACTCTCTCTTTTTCATTTCCTATTTAAACCTTGTCACTTTTGAATTTGATGTAAAGGTGGGGAGCTATCCAGTGAAAAGACAACTAGTTTTGTCAATAGAGGCCATCTCTCTTCATCAGTCTTTCCCAACCAGTCTCTCAACTCGCCTTTCCTTGTATTAGTAATCTGAGACAACTGATGAATAGTATAAGGGTAAGTATCCTTGAGGTCCATTTACAAGTACTACACAAGAGATATTGTCCAACTAGCTCATCCAGTTTTTCCCCTTTTCCACATGAAGAATCTTGCTCTGAATGTATTTAGCACATGCACTGGAATAAGTAAGAGCAGGAACTTAAGACATTGCTTTGTTCATGTCTCTATCACTTACACTGTATACCACAGAATTCTGCTTTTGTTCTCCAGGATATTGAACGTCTGATGATAGACCAAGATAAGTTTGGTCAGCGGTACTCCTAACAGCTCTGATCATCTAGGTGTATGTTAGCTTTCCTTACATTATGTTCTCTGTATTGTAGTTGTACCTGTGAATCTTAAAGAAAAACAATTTTTAAACTGAAGGAATAGTAGAGAGCCAAGAGCTAGCCAATGGTTAATTTTAGGTTTTGTTCTCTCATTTGTTCCAATTTTTAAAACTAACATCTCTCCACCATTTCCCTGTTTCTGCTTCTCTAAGAAAAACTGCTGCATGAGGGTAGGAGGCAGCAGAGGGAAGAAACTAACGTCAGAACAATATTAAACATACTAGCCAATTGCAGGCCAATAATGATGGGGGGTGGGGGGGGACTGGGATGGAGTGCCGCCACTTAACACCCCATGCTACCGCTGTTCTGCCTCTTGCAGGGAGGGGGCAGGGGAGGCGATGCCAGCCACCCTCTGTCCAGTCCTCGGTGTGGCTTCAGAATAATGGCGGTGCTCCTCCATGCTTGGAGCACTCTGGCTGTTTCTGTCAGCCAATCAGAGTGCAAATAAAGTGTGACAGACAGACTTTTCTATAATATTATAATTCTAGCTTCTGGACAGAGAAGATTTAATAATTTATTTTTTAGCTGAGAAAACTAAAGGCTACCCCATGCTTTCTCAATGTGTTTGGTAGATCAGTGTTCCTTGCAGCTCATTACAGCCTTACCCCTCCTTTCCATGTTACACAAAGCCCCCTAAGTTGTTACAGCATAATGAAACAAAATGCATGAGAAACATCCAGAAGTCTGTATTGAATTTTATTGATTTTTAATCAATTCACACAAACTGGGCTCTTAGGTTTTCCCATGCACTTCCAACTGCTGATGTGTGTGTGCTTAAAATAAATGGAATCCAAATCTGTTTGTAATTACTTTTGACTACATTGATTTAGTCCAAGTACTAAAACACTGAGATTTGGTATAATTTTATCTAAAGCCAGCCACTTCTCTGAATTTCCATTTTCTTTTGAGAGACAAGTATTTTTTACATCTTTTACTGGACCAACTATGTAGAAAGAGCTGTTGGCCAAGCCCCCTTTTTCAGGTCCAGAACGTGGTTATACCAAATGCTATAACACTCCAACGCAACTACATTTTCTTTCATAATATGACATTGAGGCAAGGAGAATCAGCAGTTAACTTTAAAATATAGGCGTAGCACAAAATTTGTTCTTCAGATACCTTGCACCTTGTTAGCTTCTTTTCTTAAACTTACTTCCAGCCTCCCTTAAGCTTCTGACGTTGTAAAATTATATCCAACAGAATTATTAGTTTGTGAGCTCATAAACTCTTCATAGTAATGCAATTTAAGAGTTGTGTTCTGAGTTGTGTTCTATAACTAGAACTTTTAATTATCTCAAGTATCCATTAAATAATTCTATCTGTTCAGTAATTCTAGACTACTGAAAATATGCTAGCATGTTGTCTTCTTCAGTTGTGCAGAAGAGACATCTCCATGAGGAAAATGAGAAGGGATGACTTTTTCACAAGCACTTGTGTTGCTCCTTTTGGGACAAGGCAGAGCTGACTTGCTTGTCCTGACAGTAGCTTGTAAAAACTACTACTTCCATTGCAGCGATTCAGTGGCTCCATAGGCTATATGTTGCCAACCTCTGTCCTATTCTATACTTCCTAATTGTCACAGAGTGCTGCAATGAAGTTGTGCAGTAAACTGTGACATCACTTACCCTCACTTTAGCAGTGGGCTAGGATATTTTCTAGTTAAAAAAGGCAAGGAAGGAGAGGAAAGAATAATTGATAAAGTAGGTTTTCTTTTGGGCCTTGAGAAACTTCCTTTCATGGATTTTCAGGACAGAAGCCCTCACTTTCTCTCCTTTGGCTGCAGTCTCACTGAAGCAGGCCCAGAAATAAATGAACCTGCTTCAGCATTTAATGCTGTCCTTGAAAGAATTGTCTTTTATGTAAGCACCCAAAGCAAGGGTGAGTGGGGAGCAAGGGAGAACCTAAGATTAAGCTTTAAAGGCTGCTTCTGGATGTAATTAAGATCTTACCATTCCAGGTATACAGAATTTACCTTTTGGCCTTCACTTTAATGAATAGGAAAAGTGAACTTTATAGTGCTAATAACCATTCTAGGCAACCTGTCTTAATTCAGAACACTGAAGAAAAAAAATTCCTTGCTGTTACTGACATCCTCAATTAAATAGTTTGATGCTGATTGCTGTAAGGGAATAACAATGCAGTAGGTACTTCTACTATAATTGGAATTGATTTTTTTCCTAATGCTTAGTATGAACACATGGGTGTGAATGTTCCAATAGACAACTGAGTTCAAACTCACCAACCTGAAAAACTTGATTTTTTTCCTGATTCGGACTTGAGAATCTCTTTATCATTTGTGGAATTTTCTTAGTTTGTGTTTTCTTTAGCACGTGGGAATCAAACTTGCCCTGGGCAAGATCTGTACTGTAGAGCTCCTCATAGACCAGTTCCAGATGTGGAAGTAGTGGGACCAGCGATGGAGACAGTGGCACAAGCAGAACCGTGGCAGCCTAGCCCTTCCTCATCCCCTGCCACTAGCAGCCATGCTCAATGAAGAATCCTAGAGCAGCTCCCACCTCTAAATTCCCTGGTCTGCCAGGAATACCCTGGTCTGGAGGAAATGGCTGTGTGTGCTTGATGTCCCTGCTTTAGCACAGTCCATGGATGCTAAATAGTACATCTCAAGAATATGTACTATTTCCATCCCTCCCCCCATACATATTACTTATTCATGATTGATTTCTGCTCCCCCACCCATTAGATACAGTGATGTATGGAACTGTTCCAAAGGAAGTGCCTTGTGACAGGACTAGAGAGAGAGTCTGCAAAACTCACCACTAAAACTGAAACATTTATACTCGCTGGGTGGGGGAAGATCCTGTTTGAAATGCAGAATGAAGTACGTCCCAGAACCAGGAGGAGAGAAACTAGCACAGAAGCCTTAAGGGTTTTAAGAAGAAGAAAAAAAATCAAGGCTCAAGATTTGTTTGTTGGACTGGAGTAATGCTATATATTTAAGGAAACCAGAAATGACTATTTACCAAACACAATGTCTTTTCAACATATTCAGCAAAAGATACTTCTAGCAGTGAAGAGAAAAAACTATGTTTATGACTTGTAAAAGGAAATTCACAAGCAAGCTAATTTAGAGAATTTTGTGATAAATGAACTGACCTATACAAAGGTGCTAACTTAATCAAACTGTACCACTTTGAATACAGGATTCCCATGTTAAATCCTACTGACCTGACCATTTCTCAGTGCCTTGTTTCCAGTGATTGTCCAGATTCTCTGAACAGAAAAACAGCTGCCTAAAGTGACAAATCTGTCCACTGAAAACTTGCTTTGTAGCTAAATATAAAAATTTCAAACAGTAAAAAAGGTTGTAGGCTTCATTTCCCCTCTCCACTTGTGTTTACTCTTTTTGGCTAGAAGCAAAGCATAGCAGATGGCTCGGAGTGCCAAATTAAGCTTGCTATCTAGCAGTAAAATTAGTCTATCAACACTTTCTGACTCATTAAAATTAGTGCTGCATTTTATTCTGCAGCATTCTGGTGTCTTCATAAGACAGTGTCTTGTAAAATTCTAACTGGATAAGCTGCAGGAATGACTGTCCCTTTCATACTTAAATTATTCTACAAACACTCACAAAATTGCTTAAGACTTTTGGCCCCTTCTTTTCTGAACACTGCACTAGGAGTGTGAATAAGGCTTTAAAAAGATTTGAGGTTAGTCATGAAGTCCCACAGTTTGAAAACAGAAAGTGGAATATAAAAAGGTAAATAGCCCTCCAATCTCGTTCCTGACTAACTGTAAATTGACCACACCTACTGTGATCAATCACCAATGTTGCTACTTAATTTGAAAATGTGTTCGCACATTAAAGTACCTGGCAAACAAATCCTTCCAGTGCTGTTTGGTAAAAACCACTGCCTTGTTGCAAAACTCTAAAATTCTGAATTCAAAACATACAGTTAATTGCTTTCAGCAGCAGTAATATCATTGGAATTGTCATCTTTTGTCAACAAGGTGCTGGCTCCTGATTTATCATCTGTGACTTCGGTATTTCCTGATTTGTCATCTACTGAAGCGTGGACATAGTCCCCAGACTGGGCATCTTCAGTTGACTGGACAGGGCCTTCTGCCTGTCCTCCAGTGTAAGTGGGAGTGCTGTACTTTACAAGGATAGATTTAAATTGCGCCAAGGGTGCATTTGTACGAACTCCCATAGGATCAAAATGGGTTCGACTTACTCGATATCCAGCTTGGGACAGATACTGTAAGAATTTGTTTAACCTGAAAAATGAATTGGTTATCATAGGTTAGTCTCTTTCAAGTTAAGGTGTGGACAGAAGTAGCTTTTGCAATGTTTTAAAAGGTCTTATTTTAGCCCTGGGACATATGAATAGCCCCTACAGTAGGCTCTGCCCCACCCCCCCAGTGGTATGCTTCAAAGTTTACAAATGCAGCCATGGCTCTACCCAAGGGACACTCCAAGGGACTACAGAGACCTATAGCTTTGCTTCCAACTCCCCACACCAGGGCTGTACCTCTCCTGTGCCTCCTGGCACAAATCCCTGAACCTCACTTCAAGAGATATTATTTTGGAATGTCTGAGCCACTTTTGAAACATTTCCAGGGCCACGTACAACTGGCCCTTTCAAGTGTTTCAAAGAAATTTGAAATATTTCAGTTATCACTGCTGTCTGCACCCTTTATTACATATATTTTGATAAAAATGCAAATTGGAATTTGACTGTTCCTTACTTTGGCATATTCATTCCTTTGATACTGTGCCTATGGATGTTATAATAAAAGGCAGGGTGTTCAGCATTGCTCTCAGCCTTTTGTCGTTTTGTTGCGTTTCGAATCATTTCATTACTTTTTCTTTTACCTGAAACAAGGAACATGCCAGTGAGGGTAAGTAAGGAAAACCCTGCACCCACAGATGCAATGAGTGGTCTGAAAGCTCAAGTCTCTAAAAATTAAAGTACAACATTTATGGGGGGAAAAAAAAAAAGAAAAAAAACCTCTATATGTTTTCCTTAGAACTGGTAAGCCTTGTCAAATGAAGCCTTGTCTAATTTAAAGCTTTCTGTTGCAAGGTTTTCTGTAACTAACATCTCCATAGGAGGGAAGTGCTGCAGAGGTATGTTAGACTTCCTTTGTAAAGCCAGTATTAGTTCTTTGCTGTTTCCCAGGAAACATTATGGATAAAGCTAAAATATTTGTAAAAAGAATTCATTAATCTTCACTGAAGATGAATCACACATTCATTTAAAAAAAAACAACAAAAAAAAACTGGGGAAATCTCAAGCTGCTGTCAGAATGGCTTACATAACTATAATACCGCTACATCTTCCACCTTATCAATGGTTTATCGTCTAACAAGCACAAAAGGTCTGCATGCAGTCATAACACATACGTTCAAATGAACTACATACCATGTACCACAAAGTAGTCAGTTGAAGTATCTGGTGTTTTAATAAATACACCACACTCTTCTAGAATACAACAAAGTCAGAATTAAAGCTGAACTATGACAAAACAAAACAAAAACTTTAAAAGTTGTTTTTATATATAAAGCATTGAAAGGAACAACCCTAAGCTCTTCAGCCTTGGGCAAAGTTGTAAGAGTGATATAATCAAGAGGACAGGTAATGGGTTTGCGAAGCTTTCACTACCAGCTTGTCGAATATGAACTGGCATTAGTCAAGCTTGTAGCATCTTTTCTGTTCTTATTAGAAAAGTATACTACAGATTGTAGTCTTGTCAGAGAATCCCAGGACTAGGGAAGCATGAAGACTAGACTTCCTTCTCAAAAAAAAAAAAAAAAAAAGAGGAACCATCCAGGTAAGGCTTTGGTACACTGAAGAGCAAATGTATTCGTTCAGTTTAAACATCTAAAAAACTGTCAAATGTGGCACCAGATGCCAGTACTATATTTACTCAACACAGGATTTTTCCCTGCTGCTCAAGACATCTGTCAAAGTTTACCACCCTTCTTCCAGTATTCCCTAATATCAGATAGTTAGAGGAAGTAACCGCCTCATAACATGGCACAGTTACTGTTCAATGCTGTCTATGGCACCAGGAACATCTTCACGACCTTTTCTAGTGCACAGTATTAGTTCTTAGTGCTAATAAAAACAAGTGAGTGGCTTTATGTCTAAAAAGCCTACAACTGCAACAGTTCTTTGTAAGCAACTTGTCATCTTATCTTACCTTGCTTGTTCTGGCTTGTAGGACCATGGATTGAAAACTGTTTTAGAGTTGTACATTCTGCTTCACAGATTAATGTTTTTAGAAGTGGCTGAATCTCATCTAAGCCATGCTGAACAGCTTCAAACAGCATTCTTCTGAGGAATCCAGTATTAAAGAGGGACCCTGACCTGGACAGTGCAACAAAACTACAGTGAAACTAAGAGGACTAGAATATTTTGTACCATTTTTATTTAAACCAAAATGTTTCTGTACCTTTAGCAGTGATTCCTACACATTAATCTCCAGGTGCACTATACTTGTATTCAACACTGTACCCTATTTTGTTTCAGAGAATGTCAGTATAACCTCATGAGTGCCAATCCCATTTCTGCCACTTACTCTGTTGTACTAGGTATTTCACCTCACCTCATTTTCATGTCTTATCAGTTCTGCTTGAATGTCAGAGGAATGCACTGTCAAAATGAGGTTGGTATTCTTAAGACACTTAGCTAAATGTGCCATTGTTACTAAAACCTGGCTTTGTTCTACAACATCATTCTTAAAATCTGAAATTTAAATATTTTTTTTAGTACAAAGAAACCAGGGAGTTCAACTGTTGATGACTACCAGCCACTTTGCTTTTTAATGATAGTGGAAATGCAGAGGTATTTAGTAGATAAACTTCTGAATTTCACTACAGTCTCTTTATTCCCCTGATCTCTTAAATATGCACTTATTCAACCAGATTTTCCTTGTGCAGTAGAACTGCTTCAGCAGGTCCAGGAAATAAAATTTAAGATTACCTCACTATTATTTCTCTGTGTAAAGATTTGCAATCTACCAACATGACGAGGACCTACCTAATCTGCAGGGACTGCCCCACAAATCCACCCATTTTACAGGCAGAATGTGGGCAGGAGCACTATTTCGCACGTGACAGGCATAGGTGCCCTGGTGGCACTGCCCCTCACTTCTGATTGGCTGCAAGGGCTATCAGTCATGCAGCCCACCTCTCTCCACCAATTGGAAGGGGGGAGGCATGTGACAGGCAGCCCTTCAAGCAGGCAACCCCTCCCCTCCACTGTGAGCTACTGCAGTGCTCAGTAAGTCCCGCCCCCCCATGGATTTTGTGAATTCCATGGGTATTGCTGGATTTTGCAGAATCCACAAAATTGCAAATTCAGTAGGTCCCTAAACATGACTAAAGAAAACAGACACATATGTATACCAATCCAGGCTTGCAATTATTTTAGACTGTGTTTTGTACATACCACAGAGGACCCAGCTCTACTGCTGTCTTCCCAGGCATACTGCCATGGCAGTCACAGGGTAGCTGCCGATAAGGGTTTTCTGAACCAGAAAGCAGAATTAAATCACTTCAATACTTAATCCATTTTGCTAAAATATTGAAAACATTATAGATACCAAAATGCTATGCCCAGTCAATAACAGTCCATTCTAAATATTAATAGGGCAAACAACAAACTTGAGATACCAACTCTTTCTTAACATAGTTGCAAGTGGTACTTGAAGGTACTGTACTATAAAAATAGATAAGCCAGTAGGTAAAGGGAAATCTCATAAACTTATGAATGTGCACATAAAATTCAGTTCAACCGGAGAATTTTCACAGTACATATGTAGTATGTAGAGAGACTGTAAATGCAATTAAATGTGCATTTAAGATTTTGGATATAACACTGCATCTACATATATTTTATTTCTGTTCTTAAGGTGGAAAAAAATGATATGCTTATCACCCTCCCCTGCATAACTAGCACAGTGCCTGAAGAGGATAAATCGGTAGCCTAACACTGAAGGCCACCAGAGGTACAGTTAGAAGTATGATAAAATTACATTATTAAGTGAAATAAAAAAATTAAACAACTGTGTATAAATCTGAAGTTTCAGAACTCAACATATTAACAGCAGAATAATCTTATGTGCCAAGTCTATATATTTAAAAAATAGATTAGTATAGGTTTCCAACATATGGAAGGTACTGTTCTTCATCAAGAACTAAATCTTTGATTTAAAGTGTGGGTGTGTGGGGTTTGTGGGGTGTGAGGGTGGGGGAGTGTGGGGACCCCCCACACACTCCCTGTCCCATGATGCACAGATCCTGCTGGCAGTGGCAGCAGCAGCAGCAGGCAGGGGTGCTCATGCCTGGAGTAGGTGCTGCTGTCAGTGGTGTGACCAGTGCTGCATACCGGGGAAAGAAGTGCAACCTGCCCGGCCTGCCTATGTTGTGTGGTGCACGTGCAGCTCCTGCACTTGCGCACCACTAAGGGAAGCCCCACGTGATGGAGCCAGCTGCCTTCACTGCTCCCTGCTGGAAATGGATGGGAGCCCCTGCTCCTGCTTCCCTGCAGAGTCCTGGGACCTGCGCAGCAGCAAGCAGTGAACACAGCCAGCTCCACTGTGTGGGGCTTCCCCCTGGTGCTGTGCGAGTGCGGGAGCTGCATGTGCACTGCATGGAGCCCTGTGAAACAGAGGTGGGCTGAGCAGGCTACACTTCTTGCCCCCATGTCCAGCACTGGCTGGAGTTGTGTGCCACTGGCAGCAGTGCCTGCATCGGGTACAAACACCCCTGCTGCCAGTGGGGGCTGTACACCATGGGGCAGGGGGTGAAGGGGGAGTGTGTGTGTGTGGGGGGTCCCCACATCCCCCCACCCTCCCTTACACCCACACCCTGCCCACCTGTGTTCTGTGTTCCTGCGGCTCACCCGGGTGCAGGCTCCAAGTTGCTGCCAGCCATCCCCCATACTCCCCTCCAGCTGCAGCTTCCCTACCTGGTGTCCAGAGTGAATGGGATGCTGGTGAAGCTGGGCAGCTACGGTAGTGGCAGCAGCAGCCCTACCAAGAAGCTGGCCAGGCCCTTCCGTGCACAAGGGTGGGAGTGAGGTGCAACAGTGTATGTTGGGGGCAGGAGGGGGGGGGAGTATCTGTGTATGAGGGTGTCTTGCTCCCACCCTCATGGGCAAAGAGCTGGGCAGGGTACAATTAGTTGGTGGGCATCCATGGCCTGGATGAAATTGCCTGGTGGGCCAGATCCAGCCTGTGGGCCATATTTTGCCCACCCCTGCTTTAGGCTCTGTTACCCCAGCCCCTTTCCCTTAGAGGTGGATTTGACAGGACTGGATTGTGGATTTCTTTTTGAGTAGCTGCTACTGCCAGTGTTCCTAAGGAATTATGAAAAGAAACCACCAACAACACACTTGAACTACCAGAGGGAAACTGATACCTCCAGTTTATCTTCCTACAAGGGAAGGCTGGTTTCTTGAAGAGATCTTTGGCTGGCTTAAGAATACCCTCATCAGTAGGCACTGCTAATTTATACGCTATATATTAAAAACACTTCTAGTAAAAGCATACATTTTTACATGGTGGATCTGAACGTGTGTCTAAAGAGCTACATGATATAAACATGCAGGGATTATGCCTCTTAAAAAAAAAACAACTCATTTACCTTCTACCATATTACCCTCTTTCTGAAAAATCCTCTCTTCACACCACTGGCAGTGGACGAGATACCGAATTTTCTTTGCTGAATCATCTGCAGGTGAAGGTCCTCTCAAAACTCTCACCACTACTAGAACAAAGTGTTCTAGGGCTACTGCAAGCAAAACTTCAATGCCTTTGTTGCATCGAGCAGCAGCTCTACATAAACAAAAAGAAAGGACATCACTGTGGGAATTCAATGAAGACTAGCTTTACCAGATGCATCCTGCGTTCCAAAATATGTAACATTTGAGATTACTCACTTTTTGAAAAATACTAAACTATTTAGAAGCAGCACACATTTTGACTTAATTTCTCAGGATACCAGTTTTAACTCATCAGGATGCTTACTATCCTACTTCTGTAGAAGCACCAGCTAACTCTCAACATAAGTCTCCTTAAACAAGTGCTTCTCCACTACCACTCCACACTTCAAGAACAAACAGAAAGATGAACTGAAGGAACTTCAGAGCACCAAAACATACTATTTAAGGGAATTGGAAAGAAAGTCTGGCAAGGAAAAATTAAAAATAGACTCCAGTATAGCTAACTCAGATGCAGACTAAGGGGGTAAAGTAGTAGTTATTACCATGGGAATGGATAATCACCAAAAAAAAAAAAAGGAATAATTTAAAATAGGCTGAAAGATGCAACAAGATTTGGGGTGAAAATTTAGTTTGAACAGCTTGAAAAAAGCCATTCTGATAACAAAGTCTCAACCTGTGTTGTGGTTTCACAGGAAGAGATTGCATAAATCAGTGAAAAGTTAAATTGGATGTAGCACTATAGATAGAATATTCTATAACAAACTAGCATAAGCAAGAAGATGGGAACAACATGAACAGGTCCAATTTACTGTCTTTGTCTATAGCATCCTGAAGTCCTTCAATTCTGATTTCCCTCCCTGCTTCTGCACTGTTATGCCATTAGATTGCCATTTTGTTTGTATGTATTCACTAAGGCAACATGTTCACTTAGGGCCGGGTTCAGCAGCCTGCACTTCATTGATGAAGTCAAAAGGCAACATTTACATGGAAAAGGACTATTCTCATGTACAGTTTACTGGGTAGGCATTGCATCATGTAGATTTACAGCAAAAAATCATTTTTTTAAATAAAATGTAACTTATGGAAAAATATCCAGACTGGGTTTGTCACTTTTGAGCTCTTAATGATAGGGTTCTGGATTTGATGGTGAATACATGTTTGCTAGATGTAAGATATCAACTTTCAGAGGACACCGTGGCTTCATTTAAAGCAAAGCTGTTTTCATAGATAACTATCTGTTTAGTAGCTTTGTAAAATACTGAAGATGGTTAGGCTGCACTAAAGCAGCTGCTAAATGACAAAGGAACATAATATAAACTGCAGATAATTTAAGGCTGGATTATATCACCTTCTCTTTTTGAAGATTAAAAAAATAAATGTCTTCTACCTTGTCCAATATTTTACTTTAAAAGATTTGTGTTGTTCGACAGCTGTGAACTTGAAATATTCAAGTACAAAACTAGTATTTCAATATCTAGTTTTAGAGCTTAAGAATTCTGAAAAGCAAAACCATGCAACTGGCATTAGCAACCACATAAAATGTCTCTATTTCCAATCTACCAAAATGTATAAATTGATGACCATTTATTTGTTGTGACAGTACCTTGCCACAGAAGCAACTACTATTCTAGCTGCCAGCTCCTTGTAGTACTCTGTTCTGACAATGTTGCAGCCATAATGACGCAGGGCAACATGCTGAGCCTTCGCATATAGGGAACTAATATCTGTGGAAGTCACTGATACTATTCCCAGATTTCTTACATTTCTGAAGGCGGAATCCAGGTAATTCACAGATGTTCCAAATGGGTCCAAATGTCTGAAAAATAAAGATACATTTAAGATACAAAAAAGAATCTACATACATACAGCTATTTATTTTTAATCTTGGAGTGGGGGAAATGTAAAACCCCTCATATTTATACCAACATATGTAGAAAAACAAAAATAGACTTATTTCGTTGCATGCCTTTCAAACTTTTTGTATTCCATAATCATTTACACACTACTAAGTAACATGGAGTCAAGACACACGTTAGGTAATACAATAGGCTGATGCCTATTGATCGATCACATGTCTATCAAGCCCTCACATCATAGTATACTAGCTTACTGAACTTAAAAGAATATTGGCCAAAATATATATATTTATTCTGTCATCTTTCAAAATGTAAAAGAAGGACTCAGATTGGAAATATTGGGTACATACACTTGCAAATGTCATCAGTTAGAAACAGAAACAAGTAACCTGATCTTCACAGATTCTGAATGCTTATAAGTCCCAATGCACTGCACTATGCTTCTAAAAAAAAAAAATCAAAAAAAAAATAAAAATCAAACCACTCATTTGATGGTTACATAAGGATTGAGTGCCAACATTTGGGGCACCCACCAACATTTGGGCACCCAAGTTAAATATTTTTGCCTTATATTACAATTAAAACCATTAGAATTAACTTTGTTATTTAAGAACAGGTTGAAATCACTGGTCCACTATAATTTTATGAAATGATGAGCACGGAGATGAATTTCAAATTAGCTAAGATTATATGAAAGAGTCTAACTCTCACATTTCTCCCCACAAAGGCAAAGAATTTAAACCAAACAGGAATTTTGCTTAAAGTTTCAGATACATGTTTAGCTGCATCAGGGGTGTTAAACATATGGCTCACAGGCTGGATCTAACTTGTGGAGCCATATGATCTGGGCCATGGGTTGCTGGAACAACCCTATCTGCCAGCCCCAGCTCTGTCCCCATGCACTGCATGTGGCATGTGGGCTGGATCTAGCACCATATGCCCTGCCCACAGCACAGGGGGCATGCAGCGCCATGGTCCAAGCCCCTTGCACTGCATGCAGCAGTAGGTCCAATCTGTGTCAGCCCTGCATACCACGTGCACAACAAGCCCCACAGCATGTGCTACACAGGGGATCAAATCCTGGTCTAGCCCACAGACCGGCCCAGCAACACTCATCTGGCCTGTGGGGATGTATAAGTTTCCAGCCTCTGAGTTTTACCTTATGTTTCACTCTGAAAGTAAGAAAGTCTTAATATTTTTACAATGATTATTCTTAAAAAGAGTTAAATTAAGGCTGTACCTTCTACAGTCTTTCAGGAACTATGGAATTACTTCTAAAAACAAAACAAGTAACAGTCCAGGATCTCAACTATTCAATCTTCGTCAAATAAACACAAGCAAATCTTCTTCAAATAAACACAAACATAAATTATATATTCAAGATCAAAGCATATCCCAGATAAAACTGTGTTAATAAGCAATTTATACTTACATGAAATCAAAGGATCGTAAATGCATTATGACATTGGCATCCATTTTTGTCACCTCAATAGTGCCTATATTTTCTTCTCCCTCTTCCATAGCTTCATCACAGTCATCCTCTTCCTTAGAGGTCATCACTACTTTCATCTTGTTTAAATGGCAGTTTTCCTGAATCATTGTCACAGAATTTTCATTACAGTCGTTAATTGTAACCTTCAAAGAATTTCCAAGGTGCTTTGCCCACTGCAGTCCCATTATACCTGCGGGAAGAGACAAATGCATAGTTTTCAGGATGACTGTAGAAACAGAAAAAGGCATTAGCTCTTGATGTCAAACCTAAAAGGCACCTAACATAAATATGTGATGAAAATTTAGGTCTTGATCCTGCAGGGACTCTATTGCCCTATGTGAAATCTTGCTGATGTCTTTCCAGTTCTCATTACAGAATCAACTATATACATATACAGAAAAATACTTCTGGACTCTGGAAGTAAGACAGAAAACTACTTCTGGACTCTGAGATTTCTACTGAATTCAGTAGGAAAATAATATTATAACCAGCACAGAAGTAAAAAAAATCAATCTGTTCATTTTAGTTGATACTAAATTTTTCAATGTGCTGTAGATTTTTAAAATGACAATACATAAGTGCATTGTAGAAGCTGGAGGGTTTGACAGTCAGGTAGAAGGTAATTGTTACTTTTGAAATGGTCTGGAACTGAGAGATGAACACATTCACAGGATCTTTCTGCTAAAATACTCAACAGTCAATGTTTCATTTAAAATGTCATCTTTAGGTTTAGAACTAATATCCAACTGATATCGATGGGTATATCATGCCTCTAGGATCTATTGTTTCAGACTGTGTACAGACCCAGGGAAATTTTATTGCTTTAAATTTATATTCTGGATATCTTTTATAATCAGAATGATTGGAAACATTTCTTAAGTAAAATTTAAGGGCAGGGATTAATTTGCAGTGAAATATCAAAAAGTACACAGAACCTAGGGTATAATTTACCAAGTTAAAGACTCCTAGTATTTCAGGTACTTTAAGGCGGTAAAACTCTTCCCTTAAGAAGAGTATTTAACATAAGCTTAATATTAGTTATGTTCTTTTTATCTATCTGGAGTCAAATCCTGAGCTCCTAAACTCAAGGTAACTCTTGTGGCAGTTAATGGTGGCCTGCCTAAGAACAAACCTCAGTATCTGGCCTAAGGTACTTTGATATACAAAGGGAACTTTTCATTAGACTGATTTTCTTTAATTATGTACTTTCATTGTATTAGTATCAAGTAAAATGAGGTTACAAAATTTTCTTTACCAGTTGCCCCAAATGCATCCAAACACTCTAAGGGGTTCCGTTCTTCAGCCAAAACAGCTAATGCACAGAATATGAGTTGCCTAGAAGACGAAAAATCATCATAATAAATGCAAGATCTAAACTTTATCATATCTTCTTGTTTCTTCTTTCTCTAGGGCTATAATTACAAGAACTGGGTTTAAGAGATCTCTGAGAGTTTCTTAGTTAGAATTTACATTCGTTACACAAAACAGCATTTGTAGTTAATTCAGTAACTTTATAGCCAAATACTTTTATATTCATCTATGGAGACATAAGACATCACTATACTGCAAAGTTTCATACTTTGCCCAGCGAATTAATATATTAGGAGAGATTTGAAAGACAAGAATTTGCTAGTTATTTTGATTTCAACCCTACACTATTGTATATAGCACTGATAGCCAATGGCCACACACACAAATGGTCATGCATTTGTCCTGCTTTTTAGGGAATTTAATGTTGCCCTATTAAAGACAACAAACCCAAAACTTCCTTGCAGGTTGTTTTTATTTTTGTTTAATTGCTGACTGCTAGCAATAGCAGTTGAAAATAGCTAATAAGCTTCATAAACTAGACTGAGAAAGACTCTCGCATTTATCTGTGACAGGGTTTTTTCTGTAGAAGGACCATGGTAAAGACCAAAAGGCAGTGAAACTTCACTGTGTAGAAATACCAGATCTAGCTTTAATTAGTTAACCCAGATATGAAAAACACTGCAAGTGCTGGTGACCTGCAGCCTCATTATGGACTACAAAACTCATAGGATGTCCTGGAGGACTGGGTTGAGCTCTGACCTGGTATAGATACTTTGTTATGGGTAAACAGGTTAGTTGGTTTAAAACAGTGGTTCCCAACCTTTTTTTGCTATGACCTGCTGCTGGGAGCGGAGTGCAGCGGCAGTGGGCCGGGCAGCTCTCGGTACGCAGTGCAACTCGTTGTTTGTGTGTGGTGCTGCCAGCATTTTCCCCACGACCCTCATTTGGGTCACGACCTGAGGTTGGGAACCACTGGATTAAGAGAATCACACTTTTGGATTGCAGTGGAGGCATATTTTATGACTTCTCTAAGGAAGGTGTAATACACTGTTCCATCCTTTTTAATGTCATTAAAAGGAGCAAGGAACGAATCTGTCCCAACAGAGTGCATCCAATAAAAAGAAGACAAGAGAATGTGAGAAACGTGTTTATGTCTCTTTCAGCTATGCTGGAGGAGATGTCTAGTGCAGGGAGTTCATGATAAATCACAAAAATAATTCATTAAGAAGGCTTTGGGTAAGTTTAACTGTGTTTGTTGGTATACTTCTAAATTCCTGCACTTCTGCATAAACTATGCTTCACAAAAAATTAATGTTTTGTTTCCTCAGAAGCATAGACATGTCTTCATCATCAAATTTTGTATGTATTTTATTAGGAAGACCATTTTTGTTTGTTCAGAAAAGTTTCCCATCTATATACGAAGGGGGATATATATAAATAACTTATGTACTCACACACACACACACACACACACACACACACACACACACACACACACACACACACACACACACACACACAGAGTGCCTTCTATAGATATATAAAACTAGTTTAGAGAACAACACTAGAAAAAGGATTAAAATGGAACCTTCCTATTCTGGGTGTATTACTATATTGTTTTTAAAATGTTATTCCTCTGAACATCATAGTGGGCTGTTTAATGGGATAATTTTTTCAAGTAAGAGCAATTTCACTGCAGTCTCTCAACCTCCTGCCTATGCAGGGGGTTGGACTCGATGATCTATTGAGGTCCCTTCCAACCCTAACATCTATGAATCTATGAATCCTCTGGCTTCTCACCTGTTAAGTTTCATTTTGGGATTAAAATAGGAATCTGTTTTCTGAGGTGTGGAGTAGTTAGGAAGAACTTGTACATCTGTGTCTGCTTCTTTCAGCACTTCAAGAGAAGACTTAGGAGCAGGGGCTAAAAGTATTTTGTGGAGAAAGAAGAGTTAATGAGAATTTTAATTAATAATTTTAATTTTATGAAACAAGTAAACAGACAGCTCACAAATAGTTAGGGCCCAAATCCCACTGATGCCAAACATGATGGCTACTGACAGATGTGGTAAAAACCAAACCAAACCAAACCAAAAATAAACTAGGCTTTACTGGAAGAGGAATCACATCAGTTTGACTGGGCTCCCCAGCATCTGTATGAGCTTTATAGATGCTGGATGAGCTGAGTCAGACTGACACAATTCCTCTTCTGGTCAAGTGCTGCACTCAGTGTGGGGGCACACCAACCTAAAAGTAAAGTGCTGTTTGTTTTTTTCCCCATGTCTGTAAGCACCCAATAATCATTAACATGCAGGGGCCGGCTTGTTAACATTCTGTGTCAGAAAAGACTATCATAAGATGTTTACCCTGGCAGACTTTTGGGCAAATTCTATACAATTTATCTCCTGTAAAATGCCAAAGCCATCATACATCAAGGCTACTAAACTTTCTCCTAGAAAGACATTCTTTTCAGATTTATTCAATATGAAGAGAAAGGAGATGCTATAAAAAAAGTCTAGCTTCAGGGCAAAGAATACAACTGAGCCTGTGATAATTGATCATGTACTTTTCCATATAAAATAATCCCTAAGGGATTCAAGTCGGTCCAAGAGCTAGAAGACTTCCATTTCTGTTTGACAATCAATTCTAATTATTCCTCTTCTAAAGGGATGGCATGCCCTTTGGATTTGCAAATGTACTATTTTGAATGGAGTGTAACTGAAGGGAGCTGTTTTGTTTTGCACACTTAAACATCTCCTTCCACCTTGTTGCATCTTTATCTATCCCTTCCGGATCAGTTTATGTCAGGGATGGGAAAGTCCGGACTGTGGGCCGGATCTGGTTGGCAGTGGACTCCATTTCCTAGTGCATGGCTGGGGCTGGTCTCCATGGAGACCCCAGCTGCAGCTGTGTGGGAAAGCTCAAGGTTGGGGCTGCCACAGAGACTAGTTGCAGCTGCGCTGCCGGCACGCATGGCAAAGCAGGGCAGGGGGAACTTGCGATGGGGGCAGCTTGCTCTGGAGCCAGGGTAGAGCCATGATTTGTAGCCCGCATGCTCTGGGCAGGGGCACACAAGCAGGGGAGCTGGGAGCAGGGTCACGATCCCCTGCTTGCAAGGAGCCGGGGCAGAGCTGTGATCTCCTGCTTGGGCGTTCACTGCCCTGCTCTGCCATGTGCATTGCCAGTGTGGCTGCAGCTGGTCTCCATGACAACCCCAGCCTTGAGCTTCCCTACACAGCAGCTGGGGTCTCCATGGAGACCAGCCCCAGCCATGCGCAGGGATGGCTGAGAAACGGAGTTTGGCTGCAGGCCAGATTCGCCATTTTGCCTACCCCTGGTTTAAGTTATCCTCCCACTGATGCCTTGGTCTACACTGAGATCTGATCTCCTCCGCCTCAGCTTCCAATCTGCCTCACATGCCTTGTCTCATTGATTCTTGTGATATGCCCTGTACATTTCATTCTCCTTCTATCTTGCTCAAGACATCAGGTCTTTTGTAAAGGTCAACAATGTCGAAAATGTAGGAAAATTTAAATATTTAGGAACAATAGTCATCATTGATAATACAATAACTGAAGAAATTAAGGCAAACATTTACAGTGCTTGTGCAATATTTACTCATATAAAAGATGACTAAGATTATAAAAAAAAATTATAAATTTTCCATATATAAGATCTATTTATTGGGGGGGGTCATCATAGAATTTTCTAGGTATAGAATCTAATTATTGGAGGTTTGCCTTGAATTTTTCACCTGCCATTTCTATAGCAGGGAAAAGAGCTCTTTGCTCTCTGCTTCCCCCCAACTTTTTCCCCTGGCAGCCCCTGCCCTTTCTCTCCTCTTACTGTCAGACCCTGGTCTCCCTGAGCACACGGAAGTGAGAAGCAATAACCTTGAAATTAAACATGACTGTAGCCACGTTATACCCATGGCATATTGTACCCATAGACTTAGATGTTACCTTTTTTTGACACTACCACATGTTTTTAACATGTGTTTCATAAACACAATTTTGAGCGTCACTTTGGCACCTACTTATATCTAGTATAAACTATAGGGGTGCACTTAGAGATTTTTGGGGCCGATACTGACAGCCGACTTTTAAGGAGGCACATCGAGCGATACTGATCCAATTTCCAAAACATAGCTCTTCAGCTTGCAGAGCTGTGTCCAGCTGGTAAATCTGGTGTGATGGAAGGGGAGGGAAGAAGCGGGGGAGGAGGGGAAGGGGGATCAAGGCCCCTGTGGTGAGGGAGGGAATGGGGCTGGGGCAGGCGCTGGCGCTGACCAGCTGGAGTGGGGAAGGGCGCGGGACAGAGCTGCAAGCAGCTTGTTGTGGGGGGATGGGGCATGTACCCCAAATCTGTGTGGCGCAGGGCAGGCTGCAGCTGCAGGCTGGGAGAGGCACGGGACAGAGATGTGGCTTGTCAGGGTGTGGCTCCCACCTCTGCGTGCAGCTTATTCAGTGCTTGTCTGATGGCTGCTACCATTTGTCCAGGAGGGCATGGGGGGAGGGGGAGGAAACAACTGTGTGCCCACGGATCTCCCTGGCCAGGAAGAGCCTGGCCCAAGCCCGCCTTGCACAGACCTGGGGGCACATGCCCCCTCCCTCTGTGCCCTCCTGGACAAGTGGTGGAGCCTGGCCCAAGCCCGCCTTGCGCAGATCTGGGGGCACATGCCCCCTCCCACTGTGCCCTCCTGGACAAGTGGCCGGCTCTCAACACTAGGCAGTGGTGAAAGCTGGCAGAAGAGCACCGGATGAGCCATGCAAAACAGTGGGAGCCGTCCCCTCTCCTTCCCGCCCCCTCCCCCGATGTGCCACGTCTCCATCCCATGCCTCCTCCGGACCTGGCTGGACAGCCCCTGCCCTTACCCCAGCCCCAACCCCACAGCCTCCTCACCGTGACAGCCTTGATCTGCCGCCCCCACCAAGTCCTTCCCCCATTCCCTTCCCCTCCCACCACACCAGACTTACCAGCTGCACACATGGGCATTTATTGGAGAAATTATGGGCTGCATCAGGCCAATTTTCGATACAGAAAATTTTCTTTATATCAGTGCCAATCCGGTATCTGACCGATGTACCAGTGCACCTCTAATAAACTATGCATGACACTAGCCCAAAGCCAAAATACTTAAGATTTACTACATAGTACATGGGGTTGGGTCCCAGAGTCAACAGCATTTCAAACCATGGCGAGTCACAATATTGCATACAGTTCACCTAGAATACCTCTGTAACACCTTCTCTCAGCCTGGTACATAGGATTAGAGTGTGGCCCAGTCCTCCATGGTGACCCCACTGCTCAGCATTGCTCAGTATGTGTGTATACTCCAGATATCCCTGCACCACCCCCAAGAAAGGATCCACGTGCTTATTAGCGTCCCCTCAATGACTGGAACCAGGTGTTCTTTTCATAAGTCCTGGGGTACTCTAAAAATGTATGTGCAGATGAGGTGCAGGGCAACCTAGTCTGGTTTCATGTCATAGAGGGTGGGGCCACACTAATCCTATATGCCAGTGTGGGACAGGGCATAAGAGCAATTCTGGGTGAACTGTATGCAATATTGTGGCTCGCCATCACTTGGAAAAAAAACGTGGGCAACGACAGAGACTGTGCTTAATGGACACTAGCATGGCACTTTAACTATGGAAACCATGAAGGGATGATGATTCAAAGTTATATTTTGATTTTCATTTGATGGTCTCTGAATTATAAGGATATGCAACAATTTCATATACGGAGGGAACTGATCCAAAGGGACTAAGTGACTGGTCCTAGGCCACAAAAGTTTTATTTCCCAAACTGATATTCATCTTAACTCCTAGTCCCCTACTCACTAGACCAAGGCTTTTCCCCAAGAGAAAAAATGGACATGTACAGGTGTAAATTCTTTTTCAACAGTTATTTTGAAATGAAGAGTTTCATTTGGAATAATGAAGGCTGGAAAGGCATCTGGCTGGAAAAAACACAGGAATAAACAGTGCTTATCTTCTAGTTAGAATAATAATTGTGGAGCACGAGAGAGTAGAACCTGCAAAGCCATATGGCTAGGTAGCAGGTTAGCATCCTTATGCACCAGCCAGCCAGCCCCTGAAACCATGCATTTTGTCACACTTAACTCCGCCCTGGGGCAGAATTCTTTAATTGATTGTGCCCTAATACCAGCACATGTATAGACAGTGATGCTTTGCTGCTTAGTTAACTAGTCAACTCCACAATAAAGCATGCGTAGATGCACCCAGAAATTTCAAATAGGAATCCAGTATTAAAAATATCTTGACTTGTTGTCTAAGTACTTTGCAACAGAAAAATTGCTCTATTATTTTTCTCTAGTCAAGAAAGGAGGGAAAATGAAAAGCTGTAATTTTCTGAGGAGGGTCTTAAATCTAACAGGGGTGCCTTGAGTCTAAGCAGATTGAGAACTATTGAGCTACACCTTTAGCAAGTTTCTATAGAACGGAAAAAAGTCATCTGGTTTCAATAATCCAAGTTTAAACACTTTGAACGAACATAATGAATAATTTTTGGCATTCTGTTGGTAAGTTCATAGGAAAGTAGGTACTTGGATTTATATTTGAAACTGCTATAAGAATGAAAAGCAACTCCCAAAATATGGTGGCATAAAATTAGCCATGTCAGTTTTCTTTCATAATTATTCAAGTTAGTTTCAAAATGCTGATGTTATTTATCAGCAAGGACAGTGTGAGTATGTAGAGTGAGGAAAAGCATCACAAACCCAGCATCCCAGCCTTTTGAGTTTTCCGGGCAAAAAACCTTCAACTTTCAAAGACAGTATCTGCCATATAGTCCAGTTGTAACATGTAATGCATGGTGTCAAGGATCCAAAGGCAAAAATATTAAATAACCTACCTGCAATGTACCTGGATTCAGTTTCTCCTTTGTTCACATGACGCTTAATATGCCCTATCATGTCAGTCCTTCGTGTGATAGTTGCTGAACAAATAATACAGTGATAATGGGCTCCCATCTTCATAGAGGTCTATAAAATGCATCAAGAGTAATTTTAAAATATAGCAAGAGACCTGAACTAGAATGAAACCTGAATAAAGTGCTTCATATTAAAACACAAAGATGAAGACGCATGAACTTTGTTTTTTGAACCGAGAGTAATGGAGACTGAAATCTGTTTATCCAATAAAACGTATACATGAGAAATTTTCAACATTCAGGGCATGTCTACATAAGATGATAACTGCGCAGTCACCGAAAAATACTGTACAGTAGCGCATTACAGCACAGACAGCGATAACAAGCTACTGCACAGTATTATTCAGTGACTGCGTGGTAGTGTCACCTAAAAGATGTTCGCCAGAGCTACTGAGCAGCAATTCTGGTTACTGTGCATTTATTTAGCACTTGTTAATACAAGTGCTAAATAAATGAGCAGTAACAACTGTGCAGTAGCATCTTATATAGACTTGCCCGCAGAATCCTGCATCAACTTGACCCTTAGGTACCATTTTCAGGGGGTGGAGACAGTCCATTCAGTCATGAATGGATAGAATTTTCTATGACTGTAAACAATGTTGCTTTATCAATCCAAAATGTGAACCCTTTTTCTGACCACCTACAAGTCTGGACTGAATCCAAATAGATGACTGTTAGGGTTTCCATATCTCATAAAAAACAAGCCACCTATACTTGAAGACTTAATTAAAACACTTCAAAAAATATTGTCTGAATTTCTCTCCTTTGATGGAACAACGAACATTTCTGTGATCCAGCATTGGTTACCTGGTCTCCAATGAGATTTGGCTTCACAGGGCGACAAGGTAAATGACAGATACACATTCTGTATCCTGGAAAACAAGTACATTTTTGTTACATTGCACTATGGGAAACAAACAAAAAAGTGTACTACAGTGTTTTCTAGCATATAACATGCCCCCAAATATAATATGGAACCTATTTTTGGAAGGCCCCAAGAAGGAAAAGGAATCTTACTTTGAAGTAGGAGTAACTACCAGAAGTCTGGGGTCTCTGGGGCTAGGAGCCCACAGCCTAATACAGCATGCCAGAGCAACACAACAGGGCCCAATGTAGTGTGGCAAGGCTGGGGCTGCTTGTTGGGTCCAACCCTGCGCACTGTCTCCATATCTGTACTCCCAAGTCCAGGATAGTGCACTGGCACGGGAACCACGTGTTGGGTCAGACCCAGCATGCCAGGTCCTGCTGTAGACCAGTTCTGTTAGCTATTCTGATCTTGCACGTGGTTGTGGAGGCTGCGGTGGGGTCCCCCACCGGTATGGAAACATGGCAGAAGGGTGAGGGGAGGAGGGACTCATGGCAGTATCAATTGCTGTGGCTCCTGGAGTGGCAGGAATTAATGTTGTCACCAGTCCACCTCTCACCCCTAATTTCCAGACCCATGGGCAGCCTTTTTCTTTGCACAATGTGCACCCCATTTTCCCCAGCTGGTTTTGAGTGAAAGGTATGGGAAATGTGACAGAATATGGTATTTGGCTTATGGTCCCACAGTATACTGCCTAGCATGGGGCGGGCAAAATATGGCACGTGGGCTGAATCTGGCCTGCCAGGCAATTTCATCCGGCTCACGGGTGCCCACCAACTAATTGTACCCTGCCCAGCCCCAGCCTGGCCCTCACCCTTGTGGGCAGAAGGGCCTGGCCATCATGCAGCTTCCAGGCAGGGCTGCTGCTGCCACTGCTGTAGCCACTGGGGAACCTGCTCAGCTTCCCCAGCATCCCGCTTGCTCTGGGCACCAGGTAGGGAAGTAGTGGTGAAGTGGTGGGGGCTGCAGGTGGGAGCTGCAGTTGAGGAGTGAGAAGCATGGGGCTAGGGCTAGTGGGAGCACGAATCCTGCATTCAGGGGGGCAGTGGGAGTGCAGACCTTGGATGGGCAGAGTGTAGGTGTTGGGGAGAGGGGGGGCTGGAGAAAGAGTGAGGACCTCCACACACCGTTTAATATCTGCAGCTTATTAGTCAAGTGAAAAATAGATGGGCTATAAACTCTACAGAAGACAGCACAACTTCCCCTAAAAAGAAAAACATGCGTACTGCATGAAATATCATATTTCTGTTTAATAAATTTAAAAAACCCACATCTCCCTATAAACCTTTAACTTTTATTCCTGCCTTAATTCTTCCTTTCCTGACAATAAAAATAGACTATGCACTTTTTCTTTGTTGTCTTCAGTGTGCTTTTCTTTTCTTTACTAGCTACTACTGGACTTAGATAATTTGTTTCTAAGATGTATTTTGGCACTGTTTATATACTACACATGGCTTCGGAATATAGAAATATATGAACTTTGCCCCTCTGCAGTAAAATCTTTGGCAACACAGGCTGATCAGAAAGCAAGTGAACCAGTGAAATTTTTTTAAAAAACGGCCTAAAAAGCTTTTAGCCAAGAATACCAAAAGTTTTCTAGTATGTTTACAGTTGTGAATTTATAACTGTTTTTTATAACACAGTGAAGTTAATTTCTATAAGAAAATGCTTTATTAAAAGTATTTTAAGTATGCAAAAGAAAACAGGGAGTTATGTACTTTCATAGTCTTTTATGCCCTATGCCTAAACTTGCTATCGCTTCATTACGCTACAAAGTTTTGTGGTAACACTTAAGTGTTCGTGCAGTATTAGAGCTCTGCATTTTATAAAGACATTTATTTTTTGAAAATTGGGTTAAATTGTGTGAACAAACTGCTATGAATGAGAAATGCCACTAAATATTTACTTATTTTAACATCAAAATATAACTTTAAAATTGGTGAAGAAAACAAACATATTTATACTGGTTCCTACTATAAATCCTAAATTTGAAGAGGAGGATAAAGGCAGTTCAACCAAAATGTCAGGAGTGTGCTTTTATTTAGGAGTAGGACATTTATGCTGATGCAACTCCCACTGGATTTAAAGGCATAAAGACTGAAGAACTAGAGGTTACACCCTTGCATAACTGTAACTGGTACTTGGTGCCATGCGGTATGCCCTAGAACCAGGAAATCTATTCAAGCATAGAAGTCTTTACCTTCAAATTCAACAGAAACTTTCCAGTGCAAATTCTGAAGGTGGCGATGGAGCTTATGGCTATAGCAAGCTTTAAATTTCTCTTCAGGACATAGAGGGCAAGGCTTCTTTCCAGCTAAAAATGCAGAGACAAGAAATACATGAAACCCAACACCTGTATGGTCAAAAGAGAGAAGGTTTGTCAATATTCCTGTTACTAAATGCTACTAATACATATTTGAAACAAAACAGAAGTTACTTGCGTATATGTATATATTTAACTGATATAATTAGAGGAGGTTAAATGGGTAATTTTTATATGATGTTTACATCCCTAATTTAAATGTAACCCAGATTCATGTAGCTTAATCTACTATGATGCAGAAGTATATGTGTATATATGTGATTAGTCCTAGATATGAGGCAAGTTGGTATTCTTTGTGTTTGCCCCTTTGTATTTTTTATTGTTTGGTGCATATGTACTCTATTTATGTACAAGGTCAGCACTTCTCTAATCCCAATTATTATATAGGTAAGTAACTTGTTTGAATGTTTGTGTGTTCAAGTGTAGGTTGTGCATACAGATGATGTGGCTTGAGAACCTAGACTCGGTTTTATAAACTTCAGGCCACATCAGAATTAAAGAACAAAACAGCTAAAATTGCACTTATATATACTTGAGTAGCTTCTGTTTTGTTTCAAATATGTACTAGCATATATTACTAATATACTGTATTATATTAACCAATAGCGCATACCTAGTTTAGTGACCTCCAGCAAGAATGGCCCTGGCCTCTTATGCCTTTAGTGTGCACCTGGTGCTGTGCAGGTTGGGAGCCGTGGGCATAGTCAAGCCACTAGAGAGTGCTGCCCAGCTGGGAAACCATCCCCTTCTTGTCCTCAGGGGAAGGAGCTAGGGCTGGGGCTGCGGACCAAGCTGGGGCTGTGGTCCTCTTCTGTCCCCAGATCCTGCTGCCATGGAGAGGGAAGGAGGGAGGTGCTGGGCCCTACCACAGGAGTTGGGCGGGGCCTTCTCACCATAGTAGAGACTCCCAGGCCCCCAGTGGGTCTGCCCAGCCCCCTCTGCAGAGTGGTAGGCCTCAGGCAGGGCAACAGGCTCCCTGTGCCTCCCACCGTGCTTGTGCCACCACAGCCCAGACCCAGAAAGCTTGTCCATGTTGCAGGCTGGGCCCTCCACAGCTTAGCTCAGGGAAAAGGGGTGTGGGGGAGGGCAGCCCCAGCCCTTGCCAGACGTGCTGTATCCTTCCCCCTCCTGCCTGTGGCACTAGGGCTGTGTAGGGCCCAGCCCAGACCAAAAGTGGGGCTGAGTGTGAGGCTGGCTTGGCCTGAAAGGCACTGTGGCAGCTGGAGCAGGCGACACTGTGTTTGAGGACTCACCACCAGCCCCTTGTGCAGCGAGTGCAGCCCCAGGGCCATCCTCAGGGGCAGTGGTGCAGCAAGGCGGTGCAGCCAGGATCCTGGAGAAGCATTATGGCTATAAACAGGTGGCCTCCCAAGCTACAGCTGCTGAGGTGCCACAGGAACACCTCAAGGCCATGCTCACCGCACAAGAAGGCGCCGACGCACAACCCCTCAGACTTGGTGTTGCCTGCTGCAGCACCTCCTTGTGATGTGGCGATGGGATCCAGGCACAGGAGAGGTCTGCAGCTGCAGCCTCATCCAGTGGCTGGACAGTTGGGCAGCACCGCCTAGTGGCTTGGCTGTGCCAGCCACCCCCCACGAATGGCTCTCTGACAGTGACCTGGGGTCCACGCAACGCCGGGTGCGCAGTGAAGACATAAGGGGCTAGAGCCATTGCTGCTGGAGGTCAGTAAATGGTAAGCAGTAAATAGTATAAATATAACTGTTGCTTAACCATTTACATCCTAATTTAAACGCATAACACAGTAAGTCATTCCTGTGGATATTGTATCTGCCTTTAAAACAGTCAAAATAGTTTCCAATTCTTGCTTTATTCAAGATACTCCCCTTATCCATGTGTTACCTTTTGCTTTATAGTAATATTTTAAATTCTGTATAATGGGGATTACATCTTTTTCTTATGTATTGCAAAAGTGATGATCCAACAGAGCTCTGGATTCATGACTGGGTCTCTGGGTGCTCCCCAATACAAATGATAATTCTATTTCAACCCAAACCACACTTGACCAATTTCCTCAAACAGTAACAGGCAGGTTTCCCTTGCTTTATGCTGTACATGCATTCCTGGAAAACTGTGCACAACTCGAATTCACATAAAGGGAACCCACTTTACAATGTAACAAATAGGGATACGTTCCAAGACCTCGACTGTACTGACCCCCAGACCCATTTCTACCACTTTTACAAGACAATTTTGGTACTCACCAACAGCAGACAGCTGGAGATAAGCTAGCGGGACACTTAGAAGCCATAATGAGGATGGCAACTATAGAAATACATGTTGCAGACAATGAGCGAGGAGCACAGATCCACACAGGAGACTATATTTTGGTGCGTGCTCCACACAGGAGACTGTATTTTGGTGCGTGTCATTCCTACAATGCACTGCACAAAGCAGCTGACTGCAGGCTTCCACCACACTGATTGCATAAGAGTGAATTTACCTCGTACATAACAAATTTTTGGTATAAAAAGGGTCATCATATAAGAGCGAATTTGCGCACAGAGAATCCTCATAAAGCAAGGGAAACTTGTATCAAAGCAAGGTTGGGTTCAGAAAAGCAATTATGTATAATTGCTCCTTCTTGTACAACTGATCTTTCTTGCGTATTCAGAAGCATACCTAGTTACTAACAGTATTTTTTTAATGCATGAGCCATGTGAAGTCAATACCACTTCAGAGAATGAACTAGATTTTTTATGACATACCTAACTAAAAAAACCTTGAACCTAGCTTGACAGTCAGAAAAAAAATAAATTCTTGACTCTCAGAGCTGAGGTTCAGGGAGTTAAGAAGAAGAGGAGGAAAACAACTATATGCAGACTGAGCACAAGAAAAATGAAAACCATTGAGACCCAGAGGGACTCCAAAGAAATATTTTGAAAGTCTTTGTTTTAGTATTCCCCATTATTCTTTATGGTCTTTTTTATTAAAAACAAAACAAACAACCCCCTGTCTGTTTCTCTCAACCGCCACAATTTTCTCACTCTCACACACACACACACACACCCCCCCCATTCAAAACCTCCAACATTTTTTAGTCATTTTGGTTTCCCAGAGAGGTAAAAGTTCTAAATAAAATGATTTCAGGCAAACCAGACTGTAAATAAATACTGCACGTTGTCTTTATTTAAAATAATCTATGTACAATGTGCCAAAAATAAATTAGCGACCCATCTAGCACAACACCAGAAAATAAGAGGAGTTAATCCTGTTGGCCTACAACTAGTAGATAACACCAATTCCTAAACTGTACACATGGTTGACATTCATAATCATACTGTACTGACAGAGAGGAGAAAAACAGAACTGTTAAGGCCTTTAGTGTACCAGATTGTACAGAGTGGAAATAATGTTTCTCAATATGGGGTTATCATAACTGAGCGTATCGTTCTAAATGAAGTTTCCTAAACCTGAAGTTTCATAAACAATTAAGACAACAGAAATATATCTGGCAATGTTAAAAAAATAAATCAAAACCAAGAGATAAATTTTAAATACCTCCAACTTGAAGATCTGTGTTCGGGGATATAGTTGAAGCAAACTCACCCTCACTCAGATCAGCTAGTTTTTCTAGATCAGCAAGCTGTCTTTGAATTGATATATGCTTCTCTGAAAAAGACAGATTATTCAAGTTAAAAAATGCTTTGAAATGGCTGTAATTTATCTCTATTTTATATTGTTTTTGTTTGACACTTCAATTCTGATGTTAGCTGAGAGACTCCACTGCCAACTAGAAAAATACTTTGCATTTTTCATCTTTCAATTATGAAGTGTTCTTACCAGAAGGGAATACTTTATGTCAGTATTAATCTTCTGTATTTGTTTCCTGAATTGCTGCATACTTTAAAAAGCAAAAATATAAAAATAAGTGTTCAAAACCCCAAGTTGAAGAACTTCTCCATTTCTAAACTTACCTAAATCTATTTCTAGCATATTTGTTTTTACTCTTTGTTGATGCCTTTTCAGAAAGTGAAACCACTATATCCATGCAAAGTTGCCCTATGACTTGTTTGACAACCAAGAACATCTTAAGTGCATCTGTTCCATACTATTACAAGGCATAGTTATTATTATAAACCTGACACTTCATTTATTCTAGGGTTGGGGGAAATCGGGCAGGGGAAGGGGTCCGTACTCTCCTTGAATTAGTGATTCTCAGCCAGGATGCCACAGCACCCTGGGTTGCCTTGTGATCCTTTCGAAGGTACCATGGGATGTTACATGAGGTTAGCACGGCTACATGTGCAAACATGATTCATAAGATAAACCCAGAGATTTCAAATATAAATTTGTAGCACTAAAAACATTCTGCCCCAATGTGGTCTTTTTAAGTTCTTTGCATCAAAAGAACTGCTCTATTACTTTTCTCTAGTCAAGAAGTGAAAACTAATAACTAGCAGTTTCTTGAGTCTAGAAAAGTTGAGAACCACTGTTTTTACTGCATAATTGGTAAAACAGACTAGAGGCCATCAATTTCAAGGCTCCCACAATAACCTTGAAATGATTACCTCCTCTCAATATTAAAGCAGCTATTAGGGTAGAAACAGAGGTTGGGTTTATTCCAGGTCTGACTGTGCCCAGATTCTGAATCAGATCAAGAACAGGTGCATTTACACCTGAAGTTAAAAACAGGTGTTGCTTGATATGGCATTTGTGCCATCATAAAAATTCTCTCCATGCTGGCAATTCCTCAGATCCCACGCAACCCTGCACCTCCTTGCTTGGACACATGGCATGGGTCACATGAAGGTATGGGTCAGAACAGATCCCAGCACAAAGACATGGGACACGGGGGATTTCTTGGGCCACATGCTCCCCATTCATCCTGGCAAGAAAGCATGGGGTAGCAAGTGATGCAAGAAATCCCCAGGCAAGAGGAAAACATAGCCTGTTGTCCCACATCAGACCACTGCCTGATATGGGTCAATGTGCAACCTATATCTTTCTAATAAAGCTGTCTCCATAGCTGATCCACTGTGTGCAGCCCCATCTGTCTTTACTCTCCCTCAAACTAGCCCCACTCCCCATTGTCTTGAAAAAAAAAATGTTCTCTGAGATACTTCAAAAGTACTTAATGTTCGACAATGGGCTTGTATGTCTGTAGGATCTCAGATTAAAAGGCTTTGTCCTTGTCTAACCTTTTCCCAACCACATAGGTAGTCCAATAAAAGATCACGCTAAGAAATCCTTGCCTCTAGCAGAACTGGTTTTACAATTCAGGATTTCCTAGCTCCTAATCCTCTGCTGAGATGCAATGCCCTTCTACGTCCAGTATCATTTATCTGCACTGAAAGAGTAGAGAAGTGGCACTTACAAAGATGGATGCAGATCCTACTTCATCCAACAGCATGACTTACTATATGTTGGGAGGAATCTCAGAAGAAATTCTAGAAATGTTGATATTGGGGGCGGGGAAATGGCATATCAATTAAAAGACATATTTTAAATCTGCGGTATAAAAAGGTTTTGTTGTATACCATATACTAAGGTTGCAAAATATCAATCATTCTCCCTCCCCTACAGATTGCAGATGTTCCTGTAGTTTATTAGCAAACCTCTTGGAGAATCGGAAGATGCATCCAAAATGCTATTGTCAGATTCCCTTAATGGCTCTTGCTGTACTACTTTGTCTTTGATTTCTGGCTCAGACACTTCCACATCTAGCTTGCTGCCATCCATTTTTCCAGACACAACCAATCCATCTAAAAAAAAGAAGACAAAAAAAAAAAAGCTTTGTTTATAAAACATTTTATTTGTATGGAATCATTTCAGTTTCCAAGCATTTACTGCTTCATATCATGCAAGAGGGGGATGGCAGTCACTTTGAAAAGACAAACTGTTTACTCAGCAAATCAGAGAATAATTTCAGGGTGACTACAGCTCGTTCTTGCAAAACCACCATGAAAATGCATCACCCCAGGCAGAAAAATGTGCCCATAAACTCTTAACACAGTCAAGACAGCAAATGTTAACAAGATACTAATTATACCTTACCCACATTACCTTGTCAAAAAAATTAAATGATTTTCCTTCGATTAGTAGTATGTTACAAAACTACTACAGGGCACTCAGTGAAACCTGGATAAGCAGAATGACTACTTTGGACTGAGGACTTGCATCAGAAGGATCTAGGCAAAAATCCTCTAACTTGGTAACAATTTCTCTCTCTTTTCTGCCACTTTAAGATAGAAATTACAAAATAGTCCAGAAAAAGGAAAAAAATCTGTTGTAAATAGGGATTCCCTTTGATTTATTCCTTCCTTCTCAATAATATTTTCACTGTGTTCAGAATCCTAAAGGAAAACACATATATGTTTGAACTTGTTCTTTTGGGCGTGTGTCTTTATGTAAAGCAGAGCAAAGACAATACTCCTGATGATTAAATTAACTTGCTTTCAGGCAGGACTTTAAAAATGTGCATTGGAAATAATAACATAAAAACTTAATATGTAAACCATATAAAGATGAGCTATTCAAAACCACAGGCAAATTTCAAAATAATATCTGACAAAGTTCAGAAAATGCATTTTTAAAAACTGCAATTCAACATAAATAGCTAAATGGCTCAGAGTGCAAAATATAATAGTTTAGAGATATAAAGAGAAGGATGAATTTGGAGATGGAAACCAAAAATTTAAGTTTGATGGGAGAGGCACAAAGGACAAACAATTCTTTCCTAGCTTAAAAGTAGCTTGATAACCAGCAAGTTATGTTTTACTTTTGGTAGTACAGAGTACAGATAGAGAGACTGCCCAGCTGTTTGGGTATACATTTTTATATAGCTTATAAACTAAACAAAAATAGAGGGAACAAAGGAGGAGAGAGGAAGAATTTGTTAAAAGTATTATTAGAAACCATATGAAGCATGTCTGAGGCTGAACAATTTATTCTGAAGGATCCAAGGTACAGGTTATGGCAGTAAAAAATATACAAAAAGATACTGCAAACTAAGCTGTTAAAAGATGCTTTTTTTTGTATGTTGTGAGGTAGGATTTAAGAACTAGCATTTAAGTAGGATGTTTAATATAAAAAAAAAAAGGCATCCAAGATAAACCAAGGGCAGGAAAATAGAAGATTACAACAAATTCACAGAAAGAATGCTAAGAATTCCTGAACAACTTATGCAAGGAAGACCAAATAAAATTAATGACAGACCCTAACATATATAAAAAGGACTTTATGAGAAAGGAATCATTTTATTTCAGTTATTTAAGTAAATTCATGTATTTGAATCTTAGGTGCATACCTCTGAATTTAGACAGAGGTATTTTATAAATGATAAACTGGATATACAATGATTAGAGAGGGAACTTTAGAGAGAGAGAGAGAGAGAGCAGAGAGTCAACTAAGTGGCTGACTTAAGAACTTCAACCAATGAGAACTTCCCTGGCTTCGACAAAGGAAATCCAGATTTATAAAGATCTTAAGGAGAACAAACATGAAAAAAGATTAAATTTCTGACTGTGCCTGTAGCAGGAGAACAGAAAGGAATGCTTGGCCCTGCTACCTTGTGTTCTGTCTGTCTTATGTATGCTCTGTGTCTTAAACCATAAAAATGGAAAGAAATGGCATGGTAGCTATGAGTGAGAGAGTACAAAAGCACCATTTTTGGGAAAAGCTAAGAATATCAGGATGCCGGCCACTTGCTGTGAAATGTGTGGCACTGCATGGTGGGATACATTTCCTGGTGCAGGTCTGTACCAAAGTAGGGAGAAATCAGTTTCCACCAGACTGGTTAAAGCACAAGTGAGCAGAAGATCCTGGGTCAAGTTTCCATGCCAGATGTGTCAAGCATACAGCCTGTGCCCTGGACGACCCCTTGGTGCAACACGCGGTGCAGGGTCCAGCCTGGGTGATACACGTGGTGTAAACAGAGCTGGTGTGTTCTGCATGCAATGCTTGGGCCAGACCTGGCATCACGGGCACTGCTCGCAGTCCTGATCTGGCCTGCAGACTCTCATCTGGCCCACAGTCCTGATTTGGTTTGCAGAGTCTTATCTGGCCCATGGGGCTGGATGAGTTTGACGCCTCTTCCCTGTGCTACACAGGGTCAGGAGCATGAGGACAGCATGCTCAGAAAACAGATTTCCACTTAGCGTGGATGGCAGTCAGTCACTGGCAGGGTGCGGGGAGAGAAGTGGAGCCAGAGGCTCTGGACACTGCTGCTGCTCCTCGCTGACACAAAACCAAGCAGCTGTCTTCAGACGACCAGCCAATGGAACCGCCTTCCCTGGGGCAGACTCTGACCCAGGCAGGCGGGATGCATTTGCACCCAGGACTAACCAAGGAAGATCCCCATCTGTGCCTGTCAGACGACAGAGAGGGGCAGCGACGCCGCACCAGGCTTCCGAGCAGCAGCTCGCCTCAGCCGGGCGACAGGACGCGCGGGAGGCAGAGGGCGGAAGGAGGCGGCGGCCGAAGAAACCCCGGGGACCGCCCTTGGGACTCGCGGGCGAGGTGGCACCTGTCCGCCCGCAGGACACGAGGCTGAACACGGAGACGGCCCGAGAGGGGGCAGCGCCACTGCAGGCCTGGCCCCCCCAGCACCAGGGGCGCCCTCAGCGCAACCCCCGCCGCCGCGCCCGGGGCCTTACTCATCTCTCCGGCCTCCTCCTCCTCTTCCTCCTCGTCCCCGTCTTCCTCCTCCTCCTCCTCGTCCTCCTCCGGCTCTGCCTGCTCGGGGGGCAGCCCTGCCTCCGCCGCCATCTTCTCCACAGGCAGCGCCGACAGCGGGGGCAGCAGCCTCAGCCTCCTTCGAGCCGGGGGGAAAGGGGGCGGGGCGGGCACTGCGAGCCGCCGCCGCAGCAAAGACCGATGCACCCGTGGCTGGGGGAAACTACACCTCCCAGCGTGCACCGCGTCCGCCTCGAGGAAAGCTGCACCTCCCAGCGTGCACCGCGGCCGCCGTCAGGAAAAACAAACAAACTACACCTCCCAGCGTACATCGCGGCCGGCCCACGGGACACCGGGGTGGGGGGAGCGCTTTCGGCCTCCAGGATGCACCGCGGTGGAGCCCCTCGGTCCAGCAGCTGCGCTGGCGCGGAGCCGGTGGGTCCTGTCGGGAAGGCTGCCGGGCCGAGGCCGCGCGGGCGGCGTCGGCGTCTTGGCCTCTGTCGGGGGGCTGGTGGGGTGAGACCCTTCTCTGGGCGGGCAGGGGTGCTGTTGGGGGACCTCCCTAGGGGGCCGAGCGGAGGAGCTCTCAGCGCAGCCCCGCGGCAGGGACGCCTCTCCCCGCCCCGCCTCGGGCTCTGGTTTACCGGAGTTTTAGGTTGAGAAAACTCAATGTCGAGCAGAAAAGCTTCTAAATTCTTCTCTAACCGTTTCCGAGGCCGGTCGCTGTTAATGACACGCCTCTCTTGATCATTATTAGTCAGTGTGCTAGAGGCACAACTAGACAGCTACAAAAAACATTTTCTCTTTATTTGCATGCAGAATGCAAAGATTGTAAAATTTCTCCCACGTAGAAATGTAAATTCAAATTTCACAGGTGAGTGGTGTGAGATCTCTTGGCTGGAAAAGTTCATTTATCATTTAATGCAAATTAGGCTCGGATAAAAGTTGGAGCAGTCTGTTTACCTCAGAGGTGTTGGGGCAAGCAGGATATTGAATTATGCTGCTTTCTTGTTAGGATGTTGTTATATTTTTTTCAGTATGAGCTGGAGGAACTGCCTTGCTGGAAAACCTTTTGTTTTTATCTGTCTGGGAGTGGCTGGCAAAGCCTGTGGCATTTTTTTTTTGGTTTTGTTTTGTGAAGGATTGTGCTATGGAGGATGCTGGGCTCAGGCACTACTTGCTTTCCTTCCTCTGCACATACTCTCTCACTAGGTAGGCATAGGCCTTTTCACACATCAGGGGAGGTGGCACCATACCTAGACTCCTAGTGGTTCCATGGTGAACTTTTAGTATCAGGCCCCACTTTACCAGAGATAATGATACTTATAAAAAAATTAACATGTTGGGGCCCCCTTTCTGTCAGCTGCTTAGTTCACTCATGCCTGTGTTCGGTCCTGAGGGGACCAGGCCCACCACGGGAGCTATAAGCCTCCTTAGCACTGGTGACCACTAGTGATGTGTTACAGATTCCTTTGGACAAATAATAATGACTAGTTAGGCACAGGCTCCTGGGCTTCTTGCAGACTGGATTCAGCTCACAAGCCCACAGCATTAATCTCTGGCTGCCTGAGCTGCTGTATTGGCACAGCTCCATAATCCAGGAATCTAATAATGCTGCTGCCCCCTCCCCCCTGTTCTGCTGATTTTAGTCCAGGGGGTGACTAAAAGCTCCAATTTTGGTGCCAGGTAAAACTGAAGGGGAGTAGAGCAGTATTAAGTCCCTGGTTTCAGCAGCCATGCCGAAATGGAGGGGATATACACTGTTGTTGCAGGGGTTCCAGTAGCCACAGCAATGAGTCTCATGGGCCAAATCTGTACATGTTATGAGATTTCAGTAAGAATTATTGTGTGACTGTTCAGAATGTGTGCTCACTTTAACTTGTGTTAACTGTCCCGTGCAAGAAGGCCCTAAAAAAAATCCTCCTTCCTACCCCTTCTGCCCCCCCCCCCCCCCAAAGTCCTTCAGAACCAAGGGTTACACAAGGGTTCAACAAATTGTCAACTGCTCAAATCACAAGCAAGACCTTATGAGGGAGGATGAGGCAAGATGCTGTGTTTATTAAGTGCTTAATGCACATGCACACCCCACACTCATACCCCAATTTCTGTTTTGCACTGGTATACATTACCAGTCTTATCAGTACTCGGATCAACTTAGTGGCCAGCCAAGCTGATCGTGAGTAGGAGCCAGGCTCCTGATGGTCCATCTCGTCAGAAGAACCAGTGCTCCAGGATGATGTGCAGAATAAGACTCAAAATCGATACGTCTTGCCCCAGCTTTTATAGCCTTGTCACCCAGTCCTCTGGACTTCTGCTGTGTTATCACTGTGTTCTTTCTTGAAGGTCAATTGTCATTATTCTTTTGCTGTTCTGGGGAGTATTCTTCCTGTTTGGGTTTTTATCTGTCTGCATTTTTCATCCAGTTGCCAGCTGATGTTTTCCTTTTCCACAGACAGACTTTAACCCATTCTCTCACATACAGAGGTTGAACAGTTATATCAAGCTACAGAACAATACAAAACAGAGTTTCTTAAGGCAATGCAAAACATACATAAGATTAAAAGCAATAGACAAAAAGTTTATGTGTATAACATACTGACGTAACCTGACGCCAGGTAACCATTCTTTACCCTACAGATGATACCAACTGTCTTCATTTCTCACAGGTCTTGATCTTCCACTAAGCTGGCTATCCTTCTTTCTGTGATTTTACTTGTCTGCTGTCCCTTGAAAATTCCTGGGAATTCTTTCTCTTTCATATTTTTGCAAATGTTTTAATCTTTTGCTGTGCTTGCTTTCCCTTATGACCTGAAGAAGAATGCATTGCATTTGAAAGTTTGTCTAAGTCTATTGCAAATGTGCAGCTGAGCCAATTCAAGATCTCACCTGCAAAAATCCTGGGTTCTTGCTAGGGGTGTACTGATAAAGATTTTTTGGGCCGATATCAATGGCCGATTGACCAGCCATATTGACTGATACCAATCCAATTGCTGATATGCAGCCCAACAGCTTGAAGAGCAGTGTCCGACTGGTAAGTCTGTTGGGGGAAAGAGGTGTTTTGGGGGGGGGGAGGGACAGGGAGAACAGATTGAGGCCCCTACAGTGAGGGAGGGAGTGGAGCTGGGGCTAGGGCAGGGGCAGAGGCAGGTGCTGCACAGGTGAGGTGGGGCATGGGATGGAGCTGGCAGCTTGTCCAGAAGGTGTATGGGGGCAGCTCCTGCTGCTGCATGAACCCCCGGGGCAGCCATGGGGGGCATGTGCCCCCTGGATCTGTGTGTTAGATGAGGGTGGGCCAGGGGCTTTACCAGTCTCTTCCCAGTGGCTGTGCTCGGGGTAGGGTGGGCAGTGGTGGTACTGGGAGGGGGGGTGTAGGGGGCCTAGAGCCACCCGAGCATTTTCTATAGCTCTTCCCCCCCCCCCCCCCCCCCGGTACCTGCCCTCCCAGTGCTGCCACCGCCCGCCCTGCCTGTCCTGAATGCAGCCTCCAGCCCCGTGTGCACAATAGCAGCCCGCCTTTGTCCCATGCACAGATCTGGGTGTCATGTGCTCCCCCATGCTTGCCCTTGGGGGTGTGCGCAGCAGCAGGAGCTGCCCCCTACATCCCGCGGATGAGCTACTGGCCCTGTCCCACACCACACCCTGCCCCAGCTGTGCAGTGCCTGCCCTTGCCCCAGCCCCGCTCCCTCCCTCATGCCCCCCTATGCCCCTTTCCCTCAACAGACTTATCGGCTGGATGCTGCACTCCTGGCCACATGTATGCTGCAGCTGTGCGCATACACGTAGCATTTATCAGTGACATAATTAGCCACATCAGCCAATAAAAGCCAATTGCCAATAATGTCAATTTTCCTTTTAACTGGTGCTGATACAATATGGACCAATGTATCGGTGCACTTCTAGTTCTCAGATAAAAAAACAGGTGCTGATTCATGAGGAGGAGTCTGGGTGAAAGGAAGTCTAATGTGCGGGTTTCTCCCCTCAGAATTAACAGCTTTTATGTAGTGTTTAAAACTTGCACTGATTTTTTGGGAGGTCCTTTGCAGGTTTAGGTTTATTATCCACCTGTGAAAATGAGGTGCACGGAGTCCCAGCAAACAGTTGTGTGGTACCAGTGTTCCAGTTATTTACTGTGTCTTTTGTTTTAAAGGTTACTGCTTCACCAGTCAGCTTTGTGCAACTGCTGACAAGCTCCAACTGATTGTGGAAACAGTGCAGTTTGGATGTAAAGCCCTCAGCAAACAGCTTTGTGGCTTGTCCTTAATTTGGCAAATTAAGTAGGTTGCAAATTGTTTTATTGCAAACAGTCTATGCTTTACTATGGTGGAGACATAATTTTGCACTACTACTAACTAACATTATTTTCCTTAGGGTTTTGAGATGTCTAAAAAGAAACCCAAAAAATCTAGCCGGGAGGATGGTTTGGATGACTTGGACAGCAAAGTAAGAAAAATAGTGCATTTTGTGAAAATATCATATCTTAATAGCATTTAAATTTTGCAGGTTCATTCATAGGAGAATGAATCAGAAATTGAAAAGAGATTACTTTCCGTTTTTGGTTTGCTAGAAATGATCCATAACAGAGTAATGGTTCTGGGCTTTGTTGTGGTTTTGTGAGCTTGGGCTGAGGCTTTGTTTGTGTGGCATACTTGACCAGTGAAATATTCCATTGTTGCAAACGTATACGCTAATGGAAGTTGACCTGGCATTAGGGACCCTGATGTAGAAGGGACACAGGCTGCCTCAAGCCTTATAGGCTGCAACAGGGTTGTCTAACTTGTAAGATATGCTTTCCCTCCCTTGATGCACTCTGGTTGGCATCCCCTACCATGTGCCCCGCCCCCGCAACACTTTCCTGTGCCATGCAGGCTTGCTTCTTACCTTCTCCCTAGCTCTGCAGGCCACACTGACCCATGCTCTGGTAGTAGCTGGAGCAATGAGAGCAGTGATTGGCTGCACTGTGGGCCTCAGCTTACCTCCTCTTGGGCCACGTGCAGGCTGTGAGTTGATAAGCCCTGAGCTACAGCATAGATCGGATTAGTTTTGTGCAGAGTTGTCACTGTTCTTGAAACGCAAACAGTGTTGGGCAGCCTCTTCTGCTACAGCTGCTGGAAGAGCTGAACTGAAATTAAACCAACAGCACTTTACTATAAATTCAGTGCATTCCTGTGCTGAGCCCCATGCGTGCCCAGAAGAGGCTGCATCTCAGTTGGACCTGGCTTGCTCGATATCTGTATAGATTGGGTGCTTTAGTGGGGCTTTTTTGCTGCTTTTAACTAATAGCTGATTGACTCAGCTTTAGATAAAAGTGCCAGCAAGCACCGCTGAAGCACCCAATTTGTAGAGGCGCTGCAGAGCTGGGTCAAAGTAATGTGCTGCTGCTTCTGGTAAAACGTATTTATTTATTTATTTAAATGTTTGCAAACAGCCTATGTGTATAACAAGTGCCAGGGTCTGGCTGGGATGCCCCTGGTGGCCATACAGCTCCTCTTCTACTTCTCCTCAAGGGTACCCTTCATCTTCTCTCACTTGCCATGCCTTTTTTGGAATTTATAGAATGTCAAAGTGGAGGCTGCCAAAGGTCCTAGGTCAACCCCGTAGTCTGTCTCACTGCCAGCAGCTCCCTCCTGGATCCCAATCATCCCAGTCCTGCACCTGCACTAGGTGGGCCCTCTTGGCCTGTTTGTGCCTCCAGGGCACCTGTTGTCTTACAGGTTGTTTGTGGCTTCTGATCTCCCCTGAAGCCATGTCCATGCTTTGCAGATGTTAGCATTCAATCACTCTCCTTGTTCGGGCTTTGGCCTTCATAGTCTTTTCTCTTGCTGGGCCCTCTAGCCCAGGCCCACTGGGCTTCTGGGTTGACCTGGCTTCTGGGTTACAGTCTTTGTCTCCCCTACTTTGGCATTGCCCCCCCTGGGCCCTTCCACTGCCCTCCTTGGGCACTACTGGGATCTCCTCTATCCCTCCCATTGACTGGAATGATTTCATAGATTTCATAGACATTAGGGCTGGAAGGGACCTCAGAAGATCATCGAGTCCAGCCCCCTGCCCAAAGGGCAGGAAGTCAGCTGGGGTCATAGGATCCCAGCAAGATGAGCATCCAGTTTCATCTTGAAGGTGTTCAATGAAGGCGCTTGAACCACCTCCGGTGGCAGGCTGTTCCAGACCTTGGGGGCTCGGACAGTAAAGAAATTCTTCCTTATGTCCAGCCTGAAACGATCTTGAAGTAGTTTGTGACCATTTGACCTCGTCATCCCTTGAGGCGCTCTGGTGAACAAACGTTCCCCCAGATACTGGTGGTCACCCCTGATAAACTTGTAGGTGGCCATCAGATCACCTCTGAGCCTGCTCTTTTTCAGGCTAAAGAGCCCCAAGGCTCTCAGCCTGTCATCGTAGGGTCCGCTTCCCTGACCTCTGATCATGCGCGTGGCTCTTCTCTGGACTCTCTCAAGCTTCTCCACATCCTTTTTGAATTGTGGAGCCCAAAACTGGACGCAGTACTCCAGCTGCGGCCTCACTAAGGCCGAGTACAGGGGGAGAATGACGTCCCGGGATTTGCTTGAGAAGCATCTATGGATGCAAGCCAGCGTTTTGGTCGCTTTACTAGCCGCCGCATTGCACTGCAGGCTCATGTTCATCTTGTGGTCAGTGATGACCCCCAAGTCTCTTTCTTCCATAGTGCTAGCCAACATAGCACTGCCGAGCCTATAAGGATGCTGCGGGTTTTTTTTCCCAAGGTGGAGAACCTTGCATTTATCAGCGTGATTTATGATACTCCTATTTCAGTCCACTGGTATAAAGTATAATGTAGGAATAAGCCCCCTGGTTATAACACAGATTCCATACTGGGTCTGAACATAAAACATCAGTTCCCTGGCTGTACCACAAATTCCACTCTACCCTGAGTTGATTCCCCTGCAGACAAGCAGTATTCTACTCGCATTTTCCCAAGGTGGCCCAGGTGTCAGTCAAGAGCTCGTCTGTAGCCTTTCTGCTCAGGAGCCTTTTTCTCTGCACCTTGCCTGGCCAGACTGCCTGTCCTGGCACAGGCCGTAGGCATATATGTTCCCTAAGCTCCTGTACCTTTCTGGTCAGGTGACTTCTGCAGCCACCCACAAGTTCTGGGCTTGATGGAGCAGCCAGCCTGCCTTTCCTCCTGCGGCTAACCCCTTCTTAACTGCCTGAGGTTCATCTGCTGCACTCTTTCTCTTAAAGTAACAGGAGCCCTAAACTCCCTGTTGCATTGTGGCTATATCTTGTACATATGGCCATAATATCTAGGGGTGCACTGATAGAGATTTTGGGGCCCGATACCGATAGCCGATATTTAAGGAGGCGTATCAGCTGATACCGATCCGATTTCCGATACAGCTGCCTCCAGCTGGAAAGTCTGGTGTGGTAGAAGGAGAGGGGGAAGGGAAGGGGCATGGCGGGGACAGATCAATGGCCCCCACGGTGAGGTAGGGGGCAGAGGCAGGTGCTGCTTGGGGGAGTGGGTGGCTCCTGCTACTGCTTGCACCCCAGGAGGGCATGGGGTGGGCAGGGGATGTACGCTTCCTGGGTTGGGGTGGGCTGGCCTGCTGCGCAGGGCTCTTCTCAGCAGGGCTGGCCTCGAAACGGGTGCTGGTGGCACTGGGAGGGTGCTGTATCCACCCCAAATTTCGCCACCACTCTGCTCCCAGCGCTGCCGCCACCAGTCTCCTGGTGCATCCCCGGCTTAATGCCCTGCCTCCACCAATGGTAAGAGTCGTGGTGGTGGCACTGGGAGCGGAGTGGTGGCTAAATTTGTGGTGGATGCAGCATCATCCCAGTGCTGCCGGGGCCTGCCCCAAGCCCAGCCCCCACCAAGAAGAGCCCTTGCTGCATGCAGCCTGCCCTACCCTGCCCTGCACAGATCCAGGGGACACCCTCCCCCTCCCCCCCCCCCGGGCACTCCTGGGGTGAAAGTAGAGGCAGGAGCTGCCCCCACAAACCGCAGCTCTGCCCCCTCCCCCCACCCTACTTGGGCAGTGCCTGCCCCTCCCTCACCAGGGGAGGCATTGATCTGCCCCACTTTCCCCCAAGCCCCTTCCCTTCCCCCCTCCCCTTCCCTTCCACCACAACGGACTGACCAGCTGCAGGCAGCTCTCCACGGTGATGGCTGTGCTCGTCGCTGCCTGAGTGCTGCCCCCATCCAGCCGATTATCTTATACAGCCAATTTTCTTTATATCGGTATTGATCTGATATTGGACTGATGTATCAGTGCACCTCTAATATCTTCTACATTACGTAGAAGCTTCTTTTAAATGTGTGTATATATAAAAATGTGTGTCTATACTTAAAATAGTGGCTTACTCCTAGAATGTTGGATACATCTGAACGAATTGTGACTGTATCCAGTCTTTTGAAGTCTTTGTAACCTGAAGTCTGCTTATATGCCTCTTTCTTAAGTTCCTTATGTTTCCATAGAAATTAATTATTTTTGCTGAATATGCTTTTACAGTGGAGCAGGTGAGCAGCTTGTTTCATAGGCTGCCTATACATATGCTTGTGGAGGGAATAGAAATTAGATTGGTTCCCAGATAGCTGCTCTAATTAAAATGGCTCACTGTCACATGCATTAAGCACTGCATGTTTCAAAATGGTTGTGGGACTTCAGTGAAGTTTAGATAACGTGCCCCCACGGCCATTTTGAAACATGCCGGAGCCTCAGGCATGCAACGGTGAGGCGAGGCGATGCTGGGAATGTTCGTATTAGAATCTGGGTTAATCGAATCTGCTCTTATGCATTCTCATTAGAACGTGAACAAGCATGTGTATAGGCACCTATTGATTGCTGGTCCAAATTTTAGTACATCCAGTACCTGCTCATTTTATTAAGATATTTGTATTTTACTGCAATCCAGTGTCTTCTAACATATAAAAAATTGTTTTTGCTTTCAGAAATCCGGGGGGACAGGAATTTCTAATAGTCTTAAAAAAGAGAAGCTAGAATTTCAAAGGTAAATGCATACTTTGTTCCTAAGTATAAAAACAAATCCATGAGATAAATTATTATAACTAAAAATGTTGTTTGACTTTTAGTGGCAGAGCATAGGACCTTTTCCAGAGTAGAACATTTGTCCTTGTATTCATTGATAACTTGACTGGTTTAAGCTAAATTTATGATAACATTTGGGAGATTAGGGTGTTAATTTTTTTTTAATCTTCGTAAATGCATGCTACTTCACTTTAAACAGTAGAACAGTGACACTATTCCATTGGTTCTCTGTTCTTTTCTTCTTGTTCTGTCCATTTTGAGTAGTGGATTTCTTAATAGCTATAGGCACCTATACACGGGCATTGAGGCTGCTCCAGCACGCTGTAATTACAGTGCATCGGAGCAGATTTGATTTATTGAGTTTGCTGGAGTGTAGTAATTACTGTGCTCCAGCAGACTCTAGTGTCACATGTATCAGCGTCCCTGTGCTGAAAAATGGTGGCAGGAGCACTTTAAGTAAAGCTTATTTGATGAGTTTTAATTAGTGTCTCCACTGCCATTTTTCAGCATGGGGATGCTGATGCACATGACGCTTTGGGTGCTTTAATTAGAGTGGTTCTTGGATAAGTGGCCACCTGTATATGCTGGCCAGGGCCAGGGCTAGGACCCTAAGTGGGTGTGGGTGGGAGCATGGTGTAGGTTGTCCTGTGAGGGAGCGGGCGGGGCTGCAGGGGTAGCTTTAGGTCAGATGAGGAACAGAGAGAGGAGAGGGGGTCAGATCACATTTGCATGGCACCACCTGGGTGAGCTCTGTTGACATGCCCCCTGTGGTGGGCTAGTAGGGGGTGCTTCTGCACTGAGCCACTCACCTCACTGTGGCCAAACACCTTCCAGGCTTCGAGTGCCTCCCTGGGGGTGCATACTCGCTAGCCTGGGTGTAGAGCTGCTTCACCCAGGGACGGGCTTGATTCTGGCACGGTATCCCCTGAGAAACACAGACCTAGTAGCCCTTGAGGGTACTTGACTCACTTTAAGAACTTAGGGTGCTTCCCTCAGTCGGAAGCACAAGTAGTGGTCTCCCTTAGTCAGTTGAACCAAGGGGACCCCAAGGCATTATCTAGACCCACTCCCAATAAGTCTCCCACGCTAGGTACAAAGGAGAACTTTATTGGTTACAAGGAGTAGGTTTGGATTAGGGTACAGAGTTGAGTGGTATCAGAGAAATCCCATAGAGTAAACAGGGTGGCTGGAGTAGCCTTTGATCATGCATCTGAGTTACTGCAAGCTATATATCTAGTTAGATCTTAGGTAGCTTACTCACAAGTATCATCCAGAGGCAGGTGGAGATTCCCTCTGGAGGCAGGCAGTTCCTTGATCATGAGTTTTGAGAGAGAGCGCAAGTTTCAGATGGTCCAGCTCTTCTCTTTCTCTGAGTCTCCCTCATGGCTGCTGCCCCTTCCTCCTGGGCAGTCCTTAACTTATATAGCCCTTATGACCTAATTTACCTGGTCCAATGGAGGCCAGCACCTAGATTCATAGATGTTAGGGTCGGAAGGGACCTCAATAGATCATCGAGTCTGACCCCCTTCATAGGCAGGAAAGAGTGCTGGGTTTAGATGACCCCAGCTAGATGCCTATCTAACCTCCTCTTGAAGACCCCCAGGATAGGGGAGACCACCATCTCCCTTGGGAGCCCATTCCAGACTTTGGCCACTGTGAAGAAGTTCTTCCTAATGTCTAGTCTAAATCTGCTCTCTGCTAGCTTATGGCCATTATTTCTTGTAACCCCCAGGGGCGTGAGTAAAGCCTCACCAATTCCCTTCTGTGCCCCCGTGATGAACTTACAGGCAGCCACAAGGTTGCCTCTCAACCTTCTCTTGCGGAGGCTGAAGAGGTCCAGGTGCCCTAGTCTCTTCTCATAGGGCTTGGCCTGCAAGCCCTTAACCATACGAGTGGCCCTTCTCTGGACCCTCTCCAGGTTATCCACATCCCTCTTGAAGTGCGGCGCCCAAAATTGCACGCAGTATTTCAAATGCAGTCTGACCAGCGCCCAATAGAGGGGAAGTATCACCTCCTTGGTTCTGTTCGTCATGCATCTGCTGGTGCATGATAAAGTGCCATTAGCTTTTCTGATGACTTCGTCACGCTGCCGACTCATGTTCATCTTGGAGTCCACTAGGACTCCAAGATCCCTTTCCGCTTCCATGCCTCCAAGCAGGTCATTCCTAGGCTGCCAGCCAACCAGTTTGAAATGCATCACTGGTTGCTGGGCAGACTGCAGTCTCTAGCCCACTAGAGAGCTCAAGCCTCTCACCCAGGTATGTGATGCCAGTCATGTATGTAGAGGGAGCAGGTTGTTCCCCTCCCTCAGGAATGCATCTAGCTCAGGTTACTTAAAGAGATAGGGTAAGCTGTGTACCCTGTGCAGGGCCCATACAAACCAAATTGTCACAGAGCAGAGTTTTTGGGGAAAAAGAAGTGGCCTTCTGCCACACTAAATCTGCATTTCACCACCTGGGTGAGCTCTGTTGACATGCCCCCTGTCCCATTCCCTTCCTCCTTCAGCCAGCTCCCAGGACCCAACATGTGGGCATGTTGTTTTTCTTACACAATGAGCTATATATCTTACAACAATACTATATTGTTTGGAAAATGCTTGCCTAAGTGTCTTGCAATGTTACTTTTAACATACCATTCTGCCTTGTGGTTAGCAGCTTGCTAGGCCACAGGTTATAGCCTTTTATTCGGTTGCAAATCCAGTGCTCCCCAAGATTCAAATACTGTCATGCTAACAATTTCTTTATCTATAATTTGTTAAAATAATATCTTCTGAAAGATTGTGTATGCAGTCCTCAACAGCTCACCAGAACTCATTAAGTGTCCCATCAGCCGAAATAATTGCCTATCCCTGCCCTAGAGCTAAGCGGCCTGGACATAGCCTCACTGTAGGTACCTTACCCCTCTGCAGTGAGGCAAGTGCAGGCATGAGAGAGGAGTGTTTCAAAATGCTTTACAATAACTTATACATTTTTAAAAAGTAAAAACACTATTACCATAAAATGCAGCACTTCAGATTGTTTGTTGCAGACTTTTAGCTGTGACAGAATTTGTGCAGAACCAGAATTGTAAGACGTAAATAGCTAGGCTAATGTCAGATCGACACTAACTAGCGCTGTACATTCTGCAGTGCAGTGCAGATGGAATCTAGCTTCTGTGTGTTTAAACTTCAGCAGGCCGCGTACAGCTCATAAATGTGGTTGAAGTGCTGTTCTGTCTCATCAGTGCAGCAAGACTGAACTTCGTTTCTGCACCATTGAGGGCACTATTATGTTATAATCCCTGGAGTTAGTTGCTGGTACCATACAGACAAGATCTGCCAGCATTAGGCAGCTAGCAGTTATACACGGTGTAAAATAAGTAAGACTCGTGACTTTTAAAGGACAGCTTGCCATGAATTTATCATCAACTAAAGAAATTCCAAATTCAAACAGCCTGAATTATAAATGTATAGTAATAACTGTGTACAGGCTCCCTTAGTTTTTGGTTCTATTGCCTTAGGTATAGTGTCACAGGGCTGTTCATCTGGCAGCCTGTGGGCTCCAATTTGCAGCCTGTTGGCTCCTGCTGCCTTTAGATCCTCAGCTCCCCAGTCTTTCCCCATAGGTCTGGGTGCCACTCCCTACTGTTGTTGCTGCCTCTCTGTATTGTCTGTTCCTGCTACTGCTGTTGCTGCTTGCTCCACACCCTAGGGCTATAGGAAGCTCCAAGCTCTGTCTCCCTCTCTGAGCTTCAGCTTTCTTCCATGCTCATGGGGGTGGGGCAGTGTGGCTTGCAGCTCTTTACAAGTTGAATAGCCCTGCTGTAACATGCGTGTTTATAATGTGACTTTTGTGTGCCAATTCCATAGATTCAAAGTCGATAATAGTGTGAAAGAGAAGCAAAACCAAAGTTCTGTTTCACAAAGCACTGATGAAAGATTCCAGAGCGAGTCTTCAAACAGTACCAAAACCACCAATGATTCTTCAATCCTATCTGGGAAGCGTGGGAAGATAACTATACAATTTAAGCATAAAGACACTAAACATGAAAAAAATGCCTGTGATTCTGGTGTGGTCCCTGATAGCAAGAAAAGCTGTAACAAAGACCGGCACTTTGAGGGAAGAGGAGAGAGAAAGATACGGCCTAGTTTTGCTGTCCAAAAGGACAAGCTAATGAAGAAGAAGAAGAAGAAGAAGAAAGAGAAAGCTGAGCTCAATAAACTGAAGGCTAGAGTTGAGCAGACTATGTTGGAAAAGTTCACGACTGCTACATGCCAGCCTCATCTACTAAGAAAGAAGTCTCACAGCTCAAAAAAATGCAGTGATGATTTCAGAATTCCAAAAAAGTCTTCTACCTTTCCAGAGGCTAAGGTTGATGGCCCCCCCAGTAATGCATCGGGCTCATCCTTTATGATATGTAAGGAAGAAGGTCTAGGAAGCTGCAAAGAATTATCTAACAAAAATCATAATGCCATTAAATATAAACCATCATGTTATTCAACTGAAATACCTAAACGATGGGAATATCATAAGCAGACAAAACAGCAGGCTGAGTCCAACAAAACTGCTGGTACTTCAAAGACTGAAAAAAGGAACCTTGAAGTTAAACCATTACACTTAAAACAGGTGAAGTAAAAAGACTCTGGCTATTTTAGTAGTAAATAAATGCTTGTTTTATGGTAGTTTCAGCTTTATATCTGAATTCAAGTTGGTCTGGCCACAATTAAGATGAATTTGAGCCTGATTTAATCCATGGGATTCTCAGCTGAATTTGCACAAACTGAAATAAACACAGTGGTGGTATACATCAGGGTTGAACTATAGTTGTAGGTCGGCTTCAGGACCTCTTGTTACACTTCTGGCGACTTGTAACCCTAAATTGATTAAAAGGTTTTAATGTTTCTAAAAAGGCTTTTTAAATGTAAATGTTTGTCTCCTGCACTCTGATCGCATTAAACCAGTAGTCTTTTTGTAATGCTATTGCAATACATAGTCTTTTTTGTAATGCTGTTGCAAAACTAGAATACATGAATACTAATTTTCTCACAAAGTCAGAAAAAAATATATTTGTTTTAGTTATCTATTTGATTTGTTAAATTCAGAATCAGTAAGTTCTCTAAAAGTTTTGTATTTCTACCTTTATTTCTCTCTACAGAGCTTTGAAGTTCCATGTTCTTCTGCCTCCCCTGAAGCCAGTCAGAATTCAGAGACAGACCAAGAGGTTAGTAATTCTGTAGCAGGGGTGGGCAATTATTTTGGGTGGAGGGCCGCTTACTGAGTTTTGGCAAGCCATTGAGGGCCGCATGACAGGCAGCCCAGGGCAGATAAATATTAATTTTCTACATTTTTTTAGGGGCCTTGCAGGCTGGATAAAATGGCCTGGCGGGCCTCATTTTGCCCACCCCTGTTCCATAGTATTTTTGTTAAATAGCTTGGTTGTCAAAGTATGAATTTGAGGTGATGTAATTCCTTGGATGATGTTCTATATTACTGGTGTGGTATCTTTTATTCCTGATGGCTCTCTATACTCTCAAGTACTAATACAAACCCAGTTAGAGGTTGTTTTTTTCAGGAAGTGCTTGATGGAGGCATACTTACATGTCATAGCTTAGTTTTTCATCTTCTATTAGCTGTGGGGCCTTGCATTTATATGCAGACCACAACAGCTTTATTTTCCAACATCTGTTTAGTTTTTCAGTGAAGATGGACAACCATTTCTTAAGAATTGTAGTTGGCAGGGAATTTTCAGCCTATGTAGTCAGGAGAAGAACGAGCCCATCAGCTTCATACTGAAATGTGGTTGCAAATTAAATTTCATTCTAGACTGTATCTTGGACTTTACATATTTGGGTATGTGTTGCAGAGTCTCTTTTTTTTAACAATAGATGCAGATAATAGAAGACTTGCATGCTGCTCGTATTGACAGAAAGATGGTTTTGCCAGTTGTACAGACTTGTGGAGAGCTAACCAGTATGGAAATAGATCTTCCAGAACAAGATGCAAATATTTCTGCTGGTATGTTATCTGCAAGAATTTTGAGATTTCTCTGGTGTCTACTTTTACCTTGACAACACTAAAAGTAACAAATATCCTGGGCAAGGATCACGGAAGAATGAATTGTTATAACCACGTTCTCTTCTTCAGCAGATATGACTTCTGGTTTGAACCTTTTGATAGTGATTGACACCAACATAATGATTAGTCATCTTAAGTTTATCAGGACTCTGAAAACTGAAGATATACCAGGTATGTGAATGCAGCTGAAGAACGGAAAGGTTTAAAAGGAATTGACATATTCATGAAATATAGGACAATAAAACCTTACTCTAGTATCCATTGTTTTTTTTCCCCATGTTACAGGAATGTAGGCTGATGTCACAAACTATTCAAGTTGAATTAATACAGATAAATGGTTATGTGAATGACTGGTGGTGTTATCACTGATTTGTATAATGCCAGTCTTTTTCACTTTTTCTCCCCTCTGCTCTGTGGCTTTATTTTAGTATTTCCTAGTGAGCATATAATCTGGCATTAATTGTTGTGGTAACTTCCTCCTGTTTGTCGCACAATGTTGTCAAAATGTTGTATAGTTTGTTCTCAAATTTGCTCATAATTACTTTACAAATGTCCCATCGAATGCCAGATTGAGTTTAACATTATAAAGAGGGAAATTTGTTATTTAGACTTATTTTTAAATGCCAAACCACTTTTTTGAGTACAGAAGGTGATGGCTCTTACCAAGTAATGTAGAAATCTGCTGCTTTATGTAAGAAAACAAATATGGTGTTTGCATTAAATTTACTTTAGTTAAACTGGGAGTTCAGAAACTTTTTTTTTTTTGTTTTTTTGTTAGGGGTTGGCAGACTTGCATTGATAATTCCCTGGGTGGTTCTACAAGAGCTGGACAACTTGAAGAAAGGGAAGATGGTCCAACATGTTCGAGACAAAGCTATCCCTGCAGTTCAGTTCATCTACACTTGTCTCAAAAACCAAGATTCAAAGTTGTGGGGACAATCTATGCAGCTTGCTTCTCAAAAAATATGTAAGTTATGTACAGAGTCAACTTATCTCTGGATTGTATGGTCCTCACAGCTTGGTTAGTGTGAGCTTTAGCACCTGCTACTGGGTTTCATAAAATCCGTTTGACTGCAGTTACTGTATTAAAATTGGCTAACAGTTTGAAGTTGTCAGACCAATTCATAAGCAGCCTGATTCTCCCCCATTGCATTGTTTCATGCTGCTGTAATAGAGGATAGAATCAGACCTAATGTATTTATCAGTCTTCTGTTATAGGTATATATTCTTGTGAGTTATTGAAAAACAGGCTGCTTGCAGACATTAAAAGAAAAAACCAAAACCAATGCAAACCACGTTTTACCAGAAGAATCAGCACGTTACTCTGACCTGGCTCTGCAGTGTCTGTATAGATCAGGCACTTCCGTGGGGCTTTCTGATGCTTTTATCTAAAGCTAGTTCAATCAGCTATTAGATAAAAGCTCCACTACAGCACCTGATCTATACAGATGTCAGGTGAGCTGGGTCCAGCTAACGTGCTGCCTCTTCTGGGCATGCACGGGAGCATGCAGAGTTTGAAGTGCTTTAAAAAAAAATATTTATTTATTTATTTATTTTTTTTATTTACTGTCTGCAAGCAACCATAATACCATCTTTCATAGGTCCAATCAAAGCTGCCTATAATCAGCAGCAGATTTGTGAATGGCTAACAAAGTAATGCCTTTTCATAATAAATACTTCACTCCTTACTATTTCATCAGTAAATTTGAGAACACTGTAATAAGCAATTTCTGCTTTGTTTCTAAACTATATAGATAACCTGTCGGGAGTTAATTCATCCTATTATTTTAGGTATAGATTGTGTATTTACTCTTGGCTCTTTAACTACTGACCTAAACATGCTGAGAGCTGGGTAAGTAACTTGAAGTTACATATAAAGAAATGATCAGTTAAGACTGCAACCCATGAAATATCAGCTTCCAGACATATGCTTAGTTCATGTTTCTTCCCCTTGCTTGAACAAATATAGCATTTCAATACCATATTTTAAACGCGTTAGAATATTTCATGTCAGGCTATTCCAAACATATAGTCATTGTGTTGCTAATCTTGCAGATGGCTTGAGTGATGAAAACAATGATGATCGTGTTTTGCAATGCTGTCTGCAGTATCGTAGCCTCTTCCCTCAAGCTGTTGTCATACTGTGCACGTGAGTTTAACATGCAGTTTAGTTTTTGAGGTCTGTATATGTGAGGATAAGAACAAATATCAATCTGACAACCCTTCCTGATCCCTCATTTTTAGATTGGCTTTGCAAGAAACTTTTCTTTTTAAGCAGCAGAGTCACTCCATGCTTTTTTAAGGTGTAAGGGAAGAATTAAAAAAAATTGCAGACTTTTAGGAAGTGATTTTTCTCACCATTTTACTTTATGCATAAGTGACTTGACATGCTTCATTTTCTGAAAACTGCTGTGTTCGATATTTGGTTTCTCTCATGTTTGGTATGGAGTATAAGTGAACTGGTGGTAAAGATTTGTTATGAGGTTGGTGAATAGGAGAAGGGCTTACCTTTGTTCTATTTTTTTTGCCTAGCTTTTTTGTTACATTTTTAGTAGAAATCTAGTTACAAATATCAGTACAGAGACTACTTTTATATCCATGATTCCATATTAAATTGGAGGCTCTGTACCAACACCCAGGGCTTGCTCTGTTGCATTTTACAAGTGGAGATGAGCTCTGGATGCCAGGGTAGAGGCTTCTGATGAATCAGCTGAGTGGATCCTCAGCTGACTCTGCTGGTGGCTGGCTAGGATCAAGTCCTCAGCTGACCTGGCAGGCACTGTTGGCTGCCTACTTGGCTCAAGTCAGGAAGATTAGATGGGTAGAACAGTTTGGCTGAGTGAGCAGCACCTGTGACATTCTGCATGTAGGAAGTTAACAGAGCACCGATAATTTTTTGCTCCCCTCTATTGCAGCTGCCTGCTTTCTTGTTTTTTGGGGTTTGTTTTTTTTTTTTTGTCTCCCAGGGAAAATATACTTGCCAGTATTTTCAAAGAAAGACACCCCTCCCCCCTTCATTCTGCCCTTCAAAAACAAGGTACATCTCTTATTTGGAGGCATGTTGTATGCAAGAAAATATGGTGGAATAAATCTTATTCCTTCATCCACAAGTTGTGCAGGGCTAAATCATGTTTAAAGGCAACCTGTGAGGTTTTGGGATCTCCTTTTGGCTCTTAAATATTAAGCAGTTTAATGTTTACAGTGCTCTTCTGGTTTAAATCGAGCCTAAAATGTGATATAAAGTTTTAAGTGTTTTTTTTCTATGCTGCTTTTCAGAATACATACTTTTTGACTTAACAGTTTAATTTATCATCTTAAACTTCCCACCATTTCTCAAGTAGTAATTTTTACATACAATCGACCCCTTCAAAGTATGTATAGGTTTAATGAAGACAAGCTTACCAGTGCATACAAGTTAATTTATAAAAATGTTTTTCTAAGTGCAACTTAGCAGTAGGTCAAAACAGAAATAATTGTCTTTCACAGGGATGATAAAAATTTGTGCAACAAAGCTCTGGTGAGTGAAGTCAAGGCATTATGCAAAACAGATTTGGTTGCTGCACTCCGGAACCTCAATGCGAACAATCTGAATAGCCATCAGGACATTCCACAGCAGTCAGAAACTGGTTAGTTTGTTTAGTGCGTGTATGTGAAAACATCTATGTGAGGCATGTTGATCACAAATAAGTTTGCAAAAACAGTTGCTCTCAATCTTTTGAACCATTCACCATTGGAGTTGAAAATCTAATTTCTGTTCCCCAAAGGTAATTTTTAGTTTTCTTTAAAAGTTGGAGAGCTTAAGTTTATTTCCTTCAGACACTTAATTTTACAAGTTCACATGTAATTTTCCCAGCCAAGTAAGTACCAAGACGTCCATAGAAAAGGAAATTCCATTTATTTTGTTTTAAAATATGTGCTTTTATTTTATTTTAAAATTCCATTTTCTTTTGTTTTTAAAACAGGGTAACACTAGCACCAAGAATTAAGCATATAAATGCTAAGATTACTCCCTAATACTGTCAAATGTGAACACGTATACTAGCATTTTGAGCAGTGGGTTATAATGCTGTTAGTTAACACTCAGGTGGCCAATTCTTACTGCTTAAGATACAAATACAGTTGTTTGTAATCAAGAGTGTTGGGTAGAGTTCTTGTTTATAAATGGGCAAAGTTGCAATGGATTTAGTTTAACTTAATTTAGTCAGAGCTGTACTTACCTTTAGAAAGATGTTGTAAATTGCTTAAATAAAATGTGGAGTAGAATCATGAAAAAATAATCTGGGAAATTAAGTAGTCTTTACCAGAGACTTTAAAAAAAAAAAAAAAAAAAGAAGGTATAATTGGAAAAACAGGGGAAAACTTAAGAAAATGAAAGTTTTGAGTTGATACTTGGTGAAGTTCTGAACAGGGTGTCAAACTCATTTTGCCCAATAGGCTGGATGTGTGGCACAGGGCTGGTCTGTTGGCCTGGTCAAGCCCACAGACTCCCCTGCCTGCAACCATGATCCAATGCACATGATTGATAACTACTTGGGCTGTTCTGGGATGCTTGCCTGAGTGGACAGTATAACCCAGGACCTAGCCCCAGTGAGTGCTATGGACAGTGCACATCCTAGGTGCTGTGCACAGGGCCAGTTTCATACAGCATGCGGGTCAACAGGGGAACACTGGGGGGCTGGTTTTTGGTGCTTTGTGGAGCCTATGTTTGACACCCCAGTCTACAGAAAATAATGGATGAGGACCACAGAATTTCAAGACCTACATGCAAAATTGATAGTCTTCTCATCTCTCAGATTCTTTTGATACCACTTATATAAATCACATAAATTTATAACCAGAAACTTGATAAACAACTTGTTTTCTCTTTACTATTGGTTAGAAAGCAGAGAAAACTATGCAGACATATCTGAATTTACTTAGAGACTACACTATTGGAGCATCCCCAGAGGTCTGTAAAAAGAAAAGTCAAGAGGCTGAGTGAGCTCCTTTCATGCCCTGGGAAGACCAGGAGAAGGAGGAGATACTATACTGACCGTGAAGAAGGGTTGGGGGGGGGGTCTCGCCTGCCATAGATTCATAATGTTTGAGTTGGAAGGGACCTTAGCAGATCATCGAATCCAACCTCCTGCCCTGGGCAGGAAAGAGCACTGGGGTCAGATGACCCCAGCCAGGAGCATGTCTAGCCTCCTCTTAAAGACCCCCAAGGTAAGGGAGAGCACCACCTCCCTTGGAAGCCCATTCCAGATTTTGGCAACCCTTACTTTAAAGAGGTTCTTCCTGATGTCTAACCTAAATCTGGCCTGTCAGTTTGTGGCCTTTGTTCCTAGTTACTCCAAAGGGTGCCCTGGTAAACATAGCATCTCCTGTTCCTTGCATCTCCTATTCATCTCCCTGATGAATTTGTAGGCAGCCACAAGATCACTGTTCAGCCTTCTCTTGCGAAGGCTGAAGAGATCCAGGGCCCTCAATCTCTCCTTGTAGGGTTTTGCCTGTCACATTGGTGATGCATAGGGGGTGCATGTGCACCCCCTGAGTGTGGTGGTGCACCCCCCCCATGGAAAGTGTCGGTGGCGCCTGCGGGTGGTCACCGCTCACCACCCCCTTGACACCGCTGGCAGCGTGTGTGGGTGGTCAGTGATCAACCTGGCAGTGTCTGCGGGTGATTGTTGACTCTTGGTCGGTGCTTGTCCCCCGCCCGCCCTCTGCCGACAGGGCTGGTGACATCTGCAAAACAACGCAGTACTCCAACTGTGCCCTGACCAATGCCACATAAAGGAGAAGTATCACCTCCTTGGACCCGTTTGTCATGCACCTGCTAATGCATGATAAAGTGCCGTTAGCTTTACTGATCACTTTTTTTATATTGATGACTCATGTTCATCTTGGAATCAACAGTGACTCCAAGATCCCTTTCCACTGATGTGCTGCTGAAAAGGTCCCCCTCTGAGCCTGTAAGCATGTTGATCATTCCTTCTTCCTAGGTGCAGCTCCTTGCATTTGTTCATATTGAACTGCATCCTATTCTGTTCCACCCATTTTTCCAACCTGTCCAGATCTGCCTGGATTCTTTCCCTACCTTCTGGTGTGTTAACTTTACCCCGTAGTTTGGTATCATCTGTGAATTTGGACAGTGCTTTCCATGCCCTTGTCCAAGTCCCTGATGAAGACGTTGAACAGCAGTGGTCCAAGGACTGAGCCTTGGGACTCCACTGCCCACATCTTTCCAGGTCGATACCATGTCCTGTCGTCTTTGCATGCTGGCAGTGGCTGCAGCTGCTGCAGTGACAGTGCAGACTTGGGCTTCTGCAGCTGGAGGATTGGCTTGCTGCACACCAGCTGGAACAGCCCTATAGCACTGGCTACCTAATGGCCACCCCTCAAAATCAGTACCTGCTCCCTCCCTTTCCTTCTCCTTCCCAATGCACTACAGAGAAAAGTGATAGAGAAACCTAAAACTGGAAGATAGAGTGCTAAAGAGATTACAGGCAACAATTCAGCACTAACAAGACATTGAGTTATAGACCTAGTAGTTTGCTAAGAGTAATAAGTAGTTAAGTACTTTTCATTGTGGTTACTTGACAGATGCTGTTTCCCAGGAAGCAAAGAAAGATTGTAATCTTCCTGATCCATTCTCAAGCATCATTCTTAACCTTGAAAAAAGCTTAGGGGAAGCTTTGTCTTCTATTTTGGAGACTGAAATGAAAATCGCCTTTGGAAACCTTTGGATGGAGGTGATTACCTATATTGTCTTGCTTGATACCTGCATGATATAGTCTTTCTAATACTAAGAGTTGAAGAGTGAATTTTGGGCTCCAAGACATGTTTTTTTATTGGCCATGTTAATGACAAACAGGACTGATACCTTTAAAAGGCTGTAGAAGGCAAATCAAACCCATACTCTGCTTTTTTTTTGTTACATTGTTTTCACAGAACTTAATTTTGCTAAAATATTTTTAAAGAATTATGAAAACTTTTTTTTAACTTAAAAACTAAAAAGCAGCAACACAGCTAATCTTCCAATACCTTTGTGCCAGTACTTAGAGTTTTTAAGTTTTATTTAACCCGTTAATGTGAAAATGTGCTAATATGAAAACAAATGTGATAGGAAACACTTTATTTATCAATTTATTCTGTATAATTAAAGTTGAAACAAGATTAGCATTTTCATTAGTGGCTTCCTAGCAGTATCTTTAAATCAGGATAGAGAATTAGTTGTGTCAGTTTAACACAAGTTCTGGTATGTATGATGTTAGGTTTCTTTTTTTTTTTTTTAATGTCTTGATACATGTAGGACAGCTTCAACGTAGGCAACAGCAGTAGATGCATATTTGTGCTCACCCCAGCCCTACAGTCTTCATTGCTATACTTGTAGGGCTCAATTGTACTTGAAGGAATAGTTTGTAAAGTTAAGTAATTTGGTCTCTAAGCTAATGCCCTCTTTTGATAATGTGCCAAAATGGATGTCAACGTTGATGTCCGTGGTGGTGTATGGAAAGCTTTCTACTGGGTGTTGGGCTAGGACAGGGGTCTGCAACCCCTGGCACGTATGCTGAGCATGGCCGGGTCTGGGGCTGGGAGGCAGCTGGGGCCAGGGCAAAGAGGCAGCAGACATTTGCAGCTGGCCCAGGTTCTGGGTAGTTGCTGACAGCCACGGAGCCTGGGCTGGGGGGCAGGGGCTTTGGGTGGGGGGCAAGAGGCACAAGCAGGGCATCCTGCCATGTACCCCCTGCCCTCATTTTGTTTTTCTGGTATGCCAGCACTCCAGCACCTTCCAAGCTAAGCATTGTGGGGTTTTTCGGCACTCTGATCAAAAAACATTGCCTACCCCTGGGCTAGGAACACGCACTCATTTTGCATGGGCCACCGAACACCCATTTGGCTTCTTATGGTCACTGCTAACCTTGAAGGATTTTTGAACCAGTAAACTAAAAGCAAAAGATTTTTGCATCTACTTCTTTCAATCCTGTGAGCCATCCACTTGCATAGAATATCACACAGCATATTTTGATATCGATGACTATAATAGTATACAGTATCACTGAGGTAAAATATGAATTTTCAAAATGTATACAACTTACTAATGATAGTTTACACTTTTGTAATATGTACCAAAATGTTGTTGTGTTCAAGAATTCTCAAAACACTTTACAAACACCAGTATCTCATTGTCACAAGGGTTTAGGGAAGTTATGATTATTCCTTTTTTCAGATAGGGAACCTGAAGTATAGCAAGTGAGTTTTTTGTTGGTTTACACAGGAATTTTGGCAGAGCTGGAATTTTGGTATTTTGACTGTAGCCTTGATACTATCTGTTCTGTTGTTCAATGTTTTATATCTTTGTGAAGATGTTTCCCCAAAAAATCTCTTTGTGAAGATGTTTATAATATTTTTTTCTTGGGAGTAACAGTGAAGTGCTGTACCGTTTGTGTAGGAAGAAAGATGCCAGCTCTCCGAGTTAAAAAAAATTAATCTTTCTTGTTTGAACTCAAAAATCTTCTGGGTATATTATACATGAAATATGTCCAAGGAATCCAGATAACGTTTTTGTACTCGTGCATAGGAACTTATTTAATTCATGGTCAGATAAAGGCATTTTCGCAGTTTAGTTGTGGCATGAAGATCCAATTTCATAGGCACTTCCCAGCGGCCCTGCCCCTTGCTGCTGATTGGCGGAGAGGCCCTGGGAGTGAGGGGAGGAGGGATGAGGGGGTGTCCGCCATCTTGGCTGCTGGTTGACCTTTGTTCCACCCTGCCAGCCAGTTCCTGCCCCTTCTGGGTGGGCTGCAAGGTAGTGAGGATTGCTGGCTCCCACTGGGGAACCAGCATTTTGTTCTTTCTATGTTTTTTGTAGACAATTTTGCAATTTCTGTGAAATTGCAAATTAAGAGATCCCTACTCATTCACTGTGTCGCACAAAGATGAAATGCTTGCTTGTATCACAGTAGAAACTAGATACCATTTACAAAGTTAACTGAACAAGACAGGGATTTGTTACTTTATAGGTGCCCACCTCACCAGAAAAAAAATTGCCTTGTTTTTCATTTTGGAGAATGCCTTGGATGCCTGTTTCAGCAAACACAAATAGCAGTAGAGAATAGCAGAGTTATAAAATGTACAAAGAGTGAATCTGTATTGAAAGAGTGTGCATTTTTTACTTTTCAATTTTAGATACTGTACCTGAAACCCCCATGGACACTAGCAGACTTGCTACAGTGCTATAAAAAACATTGGTTTGCTGTATTTGGACAGGTTGTGCCAAGGAGATTATTTGCAACTATTGAATACCTGCACAATCATCTTTGTAAGGGTAAGAATCTTATGCGACTTCTGTCATAATAAAGTTCTAAACATAACTCCCAGATTTAGCTCAAGGCTTTCTCATCACAGATATAGGCATTGTGGAAAGGTAGGCGTATGTTATTTCTCTGCTTTTCATTTAAGAATAATGTGAATTATGCAGTCCAGGTGTTGTCAACCAGGGGTACATATGCATACCCCTGGGGGTACTTTGAAAGGTCCCATAGGATACGTGGGGGTGGAGTGCTGCCACCCTGTGCTGCTGTCTCACCTCCCGCCCCCCCACCCCAGCTCTGCATCTGCCTGCTCACACCCCTCCCCTCCCCCTGGTACACTCATTAAGGGGGGCTATCAGGGGTACACTTAATAAAAAAGGTTGAAAACCCCTGACACCATCTATTGGAAGAAGTTATACCTTGGAGAAAGTTTTTATTTTAGATTTTCCTACAGGGTAATTCCAGCTTAAGAAAACTGGGATTCTTGCCAGTATCTGAATGACATTTTGGACAAAAAGAACTTTTGATTTTTGAATTATGCCAAAAGTCAGAGGGGAGGAGGAAACAAAAGTGTTCTCAGATACGTCCAGATACTAACTACATAAAAGGGGAATATTTTTACTACTACTCATGAAAGTCAAAACAAAGGTTTTTTCAGATTTTTGGTTTGTCTTAATTGTGGTAGTATTCTGGTGCTCTTTGTTTTAAAAAGGAAATGGAATTATGCCTACTGAACCCTGTAAAGTACTTTTGACATTTCAGTCCTTAAATCCATAGGATTTTCATATTCTCAAAGTAATCTTTCATAACGTGTTTATTAATGTAATATTTTGGATTGTTTACTTTTCTTAGTAGTATGGTAACGTCTTTGAATTGATAGTCCTGGTAATGATTTATGTTTGGGTACAGCTTGGAATTGCCAGTTTCATTATTGCTTGCTTAATTGTAATAAACTAAGGTTCTTGAGGCTTGTTACTTTTACCTTCTGTAAAACTATTTCATTTTCCATGTTAATACCTTTACCAGGAAAAATGATTGATTCCTTAATAGCTGGTACCCTGCTCCGGGAATCCAAAAAACTATTACATGCTTTCAGCTCAAGATCAGACTATGATGGTGTACTTCCCCAGGCTTTTACCCAGGTGAATAAACTGCTTCAGTCACTTGAAGAGGTAAGCTGCATGTCATTATATATTGGCCTAAAACAAATTTTAGATTTGTTGAGAACTCACACTACAAACTAGCTAAGGATTTTGTAAAATATGTAGATAATGTTAACTGGGAGTTAACAGGATATTGTCAAAATTGATAGCCTCCAAATGTAATTCCTTTATCACTACAAGTGATGTTATTTTTATTTTACATTTAAAATATTTTAAACAAAAATATCCTTGATGGAATTTGGCAGAGAAGGTTCTTTGGGTATGTACCTGGTTTTGCTATTCAGGTGTATAGGTGTCTTTCTATTCAGCATTGTACTGCCCTGGCTTGGTGCCTCCTCGCTCAAATGTTAAAGTACGTCAAGTGGTCTATCCACGCATGGGTAGGCTCCCTCAGTTCGCCCGCCATGTCTTGATCTTAAGTAAAAGGGAGGTTCCTAGTACAGTGTTGCCAACTCTCATAATTTTTAGCATTGGTCTTAAAGTCTACACTGCGGGAATGTGAAAAACTTAGCTCTTTCTTTTATATATATAAAAGAAAGAGCTACGTTTTTTTCATATTCCTGAAGTGCAGACTTCAAGAACAACGCCAAAAATCATGACATTTGGCTACTGCTAGTGTGATACAGCTAGCCTGTGGGTTCATTCCTGTTGTTGGTGTCTCCTCCCCTATACCCCATCCACTTGCCAACCAGGGCCTGACAGTCATTGATGTTCCTGCCCCTAGGTGGATACAGTCAGATCTTCCTGACCTTCTTAAATTAGTGTGATGTCAGACCTGTAAGCTACTCCGGGATTCCATTAATGATTTTGAGGGCCTTTGAATACAGTTAGCCCTTCCTAGACATTATACGAAGTGTACATCATTAACACAGTCCATCATTAGTCCACAGGCGTTCTCAAACTCATGGAGCTCTAATTAATTCATAGACTCACAACAAGAAACAAACAAAGTAATTAATTCATTGATATTAAACAAATAAATTAAACTTGGTGTCAGTTTATAGCCAGTGAATGTCCAACACCATTCCCTCAATCAACTTTGGGATGTTCTGCCTTCCTGGCTTCAGTTAATTACGCCACTTGTGTCCAGTATTTGGAGCCCTACTCTCCCTTAGAGTTGAGACTCTTTACCCACATTACAAGGCTATGTCTTTCAACTTAATCTTGACAAGTCCATCAGAAAATAATTAATTTAAGAAAGTGCCTGCACTTTCACCATGCCTGGCAGGGGCTTCTATTGGTGCTGCTCTCTATTCCAGTATCAGCTGGGGAACTGGCACGGTTTCTTACCACTGTCCTAGTCAAATCATGGAGTATAGGTGTTCTCCTCTCTTTGGCTGATTGGCTTCACTTGCCTTTTTGCACCTGGCAATGGGCGCAGACCTGTGATGTCATGTTCTGCACGCCCCTGAAGCCTCAGTGAGCTGGTGCTTAAACCACGGCAACAGCACTGCTTGTCACTGTCTCTCCATTAGCTCTGCACCTGCAGGTAAGTACTGGCCATTTCCTGCCCTTACTGGGCATTCTATCATATCGCTTTGGGATCCTGCTGTGCCTCCTAGAACCCACCCGCAGCGGAACTGGCACATGTGGCATGCCACTCTGACACATCCCCCATTTAAGTTGCTTTGGGTACAGGTGCACCGATACATCAGTCCGATATTGGATTGTCACTCATAAAGAGTTTCTGTATTGGAAATAGCACCCCCTCCACCCCCATTGCCCTCCTGGACAAGCGGCAGGAGCCACCAGATGAGCACCGGATGAGCTGCGCGCAGTGGCGGGAGCTGCCCCACTGCTACCCACGTCCTTCCTCTCCTCTATCTTGCCTCGACCCTAGCCCGCAGCTGCAGTCTGCCCTGTGCCACAGATCCGGGAGGCACATGCTTCTGCCCTCCTGCCCCCCAGATGAGCCGCTTGTGGCTCTGTCCGATGTCCCTTCTCGCCCCTGCTGGTTAGCGCAGCCCAGCCCCAGCTCTAGCCCCATTCCCTCCCTCACTGCAGGGGCCTTGATCTGCCCCCCTACACTCCTTCCCTCCCCTTCCACCACACCAGACTTAGCAGCTGGATGCAACTCTTGAAGCTGAAGAGCTGCGTATTGGAAATCGGATTGGTATTGGCTGATATGCCTCCTTAAAAATCGGCTATCAGTATCAGCCCCCAAAATATCAGTTCACCCCTATAATAGGATCTTGAGGAATTTCTCTGATTGCAGAAAGAAGAGGCGTGAGCAACAGATCCCATTTATGGGTTTCCATCTGTGTGCTATGCCACAGCATCCTTTTAAGGGTGCCATTTAACCTTTCCACATGCCCATTAGTCTATGGGTGATGAACAGAGGTTCACAGATGCTTGATCCCTAATGTTTGGCACGCTCCCTTCGACATGCCCAATATAAAATTAGGGCTTTGGTTGGTCAGTATCTCCTTAAGAATGCCCACTTGTGTGATCTACCTCAATAACTCTTCTGTGATGCAGGGGGCTGTTAGTGCCCTGAGTGGCATAGCATTAAGGTAACGGATAGCATAGTCAATAAACATTAAGATGTACTTGAGGCCAGAACTGATTTTACGTAGAGGGCCCACCACATCCTTGGCAACGCAGGCAAAGGGGGTCTCTCTAACAGGCATAGTCTGAAGAGGCGCATGGGGTGGTCCAATCTTTTTAACCTGCTTGCATGCTGGGCAGGCGATGTGCAAACCATATTCTCTGTAACAGGAGGGATGGCAGGGTCGCCGTGCTAGCCCTTGCCGCCGCCTCTACTGTGCCAAGCTTTGGACTTGCATCCTCCTATTCTCGCCCGCCACGACTTTGATGATATGTGCTTTTATAGGGAGGCTACCTCTCCTCCACTTGGCCACAGTTCTTCTGCTCCGGGTGTCCTGCTTATCTAAGCCTTGCGTGCCTTCTCTGTACGCCACCCTTCTCACTAGGGCCTTCTCTGTATTGCTGCCCCTCTCACTGGGGCTCTCCGCACCCACACTGGGGCTTCTCCATAATGCTGTCCCCCTTCTGGGACTCTCTTTGCCCACACTGGGGCCTTCTCTGCAGGGCAGCCCTCTCACTGGACTCTTCCCTCTGCAGGGCTGCCCTCTCACTGGGCTCTGCTCTGGAGCTGGGGTCTGTACCCCTGAACACTGTGCCCTCACTGGGGCTGGGGTCCTCACTCTACTGTGAGTCCCCCATGAGGCCTCCTCCATCCCCTTATAGCCTCACCCAAACCACTGGTGTTAAACAACAAAATGATACAGAAACTCGAGCCTCCTGGCTACAACTTAAACATAAGCCACCTGGCTGTAACGACATTGCTCGGACATCTTGGAGCTGCTACCCTTTACTCTGCTAGCGGTACCTGCAGTCAGGCTTCTCCTCGCATCATTGCTCCAGGAGCTTCTCTCTCTGGCTGCTGGCAGGGAGCTCCTTCTGTCCTGGATGTCAGTAAGGAACTGCCTCAGCTCCCCCTTCGTAAGGGCCAGGCCTTGCCCCTTATAGCCAGCTGATCGCTGGCAGGTGTGGGTCGTTTTCTGCCTTCCATTGCCCTGGCAACCAGCACCTGAGGAGCCTTTCGGGCTCTCTCAGTAGCAGGCACCTTAGTGTCCTGCTACACACCTCCCCGCTTAAGATTTCAGACTCACTGAGGTGGATCTTCATAGGTGTTGCGTCCCTCTGTGGTTTCTCGGCCTTTCTTCTGGCACCCGGTGACTCAAATGTTGCAGGCGGAGGTTTTCAGGCGCCTCCTCCTTGCCTTTTACCCAGGGCTCACCACGTGGGATTTCTCGGGAGTTACCCTGCCACAGGTAGTCCCCCCACATTAGCCATCCCTGGTAGGGTGCAATTCAGGCCTACCTTCTTTTCTTCCACAGCCCCTTCAACATGATGAGACAGCCTCCTCTCTCTTCCTGGGAGAGCTGCCTCCTACTACTTGGGGTGTCTTGTCCCTTTTCACGTGTCCCAGACCTCCTCCTCTTTGTGTCCTTTGTAACAAATCCCTCCTCTCTTTGGTTTCCTGCCAGTCCATGAGCTTACCCCAAAGCTCCCACTGCACCCCGAGTGCTCGCTGGGCATCTTCCACTCTCCAAAATTCTGTCTTCCCCTGGCCAGTAGATCTTCCACCAGGCCCTGTGTACACTTTTACAAACGCTACTCCCCCAACTCTAGCTTCAACTATTTTTCTTAGGGTCCACCATCTGACTTGCCCTGGGAGGTTATTAACATACACGCATGGCTGTCTTCCTCCCCTCTGTTCTTTCTCCCACCAAATTACCTTTGTTGTCGATGGGCCTTCTGCCTCTTTAGTTTGGCCTGCAGTCTGGGTTTGGCACGGTCTCTGCTTCTGTGCAGGGCTGGGTTTCTCATCCTTTGGGTAGAGCTTGAGATGTACTTCTCCTCCCCCCCTTAGTTTCTGTGGGATTTCGGCTCCTCCGGTCCATCTCAGGCCTTTGGACTTCTCTTTTACTTAAAGGTTCTGCCTCTCTCTCTCTCTCTCTTCTGGAAGCCGTACCTGTTCTACCAGATACCCATGCCTGTGCCCTCCTCGATCTCTGACCTTCTTGTTCTAGCTGTCCTTCCTTTTGAGTGTGATCAGGGCAGCTTAGGTCACTGTTCTTGTTTCTCCCACTGACTGGCTCACTCTTTTGTACCGCTACCACATTTCCCTTGTCTACTTCCCTCTGTTGCACCTGTTCTGGTACTGTCAATGCTCCAACGTCATACCTGCTGGTAAGCTTCCCTAGTTTCTTCCCCCGGCAGTTCATTTCTACTGTATACTAGCTCACCCGCTGCCCCCATCTCTGATCCAGGCACTCCCTGACTGTGGAGAGGATCTCTTCCCGCATCCTTGTGGGGTCTATCTCTGCGAGTGCCTTCATCCTGGTATTCTTTTCCTGCTGCCCTGTTTCCTCTTCTTCTCGAGGATTTTCCACTGTTACCATACCGGGTTGTTCCTGACTTCTCAGGATCTTTAAGAGCATAAGCCGTGCAGTTCCTATCAATTTTTCCGCGCCTATTAACCCCTCTTTCAAGCCTTCCAGCTCCTGAAGGTACTCCTTGAATCCTGCCTTAGCCATGGACGCATGTTCTTCCAACTGCAGACTTATTGCCACCAGTCTCTGTCTTTGCATTGCATCTGCAACCTTTTCCGCTTGGGCCTTCTGTCCTGCATCTGTCTGAGTTGCTATGTTTGTTGTCTCTGGCACTTCTGACTCCCCAGGACCTTGGTCTTTTGTAGCTATCTGACTCCTGGCTGCCCTTAACAATTCATCTTCTGTCTCTAAGGCCTGAATCTGCTGCCTTAGGATTTGTATTTGCTGCTGTGTCTGTTCCCTCTCTGCCTTAGTCACTGCCTCTCTAGCCCCATTATCATCTATGAGAGATTTAAGGCGCTGTACCTGTTTTCCCATGTGGTCTCTTTCTGCCTCCACACTCTGCAACTGAGACCATAACCTCTCAGTCTCCTTTGTCCCAGCTTCTAACTCTCCTTCAAGGGACAAGCTTCGATGGTACAGGTCCTTGTAATTTGCTAGGTTAGCTTTTATTTTCTCCATTTCCTGTGCAAAAGCCTTGCCCATTTCTTTTGCTTGGTCATGGCTTTTAAGCAGCTCATCCTGCAGCTCTTGTGCTTGATGTTCTACATGAAAGTACTTCTGTTGCCACTCCTCTAGCTCATCATGCAGTTCCTGTATATGATCTGCCTGGCTGCAGACTTCTTCCTGAAGAACCTTCATCACCCCTTTGGTGACCTCCAACTTTTGTAATATCTCTTTCTGTTCCCTTGCCTGGGTTGTGCCGTTTGTAGGAGACTTTTCTCTCCACACTGCCATCTCTCTCTGCATCCTCTGCAGCTTTTCTTCCCTCTCCTGGCTCTTTTGGGCTCCATTTGTAATAAGCTGCTCTAATACGCGAGCCCTCTCTGCTTCTGCCGCTATCCTGCGCCTGGTCTCCCTTGAGCCTCCTTCCCTTTTTCCTGCCTGGGCCCGCTGTTCTAACTCTGTAGCCTTTGCCTCAGCTTGCTCTCTTTGAATTTGGGCCACCTCTAGCTCCCACTCCAATTGTTCAGCTCTCTCTTCTAACTCATCTATCCTTAAGCGTCTGGCAAAATTCTCCTGTTTCAGGCTCTCTATATCCTCTGCCATCACCATCCTGGCCTCATGCCTTCATTGGTCGGGCCCTCTGGCTTCCCAGTACCGTCCCATGGCAGTGCCTTCCTGCTTTGCCCTCCTTCTGGTTTGTTGCCACTGTCTTCTTACAGCCCTCACTCTCTATCCTAGTTTTAGCCCTTGGGTTCGTCTTTTCGTGCACGGCCTTACAGTTCCCGGCCAATGCACCACTGTAACAGGAGGGACGGCAGGGTTGCTGTGCTAGCCCTTGCCGCCTCCTCTACTGTGCCAAGCTTCGGACTTGCACCCTCCTATTCTCACCTGCCACGACTTTGATGATATGTGTTTTTATAGGGAGGCTACCTCTCCTCCACTTGGCCACAGTTCTCCTGCTCCAGGTGTCCTGCATATCTAAGCCTTGCAGGTCTTCTCTGTACGCCACCCTTCTCACTAGGGCCTTCTCTGTACTGCTGCCCCTCTCACTGGGGCTCTCCACACCCTCACTGGGGCTTCTCCGTAATGTTGCCCCTCTCCTGGGGCTCTCCGGGCCCTCACTGGGGCCTCTCCATAATGCTGCCCCTCTCACTGGGGCTTCTCCGTAATGCTGCCCCCCTTCTGGGACTCTCTGCGCCCACACTGGGGCCTTCTCTGTAGTGCTGCCCTCTCTCAGGACTCTTCCCTCTGCAGGGCCGCCCTCTCTCAGGGCTCTTCCCTGGAGCTGGGGTCTGTACCCCCAAACTCCGTGCCCTCACTGGGGCTGGGGTCCTCACTCTACCGTGAGTCCCCTATGAGGCCTCCTCCATCCCCTTATAGCCTCACCCAAACCACTGGTGTTAAACAACAAAATGATACAGAAACTTGAGCCTCCTGACTACAACTTAAACATTAGCCACCTGGCTGTAACGACATTGCTTGGACATCTTGGAGCTGCTACCCTTTACTCTGCTAGCGGTACCTGCAGTCAGGCTTCTTCTCGCATCATTGCTCCAGGAGCTTCTCTCTCTCTGGCTGCTGGCAGGGAGCTCCTTCTGTCCTGGATGCCGGTAGGGAACTGCCTCTGGCCTCAGCTCCCCCTTTGTAAGAGCCAGGCCTTGCCCCTTATAGCCAGATGATCGCTGGCAGGTGTGGGTCGTTTTCTGCCTCCCGTTGCCCTGGCAACCAGCACCTGAGGAGCCTTCCGGGCTCTCTCAGTAGCAGGCACTTTAGTGTCCTGCTACATTCTCATATAGCCGCAGCCAGAAGAACTATTGAGTAATCTTGGTGACCGTTTTATTGTGTCTCAGATGCACATGGTATGCCCATGGGAGGCCAAGTTTCCATAAAACCTCCAAAACTGGGCAGATACCATAAGCTGGGCAACTTCTGTCCCCACCTGGGACTCCCCTTTTACCCAGTACAGTAGATTCTGTCTTACTTCTTAATGAGGGTCTCGGGTATGCGGGATTTGATGCACCTTTTCCCCATCAACCTGGATAACTTCATCCCACCAGATCTGCTGGAGTTCTTCATCTTCCTCCTTTGCTTTCTGGAATTGGGCTGTGCTTATGATATTGTCTAAATCAACTCTTCCTCAGCCACGGTTGAGACATTATCCTCAGCGCCCCCAAGCTACCTGTCAGTGTTCTGCAAATGGTGATATTCCACCTTGGCTTCTTTAATCCTCTCTAGGACATCATATATAGGTGGCCAGTTTCACCCCAGAGTCATTTCACAAGCCAACTGAGGTACTATCCAAACTCACAACTGTCCTTGGTACTTCATGACCTTCACTGGGATGAACTTCCTGTCGTACTGTATTGACTCGCCATGGATGCCAGGTCATCTTTATGGGTTTTGTTGCTCACATTACCTGTCGTGGCACCAGATCTGCTCGGATCAGTGACTGGGAACAGCTGATATTGTAAGTGGCTTTAACTGGTTGTCCCTCCACCCATGCTGTCACTACTGCATGACTCTATCCATTGTCATCTTCACTACAGCTGTGGCTGCAGTCCATGCCTTGATGGCCTCGCTTTACTTCAGCATCTCTTAAGGGTTCCAGATAACCATCCTTGGCATGGGTGACTGGTGCCTCCCGGGTCAGACACCAGTCAGCGACTGGGCTGATGCCACTGGCTGGGAGTGGGGCGATGCTCCCTGCATCTGTGTTGCTTCCGTAAGTCCCGCGGCCACTTCCAGAAGCAGTGCAGCTGCTTTTGCTGGTAGCCCTGCTCCCCGGCTGGCGCTCATAGGGGGAAGGTGGGCATTGGTGCTCCCACCTGTCCCCTTGCCCGCTAGCTAAATGGGGAGTGCGGCCTGACAGGGGGTGCACTGGTGCTCTCATGAGGTGCACGTGCACCCCCTCCATGTCGCCACTGATCCCTGGTTTCCATTGATCTACCAGGCTACTACAGCATTCGTTTGCTATATGTCCCATCCTGCCACATTTGTAACATACCACCTCCAGAGGTCCTCCTCTACTCGGGTCATGTCTTTTTCTCTTCACTTTCCCTGAACTGCTGGTCCTGGCATTTCAATAAGTCCTGTCCCTGGTGTATTCTCCTTTGGACACAGCAAAAGCCTCTGCTAGCCTCAGCGCTTCCTCACAATACTGGGGCAAATGACACCCCACCCAATGCTAAATATTGTTCTTGAGATCACTTAGAAACTGTTTCAGCAGGATCTGGTCAGCCAAGCTTTCTCTGTTGTACAGCACCGGACATAACCACTTGCTCATTAGGTCTTTCAAGAGCTGCATGAGTACCTGCAGTCATCTATCCTCATGGTTCTTTTTGGCCCGGAACAAGCACCAATAATGTTTCGGAGTAATCTTCAGTCTGTGTAGGATGGCGGCCTTCACTTTTTCATAAGCCTGTGCTTCTTCCCTGGACAAGGCTCTATATGTGGTCTGGGCTTTTCTGATCACTAGGGCTTGTAGTTGGCTGGCCCAGTATAGTCTCTCCAACCCGACCTGTATCGCTGCATGTTCAAAAGCTTTGATGTGTGCTTCTGGGTCATCATCTTTTGTCATTTTGGGCATCTTAAAGAAGGACAGGTTGTGTTGCATCCACTCTTGCTGCTCACCACTTCCTGCTGCTGGATCTCCAACACCATGCTGACAGCCTGCAGAGTTTAGCTGAAGAGCTCTGGGTGAGGCATCATAGCTGGCTGCATGCTGGTTTCCCCTTGTCTAACTGGGTTCCAATCTGGGTTTCTGGCCAATGTACCACTATACCCAGTTATGCCAGAACAGGAGATGTTTTGCTATTTGGAATCATACCGCTCTGGCTTGGTGCTGTCCTTGCTCAAGTGTTAAGGTACATTGAGCGGTCTTTCCACAGGCCGTCTCTCTCAGCTCGTCCGCCATGTCTTGATCTTAAGTAAAAGGGAGGGTTCCTAGTCTGATACAGACAGCCTGTGGTCATGATTCTGTCATTGGTGCCTTTTGGGGCTCCTTCCCTACACCCCATCCACTCACCAACAGAGTTCTATCATTGATGATGGATAAAGTCTGATCTTCTTGGCCCCCTTAAATTAGTGGGTTGTCAGACCTGTAAGCTACTCCCGGATTCTGTCAACAGCATTTGAAGGCCTTTGAATACAGTTAGCCCTGCCTAGGCATTATACAGGTTGTACGTGATTAACAGTCCATCCTTAGTCCTCAGGAGTTCTCAAACACATGGAGCTCTAATTAATTCATAGGCTCACATGAAGAAATAAACAATCAAATAAATAGATTAATTAATCAAGCACTTAACTGACACCAAATTTGATTTGTTTCATAGGGAGTTCCCCTCTGGCACCATTCTCCCAATCAGCTGGGATGTTCAGCCTTTTTAGCTTCAGTTAATTCCCCCACTTGTGTCCAATATTCAGACCCCTGTTCTCCCTTAGAGCCAAGGCTCCTTACCCACATTACAAGGCTACGTCTTTCAAATCAGTCTTGATGGATAAATCAAAATAACCTATTTAAGGAAGTGCCTGCACCCTCATTGTGCCCTGGCATGGACCTCCTATTGGTGCTACACTTTTCTGGTGTCAGGGTGTTGGGTTCCAAAAAGGGCCTTTTTTTTCCATGCAGCCCTGGATCGCCCAGGTGGCTGGAGACCCCTCTGGGTCTCCAAGCTGGGGAACCAGCACAGTTTCTTACCACTATCCTCGTTGAAGCGTGGAATGTAGATGTGCTCTTCTCCTCTCTCCTGCTGATTGGCTCCATTTGCCTTTTTGTACATGTCAATGGGTGCAGACCTGTGATGTCATGTTCTGCACATCCCTGAAGCCTCAGCGAGCAGGTGCTTATAAACTGCAGCAACGGCACCGCTTATTGCTTCATCTTCTTTGGCTCCACATCTGCAGGTAAATACTGGCCACTTTCTGCCCTTACTGGGCATTCTGTCATATCACTTCGGGATCCTGCCACGCTTCCTAGAACCCACCCACGGCAGAGCCGGCGCATGCAGCCTGCTACTCTGTGACAGGGTAAATCTGGTATCTTTGTTAGACAAAGTAAATAGTTGGAAAAATTGTTCTTCACAAGCTTTCAGGCACCCTTCTCTAGGCATAGGGAGAATCTGCTGGTGTATGTGTACTCTCTTGGGTGGAATAGAAACTTAAGCCAATATGCAAAATACAGATCTGTAATGAAATTCCTTTCTTGTTGATTCTCCAAAACCAGGTTGGGGACCAAAAAGTGAATTTACTTTGTTCGACTTTTGGCAAAAAAATTATTTTGATAGCTGCTGTTCAGCTAGGATATCAATATTCCTTCCCTTTCTTGTAGAAATAACTGCAGCAGTACACCCAATAAAACTTCTGTGGCTTATTAAAACAAAACCTTTGGACAGGAACTCAGTGTTGGGGTAACACAGTGATTTACTCACCAAATCCATGTTTGTTATGGAGGGGAAATTAAATGCAATTCAAATCCTTGCTTCAAAATGGGGAAAGACAAAAGAGTAACTTGTCTTTTTCTCTTGACCTTTCCCCCCACCTTTAGTTTCATGTAAAACAGGAAGCAAAGGCATTTTTTTCTCTTGCCTGTTGTTACTGCTCTTCCATATGGACAGTAGGTCAGACCATAGCTTTGGACAGAAGGCCCTCTAAGTGTCTTCTCAGGTTCTATCTTTGGGTTTTCAGTTTCATATCTCTTAGTTAGATTTTTCTCACACATGGAATGGGCTTCCAAGGGAGGTGGTGCTCTCCCCTACCTTGGGGGTCTTTAAGAGAAGGCTAGATAGGCATCTGGCTGGGGTCATCTGACCCCGGCACTCTTTCCTGCCTAGGCAGGGGGTTGGACTCGATGATCTGTTGAGGTCCCTTCTGACTCTAGCATCTATGAATCTATGAATTTGTCATTAGTTGGAAGTAATAGATTTTAGAACTGTAAGGTTTCTATTCCTAGGTTTGAACATGGCAAGCTATAATGCTGAGCAAGTTGTTTTAGTATTCATTGACTTGATGTTTCCATTTTTACAGGTGGGGGGAGGAAGGGGGAGGATTTTCCTATGTCATGAGTGTTGTTTCAATGTAGCACTTTGCATGGAATATGGGGCACTTTCCAAGTATTATAAAATATGTATTGGCTCCCACCCTCTCACCCCCGCTCCTACTGTTGCAGTGGTGGCTGGAATCTTCAGTCTCTCTCTCCTCCTCCTGCTTGTGGAGGGCCGGGCAACAGGAAGGTGCTACATGAATAGCAGGGAAAGATCTAAGCTGTCTGTATGGCAAGAGGGGCCACTTTGCCTGAGGCCAGGAGGGAAGCTGTGTTACTTGTGCAGTGGAAAGGAGCCAGCCTGGTCACTCTGCCTGCACAGTAAAGAAAGGGCTGAGTTAGTCATGCTTCCCACATGGTGAGGAGAGAGCTGGGTTGGTTGCACTACCTGCAGCTAGAGGGCAGCCAGTTTGCCCACACCGCATGTGTGACCAAAAGGGAGACTGCTGTACCTGCACAGCAGAGGGGAGTCAGGCTGACTGTGCTGCTCATGCAGTGGGGGAGAGCTGGGCTGCTTGTGCAGCTGCAGGTGGGATTTGAGGGAGGACCCACCAGATGTGTGGCCTAAGGTTCTGCAGCTTATAGGTTGTGCAGCCCCACACTGTCTAGATTTTGAACAGCCCTGGTTTATAATTGTCAGAGATTCTCAGCACTTTTCTGTGTAAAAACACTTAGAATAATTAGCTCCTTACGACATCTATTTTATGATCATCTTTTTCATAAGGATGGGTCAGATCATAACCATAAGTCAGAAGCCCCTGAAGATGTTTCAGAAAATGCTGCATGTGAAAAAATGGAAGATGTGACACTACACCAGCAGACTTGTGAAGAAGGCAAATCATTGTCAGATGCCCAGCTCGCCCGAGATAACAGACATCTGCAAATCTGGTCCGTGCTTGAAAGTGTGTGGAATACGATAAACCTGTACAGGTAGGACATGCTGAAAGAGTTCAGATTTAACGTGCTATTAGTCCTTCATGTCCCACCATGCATACGTTTGGATATTGTCTCTCTTTGCCATGTATACATTGATTATAGAGTAAGTACAGGCAGTCAGAAAGCCTGAGGCTGAATCAATTTGATCTTTGCAGGTTAGTCTAAGCCAGTGTTTTCCAACCTTTTCCAGCCCAAGGCATACTTACATTAATACAAAATTTTCACGGCACACCTGTTAAGGCATGCCATATCCTCATGCCTATTGCAGCTCATTGCCATGGCAAAATTCCGTGGCACACCTGTTAATTTCTGACGGCACACTTTTGTGCTGTGGCGCAGTGGTTGGGAAACAGTGGTCTAAGCTGCATCGTTTGAATTGATAAGCAAGTGAAAGTGAACAGACACTCCGTCACTTCTTGATTCCAGAAATGCATCCACGAGCCTGCAGTGGCCCAGGCCAGAAGCTGGGGAGCGCTAGAGCATGCCTCCCTGCTTGGTGGAGCAGATAGCTTGGGCCAAGGCTATCCCACCACCCTGCAGCTGGGGGGGGAGGGGGAAGGGTTGTTGCAGGGGAGATGCAAATCATTCTGGGATTCTGGGGGGACCATGAGTTAACTTGAATCTGGAGGGGATCTGGGACAGAAGTTCAATAAACTGATTTAGTGTTAGTGCTGGCTCTTAGTTTCACTCATTTCTTGATTACAGAAATATAGAGTAATTCTTCCATTGTAAAGAATTCAGGAAGACCACAGTGGGTCAGAATGTTTTTGACGTGAGAGATTCCTATTTGAAATCCCTGGGTTTATTTTGTGCATCATGTGCAAGTATATGCACATCTAATACTGCGTGATACCCCACAGCACTGCTAAAAGGATCTTGTAGCACCTTGGTTGAGAAATCACTGTCTTAAAGTTTATCAGTGATTAAGATAAGGCACGAGGTTATTTTCCTTACAGACGACTCATTTTTGCATTATTTATTATAACCAAGTCTTTTAAAATTTAAGCTGTATTCTTTTTAAACTATATTATACAAACAATTTAAAAAATGGTGAAAATGCAAAGGTGTGTGGCCCTCCCATTGATTAGTTCTTTTAATTTTAACTAAATGCTTGCCCTTAGTAGGCTTAGAACAAAAATGTATTTAGGGTTTCGTTTTTAATCAAGATGCCCAAAAGCTATTTATGGGATTCACTGCCATACCATTAGTTTGTATAAATCTGAAATTGTGCATATAAATGCATGGATGAAAATAGGTGTAGTGGTAGTTTTCTGAGACTCATTTGAAACCTGCAGGTGAAGGATACTATATAACTATCATCCAGTGTTAATTTATTTAAAAATGGTTCTCTGTAATATGCTTTTTTGTTGTAGAACTGTGGAATTGCTGGGGTCTGTTATTTTTAAGCACCTTTAATAAATAAATTTACGCAAACAAAATAATTTTCTACTATGTTTGGTAGTTTTGAAGTGCACAGATGTATCTCTTACCTGTATTTAACCTGCTAGAGTGTGGTGTTCTCTTCCCTTAGTCAAAATACAATATGTGGTGGAGTTGTACTGAAGTGCTTCTCCTTTTCCATAATAGGAAGCAAAACAGAAGTGTTCTTACTAGCTTCTTGAGACTGAATGTTTCCACTGTGTTTTGTCTTTCTTAGTATCGACATTTTCCAGAAGTTGAACCCAAGTATTATCAGCACCATTGCAAAGACATTGTTTGAAGAAGCTTTCTTAGGTCTACAGAAATTGATGGCAGCTGTGAATGATATTCTTGAAGGCATTCGTAGGTAAGTTTGTTAGCTGTTTGGAATAGCTCAATTTTTGGGGCTGAAGTGCAGCTTACTATGTGCTGTTATATCCTTCACTAATTCTGAAACTGGTACCTGTATTTGGAAAATATATTTCTCAGTAATAGAGGAAACTGGAGCTGCAGACACTTAATGGCCAGCCATTGGATCTCTTCAGTTATTCCATCTGCTTTTTGGGGAGAGAAAAGGGAGGGTGGTGAGTAGTGGTATTTGTCTTCCAGGACTCAGTGACCAGTCACTAACATCTATGCTAAGTATAGGTAAGATAAGATGAAATCTGCCTTGATCTGGCTGTGGCTGCAGTCTGCATGATGTGATTGCACACATTTTTGTCTGCTCATCTTTGCACCAAGCTGGAGGGTTGAAAGGTTACCTAGCTGGTGGTTTTTGACAGCATTCTGATATGTGCTATAGTAGATGCACTGCTTTCTTCTAGACACTTGGCTAAATTTTCCTTCCTTTGCATGTGGAGACAGTCCACTGACTTTGAAAATGGGATGACTAGTATGAGTAGGCATTGACTTCAAAGTCTGTCTTCCTCATTGTACAAACGAAGAACAGAATACTTTCCAGCAGCATTTTCAGAGTGTAAGCTTCACTGTGCAGGGGTCATTTTTTCTTCCTTTTTTTAAAATTATTTTTGATATCCTACTTTCTTGGCTAGTCCTATTAAAATTATTAGAAACAAAACCTATAAGGGTTCATTGATTCTATACATAAAACAAAGTTGAAGCTATCAATTCTTTTTTATTTATTTTTTAATCATTATATAGAATTTAGTGGATAATTACTATATTGCCCCAAACTTAAGGGATCTTTCATGTAGTTACTTCTACCTTTTTAAGGAGTAGCTTTAAGCAAATCACTTAATTTTAATTGCATAAAAGAAACAAATTAACTAAATGACATAAAATGTAAATTTAGATATTTAAAAAAAAATTGGGTGCAGAGTATGAAATCAAATATCTAATTTGGAAATAACTGTGATGTTTTACGGACTTGCAGTAGGGGGCACTGTGTAATTAAAAAATAGTGATTCTGAAAGTTACCTTTTAAAAATCAGCTACACCCTCTAGCTATAAGTTTTCCTTGGTTTAACCTTGAGTAAAGGCATTTAAATTGGTTTGAAGCTTCTGAATTTTTTCCTTACTAAATAAAAAAAAAAAAAAGTTAATAATTAACTCATTGCAATATTGAACATCAAAACTAAAAGTCAGAACTTGAAAACTAAGATACCTTACTTCTTAGTATGGTATTCTTATATTAAATGTGTAAACTTAAAGATTTAGTTGATATATTTAAGATTTTAGTTCATATTTTCTACCCCTGTTTTTTAAAAAGTTACTTCTACGGTGTTAGATTATTATTTTATCTAATATATGTGCAAGAAGCAGTATGTATCTAAAGAGAGACTGCTATTAAAACCTGAATTTTTCACAATGTTTGGAAGCTTCCTTTCTTTATTTGACTAAAAAGTAGCTCCTCTGGTTCTTGTAACTTGAAAAAAATCTTAAAACCTAATTTAGTAAAACAGACAAAAAGAAAACCCCTAAGGGTTTTTTACTAGCAATTTACATTAGAAGTTTAACTGGTTTCCATTTGAGTTACCCCATCAGAATATTCCTTTGGTTAAATACATTTCTTCAACTTTAAATCTCCTTATCAACAAACTGGGAGGATTACTGTGGCTGCTTAAAGGTTAACAAAGTATTTGATAACTAAAACCATGTTTGCTTTTGTGATGCACATCATAAATGTATAATTTTTTTCCCCTTCACTTTGTCAAATGAAATAAAAGTTTTTAATTATTAAAGATGCAAAGGAAGTGAAATTTGCAATTGCTGAAGTATGTAATTGATGATTACGTAAGTATTTTGAAAGACATTATGGAGCATAGTTTATTTTTCTGATAACTAGGTAGTCATTCCCTTTCCTCCTAGTTTGGCTCATTATTTTTTTTAACAGTTTTAGTAATGTAGACTGTGCTGAAATAACCGTAAACGAAATTCTGAAATCAAATGCTATATTTAAGGCTGGTTTAGTCTGCTCTGTTTGTTGTTCCTGAAACAATTGTTAATCTAATCTGCTAACCCGCATTTACAGATGCATTGCCCACCACAATTCGTCACCATTCTTTGCCTGCTCCATGATGGTATGTGAAGAGTGGTTTCTCAGTAACAGATATATCACAGATCCCTTTGATGTTAAGACAGGAGTTAAGCAAGACTGCATCATTGCTCCAATACTCTTCTCAATATTCCTTACTGTGATACTACATCTGACCACCAACAAGCTTCCAGTTGGAGTGGAGCTAAACTACCAATTGTTTGGTAAATTGCTTAACCTCAGCTACCATTCATCATCAGCACAGAGACAGAAAGGGATCTTGGAGTCATTATTGACTCCAAGCTGAACGTGAGCCGCCAATGCCAGACCGCAGCCAGCAAGGCCAGCCATACCTTGTCGTGCATCCAAAGGTGCATCTCAAGCCGGTCCAGAGAGGTGATACTCCCCCTCTATGCCATTTTGGTCAGGCCGCAGTTGGAGTACTGCGTCCAGTACTGGGCTCCGCACTTCAAAAGGGATGTGGTCAGCCTGGAGGGGGTTCAGAGGAGGGCCTCCCGCTTGGTGAAAGGGCAGCAGGACAGGCCCTATGAGGAGAGACTGAAGGACCTGAACCTGTCCAGCCTCAGCAAGAGGAGGCAGAGGGGGGACCTGGTGGCTGCCTACAAGCTCATCAAGGGGGATCAACAGCAAATAGGCAGAGCTCTTTTCTCCCCAGCACCACCCGGGGTGACAAGGAACAATGGTAATAAGCTGATGGAGAATAGGTTTCGGTTAGAGATCAAAAGGCAATATTTTACAGTTAGGGTGGCCAAAATCTGGAACCAGCTTCCTAGGGAAGTGGTCCTCGCCCCTACCTTGGGCAAATTCAAGAGGAGATTGGATGATCACCTGTCGGGTCTTCTGAACCCAGCATTCATTCCTGCCTGTGACAAGGTGTCAGGCTAGATGATCTGTTTAGGTACCTCCTGACCCTAGCTACTATGAAACTATGAAGGTAGCACCATCTCTGTCTAAACCAGTGGTACTCAACCTTCAGCACATGCCAGATCTGGCCCAATGAGCTCTGTCATTCAGCCCAAGAACAAAATTGGCAAGGAGAGTGGTCGACAGGTCCAAAAATTTAGCAAAGGGAATGGTGGCAGTTAATGCTGCCACTGCTTCCCTGTTGTCAAATTTACAAGCCCCACAAGACAGATTACAAGACTCCATGAGCTGAACAGGGTTGGCGCACAGAGCTGGGCAGTGGGCCTGATCCACTCTTGTAGCACGGGGCGACCTTCTTCTGCTCATCCAGTCCACAGCCTAGAAAGGTTGTACACCACTGATCTAAACCATTTCAGTATTGTAGTAGGATTGGAGTGATGATGGTCCAGGAAAGGAGCAAGGTTTTTTAGATGATTATCTTCTGATAATACAGATTGTCCAATAAAAGATTCATGTTGGGCTCTCAAACACAAAATGCTCTTTTTGAACACAGTACAATTCTCAAGCCCATGTGCCTGAGAGCGTGTCTGAGATTCCTCTCAGCTATGTTGTTGATCAGATAAAAGATATAACCAAAAAACCCCCTGCTAAATGATCTCAAAGGTTTTTTTTTCTGATCTGTATTTAAAGCTTCCAGTGATAGAGATTTCACAACATCTCTGCTCATTTTTTTTCCCCACACGGTCTTCTAAACCCACTTTTCCTTTGTTGCAGTCTAAACCCTTTTTCTTCTTTGTTTCTTGTCCACTATGGACACAGGTCAGTTTACTGGCATACTCTTTATAACAGTGCTTTTAGTTTTTGAAGACTAACAAATCCCCACCTTCTCATCTTTAAATCTATCCCTTAGCGTTTAGGGGTTTAGCTGTGAGATGTGAAACTTCTAACTTGCATGTTGAGTTTCAGTCTGGTCCACATCGGTAGTGAATTAAAGTATTGCTTTCTAATAGCTATTTATCTGCCTGGGGTACTGCAATAATGCTTGCTGTACTAACACAAGGTTCTACCCAGGCCACTTAGACGTACTTCTTGTGGTTAGACTACTGCTTTGTACTTTTTCATTTGCCATCTTTAGTGGCTGATGAGAAGAGGATTGCTGGTGTTAGTATGGGTTAGTAATTCTCAGCTGGGGTGCTGTAGCACTCTGGGGTGATGTGAGATCTTTTTGAAGGGTGCTGTGGGGAATGAGGAGGTAAGTACATGCCCATCTTTGCCAGGCTGTTCCTCCTCCCTTCCCACCATCCTGAAAGCCTCCCCTGTGCAAGGTGGTAAGCACATGCCCATTTCTGCCTGGCTGCTGCTCTTCCATTCGCCCCCAGAACTGCCCAGCCCCTTTGCGAGGACATAAGTACGCTCATCCCTGTTTGCTTCTTCACCCCACCTTACCCTCCTCAACCAGGCCTCTGTTCAAGGATGTAATAAAAATGTAACTTTTGAAATAGGGTGGTGCTCAATTCACAAAAGTTAAAGGGGTGCTTAGAGTCTAAAATGGTTGACAACCACTGGTATAGATGCTTATCCCACAACATTACCTCCTTTTAAATAAATTGGAATGAGGCAAATACCTGTTTTGGGAACATGCACCACTCAGAAAAGTTTCATTTGTAACCATTTGGCTCTTGAGTATTATGTATAGCCAGTGCAAGGCCACTGCTCTAGCTCTACAGAAGATTTGCTCACTCAAAAGAATGAAAATGGAATGGCTTTTTCATGGACAGTTATAAACCCCACCATGGACTGAAGGTTTGTTGGGGTGTCCTACAGCTTTTATGGGTATAGGTTGTAGTCTTGTTGGTCTAAGGACATAGGCAGACAAGGTTCTTTGGGTAAATCTTATATCTTTTATTAGACCAACTCAAATAGTTTGAAAACTTCTTGGCAAGCTTTTGGGGATAAATACCCTTTGTCAGGTATTCTTTGACTATTCATTCTGTCCAGGAAGAGCACAGACCAACTGCAAATGCTTTCTTTATCAGCCCGACGAAGTGTATTTGTACCCAAAAACATGCAAACAAGCGTTTTCAGCTATTTGAGTTGACTAATAAAAGATATCAGACTTACCCAAAGAACCTTGTATTCAGTTTTTATGGTGTTTGTTCCACTGACATGGTGAGTAGGTGATCTCATTGGAAAGGCAGTGTTATGCTGTATCCATTTATCACATTTTTATTACTGTGGGGGTTATATGATGCTGTCTTTAGGTGTCCTAATGAGTTTGGATATGGTTTAGTCAAAGGAACTGAGGGATGTATACTTAAGGATGGGAATGGGCAGAACTGCTACATTTCTCTTGCTATTGTGATACTATGGCAAGGACAATTGTCATTCCCAGTTGAAGACAGAAGGGGCGACTGGTGGGATGAGCACCCAACTTTACTATCTTCATGTAATTGGAAAAACAACCTCTTGGTAGCAAAGGCATCTGAAAGGAATAGCTCATCAGCCAAAGGAATGCCAGGTGTCCTAGGGCAAAAGAAATGTCTGAAGGATTTTGGAGACTTATGAGGAATTGTGACAATGCAGAAGCTGGGGTTGGTTTGGGGATATAAGGACTGGTTGTGAGGAGGCCAAAGTCTTTTGGATTTTTCCCAGAATGGAGAAGGGTCCAAGGCCCCAGCAGCTAGGGATGGCAGAATCAGCAGAAAGGCTGAATTCTGGAGATACTGGCAGGACTCTTGGATGAGCTATATTGTAGCCCACCACTTCCCAACCCTGGGTCACGACCAAAGTGAGGGTTACGAGGGCAACGCTGGCAGCACTGCACAGAAAAGAGGAGCTGTGCCATGTGCTAGGAGCTCCCCTGCCCCCTGGGCTGCTGCTGCCACTGCACTCCACTCCCAGCAGCGAGGTGCGGGAAAAAAGAAGTTGGGAACCACTGTGCCAGTTGAGGGTAAGAAACGTAACTTGTCTTCTTATTTTGTCTTTAAACATACGGTCAGTTTTGCTTGTACAATTCTTTCCCCATAGATAACAAATCCTTTTGTTTTTTTTGTCCTTTCTGATTGTCTGTGGTGAAGAGGGGTTTCTGGGCTAGTGATATTCCAGGCCATCCCAGTCTATGAAAAGAGGGACCTAAAACCTCTACAAGCCAAAGGGGAGACCACCACCACCTGGGGCTCAGGGATTCTCCTACTGCGTCTGTGAGTTCCAGTATAAGGGCAGTGGAGTTGAGGCTTGTGGGAATAACAAGTAGCCCGGGGCAAACCTGTGTTTGTTCTGTGGAACAAGCAGGAGGTCAGCAGGTAGGAACTTGGGGCTCTGGGAACATGCTGTGGATGGGTTTGTGACAGGCTGTTCTCTTATCTTAAAGTGACTAAAGATGAACACATATGAACTTCTAGGAGGTTGAAAATGATTTAAATTTATACTCTGCCAGCTTGTGAAGCCAAACAGTGTTATACTATTGTCACATATCAGCACTTTGTCTGTTTCTTTTGCTGAAGCACAAGAAAGACATTTGAAAGTTGAGGAAAGTTCTAGACTAATTTTGTTCAGGTGATCATAAAATTCCAGAGATTGAGGGATGAGGAAGAGGCAGAACAGGGTCCGATTCCTGTGGGGAAATCTTTTGACCTCCTAGACCAGGGGCAGGCAATTATTTCAGACCGCTTACTGAGTTTTGGTCAACTGTTGAGGGCCGCATTTCCCTTTCCAGCACAGGGAAGCAGGAACAGCTCCATGGTCCCAGGCCAGAAACCTCTGCTAGGCAGGGGTTTCTGGTTGTGTGGCCAGGGCTGGGCAGACCTTGCTGCTGGGTCCTGCCACTAGCTTCCTCTGGGTCCTACTGCCCCTGGCTCCTGTCATCTTTGACAGGCAGCTAGGAGCAAATAAATACTAATTTTCTATTTTTTATTTATTTATTTATTTATTTTAGGGGCCCTGTGGGCTGGATAGAATGGCCTTGCGGGCCAGATCTGGCCTCCAGGCCATATTTTGCCCACCCCTATCCTAGACGCATTGGAAAGCCAGTATATTTTTTATAAAATATATTATGTAATTACAAATTTTGTCTTAATATTCCTTAAATGTTAGTGTTGCTTTATACCTTTCCTTGCATAGCATCCTGTTTTGGAGCCATATAATTGGACATGCTTACATACCCAATGTAAATCTTTTCTCAGACTCTCAAATAGTACTGCTGAGATCTGGGAGTATTGCCTATGCTCAGCTCTGCTTTTATTAAAGCTTATAGATCTATCCTGTCATTGACATCCTTAAGAGAAAGTGAAGTCTGTATCTATGACCTGATGCTGTGAGGTGCTGACCACCATGCAGCATTGGGCCCCGCAAAACAGTGTACTTTAGTCCGAAGTAAAACTACATTAGCACTTGCCCCTACATATTTTGCACAACTAGGGTGTGGGTTGTTGTTTTTTTTAATCTTTCCATAACTATACAGACTGAATTTATTCATAACATTGCAGATGGTGTTTTTCCTGCATTTTGAGAGACAGGCGTTGAGCTGGAACTCCCCCTTCTCTGCTTTTATCTGATTTGCTATGTGAATTTATGTAATAATGAGACCTCTTTATACCATATTTTGAGTCCTGTTAAATTAGCTATGCTGTAAAAATAATAAATTAAACGGGTTCAAATTCTTCAGTGGAGTTGCACCTACTTTTTCTGCAGTGGATTTAGCTCAGCGTTTGTAATAAACACTTCAAGATGCTATGGTAAATGACACTAAGTGTTAAATATTAATATCAATATTAATAAAAATTATCATTTTACTCAGGCTAGCTCAATCCTATGGAAGATTTTAAATATAGAACTATTAACTATTTTAAATACAGTTGTACTTTTATATAGTAGCCATGCTGTTGGGACCCTTAAAAATAGGTTTTTGTCATTCCTTAAAACACTTAAACTAGAATAGCAAAGAAGCTTCCTAGAGGGACTTAAGCCAGCAGTTTCTTTTGGCAGGTATAACTTGCATTGAAATGGGGGAAAAAATATGCCTAGACTGGCCTCTGGAGAATTTTATGCAAGAAACATGTTACCTAAATGTTTCCAGCATAATATTCTTCCTCTCCAAAACTGATTTTTGTTCTGATTGATCTGTTTGGATAGTGCATCTAGAGGTGATTGCATAATTGCTCAAAATAGAAGAGTAAAACTATGTTGTGTGTGAGGGTAAGGGGAAGTATGTAGGGGCTATGTGGTTGAAGAGTGGGTGGGTGTGGACAAGTGTGGCTGTGGGGTTTGTGGTTGTGTGAGGGTGTTTGGGTATGGTGGGGGGTGGGAGAGGTATTCAGAGTCCCTGGAGTATGGCAGTCCCTGGAGCTGCATGTGGTGGTAGTGAGTGGGGCCAGCCCCTCCCAGCCACATAGCGCACAGCTTCCCACTCTCCAACCCCAGTCCCTGGTCTCGGGTGGTACCAGTGTGCAGGGCCAGCCCTACATGGCCCAATAGTGCTACCGCCGAAGTCCCCAGCTTTACATTGTAGCAGCATGCGCGGCCAGGCCCACCCAGCCCCATAGCTGCAGCTTCCTCCTGAGTCCCCAGCTGCACGTGGTGGCAGTGTGTGGGGCCAGTCCCACCTGCCCCATAGTGTGTGGCTCCTGTGCTCCCACCCCAGGCCCATCTGCACGTGGTGGCAGGGTGCGGGGCCAGCCTGGACCGACTTCATAACACACAGCTTCCCACGCTCCTACCAGAGTCTTTGGCCGCATGAGATGACAGTGTGTGGGTCCAGTCCCAACCAGCCCCATATCATGCAGCTCCTGTGCTCCTGCACCGTGCAGGGCCAGCCCAGCTTGGCCTCATAGGACAGCTCTCTGCACTCCTGACCCATGGGGGTCCCTGGGCCTGGCTTGGTGGTACCCTTACCTAAATTAGGGCTGGATAGATTTGCCTGGCAGGCTAGATCTGGCCCACGGGCCATGTTTTGCCCCTCTTCCCCCCCACCTGCTTTATATGATTTCCTCAAATGAAATACCAGCAATAGAACTCTTGCTAGCATAGGAAAGGCCTGATTTACTCTTTCATCATTCAGATGGCTTTATACTTCTTAAATAAGAGCCCTGGGTCTATGTCAATACCCATCTTTGAATAGTTATAATTTGTTCTTTCCTTTATGCCTGTCTTGTTGCTTCTTTCTCCTGCATATGGTCTTTCCTTACTCTCACTGTGTATGGACCAAACTGAATCATCTAAAATTCAGATGGTTCCTCCATCTGTTACCCGTATGCTAGTTCACTAGAGAACTAGCCTTGAAGGGCATTGACTATACAAGCTTCAATGGAAGGAATAAGTGGAAGAAAAAGAGAGACCTCATACACTGAGATAAGCCTTCAACATGCTTTTTATCAGTTGTTAGCTTGGCAGCAGCAAAGTTTCTTGCATGTATGCTTTTTATTGGTTGATTAAGGACAACTCAGATGGTGTCATCCTCCTTTCACTGTCTTCTTCTTTCCACCTGCTGCAGCATGTGCATGGGAAGGAGGAGGTACTTAGACAAGTTAAAAAACCAAAACTTAAAATCTAGAAAGCCTTGTAGTATGAATCAAGCTGCAAGAAAAATAAAATTGCCAAATTTAGGATAGGGAAACTACTAATTAAGAGATTGTTTTTCTGCGGGCCGGGCCCCGATCCCGCCCTTGTCGCCATGTGCGGCAGTGATTCCTATCCCATTCTGGCCGCCATGGGCGAGCCGGGAGTGAACCAGGGTCGTACCGGACCCGTCGTCGGTGCACAGGGGCTGTGGCCAGCAGCCCGGGCATGCGGGGTTGGAGAGAACCGCGGGGCAGTTTAGCGCACGCGAGTTAGAATTAGTTACGGAGGCGTAATGTTTGATTGAAAAGATTGTTTACTTACACCCAAAGATGGTATTGGTGTAGGCTGGACAGGTTTCCAGGCACAGCTCCTGCTTGAACCCTCGCTGGAGGACTCTGACAAATCGATTGCTCCCACGGAGTTTGCTAGGCTCCGCGGGTCCGGTTAAGTTGGGTTTGAAAAGTTTCCCCGGAGTTACTTAGGCTCCGCGGGTCCGAAGTTACAGGAAAGGGATACGTCTGGGATTGCGATCGGCGACGGGGAGAGGCTAGAAGCGAAAGCTCCTTAGGCTCGGTTCTATTGCCTCTATTGCCTGCTTAGGGGAGGCGCGTCGGGTCCATGAGGGTCCGCAGCGCTTGGAGATCCTCACACAGAATCTCTCTCGTCCTCCTTCCTCCGGCTTGGGCGGAAACTACCCAAGCCTTTTGTACGGCTAGCAAGCCAATCGCTAGCTGCCACGTGTGCCTACATTAGGAATCGGCCAATAACGGGGCGCGAATCCTAATACAAATGGCGGGAACTTCTTTACAGCGTGTATCACTACGATGCAAGAAAGAGATGCACACTGCAAAGAAGCTGCAATCCGGCGGGAAATCCCCCGCTGCACCAGAGTTCTCTCTTGCAGCAGAGAACTCTACCGTGCAAAGAAAGCGACAAATTGGCGGGAAATAATTTAGCGGTGCCGAAGCGCGCACACAAACAAAAAACTACAACTTTGGGTTGTGACAGTTTTGAAGTTGCATTGCTGTAAAATCACTTGTAGATATTTGAACAGTATTAGTAACAAGTTCATATGCTAAAGTTTTATTTATTTTTTTTCTTGTTTCCACAACAGAACCAACTCCAGTGGATAAGTTTGCAGTATAACTCATTTCATAGTCTAGATGCTAGCGCTTTCCCTTCATTCCCAGGTTACAACTTGGACAGACTTTGCATCAACTTAAATGTTTACCCTCAGTCTTGTCATAAATATCTGAGCATTATTACATGTTTGTTGGCCAGGATTTGAAGTTCTGACATGAACAGAATTCTTTTAGTCTCTAGTACGTTTAAAGTTTTTTGTTCAAGATTTCAGTGAAGGAGGAGACATTAATGACCTTGTATTGTTCACTTATGCAAATTACAGGATTAGTTGGACATTGATGCAGAATTTTTTCGAGAGAGTCTGCGGTAACTATGACTTAAATTTCACCAGATGCATACAAAAGATCAGTTGGTAATGGATGAGATGCACTGTATGAAAGAATCGTTCACTCAGAACATAGCAAAAGAATGTTAAAATACAATATAAACAGTCTACAATGTTGTACGGTCATTGTCATGAAGCACTTGTATTTGGCTAAGGCTTGGGTGCTAACTCTTTAATTTTAAATTTAATTGAAAGTGTAATGACTTAAGCTGTAATAGGAGGGACTGTAAATTCTTATGCAAGCAAAACATAAATATTTTAACAATCTACCATAGCACTACAGAGAATCATGAGATTCAGAGTGTAGCAGAGTCCCTCTGAAATACGTTTTTAATACACATTTACACAATGCTCCACTGGCAAAGCTACCAAATTAAACACTTGGGAATAGACTCAGTTAAAAATAGTTAGGGATTTGCAGTTGTACAAAAACTGGTTCTACTTTCTGTTGGCTGATTTTGTCTAGTAATTAGCTGTTCCACAGATTAGTAACCAATGCCTTTTGTTTCTGGTCATGTCAAGTTTGCTTTTTGTCTTCACATCATGCCAAGCTTTTAGTCCAGGCACTAGGCCTCTGACCTGGAGTCCCCCAGTAACTCTGTCATTAATGTTTATATGTACTCTGGCAGCATACTTTAGAAATAAGATGAAGAATAATGCTCAACTTGGAAAGTGCTGGGCATTATTTTCCTACCTCTAACTGCTTGAATCTGTATTCAATTTAAAAGCCATGGTCTGAGCAGCTCTCATAGATTCTAATCTAAGTAAATTGATTAATATCTCTATCTCTGTTTCCCTGTCTGTAAAGTGTGGATAACAGTTTCTGTCTCTCATGGACTGCATGTACATGTTAGTTTTTCATAGGTTCATAGATTGTAAGGGGCTGGAAGGGACCTTGCAAGATCATCGGGCCCAACCCCTGCATTAGGCAGGAAAGACCATTTTAGTTCACCTGTGTTCTGCAACCCAACGTAGGGAAACAACTCATATGGCTTTTATCGGGTAGTAGACAACAGCAAAACAAAGGTGTGCGTTAGAGCAATTACTGTCATTTTTGTAGCAATACACACTGTGAATATTAAACCCTGAAAAAAGCTCCCAAGAAATGCTCCTGGCATAACCCACCTTTCCCACCATACTAGACGAATCAACTTTTAAAAAGATGTGACAGCCTCTGAAATGTCACTTTTGATCTGACAGAGATCAAAAGTCCAATACAGAATTTTTGTTGGGTCTGTACAGCACTAAAGGTGAGCATCAGGAAAATCAAAGGAGCACAGCGAACATCAACACCCCTCACTTCAGGCTAGATGAAACAGAGATACCTAACGTCCTGCTAAGTCGAAAGGGCCCAAACAGCACTAAACCCACGCTGGCGGGAAGGGAACTTTTAAATAACGTGGGGTTACATGTTTGTACTTCAGTTTCTATTTGCTTGAAGTCACTATGCAACGAAGATATTCTCAGTGGGAAACGTGCAAGAGAAGCTCCCGCATAGCCAGGGGCTGTGGGAGGTGTTATAGATAAATGTGGTGCAATGTATCCCAGAGCAGAGCAGGAATTACATATGATAAAAAACAGAGTATAGTTTATTGTGTACAAAGCCTGCAAAAAAAGCATTATTTAAAGGACTTTCTACAAAGGGATTTGGCTATCATTAATCCCACTATAGAGTAGTTTGTGTACTGCTGGAAAATTTTCTAGGAATCTGAAGTAACTGAAAAAATCCTAATCCTAGGCCATAATAGATCCCTCTTCTTGATGCTAATGAAATTCTATATTACATCAATGTTCCATGATAGTATAGACTAGGCTCTTTAACCCTGGTCAGAAGCCAGTTTAGGAGTGAAACCCTGATAGACTGCTTTGCTTTGGCAGCTCTTGCAGCCAAGCTGGTTCCAGACCTACTGGCACCTGCCTTTCCTTTGGATTAAACCAGCAAGGCCAAGAGGGGGAACACTGATACGTAGGCATTTCAGTGTCTCCATATATACTGCCCAGGCTTTTGTTCCCTGGAGAGGTCACTCCAGCTTCACTTTATTTTCAAGCAAGGATTACATTCAGTAAACTCATGCCCCAGCATAATTCTATTATTTCACAAGACAGATGCCTACTAAAAGCTAATCATAGTAATTTTGTGCAGAACAGCAGATATATGTCATGTACATATACAGATGTTGCTTTGGTCATATTATGGCAGTTTCATAAACTAAGTAGGTGTAGCTAGGGCTGTGTTTGGATGAAAAATCTCCATGGTAAATGTTGCTGTAGGAAAATATTGTGGCTCATAAATGACACTTGTGTATCCAGTGCTTCACGGTACTCAGTGCCTGTGTTATTGAGTTTCCATATCTCATGAAACTTGAAGTTCTTATCCTTTTAGATAAGCGTTCTTTTTTGCAAGAACTGTCATGTTAACCCCACTTCCTTGGCCAGCTTCCAATCTGGCTATTTTTTTATATGCCAAATACTGTACCAAATGGAAAACACATTGGGATAAGGTGTTCTTCAGTTGTTAGTAAATTGTATAGGTGTCATGTGCTATTAAGGATTTGTTTTACCGTAGAAGTAAGAAATATTTTTAGGGGTGTGTCTGTGTAGTAACATAACTCTGTTACCTTACCTCTGTTAAGGGGAAAGCTTTTTTTTAGGTGGAAATCTCATGAATATAATCACCAAAAGGCAAGGAAACTTGCAGCTTAGCCAGCATTAACTAGTTTCTGCTTCCATAGCTTCCCACTCTAAATTTCAGGAGAATTAGGACCTGGATCTAAACTATACAGCATAGGCCGATTTACAACATATATCTTGCTAGTTATCTTGAAATGCAGGGATTCAGTATAAAAGGTTTCCATGGATCATTATTTTATATGTAGTATTAAATGTTGGGAAGAAATAAATAGCTGTAAGTAAATACTGTGATGGGTAAAAACCTGAGATTCTACTCCCTAATGAGAACCATTGTACAGAGGATTTATAAAATCAGAGAAAATTAGGATTGGAAGGGACCTCAGGAGGTCATGTAGTCCAAGCCCCTGCTCAAAGCTGGACCATTCCCAACTATATCATCCGAGCCAAGGCTTTGTCTAGCCAGGTCTTAAACACCTCAAAGGATGGAGATTCCACAGCCTCTTTGGGCAACTTGTTCCAGTGCTTTACTACCCTCCTACTAAGAGAGTTTATTCTAATATCAAACTGTTCGGTCACCACTGGATAAGGGTGTGTGCTCTTGCGCCTGACGGACATTCACTAGTCTTCTCCTGCATGTTGTACCCTCTGCCAGCCTGTTCAGGGTGGCACGCCCTCTGTCTCTCTCTATCCCTTTTATTCCCACCTGCCATGACTTTTTTTTCTGATGGTCATTGAAGATGTTAAGGAAGTGGGAGAGGGGTGGGTGTTGACGTCACTGCCCCGATCACTGCCAGCATCTGATTCATGCTCAGGTTACCACACCGCCGAGAAGAAAAAAACTGGCAGATGAAACAGAAAAGTGGAAAGAAAATTTATTGGACCTGTCAGGTCCCTTTCTAGATTGTTGGGATCAAGGCTACTCCCTTTACTTGGTCTGTCTTCACTCAGTTGTTTGAGCCTCGGTGATTGGGATGGACCGAGTCTCCCTTCCCCCTCCTTCTCCCTCTCCCTCTCGCTTGCCGGAGGCAGTTAATGAAAGGCTAGCCACAGGAGGAGGTATCTGCCTCTCTTTGCTGCTGCAGTCGTGTCAATTGACTGCCAGTGACGGTCAAATTAACACTAAACGAAAAGAAGGAACCGGGCTGTAGAAGGAAAACGCCCACTCCTCTCATTCTTCTACTTTGATTGCTGCCACATCCAGCTTGATTGGATGGCAGCAGCAGGTTAATCATTGTCCAAATGAAGAAAATGATAAGCCAAGGGGGAGATTGCCCTCTCTCCCTCCCCTTGGATGAAGGCTCCTCCGAGCCCTAAGACCCTACCAGTCTCTTGCTCGTCTTCAGGGCTTCAGTCTCAGGTAGGACATGGCCATCCTCCTATCTGCCTGCCGGCTTCCGTTCACTCGCCTCCTTTGGTCCTCTGCTTGACCCCAGATATTGCCCTGGCCGCTGCAACCCACCAATCTGCTTCACCTGGTGAGGTGTTAAAGTGGATCTGGTGCATTCCGGCAGCTCCCGCTGTAGCGTGGAGACTTTATTCTGGTTGGCCTGGAGCTTGTAGTCGGGAGGACGCACTGGGTGAGTACGCTCGGATCTTTCACGCAAACTTAAACCTCCCTTGCTGCAGCTTGAGACCATTGCTCCTTGTTCTGTCATCTGCCACCACAGAGAACAGTCTGGCTCCATCCTCTTTGAAACCACCCTTCAGGTAGTTAAAGGGTACTATTAAATCCCCACTCTTCTCCAGACTCAATGCGCCCAGTTCCGTCAGCCTGTCCTCATAAATCATGTGCCCCTGTTGCCCCCTAATAATTTTTGTTACCCTCCACTGGACTTGTCTACATCCTATCTGTATTAGGGGGCCCAAAACTGGACACACTACTCCAGATGTGGCCTTACCAGTGCAGAAGAGAGGGGAAGAATCACTTCCTTTGATATGCTAGTAGTGCTCCTCCTAATGCAGCCCACTATGCCAAGAGCACCTTCTTTGCAACAAGGGCACATTGTTGGATCATATTCAGCTTATTGTCCATTGTTGCCCCCAGGTCCTTTTCTGCAGAGGTGCTGCTTAGCCAGTTGGTTTCAGCCTTCCTTTAACTTGATGTGTTTATGAAACTGGAGTCTGCTTTTAGATACACTTTCCCAGCTGAGAACTAAATATTCCCGGTGAAACTATCTCAGCCTCTGTTGCTCATGCTTATCTAAAGTGATGGGATACAATATAAGACTTTATGTTCTGGTGGTAGGCCCCAAGCTGCATAATGATAATATAGTTTAGCATTTTCTTGCATTCACTTGACCAGAGTTGTGGGTAAGAGAAGGAGACAAAGGAAGTGAGCAGACAAGAGAGTATCATAGAGGAGACGAGTTTAGAAGGCGTGAGAAAGATTAGAAGTACAGGTTTCCCTTGCTTTATGCTGTACATGCGTTCCTGGAAAATGGTGCATAACTTGAAGTCGCATAAAGGCTACCCACTTTACAATGTAACAAATAGGGATAAGTTCCAAGACGTCGACTGTACTGTTCCCCAGACCCATTTCTATCGCATTTACAAGGCAGTTTTGGTACTTGCCAACAGTAAACACAAGCACAGGGCACTATCATAATGGAGATGGCAACTACAGAAACACGTATTGCAGACAATGAGCGAGGAGCACAGATCTACACAGGAGGCTATATTTTGGTGTGCGTCACTTCCAGAATGCACCGCACAAAGCAGCTGACTGCGGGCTTCCACCACAGCCATCGCATAAGAGTGAATTTACCTTGCATATAACACATTTTTGGTATAAAAAGGGTCATCACATAAGAGCGAATTCGCACATACAGAACCTGCATAAAGAGAGGGAAATATAGTCAGCTAAAGGTAATTTAGAGTTTGCTTACTAGTTTTATGCTAGTTAGATCTGGCTTAGGACAAGATGTAGTTTGAATAAGGAATACAAATAAGCATATTAATTAAAATACAATCTATTAGGAAAATTGGATCAGGTAATTGAATATAAAAATTGAGGTCCACCTTGGAATTTCACTGTTCAGTCTTGAACTCTGCTCTTGTTGAATTGCCCATTTGCAGCTGAGCCAAAATTAGTGCTGCTTAAAAACTTAGTTTTTGAAACCTATGTAAGAAGTACTTTTCCCTTAACAGGCTGGCCACCTAGTAGAGGTTTATTAAGTCTTTAGGACTTAAAGAAATTAAATCTTAAATTCTTTAGGTGAATTTTACATTTTATCATAATTTTAATAGTTACCTTGATATGACTTCCCTGTACTGTATAATCATTTATATAATCCACATTTCATCATTGCATTTCCCATTACAATTTATTTAACTTTCATTTCTTGAATACTTAATTTTGGTGGGATGGGCTCCTCGAACATTCTTTGGTTCCCAGAATACTCCTGGAGGGCAGTAATCCAAACTTTAAGAGGTTTCTGGGTCTCAAAGCCTAGTTTTACATCCATCTTCTGTTTAAAACAGAACCTATTGTTTAAAGCAAAGTGGTGCTTGCAGGACCGGAAAGGAACATGGTCTATTTAGGAACAGTAGAGGATTATAAAATTGTGATGTTCTCTTATTTGCCATTTTCTACAATGATGATGCTGGCTCACAAGCATGTTTATAATTTCCTGTAATGCTTTTGTTACAAGACTCTTTGGTATTTAGTAGAAAACAATAATAGGCACATTTTATAAAGACTGACTTTTGAAGAATTTGTGGGGGAAGTTATGTAATAACTTCTTTCTATATCCAGATATTTGGGGGGAAATTATGCAACTTTTTTTTTTAGTGAGTACAACTAAAATACTGTACCATCTTGAGCAAGTTTTCAGATGTACGAGTTTATAACCTGAATCCAGAAGGGACTAGCAATCATTTTCTTTGATTTCCTACATGGGCCATAGGGTTTCCTGGTTTTAATTACTATTTGAACTAAATCACAATGTTGAAGAAGAGAAAGGGGATGAGGGGGAACATCCAGTCTTGATTTAAAAACTTCTGTTGATGGAGACTCCACTTAAAAGCTTGTTTGGTAAGATTAGTAGATAGGATTTCAGTCTTTCCCTTCTCCTGAACCATGTTTGTGTTCAATCCATGTAGCTTCTTTTCTCAATTGTGCAATTATGGCATTCTGGACATTTAGCAAAATTTTCATAAGTTCCCAGTTACCATACATATTTGCATCTTTAACTTCTTTCTCCCACCTGATTTGGTTCATAATTGTCATCAGCTTTGTGTAATTGCTTTTTTAAGGTGCTACCTACAAATTACTGGATATTGGGTATGTTTGCACATAACAATTACAATTTAAGTTGCATTCATTTGCACTAAAGTAGTAACTGACTTTTAGGTGTATGATCAGGTCCTCTCTTTTCATCAGGACAAGGCTCTCTATACTCAGTATACACAGCAGGGGAGAAGAGGAGGGAAAACCTAGGTTCTGAGGGTGGGGGCAGGAGCAACGCTCTTACCCAGGACAGGAACTCCAAGTCCCAGCTTAACTATTGCTACTGGCACATGTGCTGTGCTCACCCTGGCTGTTGCTCTTAATGCGGTATAGAGAGCCTTGTCCTGATGAAAATAGAGGACCTGATCATACACCCAAAAGTCAGTCTGAGGTGATAACCAACTGTAGTGGGCAACAAGATGACTGGCAATCTTATTTTATTATGAGGAACTTAAGCCTAAAAAACATGCTCTGATACTAAATCATTGTCAGAAGAGTTATCAATAATTTCTTAAGTGTTATAAGAAATTATTGATAACTCAGTTATCACCTCAGACAGCAACCAGTTACCCAATCTTGTGCATCATCTCTTGGGATATTGATCTGTAGGTATTCACGATGACTGAGTGAGTCAATTATTTGCACTCCATTTTCTCTCTCTACTTTCCTGTTTGGTACCTTCACTCATTTCTTGACCCTTGATTTTAATATTCCAATCTTTCAAATCTTTCTGCTAGGCTTTAGTAATACTAAGTTGATTATTTTTTGCTGATAAGTGAATAACTTTTTCCCTTTATTTATTACCCAGATTACTACCATTCATGTTTAGATAGCCATAGGATTTTTTTCCTTTTCTGTCCCTCACTTAATTTTATCAGCATCTTTGATAGTTGTAGTAATTGAGTGTGTGTTAGTTTTCCCTTCTTAATCTGGTCCTTTTGCTGTTCATATAATGCCTTTCTTGCTAGTTTAGCTAGCCTAGCCCTTTAGAAGACTGATTTTCCCCCTTTCTCTCCTAACATTTCAGACAAGAATCCGTCTTACTCTGTCTTCTAGTCATTAGTTCCAAGATACTTGAAGACTATGCTTCAGAGCTGGCTTATAGATGCATACAATTATTCATGTTGAAGTTATTGTACTGTGTACATAGGATCATCACCGTCATAAGCCAAGACAGCAGAATACCTGTGGGGTATGAAGAGACCCACAAGGGCTTCCTGTTCTCCAGGGCCAATACTCCTAAGCACTCTCCTGCTTTTGACCCCCCCAAACAGCATGCCAAACTGCTTTCTTTTGTCTGAGCCACTGCTTGGATTTATTCATGTCTCTTATTTTTAGGGAAAGGCAGTGATAATTTACTCTTTCTTCAGTTTCATTTAGTAGCTTAGTGGTATTTTTTGAGCCTCAAAACAAAAATATGTAGACTTCCAAGTTCTTATCTTCATAGGAGATAATTAATAGAGCTGGAGACCAGCTCTGCCTGGTTCATTCAATGCCTACTCTGGAAAATTTCTGTTTAATAATTTGACTGGGATAAAGCCTCATGACTAGAGTGACAGATGATGTGGAAAAGGCTGAAGTACTCGATGACTTTTCCACCTCAGTCTTCACAGGCAAGGTCAGCTCCCAGACTACTGTACCTGGCAGCACAGACTGGGGAGGAGGTGAGCAGCTGACAGTGGTGAAAGAACAGGTTAGAGACTGTTTAGAAAAGCTGGACATGTACAGTTTGATGGGCCAGATGCAGTGCACCCAAGGGTGCTGAAAGAATTGGTTGATAGGATTGCAGAGCTGCTGGCCATTATCTTTGAAAACTTGTGGTGGTTGGGAGAGAACCTGGATGATTAGAAAAGGGGAAATATAATGCCCATCTTTAAGAAAGGAAAGGAGGGAGATCCAGAGACCTACAGACTGGTCAGCCTCACCTCAGTCTTTGGAAAAATCATGGAGCAGGTCATCAAGGAATCCATTTCTAAGCACTTGGACATGACGAGGAACAGTCAGCATGGACTGATTGAGGGCAGGTCATGTCTGAGCAACCTGACTCCCTTCTGTGATGAGATGACTGTCTTAATGTATGTGAGGAGAGCAGTGGATATGGTATACCTTGACTTTAGCAAGGCTTTTGATATGGTCTCCCACAGCATTATTGCAAGCAAGCTAAGGAAGTACGAGTTGGATGAACGGACTGTAAGGTGAATAGAAAGCTGTTTGGATGGTTGGGCTCAAAGGGTATTAAGCAATGGCTCAGTGTCTGGCTGGCAATCAGCATCAAGTGGAGTGCCCCAGAGGTTGGTCCTGGGGCCAGTTTTGTTCAACATCTTCATCAACAGCCTGGAAGATAGGATGGAGTGCAGCCTCAGCAAGTTTGCAGATGACACCAAGCTGGGCGGGGAGTAGTGCATATAGTGGAAGGTAGGGCTAGGATTTGGAGAGAGCTTGATAAATTGGAGAGTTGGACCAAAAGAAATCCCATGAGGTTCAATAAGGACAAGCACAAAGTCCTGCACTTGGGATGGAACAGTCCCATGCACCGAGACTGGGAACTGATTAGCTAAGCAGCCGCTCTTCAGAAAAGGACTTGGGGGTTACAGTGGACAATAAGCTGAATATGAGCCAACAATGTGCCCTTGTTGCCCTGGGCTGCATTAGTAGGAATGTTTCCAGCAGATTAAGGGAAGTGACTATTCCTCTCTCTTCTGCAATGGTAAAGCCATATCTGGAGTACTGTCCAGTTTTGTCGCCTCCCCCCACCCCACCCTGCCCCCAACTGAAAGGATGGAATTGGAGCGAGTCCAGCGGAGGGCAACAAAAATGGTTAGGTGGCTGGGGCACGTGGCTGATGAAGACAGGCTGAGGGAACTGGGCTTTCTTCAGTCTGGAGAAGAGAAGACTGAGGGGGGATTTAAGAGCAACCTCCAACTACCTGAAGGGTGGTTCCAAAGAGCATGGAGCTAGACCAGCGTTTCCCAACTGGTGTGCCATCAGACACGTCCAGGTGTGCCGCAGCATTTTGGGCTGGAGCCACACCCCCCCCACCTGGTGCTGCTGCGGACAGACAGATGGGGAGTGTGGCTTCAGCCCAAAATACTGTCCGGCTGGCTGCGCACCCCTCCCCACCGCTTCTGCGTCTGGTGTGCTGTGGTGCTTTTTTATTTACGTAAGTTTGCCATGGGGAAAAAAGGTTGGGAAATGCTGAGCTAGACTGTTCTCAGCGGTGGCAGATGGCAGAACAATGAGTAATGGTTTCAAGTTGCAGCAATGGAAGTTTAGGTTAGATTTTGGGAAAAACTGTCTCACTAGGAGGGTAGTAAAGCACTGGAGCAGGTTACCCAGAGAGGTGGTGGAATCTCCATCCTTTGAGGTTTCTGTCATTCTATGAATCAGTATTCAGAAAACCATCATTCTTCAATTACATTTTTAAAGAAAAATATGTAGACTTGTCTTTCCATGAGAACTCCAAAACAGTCCCCAGTTGCTGTGGCTGATGCAGCTGCTGCATTAAGAGCAACAGCCAGGGTGAGCATAGCACATGTGCCAGTAGCAATAGTTAAGCTGGGACTTGGAGTTCCTGTCCTGGGTAAGAGCATTGCTCCTGCCCCCACCCTCAGAACCTAGGTTTTCCCTCTTCTTCTCCCCTGCTGTCATATCCTGTGCCCTTCTTCCTCCCCCAGTCTTGGAGTCGTGTCCCCCCCCCAATATTCTGCAACTCTACTTATGTCACAGATAGCAATGGTCTTTCCCCTCCCCAGTCTGCCATGCACCACACACATGTTGCCTGTGCCATTTGTGGCACCTGTGCTGCAGGTTGGGCACCCCAGGGCTAGAACAAGTGCACAGTAAATAAAAATCTGAGAAAACTGTTGTGTCCAATGCTGCTTTGCCAATTGGCTCATTATTTCCTTTTTAGAGGAAGGCCAACCTATTTTAATCTTTTTGCTTTTAAAGGTTGGGAATATGGACCAACATACGCAGGGTCCCATCTACTTTATATCCATCAGCAGGAGAATTCAAATGGGAGAAGGTCCCCTAAAAACTGTCCAATTTTGGAATTCCCTTTCATTCAAATTCTTCTAATTGATAATCGCATGTTTGAAGAAAGTCTTCTCAAAATATTGAAGTGCTGAACTGATTTTTCTTAAACTCGGATTGTTAAAATCTGTGAGAGCCTTTAGGCCAATGTCTGAAGTTTCTTATTGCAGCTTTTTTTCACTATTTATAGTGGTTGTGTACTTCTTTCAATATTGCACAATACCACAGTGGCTGAACTCACTTTTGTCAAAGTTTACCAAAACACCCCTTTGTCTGAGATTTAATTCGAGCCCTGAACAGTTATAAAAAGTTAAAAAATGAATGAAAAGGCATACCTCCTGTGTGTCTCATCTTGTTTAGCGTTCATATGTGGATTCCTGTGACCCAGAATGCATGGCAGGTATTGAGCTGTATGATGGGCTCACTTCCACCCAAAGTCATTGTATCACTTACTGAGCCACAGCAGAGCATAATGGTTACTGGGGGATATAGAATACATTACCTCCCAGAATGGCATAGCCCAGAGCTGCCATGCCAAAACCCCCACAAATTTTCCAGCCTGGTGTTCCCCTCAACAGTTTATACTTCACATCTGCCCCTCAGGTACCCATGATCTTCCTGACTGCCTGCTACATCTGCCAGATTCTTTGTGTATGCATATTGTACCTTGCTACTGTCTAGGGCAGAAAGTATTGACCTTGAATGCAGATAATTAAAAAATGCAAATTTATTTTGTTGTTTTCTATATTTGAACACATGGATAATTTAGTGCAGTGAGCTATAAAAAAAAAAAAATTGTCAGCTATGGAAACCACATTCTCCAGGTTTTAGTATGGTAATTTATTTGTGTTATAGATAATGACTTGGTCGTTAAACTGACATCCTAATGTACCTGAGAAGGATTGTCAGCTGAATCAGCATTTTGGTTTGATGACCACTCACAGCCAATCAATGTCAGCCTTAACTGTGATACAGTTATAGATGCCAGGAGCTTAGGAGCTTTTAAAGTAATTTTGCTGTAGAGGTCTACATTGGGATTACTAGTGATAGTGGCCTGTTTATCCAGTAGTACGATCTGGTTTTCGCACCTCCCCCCCAAGAAATGGATTTTAATTCCAACCAAGAAATACCACGACATTTAGAAATGATTATCTTTTGTTGACATCTCAAAAAATGAAAAAGATTTAATAAGTATGGAGTGAATATGGCCATGAACAGGTGTGCATATCAACAGGTAGAAGTTTTTCAAAACTTTTTACCTGTAGAACTCTTTCTGGGAGAGGAAGCATACATTATGCAGCCTGCAGTTGCCCCTTCTCTCCTGTTCTTTGTGTCTTCACCAGACTGGGGTGCAAGGGAAACAGTGGCTACTCTATTTCCTCTCAGTCCTCAAGGGAGTGGAGCAGCAGGGAAAGACTCTGCATGCTTTCCCCAGACTGAGGTCTGGGGGTTGGATGGGGAGCAAGCCCTCTTCCTTCTGCTTCTGCTCGCCAGCAGCAGAGAGGAGGGAGCAGCAGGGCAAAATCTCCAGCCTATTCCCCAGGCTGGGCATTGCCTGATTTGGGGAAGGGACAGGAGGTGGTACTGGCTGCTGCTTTCCCCTCCTAGACCAGTTCAGGAACAGAGGGAAGCATCAAGACAAAGCTCTTCCCCCCTCCTTCTCTCCCCCCCCTTCCCCCCCAGTTCTTCAGACTAGGGACACTTGATATAGGAGAGCCCTGCCTGGGCTGGGAGTTGGTTGGGAACAAGGGGTGACTTCTTCTCTGCTCAGTTCCTGATGGCTGGGAGCTGAGTGGAGGGAGCAGTATAGCAAAGACTCTTGCCTGCTCCTCAGATAGGAAGCCTGGACTCAGGAGAAGGCTGGAGGCTTTGCCCTGCTGCTTCAGTCCCCTCCTTGTCCAGACCAGGAAGAGAATGTGCAAGCATTTGCTTTTGCAAGATATTCTTTTTCATAAAGGAGATTTTCCAGGTTAACATATGGAAGATCATTTTCCCAGAAGGGGCATTATTCTTCCCTAGGAGATGGCGAGTAAATGCTTGTACACTCATAGTTTCTACTGAGAGAGCAGTGGGAGGGTTTGAAAATACTTCTCACAGTGTTTTATATGAGTTTTATGAATGGATAAAAGACACAAATACTTTGGAAGTCAGTCTGATTCTTCACACACCTTTTCAGCACCCCAAACCCCTCACCCAGTCCATTCTATTGATGGGGGGAGGTAGCAGTATGCCACCTATGCAGAAGGTCAAGCTATATGTAGTATTGGTTAAAACTGCATCTAGTCCTTCTATTTGTTACTGTTAGAAAGTTTCACATATTTTGTCGGTTCTCTATTCAAGTTAAAATAAGAGAATTTGCTAGTAGCAGATAAAAGACTTGTTAACAAGTTCTTATATTTTCTTACTGTTCATATATTGGAATGGCTTATGTCAAAACTGCATTAGAATTTTTAATTAAGAAAAACCTTCACTTCTCATTTTGTAGAATAATCTTATTTAATTTTTTTTGGTTTGCATGCATCTATGTGGGTGGGTGAGGATTAAAGATTGGGGGAGATTAAAGATAATTTCCTTTTCTCACTATTCTTCTTTTTAAAGAACTTAATAAAATTTTTAATATACAGTCTTTTTTACAAAACTTTTTTTCTTTTCAGAATCTTGACTCCAAACAGCAATTTTGAAGATATTTGGACTCTCTATAACTTCCTAAACAGTAATGAGGTATGAACTCTCTCTCTAAGTTTCCATAATTGATTTATTTGTAAAAAGGTAATTGCAATGAGGCGATTTAGTGATGCAGCTAACTTCTTGTTCCCATTAAAGTAGAATCTTGAAGTTTTACTGGGGTGGTTGGCCATCAGGTACAAGGGGAGGAAGTAAATTTATCCCCCCTCCCCATCAGATATTTCTTTAACAACAACAACAACAAAACAAAAAAAAAAAAAATTCAAGCATGTGCATACTTCTGTCAACTCCAGTCTTGTAATTTCATATACTCACTGTTCCTGATGATCTCATTAATGGGTAAAAAAAATAAATTCTTGGTGATATTTGGATGATCTGTGGTTTTAGTTTAATACTTACAAGATGATAAAACTATTTAATAGGATGTGTTGCAAGTTGGAAAAATTAAAATTGAGGTTACTGTTTATATTTACTAGAATTTAGTTTGGCTTGATAGTCACTTGCAGATGAGATCTCAACTAGTTAACAAATACTATCATATTTAAAAAGCAATACTAGTATTAATCAAGACACTTAGAAATCATTGTAACTTCTTGAACTTGGCATAATTAAGAGTTTTTGGGAACAGAAATTAGCAATCCAGCAATGCAGTCCTTCTTTAGGAATGGATATTATAGCTGTAGCTCAGGACTAGAAAATGGGAGAGTGATTTCCCCTCCCCCCCCCCCCCCCACCCCCCAACTCTCCCATAGAGACTGATTGATGGTGTGACTTCAAGTAAAATTCCTCATCGGTGCCTATTTTCCCCATTAGTAACATTTTATCCAGCTCTTGAATTCTGTACATGCAGGTAAAAGTGTGATGGGATCTAATGTGCAATCCATAATTGTGCTTCCTGCAATGCCACACATGCATAGCAGAAAGCATGATTGTGGGATTGTGCATTAGATCCCATCACACCATGTTGCTGGTGCAGAAGGAGCCCAATCCTGGGCTCGCCCTGCACCAGTAAGAAGCAAGCTCCTGAGGCTGGGCATAGAGATTGAGATATGGCCTCAATCTCTCAGCCATAGAGAGATGGCTGCTGCAATCCCCTGGCCCCAGGGCCTCACGCACCCCCAGGGCAACCTCAGAGACCATGGATCCCTGTGTTGCCAGAACCCAGAATGGCGGCTGCTGGAGCTGAGAGTTTGGGTATGGAGCACTCCTGTGGCCCCATCAGCTAACATATGCAAATTTTAAGCTCAGTAGCAACCAGCTGTAAAGTTAGTATACATATTAGGTCTAACTTTATAGCTGGTTGGAACTTTTTATTGTGTAATAGGTACTTTGCACATGTAGCTGGTCTCATGGTAATTGTGCAGTTAATTGTACGATGCCTGTAACATAGAGGGGGCCTTAGACATTTTAAGGTAATGTATTGCATGCATCTGTCAAGTTTTTTTTGCCTAGGTTACTGACTTCTAGGTTGCACTAGATTACTGTAAATTCACTATTTGTGAAGGATCTGTTTGTATCCATTTTCTTCTTAAATTGGTATATATTGAAATACCCCTTTAAGTCATTCTTGAAATATAAACCTGACTTAACCATTTTTGTTTAATAAATTTTTTTCAGACTCTTTCTCACCAAGTCATCTTGGTTGTTATCTTCCTTGAGGCATTTTAATACATGCCTCTGAATGTATTTTCAGTACAACAGTTTAAACTATCAATGTTGGAAAATAAAACTGCTTTAAAAGTCAGCATCAAAAGAACGCTTTCCCTAGAAATCAGAAACACTTACACAGCTGCAAAAATAATCATGCACCTAATTTGCTTTTGTTGCAAGAGTGCTGATGGTTTCTGTCTTCCAACATGTGGAGGGCAGTCTCCAAATCTTGATACAATACACTTATACCCTCAGACTACATAATCTGTCACTCTTTTTTCCAGTTGTTTAGCTTTGAGTGCCTGCTGGTTACGTACTTAATCATAAGGGCACATGCATATTTCATCAGTTGCATGATTTTTTTAATTGGTGTTTATAAGGTTGATTAATATAAAAAGATAGTTTAAAAATACATTTTAATTGACTGATAAAGCCTAACCTTATTCTCTTGAACCTTTTAATTAAAAACAAAAATACTTAATCCATGAGTCTGTCTTTATAAACTTTGATTACAAGCTGTTTGGTTCTTGCTTTGTTTTATTTTTTCTATGGAAAGGTTGAGAATCGTGGGTGGAGGGGGAATGCCTAACTTTGAAGGATACGCTTTTATAAATATTACACAGCAGGTCAGATCATGTCATATATTAAGAGTTCAGTCCTTTAGGAGAGTATATCACTGACACTGGCCATTTTCTTATGTACTAAAAACTTAAAACTATTCAACAGTAAATATAAAATTTTAAGCAGTAATGGCATGCATAAATGTGTATACTCGATGTGGCTTCTAGGTAGCAAAAGTACATAACAAATTAGTGTGGTGGCTCTTTGTAATGGTAAATCTACAGGTTTCATTGGTTATATCAACCAATATAGCCAAAGTTATATTTGGTTAAGCAAAGTTGGTTAAAATCAATTCTTTTAATTGAGGCTTTCCATTAAGAAATTTAAATTGCCTGGATTAAGATGTTCATACATATTGGGTTGATTTAAGTAACTCTCTCTTCTTCACCCTCAGATAAACAGCAGCATAAAATTTACTGCTGAGGAACTCTATGACTGTGTTTCACAAGAAGTATACAGGTAAGCTGGTTATTAATTACATCTATTGGCTTTTCTGCAACAAATTTAGACTAATTCTGTATCAACCCTAGTACTATAAGGTAAAACTTATCTTCTGTTACAGAAGTCTCCCAATATTTCCTTATTGTACAAAGGAGGTTCCTTAAGTTTGATCAAGGGAGCCTGCCTGTCTTCTGCTTCCAACTAGCCTTTCTGCTTCTGAGAACCCTTTTTGTTCAGCCAAGGGTAAACTCTGAGGTGAAAGAACCTGATTTTTGTACGTTCTTTTTTTCTAACTTAATATTGACTGCTTGCAGTTTAGCCTCTCTTCGGTTTGCTTTTCAAACAGACAAAAGGGAACTTGTGGTAACTATTGACTACACTAGGATTTTCTGCTGTGTTTTGACTTTCACATAAGATGTTTGCTGTGGCTTGTCCCTAGCCAGTGCTGGATTCTCATCCTTCTGTTGTGGACAGAGCCAGTGAAGTTCAGCACTTATTCTGGCATAGAACAGTGGGAGCCAACTCGGACAGGTGTGCCACTCCAAATCCTTCTCCCTGTTTGACCTGCTGCCTTGCTTTCAGCTCTCTGCCCTGTGCTCCCAGTCTAAGCTGATGCTCTTTCTATTCCCTGCCTTATTTGCCATTGTGATGCCTTTCCCTTCACCAGCCTGTGTGCCACACACAGAGGGTGCCCATGTCACTTCTTGCACACATGCCTCAGGTTAGCCACTCCTAGGTTAGAATAAATGGCCATGCTTTGTGTGTGCTCAGGCATCTGAGACGGTGTGTAGCATTGTTTTAAAACTCTCTCTATAGTCACATTAAGAACCATGCTTTACAATCCTTTCTTAATATAAATCCTTCAGGGTCTACATCAATGGTCTCCAACCTATTTTAAGTTGGAGATCACCTTTGGCATTTACCAAGATCTACCATGTGCTGCCACTCCTCTCCTCTTCCCCCCCCCCACCCCCCCACACACGCACAGAGCAGGTAAGTATGTGGGGAGAGAAGGCGGGGCAGATTGAAGCAGAGGGAGAAAAAATTATTTGGGGTGCACCTCCCAAGCAGGTAAGTCCCACCTGGCTGGGGCTCCAGTCAACTTACCCCTGCTCCTGCCTGTGCAGCAGTCCCTCACCATGGGGGCCTCAATTTAGCCCCCGCCACTTCCCTTCCCCACAGACTGGCCTGCTGGGCTGGAGTGCATGTGTGCATGCACACAGGCACTCAGCCCCCCACCCCAACCTCGGATTCACTCCAAGATCTACCACAAGAGGCTCCAAGATCTACCGGTGGATTGAGATCTGCTGGTTGTTGACCACTGGTCTACATGCATGCTTAAGCACATGCTGAAACAGCTGAAATAGCCATAATGCTCATAAATTGAGTCATGGTGTAGCCTATGAGACTTAAGTCACAGAAGTTGTGAACAGCAGTTTTAGAAAACCACACAAACAGGAAGAAAAAAAGGGAACAAACTTGAATCCAAACTGAAGTAACTTCTGTATATTGTCGTGAGTGCTTGATTGTTACCACCTCCTTGATCATTTTCTAACAGACTTTTCCGGTGGATTTAGTTTCTTGATGCACAGCAACTTCAGTAGGGTAAAACATCCAGGATAGTCATCAGGAAACTACTGGATAATGGAACTTTATCCATATTCTGTAATGAGCTCTATGACTTTTCCCCCTCATGCTGTTTTCTGTTGCATCCTTTAAGAACATCAAAAACGGTTCAGCAGTGACCCTGATACTTCTATAACTTCAGGTTATGGAAGTTGGATATGTTATTTTGTTATTGTCTTGTTACGAGTATGAGGTTATGGAGTAGAGAAACTGAGTAAAACATAACTGTTCAATGAGACAGCTTTTAAATGCTGGTACGAAAGCCAGATCTTTTAGGCAGGCTGACAGTCGCATAGTTCAGCAGTGATTCCCAAATTGAAAAGCAACAAAAGTGTGCTGCGAGATCCCTCTGTGAGAGGAGGTAAATGCTCTCCTCCCCTGTCTGGCATCCTGCACATGTTTCCGATACTCCAGTGGTGCCTGTGTTAGGGACTGCTGCTGCCCTGCCATTCCCCACCCATCCTTTCAGCAGCACCCACTGCTGTGAGCAGGTGGGCAGGCAGACCGACACAGTTGCACTTTGCAGCCTGGCTCATCCCCTTCACTTCTCCCAGCCTCCTGAAGCCAGGAGCCACAGGGTGGTTATGTGTGAGACTCTGCAGGAGTAGCAGATTAATGCTTCAAAAAACACCTGAATCGTCTGTGGTAATCCCTTGACCAGTATATATAACCATTTGCAGAAGAAATATTTAACACGCTCCCTTCTAGAAATCTGGTCCTGCAGCTTTTGACCATTTTTAAGAGAGGGGAGAGGAACTTCCTGTAGCTGTACCAGTCTCTTCACAATTCTACTCACTGCTATAGCATCTTAAGGTAATGGTGATTTGTGTTGTTTTATGATAGCACCTAGAGTAGTGGTTCTCAACCTTTTTAGACTTGAGGCACCCTTCAGGGAAAAAAAACAGCTTTTAGTTTTCACTTGATTTCTTGACTACAGAAAAATAGTAGAGCAATTCTTCTGTTGCAGAGCACTCAGAAAGACCCCAGCAGGTCAGAATGTTTTTGATGCTATGGATTCCTCTTTGAAATCTCTGGGGCTGTCTTGAGTCATGTTTGCATACCTAACACCCTTGAAAGGATCTCCAGGCAACTCAGGGTGCTGCATCACCTGGCTTGAGAATCACTGACCTAGAGACTCCACTCGAGAATTGAGCTCTGATAGTGGTGGGTACTGAACATAAGACAACTCCTTTCTTTTCCATAGTTTAAATAGAAAAAAAAATCCAATTTCTATTCCCACCTGATTCTTACTAACCTCTTTAACTGCTGATGCAAAAAGCTAGTAGGACTGCTCAGCTCTGTCAGCTACTTTTAATTATCCAATACTTCCCTGGCTCAGCTGCATATGACAACTTATTATTTTTCACTTCTCATGCCCCACGTTACCTGATTTATATGCCTCCTTCATTCCCAACTCCTGGTGACGTGCTAAAATTAGCTAGCAGGAGTTCCATTCTGATGATCTGACCACGCGTTACCTGAGAAGAGCTCATCTAAGTACACTTGTGGAGCGTGTTCAGAGAAGCTACCTCAGTAGCAGAGATGGGCAGCTTTTGTCTGGGGCTTTTATTTGCATGTGTCATTTTCTCTCTCCTTTGCCTTTGTTAGAGATTGGAGGCAATTGGCTATGACTGACGTGGCTGGAACAGGAAATATAGTGGGCTAAGGAGCAGAGCTTCCTGCTGTAAGTCTGGTCTCTTTCCCAGTAGGGTGTCCTCTCTCCAGCAAGGCTGGAGGTTGGGAGTCCTGTTGTGATGGATCTTCCATGACTGAAGTTCCACAGTGCAGAGCAGGAGCCTAATAACAGAAGTTACTTCAGTAGGAAAGCTCAGAGGAATTTGTTAGAAAGCTTTTGCTTTCCTTTTCCCTTATTTTCAATTCTGTGATGGGTGCTGGTAAGGTTATTTCTGGATTGAGTGGGTTAGAGAAGGCATTCATGTGTAATAGTGATGGCAGTGGTCTAATGCATTTGGTGTGTGTATTTCAAGAAACCCCAAAATAAGGTGCCAGAGCTTTCACTGTTCTGGACTATTCATATGTATTTTCTCATATATTTTTCCAGGGGCAGGAGGGTCATTTACATAGGTGATAATTTGGTGTATATATATCAAGAAGTCTGTGAGCCTCTGAGCCTTCTGAACTAAATTTATGGTTACTCTGTGTGCGTCTGCAATAGATTCCCTTGGAAAGTTGAGGCGAATTAAAAGATATTCTGCAAGGAGCAATCCTGCACTGGCAGGGTTATCTGATGGGTGTCTCTTGATTTCAGACAAGGTTCTGTGTTCATGTGATTCTGTACAATTTCAATGGAATTTATTCTTATTCTTCAGTGTGTTTTAGGAGAAACTCTTGCCTGTTTTTGAGCTGTACACTTCATTTGAAACAAATCTTTTTTTTTTTTTTCTTTTTTAAGCAAAGAAATTTGGGATGGGTAAAGATGCATGTAAGTCGGAGTGGTATGAAATTTAAGTGGTTCTGGGTGTACCTTCTCTTCACCTTGTTTGCCTTAGTCCCTGCAGACATCACCAGTGTCTGCTGTGGGAGGGAACAGGCAGCTTCCAGGCACTCACTAACAAAATGACATGATTTTAGAAAGATGAATTGTATCAGGCTGTCTACTGAAGAGGATTGAGGTGTAAAAACAATCCCTGCAGTCCCTATTGAGAGCAAGATTTGGCTACTACAAACCAACAAAATACCAGACAGAACTGAACTGTATTGTGCTGCAACTTTGTTTTTGTGTAAGATAAGTTGAATTGTGCCCTTTGTGTTCATCCCCCACTGCCTGCTCCCCCACACATTGTCAATTAGCATGCAATAGCCCAGACAGAGTTTTAATTAGGTAGGGAGGAAATTACATATTTGCATATTTGAGTTGCAGGTATTCTTCTGAGCTTATTTCTAAGAAATGTTGTATTAAACTGTATTGTCATATTTTGATTGCTTTTTCAGGTTTGTAATTTGTTTTGGCATAAAAAGAAAAATGTTAACTAACTTGTTAATTGATTTGGCTTGAAACAAAAGGAGAAGAGTCTAGTAGAGACATGACAAAGCAGTTTGCAAATGTGGGAAATGCAGTTTATAGTGGAATAGGATATTTTCATCTTGGTGTGGCTGTGTTGTCAGTGCTATAGATTATTCCCAGAAGTAATAGCATGTGTTTCAAGTTCGGGGTTTGTTTTTTTTAATTGAATTTTTCTTCATCACCTAAACCTTGGCATGATTATCAGTCTTACTTTATAATTTGTTCTAACAAGTAAATGAAGGCAGCATGAGCCATATGAATTGGATGCAATGTTTTGTCTCTGCCTGCTAGGTTTCACTTGTCTGAAATAGGACAACTAACAGTTTAACATATCATATCTGCTCTTTTTCTACTTTACTGAAGTCTTTGAAGCTTTACTGTTTGGCAGATATTTTTCCTCTCTGCAGAGCCCTTGCATGATCTGACCATTAGTTCTCAGCATCCTATTCCCTCTTTGGGCAGAACACCAATATTGGGTCTGAAACATTAAATGTTTGATGTACATCATCATCACGTTACATGTAAATACATGAGAGAGACAGTGCTAATTGTATTATACTTCCTGTTGATAACACTTCTGTTAATGCATTGTTTTAACACAATAACACGTTATATTTTTTTTTTCAAAATTTTGTGTAACAAGTCAATCTACAGTTTCATGAACAACAACTGAAGAAACTAATACTGAAGATCATTGGATCATAGGAAAACAGGGCTGGAAGAGACCTCACTAGGTCATCTAGTTCAGCCCCCTGCTCAATGCAGGATCATCCCTGACTAAACCATCCCAGCCAAGTGTCTGTCTTTAACCTACTTTGGAAAGTTTCCAAGCATGGAGATTCCATAACTTCTCTAGGTAGCCTATTCCAATGCCAGAAAGTTCCTCCAAAAATACAGCATAAATTTGCTCCTGCTTGGGGTGCTTACCTCTGGACTTCTGCCTCCATTCCATGGCAAACCTAGTTTAAAGCCCTCCTAGGTTAGCAAACCCGTATTGGGAAGAAACTCTTCCCTCTCTTTGTCAGATGACCCCCCTCACCCCCTTCCCAAGCAGTCCATCTTCCGGGACCACCACCTGTAGTTGAAGAAGCCAAAGCCAAGATGTCTGGTGGTTGTTGTTTGTATACTGTGTTGCAAATGGGTTACCATAGAGACAAATTGCATATAATTTACATGTGGCCTTTATTTTAGTTGATTTATGAAAAACAATAATTAGTGCTTCTTTGTAGTTTTACAGTAATTTAGTTGTATAATCCTACACATGGCAGCTGCATAACATAATTTCCCCCTGCCAGGTTCACTTTAAGATAGAAGACAATACTAATTAAACTTATTTTCTCTCTTTGGACAAAAGATTAGTTTCAAGCTTTGTCCATGGACAATGACATGTTCAGTTAGGTTGGGCCCGGTAATTGATAATTAGTTTGTTCAACAAATGTCAGATGTGTTCATTCATGATTTGTGTGTGAACAGATTGCAGAAGTTATGCGTCAAATTTTCTCAGAAGTTTCAAACAATTATTAATCACTTGCAAGTTTTTTTTAGTTGGTTTGACTGAACACAAAGGACAGATGATGTACTGCTTGCTTTCCAACTGGATGTGTGGAGTTCTTGGCATCTGTTTTGCAGCATGTGTGCTGCACTATCTGCAATTTGCTAGCATAAATTTGAATGGTGTTTATATGAAAATCTGTAACACTTTAATATTAACTGTTAGTAAAATTTGATGTAACTTTACTTAGCTTGCTAAAGTATCTGAAGAAAATGAATGTTGTTTGAGAACACCATGGTTTGGTTTTTAGGTTTTTCAGTATTTGCCAGCTTTACGTAGTGGCTATTCAAGCTAAATATTTTTTGGTTCATTTCTGTTGTTTGCCTTTTGATATATGAAACAAGACCACAGTAGAAGAAAATACAAGCCATATATAATTAGAGTTGGAAAAATAGCTAGCTGTCTTACAAAGGCTTAAGTTTCAAATTATGACTTTACATACACACACACTTTCCAGTCATTAACTGAGAATCTGTGTGTAGCTGTATTAAACAAAAGGAGGGAGAAGATAGCTCTGCCTGAACTCTGGCAAAATTCTAAATTTTATTACTGTTTTGCAGGCGCACTAAAAGTGTGTCTTGATTTCTTTACATTAGGTTTCAGGTAGTTAAAATAATGGAAGATTTCATTTTGGTCAGAAAAAGGGGTTGGTATAAGTTGGATCAACCTCTATGAATGCATTCAAAGTAGGCACCATTTTAAAATGGCATCTATGTCCTCATGCAGATCTTCAGCTGGGGTACACTGTTACATCTCCAGTAAAGTCCATGGAACAAATTGTAACAGTTGAGGATCTGCATCTATTATTTGTCTGCATTACCAATATATAGAGGAGCTGCTATTTTTATCTAGGTTAAGCTTTCATTGACTAAAACAAATGATGAAAAAATGAAGCGCAGTTTTAAGTCTTTGTTCTTTTAATGTTAGAACAGTGGGCTATTGTCTATAGTGTTTCCACATACACATCTTGAAGTCTGACAGTACCTGTTCTGGGAACCAGCAGTGTAGTAAGCCATGTCAAATAGTTAAGTTCTAAAGTTTCTACTAATGGAAGGTTACAGCAGTTAAGTGCCAGTGATATAATGTACATTCATTGTTCATAGACAGTGCAAAATAAGGTCACAGATCTTACAGAGCATCCAGACAAGTCTTATGGTGCTATAAATGAACCTACAGGATGGGAGGATGCATTCTGTTGTATGCTCTGGTTGTCAGTAGATTGTTCTCAAGTTTTATAACCTTGCCATTTACCTCTGTGTGAATCAGATAACTAAGAACTGAAGTATTTCCTCAGTTCAACAAGGTACTTGGTGCATACAAGTAGCATTACTGAAGTAGGAGGGCTTGTGTAAGTACTTTGCTGAGATGGGAGTAATGAGGTCTCTTAGGAAAAATTAAGGGAAGTTTTAAACAGTATGGGTGGGGGCAAAGTTGACTTTATTTTTGTAATTAAAATTTTATATATAAACTCTAAGTGAAAAACAAGAGCATTGTAGTTAAAATCAGTTGCGTGTTCTGCTTTTGTATATAAGAGTTTGCCAAATACAGTTTCAGTGTTTTATTTAATGTCATGGATTGTGAAAGTGATCTCGTAAATGATGCTAGCTGGAAATGAAAGTTGCATTTAGCTGGGTTTGTAACAAATCTGTACTATGAAAAAGATGCTGCTAATCATCTTGACTGGATTTTCAGAGCTCCTTAGTATAATTTCCACTCCCATTTTAAGGAAATCAAATACTTTAGCATCTATGTAAACTAGGCCACTACTTTTAAAAGTAAATACTTCTTTTTAAAAAGGAGAATTTTCTCTGCATTTTTTTTTAATAGAAGTCTATTATTTTAAATGAGTCCTGACGGGCTAATTTTAATAATGTACATTTTTTTCATTGTTCTAGAGAGAGGTTAACAGTTGGATGCTATCAACTAGCTCAGCTGGAAGCTGCTATTAAACAGTGCAACACATCTGTCCACATAGAGGTGAAGAACAGAGGCTGGCTGTGACTACAGTTCACTGACTACAGGCTTTGGGCTACAATGTTCTCTCCCTTCTCTTTCAAATCTCTCTGCTCTTTGTTTGAAAAGAATGGAAAATATTTTTGTTAGTAGAACAACGTCTAGTCCAGTTTTTTTTTTGTTGTTTTTTTTTTTAAACAGGACCATGAGAAAAAGTCGTATATTTGAGGCAACTCCTGGAACTAGCTGAGCAGAAATAGGGGATTTTGTTGCTGGTCATCAGACATAGAGCATTGATTTTCCGAATTTCCTTAAGAACTTGTCTGAGTTCATGATGCAATGTTAAAAGGTGCCTTTGAGATACAACTTGGCATACAAAATTCTGTTAAACTACTTGTTTAAATATGTAAATTCCAAAAATAATCAGTTGATGCTTTTTCATATTTCTAGGACCCGCATGTCACTGAAACTTTAGTACAAAGGACCACAACATAAGTTTAACTCCTTTTTGTTATAAAGAACAAGATCACATGTATGGTGCAAGATCTAATGAGACCATAGGCCCAACGTGTAAAACACCAGTGTTACAGGTTAATGTTTCATTTTATGCCAAAGCCATGCTACTTGCTACCTATTATACATTAGAGGACAACCTTTCACTTTAGCTTTCCGCTATCACACTTAACTAAATTACCTTTTTTCCCCATGAATGCTTTGAACTTTCACCTTGACTTAGGATCCTATCTTCAGCTACAGTAAAGTGGTAATCTCTTGTGCTGTTAGATCATGTAGGCAAAATTAAAGAGGGGACAAAGGATAGAAAAACAAGGTGTGGTCAGTCTCAAAATGATGTTCTTTTTCTCAATTTTAAAATGTATTAACGAATTGTCCAGAATACTAAGTCTGTCATTTCTTGTGTGCATTGGCCTCAGACTGATGCAGATCTTTATCCCCTATTTCACCCACAATTGAATATCAGATTTTTTACATTCAATTTCAGATGCGTAGGTTGAGGGTTAAGCAGGCCTACTGGTAAGAGCATGCATGCTATTAATACATAGCAGGTGGTAGAGACCCACTTTCCAGTACTGCGTGGGAACTTTTGCCTGTGCAAGAGAAATGGGTTTTAATAACTTACCCTGTGACTCCTTAAGTCAAGTCTTATTAGGCATCCAGTGCAATGCCTAGCATGGTGGTAATTTGTCATGGAAAAGTCTTCCCCCTTCCAGTTCATCTTGTTTTAAGGACACAAATTCTTTTAACTTTGCAGTTTACCTTCAGATGATTTGCCTTATTGCCTTTTAGTGTCTTTGAATATCAGGTGAGAACTTTCTGAAAATGATTTTGAATGAAATTTCTCTAAAACCACTTAATTTAAACACAAGGTGTTACTTTTGGCCGTTAAAGCTACCTCTGTATTTGTTTTTTGTATAGAGATGACAGATGCAATGTATAATTGTATCAGTTATTTTGATATTTTAATTCTTAAATGGTTTTGTAAAATCTTTATTGGAAAAATATATTTATTAAGAGTATGTAAATAAACTACTGTAAATTCTAAGCTGCTTAATGTACCATCTTCCTTTAACTAAAGTATATCAAGTCACCAGCATGATTTGCATCCTTTAAGAGCTTTAAATATTTAGCTAGCCATTTGACTTGGAGAGAAGTATGTCCCTTTTTGTTGTGGTTCTTATACTGATGTTCTTCCCCACCAAATGGGATCTGAATTCAAATAAGTGAAAGAGCTTCATTTTTTCAAAACATTTAAGTATCTCATTCTGTTTTTTATATTGTACACTGAAAAACTTTATTCTACTTTTGCTGTCAATCTTACTTCTCAATCCTGTGTGTACCTCCCATTGTCTTTGGCAGCTGCATACTTAGGCTATAGGACTTGCAAGTTTATATAACTGAAATGGCATAATTACCTGATTATGCATAACACTACATAGGTGCCTGTTTCCCATACTTTTTATTGCAGTGCTACTTAAGAGGTTTTCCTTCCATCCCCCAACCTATTTACGGAAGCTAATTTGGTACAGCTCACGTGGTGTTAGGAACTGTTCCTAGCCACTTGGCCTAAACCTGCTACCATATTTTAAGCATGAAATTCAATAAACTTTTATACCCTTTTAAAAGAAAGGTAGATCCACTGAAAACCACAGAACATGTCTGAAGTAACATTTAGTATTAATGTAACATTTTGATCTTCCAACAGAAGCCTGGAGACAGATGGCAGCAATATACACAGGCAGCCTGTAATCTTGCAGTACAATCTGGGGATTATGAATATGTGAGGGAAGGGTTTTCTGTTCCCTGCTTAACATAATGTAACCAAAGCAGCTTGCTGCGGGGGGGGGAAGGATGCAAGAGCAAAGCATCCTGGAATGTTAGAGGGCTGTGCTCCATCTTTTCTCAGAAGGGAAAGTGCTCAGACATTTGCTGTTGCAGGAGCGAGTGATTTAACCGTTTTTGTTCCCAAAGAAAAATCCTGGTACACTTGCAGTTTCTACTTGGAGAGTGAAATGTGAAGTGAATGTCTGTTTATGGCCACAAGCTCCACTGCAGTACCATACTGGCTTTCATTTTATTTTACTAAGTTAAGACTAGCTAAAGAAACTGAGCGTGCTTTTATGGGAGACACTACTGTATCTCATGTTAAGTAACTACCAAGCCATTAAAACTGTAGCATGAAAGAAGGACACAACTACAATCCTGTGGTACAAGGATTTTCCAAAAGGTACCTTTAATGTGTTTGCATCAGCAGCAAGCATTAAGTGCTAACTTTGGCACCAAAAGTTAGATGTGCAGCACTACACATTAGACACCAAGTCATCCCAACCAATATTCTTTATCCATCTGAATAGAGAAAATGAACCAAAACATAGTACTATGAGCATCTGTGAATCAAATACAGTTTGTATTATAGCACAATCTAGCTTGCAGTATTAGAAAAATAGTTACTAATTTAAATGGATAAATGCTTTCATTACCTACTAGCAGTCTAAAAACATGAGAATACACAATTGGTTTGTGTTTTACTTTTACAAATGTTAGTAGCTCAACAGTTGTAACAAAACTGCTGTAAAGAAAGCACCCCTCTGCATTTGTCAAAGTAGTTGGAGCCAAAATGATTTTCAAATACTAAAAAGTCACAGCTATGTTATGTTCAGAAACTCCATTCAAAATCTAATGAAATATCACTGTTGCATAAGTATACTGTAGCAGAGGCAAAAGCTTAGAAGCTCATGTACAGTGGTAAATCTAGTGTCCCACTCATCTTATGAACTCCAAGATTGTCTCTCTACTTGAATAACCGCTTAACTGCCACTTTCACATCAGCAGGTAAAATACTCTGCTGAGTATATAAAAATTGTTATAAAAAGGCAATCATAAAAGGTTAAGTATTGGCAGGCATGTCAGCTTTTTAATAAAAAAAATAGCCATTATATCTATTTAAATAAGGCTTCTTGTTACAGATTGTTCCAGTTACTGAAGAGAAAAAGAGAGAGGCCTGAAAAAACAACTGACTAACACCCCAAACCCCTACCCTCCTGTCCCAGAAACACATTCTAATAAAAAAAAAATTACTCAATGTGCAAATTGGCAAAACAAACATGGGGGGGGAGCTCCTGAAATGATATGCCCAATCAGTTTAGTTTCCCTTGCAATACCAATCCTCAAGATCTTAAAAAAAAAAAAAAAATCTAGAACGACATTCTGAAATACACAAAAAACCCTTCATCTTTATATTCTTTCCAAAACAAATATATACAGCACATTAATAATATGCAATATGCAAAAGCTTTGTGTTGCTTTTGGCAACTTCTATGCCCTCCCCACTCTATTCACATGTGTACTTCTATTAACACACAATTACATCACTAAGCCTGTTAGTTCAAAAGCAGGGCTCAAATGGGCTAAAATTTGTAAATCTTTGTGTATGGGCTCCATTCATTTGATTCTGGGTTATACACTTCAACAGTATTCAGGAATTCATTGCCATCAAATCCTCCGACTGCATAAATGGTATTTGCAACAGTTGTAATGCCAGCATTGCTTCTTGGAGTAGTCATATTTCCCATCATCTTCCATTCGTTTTTAGAAGGATCATACATCTCCATACAGCTGACAGCATGAGAACCATCAAAGCCTCCACCAACAAAAAGTTTTCCTATTAAAAGGAAGTGTGATTGAAATGTAACTGCGTAAATTTTGAGAGAGTGCACTGCATAAAAATACTACTTCTAGGCATATTTTTGAGAGAAGTTCTTTTATGGTAAAAAAAAAAAAAAAAAAAAGTTGACAGGAAGGGAATTTAAAAGAAATCTCTCATTACTGCAAAGTTCTGTACTTCTGTGGGTATTGATCTATTGCTTTCTTGGGCATTAGGACTGCCTATTCTTATTTCTGAGTTATTTCCATAAAAACGTTTTTCTAGACAGTTATTCTCAACCTTTTCAGAGCCAGGGCACCCCACCTCCACTTTTTTTTTTTTTTTGAATGTGGCAGCACCCCAGACTGAGAACCACTACTGGTGCTGCCTCAGCTAAGTTTTGCTGCCTTCAGATACAAATGCCCCACATACCAGCTGCAAATAACCCAGGAATGGTTATGACATGCTTGCTCCTCCTGCATTACAGCTGCCTTATGTTATGCAACCCTACCTGGTCTGGCACCCCCTACACTCCTCACAGAAACAAGTAGATGGGACAGTTCCACCCATGCCCATTTCCAGAAGCACTGCACAGCATGAGGCAGCTTTGTTGTTTGCTTTAGGCTGATTAGAGAGCCTTAATGCAAGGGGAATGCACGGGCAGTTTTACTTGGCCACTGCCACAGTGGCAGCTCAAGAAGGCCTTGGGGCACCCTGGTTGAGAACCACTGCTCTACCTACTACACAGTTATGTTTTAGAAACATGACAAAGGGCTAAAAAAACCACACAAAATTCTGATGGTAGATATTCAGTGAAGGTGACAAGTCAAAGCCAGAAAGCATCAGCAAGGACAAATCCACTAACAGTTATTTTGCTTTGCAATTTACCTTGTTCTATTAAAAGTCTGCTTGTCACAAGTTAGACTTAATTTCTTAGGCAAACTGTGTCTTATTTGAAAAACCTGTAAGCTTACCATCATGAACAGCCACTCCTGCTCCACGTCTAGCCACATTCATAGGAGCAATTAGCATCCAGGTGTCATTCTCTGGATTATAGCGCTCCACGCTATTCAGGCAGTTCCAAGATTCTGCTCCTCCAATTATGTACAAATATCCACCCAATTCACATACTGCTGATTGATGTCGACCTGTAATAGATGCCACTCAGTTAAAACCAGTCAGAAGTCATCCACTACCATGATATTTGCAATACAGGTTTGTCATCATAACAATGGACTTTTTCATTAGAAATAAGCATATCTAAGTAGGCAACAGAGTAAGAGATCTGCTTTTAAGTACAATGCAAACTTACGAATGTTAAGGGGAGCACAGTTCATCCAAGATTTTGTTACAGGATCAAACACATCGCAATTTTTAAGTCCCTTTTGACCATAAGGATCTGAACCACCAACAATATACAGCTTTCCATTCAGAGCACATACTCCTGTTTTGATTAAAAAAAATAATTTGAAAAAAAAAAATTGTTGTGATCTACTAAATGAAATAGGAAGACGACAGGAAACAGGCAACAAAACAGCCATTACCTGCATTGCAACGGTTGGTTCTCAGTTCTGGAACAGGAGTCCAGTCATCTATTTCTGGATCATACATTTCTCCACAGCTCAAGTCATCTGAGTGGCCATTTGATCCACCTACAACATACAGATGTCCCTAAACAGAAGAAAGAAAAAATAGTTTCACACAAGATTTGAGGGCAAAGCTCTGCACCAAAACTACTGCTCTGTAGGCTAGATACAGCCCATGGGCTGTAGCTTGCTGACTCCTGCCATAAGAGATATATTTTGATACCAAACAAAGCTGGGCCTATCACCATTCAATTACTGGAAATTCAGTTACATTTCAAGAACAGTCTTGTATCATCCAAGAAATTTCTACATCTGTTTAAAGAAAGCATCACCATTGTTAAAAAACTGTTTCAACTAACCATGGTACCAAGAAGCACACTGTAAAACTGATAAAATGAACTGTTTCCTCAAGTGTGAGGAATCAGCTTTGCACAATAGGTTCCAGTAGGCACTGTCTCTTTTTGTAAGATAGAGGGAATTATCCAACTGAGAAACTGTCAGTTTGGTGCTTTTTTCACTTCCGGCTCAGTAAGACTAGAAGGCCTCATGACAAATGTATGGAACTTAAGATACTAAACTGTACTAACAACTGGGATATGACACTATGGCCTCTACACGTGCAGGTAAAGACACAATGGAATCTCACGTGCAATTCACACAATTGCACCTCCTGTCATGCCACATGTGCATGGCAAGAGGCACAATTGTGGGATTATGCATTAGATCCCACTGGCTGTCCCTACACAGGCAAAGAAGTAAGCTCTCACAGTGGGGAGCCCCCTCAGCCAAGGGGGACCCAGCTGTGGGGTCACCCCACCCCCAGTAGCTGGGAGATAGCAGCATAAGCAGCAATCCTCTCACTCCTGGGGTGTCATGCACTCTAGGGGGATGGGGAAGGAAACTGTCAGGAGGCACACAACAGGGACCCAGCATCAGTACTCACAGCTCTGGCTGGGCAACATACAACCCTGCAGCTGGGAACCCACAGCTCATGGGGTTCCCAGCCATAGAAGAGACCCTGCTACATGTGCAAATTAAAGATCATAGTAACCAGCTATAGTAGTACATATTTTTGAGGTCCAGCTTTATAGCTGTCTGGATTTTTTTATTGTGCAATAGCTACTCTGCATGTGTAGCTTGTCTCAAGGTAGTTGTGCAATTAACCAGTTAATTGCACGATACCTGTAACACATAGAGAGTGCCTATTACACCACTGCCTGCCTACATCATTTATTTTGATATCATCACAGAAATTCTTAATTCTTTCAAGTTTCAAGTAAATGCTTGCATGAATGTAATACCCAAGTTATTTCACTTTTTTTCTCTCCATGCATAATCCACATTCTATACTTTAAAACATGCATGTCTAAGCATCTAGCCTCCATCCCTATAAACATGCAACACTGTCCCATTACACAAACACATACATACCATCAGAACAGCCATTTGGAATCTAGCTCTTGGAGTTCTCATAGGTGCGATGAAAGTCCAGCAGTCCTTCTGGGGGTCATAGCATTCCACTGTGCGCAAACATTCCTCTCTGTTATAGCCACCTAACGATAAGGCACAAGGAGTCAGAAACAAGAAAGCATACAATTAAATGTTGATTCTTGGAACATTAACCATTCTAAGGTTAAAAGAATCTCTAAAATTGTAGGTTAAATTTACTGCATTATGAAAAATACTGTGTAGCTATTCATATTCTTTTCTAAAACAAGCAAACTTTTGATTTAAAACTAAAGTGGGCTTTTGGTTTATTTTTTTTTACCTGCGGCTATTAGCTTGCCATTAAGTTCTGCTGTTCCCAATCCTGATCTTGCATACTGCATAGGAGACATGGGCTTCTCTATAACATCATCTGGTTGAATCTCAAAACTCAGACTTTTCAGGAGTCGTGGAGTACTAGTTGGAGAGCTCTGAGGACTGTTCCGTCCATGAAGGAAGATCACACAAAATACACCATCCAGAACAGCAAGACACAGGTAGATATTATCTGAAAAAAACCCCACAACAATTAAAATAACTACTATATTTAAACACCAACTAGGGGCTTCCAAGTTAAGACCCTTACATGGCTAGAGATTCTATAAACAGGCTCCAAACTTCAATCCAATTAAGACATTTAGATTAAGGACTTGGAATTCAAAAGATATGTGCTTTAGCTTCTACTCTATTACATACTTCTTGTGTATCTGTCCATATGTCTTAGATCTCCACTCGGGCAAGAAAATGGAGACAATACTTCTTTGTATTATAGGCATATTGAAATGATTTCAGTAGTATTCATGAGGCAGTTATATACTTCAAGAGCAACAGGAAACCCTGAAATAAAAGAAACTGAGGCACTCACTCGAAGTCTTCTCTGAGGCAACGATTTTCCATTCATGCTTAGGGCTCTGTACAGTGGCATTTGGAGAAAGACTTCCAGAGGAGCTGCTACTTATCTGCTTGTGACCATTCTCACGTGGTGGTTTTTTCTGCAAAATCAAAAGGCAGCTACAGAAGCCTAGCCATAAGACCACATCTTGATCTACCTTTACTTATCTATATCATTGAGGAAAATGCTCATTTTTTACCTTTTCAGAGCATCGTTTATAGCACACCTAAATTTCAAAGAACAGAACAGCTCAGATATTTAAAGCAACATCCAAAGAGGGTTTGCTCCCATCTGAACATTTATTTAATCTCAAATTATCACTACTAAGCCATTCCTTGTCTCAGATTAGAAATCATGCCTTCAAATTTAGTTTTAGCCAAGTATGCATTTCCATTAGACAAAGTATTTTTACGACATCTTACATCTTTTAGATCTATGAAAATACACATTCCATCACAGGCTTAGTTCATGAACTGGAGGTTTACATTTTCAAACTCTGCCTTCAGAATTTGAGCCAAACATTCAAATTTCAAAGTGGATTATCTATCCTCAAATTTCAGAAACATTCAGTTTAACTAAGACTTTGATTTGGCCTCAAACTCTCTGCTCATGTTATTTATCCACTCTTACTCTTTTGCATGGATATTCACTTTTTAATCCAAAATAATAAGATTGCTCTATTTCAGATGCCACCACACTATTTTTCCAAGTAAGAGTTAGTACAAAAGAATTCAACATTAATAATTTTATATAGCAAAGACAGAATCCCTAATCTCAAAATTTACAGTGCAGGTATGGACTCTTGCATTCTACATACATTGCGTATCTTTAGATGTCGTTGAAACACAGCAAAAAATCTGTAATGCACTATAATGCTTTAGCTTCTGAAATCCACATTCTGAGCAAATATTAAAAACATTTAAACAAGTTCTAATGAAATTAGACTGCTTCTCCATTTGCACTTCTTATTCTTCAATGAAAACCAGTGGCCATCTGAAGATGGACATAGTAACTGCTAATTTGGATGCAACAACCTATAATTGCAGAGGTTCTCAAACTGTGGTCCGCAAGCTCCATTCAGGTGGTCTGCAGAAAGGTGACCTAAGGCTAAAGCTGACAAACATTACACCTGACTTCCCAGAACTTGGCTCAAAAAAAGGCACATTCATCTCAGCAGAAAAGTAAGACTACTGATATTAAAATATGAGTTGTGTGCTCTGATTTGTAAAACAAGAATAGTTTATTAAGTGGTCTGCCAAGACCCTCAGCAATTTTCAAGTGGTCCACCAAAAAAAAAGTTTGAGAACCACTGTATTAAGTTCCTTTCCTAGAGTAGTTAAGGTTTGACTTTGACACCATGGAATACATATGAACTTGACATTTATAAAAACATGGGACAACAGTAATCGTTACAGATTTTCAGTAACACTATTTCCTGCACAACTCTACCCACCTAAGAGCCCCAATTCTCGTTCTATTATTCCATGAGACTACTTCTCGTTCAGACTGCAAATCGTGTACATTTCAGTCATGTAAACAAAACTACAATTAAAAACTCGACTTGCAAATAAAATTTAAGGCCAGGTCTGAGTAGATAGAAATCTTAATTTATTACTGTGTACCATTTGGCCTCAAAACAAAAAGAAATTACTGTATTTTCCTATTTGTAAGTTTACCGTTTTTTTCCTACTAAAGAACCATAAACATACTTTTTACTTAGACACAGGATTCACTTATGATTGAGCCCCCGTTCTCAGTATGAGCCTCCTTCATCGTACATGCAATGAAAATGCCAATTCAAACTTTTTTTTCAGTGCAGTTTTTATCCTAGTAGTCTAGTACATTGTACATTTTACCCTCTGGATACTTTACCTGCTTACCAGAATCTCCAGTGGGATATTGTAAGGGTAATAGCAGCTCAGTGTACTTATCTGTAGTTATTTACTTATGTTTGGGGAAAAATTGTTTTTCCCATGTGGGATCAACTTGGAAATCAGAATACAGTACTTCTGCTGTTGTTAGACTTTATGTTAAAAAAATCCTCCAAATTCTTTAATGTCTGAAAACTTTTTGGTAGCCATCTGTTTATCTATTGTGGCATCCATATTTTCTATATCCATAGGAAATGTACAGCCCTAATACTGTACCCTTCTCAGTCACTTAACAGTAAACTAAATTTCCTACCCCTTTCTACAAAAATAAACTACCCAGCGTACATGCTCACTTCCGACCTTTGTTCTTCACTTTTTTTTTAGAACCGTATATTTAGACTTGAAATTTATTTTGTTACAACTAGTTGAAGTAAAACGAACCACTGTCAGAATACCCTTTCCATAAAATATGCTTTTCCCATTTCCTTTCACCATTAGTCTACTGCTTCCTTCACTATAGTATACGATGTATTTAGGTGTGCTATAAATTGCCCTAATCATTTGTTGTTTCTTTTCAACCTGAGAGTACCTCAGACTATGTGCAATTTGTACCTGCACAAACTGAATGTGGTCATCATCACTGCCATACACCTCAGCCTGTCCATCTAGAAGATTCCCATCAAGCAGCTTGTGATCAGCTGAGTAGTACAACGTTTGAACCTGCAAAACAGCAACAGAATACCCATGTGGCTACTGTCTCCATAGCTACTTAACTAAAGGTAGATTACACAAACTCCACAAGGTAATCTCCAGCACAGTTTTTGTCATCTCATCTTAATCTAGTAGAATGACAAAATTAAAAGGAAGCGGATGTCATGATGGTAAGTCTTCAAATACTGGCTGAAGGGTCCTCATTTTCTCAGCGTGAAAGAAATCTTCATTTTTCCAAAGGACTTCTTTTCCCCCAATACATAAACATTACTATATAGGACAAGCATTGTATACATTGTCTTCCAGAATTTTACAAATCAACAAATCTCTAACAAGCAATCTTGTTATCCTCTGGAAACAAAAGTTTTTGCAAATACAGTAATTTTCTTGGTTGAAAAGTTAAGGAAAAAAGAGATATGGGAAGTCAGACAATGGATTATGGAAAGGAAGGTAAAAGGGATGAGAGGGGAAAAAAAAGTTTTGGAGAAAGTGTTGCTTAAATGAGATACCAGATGCAATGCATTACTCAAATGCATCTGAACTGCAACACAAAAATCATAGAGCATTTTAACACCAGTTATTCAAAGGGAAATATGCATGTAAGAATATTCAACAGTATCAGCACGTATTTTTTGCCTATACAAGAGTGTTCCGAAGATCTACCTTGCCTGTAATAATAAAACTGGAAAGACTTTATGGTGCTCCATGTGGCTTTCTAAGCTCCAATTTTCCAAGCAGGGTAAAAATTTGGAATTTGTCTATGATTTTCACCAAACGAAGGTATTCAAAAATTTGCACCCATTCTAAACATAGTAGTTGTATTCATGAGTAAAATCATTTAACAACAAACAAAACTTTTAAATAAGATATCCTGTAAAGGAGTAAGTAAACACCATTAAATCATCATCATCGTTCTCTGCCCACAGCGGATTTTCTTAGGAGAACTGGGGCAGGACAGCTGCTTCTTTACGTGTCAATACACTTGAGGTTTCTTCTTGGTTCTTCAGCCTTGGTATCCTAGTTTTGTTAATAAACCTATGGGGAGATAAATCAATGGGGAGGAACAACCATTAGAAGCTTTCACCTACTTCTCATTTACAAGCAAAAACCTGTGAAGGAAAACATTAAGAATCTACAGTAAGTTTCAGTACCACCTCCCCATTTCCAAAAGCAAAATAACATGCTACTTGGAAGTCAACGGCAAATACTGAGCAAAAAAGGAAAGCAGAAAACCAGACTGAACAGTTTCATTCAGCTCACCTGAATACCCCCCCAGTTTCTCAGCTTAGGGGTACCTACAGTAAAATTTAAATTCTTTAGGGTCATGGTTAAAAAAAAAAATAATAAAAAGAAAAATCAATAAAGGGATCATCCTTCACTTCACAGAAGCTTAATTTTTTAAAACTGTTCAATCCCACTTTCTTAAAAACTAACCTCTTCCATCAGATCTTCTAGACTGTCTCCGTTCTCCCAGATACTGTGCTGCACCCAGTTGATTACCTTTGTGTATAATTTTCCATTGCTGGGCAGACCAACATTGTCTTCAAGCATTACCTCAAGCTGGAGTTAAAAACAGAAGAAAATATAGTTTAATGGCTAATATAAAAACCCACAGGATACAAACTGTACCCTGGTCAGTATGTAAAAATGTTATTATTCCTAGATAAATTAAGACACGTTTCTGTTCCACCTCCAGATACTGCAAAGACCAAGTACTCTTTAAGACTAGCAAAATTATACCTTTCATGTCAGCCAGTGGCTGTGTTCTTATACCCCAAGAATAGAATGCATATTTTTACATTCTCAGATTTTGAAGTACAGAGGTAATTCTGTGTTACGCTTTCTTAAGAAGGAAGATGGTGTGTATCCTGGGAAGCCAATGTGCATGGCGCAATGGAATATGACCTAAATTGAGGAGTTGATACTTTTATACTGGCATTCTATACAAAACTTAATTGGAGTTATAGAACTCACCATGTGCTAAATTTTTCTACCAGAAGAAAGAACCCCTTGATATACATGCATAGCTTACCTTACTTAATTTATAAAAACCAGAACAAACCAACCCACACACTACTACCTAGTTTTATCTCAGTTAGTAGAGTAAGGCAGATTTAAAATTCTTCTAACCTTTAATCGTGGAAGTTTGAGAAATTCTTCCTGTTCTGAAATCTGCAACAAATGCTCCTGAATGTACCCATCAATCTTGTTTAACAAACGTGAATCTCCCATACAACTTGCAAAGTTCCGGTATGAGATACAGCTCTGAACATCCATCTTGGAGAGTAAATAATCACCGCAAACCTTTAAAAAAAAAAAAAAAAAGGCCAGAGCATATCCTAAGTCTACTGGATGACCACACTTTAGCATGTACATTTATTTTCCCATATTCAGGAGACACTCAGTTTTCTATCTATTGAATGGTTTTACTTGCATCTCCCTGAAACAAGAACAGATATTTAAAAGAGGGATAACGCTATTGTAGTGTTACATGTAAAACAGTGATTCCAATTTCTTTTATTACAAAAATGCCATAGGATAGGGAGAAAAAGATAGGTTGCAAAACAGGTTTTCTATCAACATTTCGCGGAATGTAACTTTTCCCTAAATCACTACCAGTTTGTTAATAATCTACCTATGGTTTCCACACTTCACACAAGTCAGCATCTACTTAAGCACTGTTTGTCCTCCAGTGGAGAAATTAATTTAGAGTCAGCTTAAGTAAAAAAGGATGTTGTCTTTTCAAACTGCAAGCCCAGACTCTCAAGAATGTGATGCATGATTTGCTGAGCAACAAGTAGTCTTTATTAAAAGAAAAAGATCACTTTTCCAGGATGTAATCACAATGGAGTACCCAGATAAAGTTAATTGTGTTTCATCCCCTAAAAGGTTTACGGGAGGTCTACAACTACAGCTAAAATTATACCTGCTTGACTCTCTCCATCTTCAACTTCTTTGCTGCAGAGTACACATCTTTTACCAGTTCTTTATCAGCTTTTAACCTATAAAAAGAAGTTTATTTTTAAACACTGTTGAAAAACAAGCTGCATTACCTAAACATTTAGCTTTATGTTCTGATACCACCAAGGAAAAGACTTACTGAGCAGTGTAGGCATAATTCAACAAGACTTCAACTGCTTCTGGATTGAGATCATCAAATTTAACATGCGAAATTCCATGAGAATCACTGTCATTATTGAATATTTCAAACAAGTAGGGACTGCAGCAAGCTAAGACTGCTCTGTGTGCCAACATCTCATGCCCACACACCTTCAATAAAAAATAAAAGAGGAATTAAGACACTAGCCAACAGTGATTTTTTTAAAAATACACTGCATTAAAAAGACAGAACACTGTGTAACCCTGATGAAAACCTAAATAGCTCAAATCTATACATTAGAGAAGTTATTTTATATTAACAGTTCATTAACTGAATAACTACCAGATTAACTAAATTAATGAACTTTCTGTTACATAATCAGAGCGAAACTGGCCCCATATTTCTCCCAAATGCAGAATCTCTCTTGCACTATGGAATAAATCAGGTTCTCTAAATAAAGTTCAGAGAATCAATATATACAGAGAAAATAAATACATCATTTAACTCTCTAACCCAGCAGACAAAGTTAATTTACCTGGAGTCGTACATCGCAGAATTGACCACTTTTGCGCAAGGCATTTAATTTGGCAACAGATGACTCGATGAAATTTTCATCTTCAAACATCAAATACCCATTAGGAATCATTTTGCTGTTTTTGGCTAACAAAAGAATTTGCAAAGTTTACGTTCAGAGGACTTCACTACACTATCAAACAATATTCTCTCAATACCAGCACCCTCTTTCCAAATATAACAGACATTTTCTGGAATCTTCACACAATGAAGAGCAGTAACACTTATGAAGTAAGACTGAATGGGTGCTATGAAAAATATACTGTTGTCAAGAGTCCTGCATTAGCAGACAAATGAGATTAGTAAGATTTATATTTCCATCTCAACATGTGTACGTTTTCTTTAAATTAATCTAATCTTACTAGTTTGATGTAACCTATACTTTATTAGATCAGCATGACAGCAAAAGAATGGTAGTACTGAAATTCTAGTTCTTGAAGTTCTACTAAAACTATGCATTCTAATCTTTCCACAAAGGAAGCATATGAGCAATTGATAGAAAGGAAGTGTAAGGACTTCACTTTGTTTCAACCTATTTCATAAACATTTTCTAACTGTACAAAAACATTTAAAAACTAAATTTAAAGTATTTAAAAGAACCCTATTACATTTCTCTGGCTGCATTTAATTTTGCAGCCAAGAGGCATGAGCTATCAAATCAAAAATAACTTATGTTTAAAGCTTTTACCTCTACTTCTTACAACCACCTTTTATGATTATTAAAAAGTTGCTCTTAATGTTTTGAGAACAGTTAAAGTGGATTTTCTGCATGGGACAGCAGTTTGTGCAGCCCAATTCACAGATTCCGCAGTTTAGTCTTAATCAGGCACTACTCATTGTTCTACTTGAATGGTAAACACAACTGAAGGGGAACCACTTTTAGATGTAAGAAAACATGATTACAGAATAGCAAAATAACGAACCCAGACAGGGATAGACTTTTAAAACCTGATACCTTAATCTCTACCCTGCTCTACATTTCATGTTTAGATATTCCATGTACAGCTGACAAAGTTAGGATGTAATTTCTGGAAGTGCCAAAAGGAACATGGTACCTCTCGAAACACCTATCCTAAAATTTACCCAAAAAACCTACTGGAATAAGATGTAGTTTGCCATATCTAATATATTATAAAGGTAACATTTTAAGTCTTCAATTTATAACTGAAGAGTTACAATAAAATGCAAAGTTTTTTTTTAATACTTCAAGTCATTTATAGACTAGGGAATGAAAACACATCCTTGCATAAATTCATTTATTTCAAGTAGACTTGATTAACTATACCCATGTTTGTTTACTAATAAAATATCCTGTTAAGGTTTGACAGTATTACGTTTTTTCTAAAAAATGTGATAAGCAACTTTGATATGTTCTGGCTACATCTTACCTGCAAAGAACTAACAAAATATTATTAATAATGATATCAATCATATATACAGCTAATAGAATTAATTTACCTGCTAAATACAACTGTAAATTTATAACTGGGGGATCTTGAATAATCCAATGATACAGGTGTATTAAAGCACAGTACGTCACTTTCAATATCTTCTTATATGAAGACGGTTATTGAAATGCAGATAGATGCGTCTTGGGCTGCAATGATGATTCCAAAACTACCAGGCTTGAAAATGATGTAACCAAGTCCTTAAAAGCTATAGACATGAATTTCTTCTGTGGTAATAATGCATCATAAACTGTGATATAAAGAAAACGGAAATGAGTAAATAAAGTACCAAGGATAATCTTTTGAAAGAGCCACCAGGATATCACATGAAGAATTGCTGCAGTACGGAAGGAAAACCCCCATGAATCGCACACCACTGGTTATAACATATCACCCATCCCTGGAACCTATACAGAAAATCCTCAAACTGTAACCCATAGTAGAAGACGACCCAATTCTTACAAGAGATTTTCCAAGAACCACCCATCCTAGCCTTCAAAGAAGCACCGAACCTTGCTGACCTCATCAACAGAAGCAAACTTCCTATGACCTAAATCACACCAAATGGATCCAGACCATGCCAAGACAAGAAATGTAAAACCTGCCAACATCTCTCTACCACCCCCACAATTACTACATTCCACAGCAGAACCATCAGCACTTCTGGATCTTACAGCTGCACCTCCAGAAATGTAATATATCTCATCTAGGGCACCATATGCCACGATGGAAAATATGCAGGAAAGACCAAGCAACAACTGCGCACCAGAATGAACGCACACCGGAAATCTATCAAAGACACGAATACCCAATTACCTGTGGGGGCACATTTCCCACAAAAAAAACACTCTCTCTAATCTCTCAGTTCTAATCCTCAAAGGGAATTTACAAATCACTTTTCACAGACCAGCTTACGAACTTCATTTCATCTACCTACTGGATACAAAAAAAATCATGGACTAAATATAGACCTTGGATTTATGACACACTATAACCTGCCTAACATCTCATTCCCCAGGTACCTCTCCACTATTTACCAGCTACATTCATCCCCCTCCCCACAACCTGTCTTTCACCCACTGACTCCTCAATTTACATCTTCACTGACAGGCTTGCATGCATACCAGCCTCTGGCTTTGTTATTCATTCTATCCAGGAAGTGGGCACAACAACTGCAGATGCTTCCTCAGCCTGAGGAAGTGTATTTATATCTGAAAGCTTACAAACAAGAATTTTTTGAATTATCTGAGTTGGTCTAATAAAAGATACTGGATTTACCCAAAGAACCTAGTCTGCCTCTGTCCTTAGATCAACATGGCTACAACCTATACCCCTGTAAGGATAATCTTAGTATTTTCAGTGTTATTTTCTTTAGTCTAAACTGTTTACATCTTCAATTTCTGGTTTACAAAGTTTTACAAGTTATGCAGTTTAGAAGTGCACAGATATACTGGTCCGTATTGTATCAGCACTGATAAAGGAAAATTGACATCATTGGCTGTCAGTTTTTTGTCTGTCACCAATAAATGCCATGTGCATGCGTGCAACTGCAGCATATACATGACTGGGAATGCAGTTGGGCAGCTTGGAGAGCAGTGTCTGGCTGGTAAATCTGTGAAGTGTCAAAAGCGGGGGGAGGTGCGCAGATCAAGGCCCCGCCCCCCATGGTGAGGGAGGGAATGGGGTTGGGGCTGGCACTGCCCAGCCAAGGTGGGGTGGAGCCACAGACAACTTGTCCAGGGGGGACAGGGGGACCGGGGTGGGGGGGCGGCGGGGTAAGGCTCCAGCTGCTGTACACATCCCCAGGGGAGGCATGTGAACCCCCTGGATTTGTGTGGGGTAAGGGCGGGCAGCCCACTGTGGGCTGGGGCCGGGGGCTGCACTGGCCTCTTCCCAGTGGGGGGCTGGGCCAGAGCTGCATTCAGGGTGGGCAGGGCAGGCAGTGGTGCTGGGGGTGGGACTATGGAGAACTTTGAAGTGGCTGTAGCCCATCCTGTATTCCCCCCTTCCCAGCATTGCTACCACCTGACTCAAGAGCAGTCCTGGCCCAGCCTTCCCACCAGAAGAGGCTGGTGCAGCCCCCGGGATTTCCACATGCCCCCTAGATTTGTACTGCATGCACAAATCCAGGGGACATGTGCCCTCCATACCTCACCCAGGGGTGCATGCAGCAATGGAAGCTCTTCCCTGCACGAGCTGTCCACAGCTCCTGTCTGTGTCCTGCTGCCGCTGGGCAGTGCCTGCCTCTGACCCTACCCTAGCCCCTTCCCTCCCTCACCATGGGGGGCCTCAATTTGCACCCCCCACACCCCTTCCCTCTCCTGCAGACTTACCGGCTAGGCGCTGCTCTCCAAGCTGCTGGGCTGTATATTGGTGATTGGATCAGTATCGGCTGATATGGCTGGTTAATAATCAGCCACCAGTATCAGCCAAAAAAGATTAGTAAAATCTTTATCGGTGCACCCCTCGTGCAATTTCTTTTCTTTCATTATCTCCCCTTTCAATCTTTTTCCCCCTGACGACTCACGATACACAAATGTCACATAAATGAATATCTTAATTGGAGATATTAAAGGAGCCAAGTAGTACCCAGCTGGGTTAAATTTAGCAGTAACATTTAAAGAATATAAAAACAAAATAAGAGAAAGAGGAGTCAAATCACAGTTAAAACTACTACATCTCAGTCCAGCCAAGACCTCCTTACTATTTCTATATAATCTATTTGCTTATATAAGTTCATAATTTCTGACATGGCAAGTAACATCACTATGTTTAATTATGCACATTCCAAAAAACTAACTTTCTGCTTTCCCCACACACAAAGCAAGATTTTTCTCCCTCTAAAGAATATGTTAAAAAAAAATGAAGTTACATTCAGAACATATACAGTTCTGATCTTTAAAAAATACCATGGCATATTGCTATTTTACATTAATGATTTTTAAATAACCAGAATTTGCTGGTGAATGACAATACTTAAAAAAACAAAACAAAACAAAAAACAACAAACCCATACTTATGTAACTAAAAATGCATTTAGAAACTACCTTTTTAGCATTAAAGCAGGTTGGCCCTTTTCCTCTGTTGGCGTTAGTATGCATGCACACACTATAATTATAAATGCTCAAGGCTTTTGCGCTCTAACCCTATGTGGGGAAATGTGTTGCGCCGCCCACACTTGTCACCCCCTGTTCAAGTTTTCAGCCAGGCTGCATCTCTGACTAAATGTCAGAATGGGAATCAGATTTCCTATTTCTGCTAGTCAAGTAAAAAACACAAATCATGTGTGTCCTATGTAAGAGTTTGTTGTGGCCGTAATGCTTGCCAAATAAGTCTGGCAAATGTTTGCTGATAATAATCTCCAGATTTTGTACTACCAATACTTGCCGAGCTAGTTTTTGTTACCAAGACAAATCAAGAGCAACAGGGTAATTCTTTAACAGCTGTTAAGGCATATGCTCCCCCTGTAACACTGTACTTTCTTTATATAGTAACGACTGAATGAAGTCACAAAATGTGTTAGGGAAGCTCTTTGGGGACCAAACACTCAAGAATCACTTTGCTATCAGCATACGCTAGCTCTGTTTGCCTATTTTCCTTTGTTTTTTCCCAAAGCCTAAAAATATCATTTCCATAGTCAAAATTACGAAGAATACATGCATGTAAGTAATTTCAGTTTCTCTGAGAAATTAATCTAGTAATTAACACTTTAAATTCAACCTATCCTCCCTCTCATTATAGCATCACAGCAAGATTTACACACCCACAAAATTCTTCTCACTTGTAAGTCTTTAGAACATGGATGGGCAATTATTTGGTCTGAACAGCCATTTAAGGGGCGCCGGGGGGGGGGGGGGGGAGGGGCAATTGATCCTATCCAGTCTCAGGCCCATCTGGCCTGCACCTACTGCCAGGGGCGCCAGATGAAGCAGGCTGGACCTCTATGGAGACATTGCCTGGGATCCCCACGAGCAGGGTAGAGCCATGACTCACTCCCTGCATGTTCTGCCTGGGTCAGGAGGGACTGGGGGACCCACTGCGGGCCATACAGAATCCCATGGCAGGCCAGATGCGCCTGCAGGACGTATTTTGCCCATCCCCGCTTAAAACCACTTTTCCTTGTTAGCATGATTATCATAACATTTGCAGAAGACATGCTGCTCCTCTGAAGCAAAAATCAGAAAAAGATAAGAGTGTCTAAGACATTTAGCTCTTTTTGGACAACACTTTGTTGGAGAGGCTACTTTAAAAAAATATTCTGCATTCTTTCAGCATAACACACTTACTGTGTTACCAAAACCACCCATTAATGGACAACAAATAAGGGACTGTCAGTAAGGGAACTTTGATTTTACAATTCAAACTTTACAATGTCCACCTATATAGGTTGTCTGCTGAAACAAATAGGTTTTAAACCCATTATATCATAATGTACTCTAAAAATTAAATTCTTTGACTTGAATATTTGATAGCTTTATAAATCTGAATTATGACAGAAAAGAGCTTCTCTGAAAGGTTCGGAGGATACAAACTATTTTTGGAAATTTCACATCCAAACTTTAGCTCCTTTCTGAAAGTTTAATATCTGCCATTTCTAATAAGAACGAATCTGTGTACAGAGCACTAGTTAGTTGAATAATCATCCAAGTGCAGTTAATAGCCGGTTACTTGACTTTCATATTTGCCTATTTAAAAAGACAATTCAACTGTGACAAATGATTCCAACTTCTGGGAAATAACACTAGACCTAACCTAGCAGATCAAACACCAACTTCTGAAACACCCTACTTTTAAGTTTACATGCACATTGTTCCTATTCAGTGTTTTTTCATTCCTGTGGTTCAACTCTGCATAGCTTGTTTCCAGCCACAGAGTACCAGCTAACAAGTAATCTTCAGGTAAACCTAGAATGGGTTATTTTGACAATAACTCCTATATGAATGTCTATGTTGTACACTCTGCTTCACTGCAGACAACAGTAATTTCAAGCCTAAGTGTTTTCAGGTATTTGAACTTTTCACTAATATGACATTTCATCATTGTACGTGTAAAACAATGTCTATGTCTATTTGTAGAACTTGTAACCAGTTTAAAAGACTGTAACTGCTACTACTCTAATTCTTATTAACATACACAAATCAAAGCAGTGTTTTGTGAAAATTTCCACAAAAAAGCTAATGTAACCATATTCTCTGTATTCTGAAACACAAATCAAAACATGCAAAAAAGTAGGGGTGCACTGATAGAGAATTTTTGGGCTGATACCAATGGTTGATTTTTAAAGAGCCATATTGGCTAATACTGATCCGATTCTGATATGCAGCTGGGCAGCAGAGAGAGTGGCGTCCAGCTGGTAAGCCTGGTGTGGGGGAAAGATTGAGGGAGGGAGGGAGGGAGTTGGGCTGGGGCAGGTGCTGCACAGCCGGGGCAGAGCAGGGGATGGAGCTGCAAGTGGCTTGTCCAGGGGGCACGGGGCCATCTCCTGGTGCTGCACACAGCCTGGGAAGGCATGGGAGAGCGTGTGCCCCCAGATCTGTGCGTGGGGTGAAGGCAGGCTGGCACTGGGCTGTTCCTGGCAGGAGGACTGGGCTGGGGCAGGCAGCGACAGGACTATAGGGGTGGACTGCAGCCACACCAAAATTTGCCGTAGCCCCCTCCCAGCACTACCGCCACCTGTCCCAAGTGCAGCCCTGGCTCAAACCTCCCGCCAGGAAGAGCTCGGCACCACCCCAGCCCGCCCTTCCCTGCACAGGGATCTGGGGGCACACGTCCCTCCATGGCCTCCCTGGGGTGTGCACAGTAGCGGGACAACCCCCCCCATCCCAGTCCTTCCCTTACTGTTGGGGCCTCAATCTGCCCCTCCCCCATGCCCTTCCCAGCTGGACCTGGCTGCTTTTCATGCTACTGGTCTGTATTCCTGACCGCTAGCATGCTGTGCTGCAGCTGTGTGCATGCACGGGGCATTTATCCGTGGCATTATTGGCCACATCAGCCAAAAAAAGCTGGTTGCCGATACAGTCTATTGGTGCACCTCTTAAAAAAAAAAAAAGTTTTCTATAATCTAAACAAATTAACAAAAAACCCCAAGTATGGTGATATTTATTGCCAGAGTTGTCTTTTAGCTATATCCTTAAAACAAGCTACACTTAAAGCTCATATTAAAAATATAACAGCAATAGAAATAGTCTAAGTTTCCTACTAAACTGAATGTGTATGTATCTGGCTAGAAATATTAAATGTTTCATAAATAATTTTATGCATCACTCTCTGCTATTTTTTGAACTTCATCAAAACCCCAAACCTTAAACATTCTAAACTAATAAATTTCAAATGCCTTCCTTCTTCTGGCACATTCATCAATTGAATGAATGCTTAATTTGTATCTGCATTTTCTTCTCAAATCATAAAAGATAATGTCAGATATATTAAGTTATTATTTAGCCTTTAGAGTATATATGATACATAACAGTTTGCAGGGATGCCTGGCAGTTCCAATCTGAATCCAAGCCTTGTTATACTTGACACAAACATCTCTAAACTGAAGTATTTCCAGTTTACACTTCAACTGTATAACTGGGTCCATGCAGTTGGGTTCCTGTACCTAAATATGGCTGTCCTGTGGAAAACGTAATCGATATTTTTAGTTTAAGAACCATATTTTGATATCCAAACTATGATATTCAAACTAACCAAAAGGCTACTAAACACATACCAGTGGCAGTATGCCTAAGAATCCCTGCCTGCAGTGATTCACTCTTGGTAAACACAATTTGTCTGCCCTAAACAGAACTGCATTTAGGTAGAAGGTAGATAATTTCTCCAGTTCATCCAATACCCTACTTTTGTTTAAATACTGATAGTTAGGTGACGTGTGTGAATAACATTACTGTTACACGGTACTTTTAGAAGCCTTAAATAATGAATTTGGTATTTAACAACTTTCATATGGCCATTTTTATATACAATGCACCCTAGAGAATCAGCCCCTTCCCCAAAAAGTTAGTATTTAAGGAAACTGTCAAGTACTTTAAAAAAGTAGAAGGTATTTTTTCTGGCATTGTTATGGCACTGCTGGAAGAACTTAATTACACTTGATTGGGTGGAGTTTGGAGAATGAGATGTCTAAACAGATCAGTAATAACTCAAGAGTCTCACATTTCTAGCTCTAATCTTGCACAGCTCAGTGGTAACTGAAAGCTAGTGGCCTCCTGTGAAGCAGTTAAGGTCTTAAATAAGTTTCTATGGTGCAGGCATTCAAAACATAATATTCCCCCCCATCAGAAATGACAATAGTTGCACTTTTCAGCTGAAGTGCCAAGACTGAATGGGTAAGGCAATGTCCTAAAAAAGTGTTGCAGTTCATCTATACATGCATTAATGGGCTTTAGTTAATGCACATTAAATCTAGTACCTGCATTGTGAGGCACTAAGAAAATGCACATTAGTCTATCTTAATGCATGTTAACTAAAGAGCGTGGTTTTTAGTGCCGCTATAACGCACATTAGCCTACTGTAATGTGCATCAACTAAAGAACACATTTTTGGTGACGCTTTAATGTACTAATATGCATTAAAGTGCACATGTAGACGTCTCCAATATGCCTAAACCTAAACTACTTAGTGGGGTTTCCTCCTCTTTTCTGGGAACAATAATATTAAAGGCTAGAAGCTTTAAATTAGCACTTTGTATAATACTGAATAGATGCAGTTGTATAAAGTGCAAAAGAACATGTTTGTGTATTGCACTAATTTTTTTAATTGAACTTGAAATTTGCCATAATCCTACAAATCACTTGCATAAGCACTGTTCCCCAAATTATTTATCAAAACACTTAATCCTATGATCAAATAAGGAATTAATTTCTAAAACAGAGAACTGTGCAATTGCTGAAAACTGTCACCTAGTTCACAAAACATTTAAGTCATTTGTGCTATTCATACACCATTTGTCATTTAATGAGAAATCTTTAGAAATAAAATTCTTCAAACTGGGGGTAACACAAAAATTAAAATTCAACATAAATTAAATTAGTGCCTTTTCACAGGTTTGGAATTGTATCTGTTCTAAATTATAAGGCAGAGTGTATTTAAGATACATCAATATACCTTTGACCAGTGTGCAACAGTGTGCACATGGTGGATCCATGTAAATCAAAGCTCTTTAAATTATTAATTTTAACTGTGATTTATGTCAAGAGACCAAGAACTTTGACACAATCACTTGAAACTACTGGCTATGTCAATTTAATCTTCTTTTGAATTTTTTCTTTTCAGTTATTTTTGTAAACAAAGGCTGATTCACAATGGTTCTCAACCACCAAGACATACTAAGTTGTAAGTAAAATATATGATTTATACTTAAAGCAATACTTCTTTATGCTAACCAGGAAGATACTCTATATAAAAGTTTAAGCAATTAGAAAAATCTGATGTCCATTTATTCAGATTATTTACATTTCATTACATTAGAAAACAGATAGCATTTATTACAAAATTGATGACTGATAGTAAACACTTTGGGGAAATAACTTGGAATTCAAAAGAATTCAGAAAGTCAGCATTTTGTAGTTTTTGATTAGTCTTAACTATGTTAAATGTGCTGGTATACAAGGGAGAAAACCCTCCAAACTATGCGCTGCATTTATAACTTACCTATTAAATAGTAATTACCTGTAAATAGTAAACTGAACCAACTGCTTTCAGTGACTATATCCCTTATGTCTGCTGAGCTAGGTTAACTTGTCCTCTCTGTATCTGCAGAAAACTAGCTTTCTGATATTGGTTAAACATTTCAGAGTTGCAGTGCTTAGTGACGTCCCTGAATTAAGCCATTTTAAATACTGCAAAACATACAACCTCTAGTGGTTGTTCCAAATGCATTGCAAATTGGGTCTTTTAAAGTTTTAGCAGCAAACATGGACTGGTTGAATATTAAATTAATAAGGAACATAATAATTATTTAAAATAAGTTTAGACCTTAACATAGGTGGTCTTAATTTTACATTAAGAATTTCTTACAGAGGAAAACATTTAATATAAATAAACTCCGATTTAAACACTGATTTTTTACCCAATCCTGGATAAAGGAGCTTACCCAAAGATTTTGAAAGAGACACCAGGGACTAGAACATTTACACTATAAAGCAGAAGAACATAAGCTTTAGGGGTAGTTCCAAACGTCTCACAAATTGGACCATGTAAGTAAAAAAAAAAATCTAAACCAGAGATTCAGAGAAATTTGCACTATGGGCATATTAGGGATTGAATGAGAAGGAAGATCTACAGAACACCCTCTATCCTCCTAAAAAGAAAACGTACTACATGTCAAGTATTACCTACATACCTACCAAGAATGTACAATGTTCTATCCAGCATTTTGACAGCAGGCTTGAAAAATGTACTATTCTAGCACAGAATAAAAAATCAAGTGCAATCTTCTCCCCTCAAAAAGTTACAGTTGTAGCACTTTAGAATAGAATGGTTATAACACACAGTTATTCAAAGCATAGACATACTTTTATTAAAAGCACAAGCTTCTATTTAATATTTTAAAATTAAATTTCCTACACTTTTGGTATACCTTTTCTTTCTTGGAATTTCTCCACTTTTTCCCCAATTGTATTCTCCTTGCTGAATTAATTTCAGTATATTCCCTCTTCTTGTTTTCAATCCACTAACTTGCATACTTTTCTCATTTGTTAATATATTGTCTTCCAAACCTCTTCCTTTATTTTCTGCTGCTTCTCACAGAAAGCCTATAAAAAAAAATCTTGCTTTCTTTTTGATTTATTCCAATGCTCTCCCCTGACTTGGCTCCACAGCCCTGCCTCCCTTGTCAGACTAACCCATGCTTCTTTACAATTTCACAGACAACTAAACCCACAACTGCCTGGAAAAGCCAAGCCATGCCCTCTCTACAAACTTCTGGGAAGTGCACCAGTCCAGCTGGACCCAGTGGCTGCAGTTGATCTATTACTTTTCCCTGGTGAGACCACCTTAGCTTCAAAATATAAGTTTCTGACTGCAAAAAATGGTTTTCAAAACATAAGCCAATACAATACACCTGCTTGTTGGGCTTCATATTTTGTAGGTCCTAGCAGGATTCAAGAAAATTGAAGCCCACTCCCTCGTAACTGCAAGCTCTTTGACTAGCATTACAAATACAAAGTCAGCCTCCATTTCTGGTCTGCCTCCCTCACAATCCCAAAACCTGCCAATGTCTTTTTGCACACTGCATCAAAGAGCAAATGATCCAGCTCTTATTTTTATTCATTCCACCAGAAACCTTGCAATGGGCAGAACCAAGAAGACGTTCGGCAGTCTTCACTCTACTTCACCTTGGGAAAATCAGATGTAGACACTTGGTGCTGAAAAGGCTAATCCCATTCACTTTGTTCTTCTGAAACATCTTACTCTTACTACAGTAAGAGTAGGTGGAGGCCAGGTGACAGCTAACCCTGCAGAAGCAATGCTGGGGACTGGCCCCTGATGTTTCAGCTGCCAGGGCTACCTGACCTAGAGCAGCAGTTCTCAAGCTTTTTCATACCAAGGCCCACTTGCAAATGTGGATGGCCAGTCCCCACCCAGCACGCCTCATTTTTGACCTGCTGCCCCCGCCACCGTCCCCCAATGTGTGTGTAGGGGGGAGGGGGGCCCAAGCAGATAAGCTCTGCCAGCCTGCAAGGGAAAAGCCCTGGTTTTCTCCTTTAAAGGAGAAACCGTTTAAGTTTGTTCGTGACCCTTTCATAATTCTTGAGACCCATTTTTGGGTCGTGACCCACGGGTTGAGAAAGCCCTCCCCCCAATCTGTGGTTTCCATCCTCAGCCCCAGCTGGCAACCCCTCTGACGAAGTCCAAGCTACCAACGCTGCCCGCGGCCCGTCCGTCGGTCCAAGGACGGATGGACACCACTTGACCTTGAAGGGCGGCAGGGCGCGCTGCAGGGCTCCAGCACGCTCCCTTCGCTTTAGGCCGCTCTGAGGCGGGCCCACCGCGCGCTCCCCGGCGCAGGAGGTGGCCAATGCCCCCTCCAGGGCGCTGGCAATGCGGGAGAGGAGCGAAGCACGCGGGCCCCGGCGGGCCAGGGGCAAGCGGCGCCGCGTCCCTCGACCCCACGGCGGCGGCGGGGATCTCTCCCCAGCCAAGGGCGGTCACTCCCCCATGTCCCCCCAGCGCGGAGCCGGGCGCGCAGCGGAGTCCCCGGCTCGGCCCGGAACAAAGGCGGCCGCCACGAGGCGATGGCGGCGCCTCCCGCGGTACCTGGTGTCTGTCAGCGCGGACGAGGCTGCTCATATTGGGACGAAGCCGGTTCGCAGACGCAGGCTCAGCGGGGCGATGTGTATCTGTGTGCGTGTGTGTATATATCTGTGTGCGCGCGTATCCACGGGCGCGGTCAGTGGCTCCGTCCTCAGGCGAGCTGCGCACAGTCTGGCCGGGCCCCGAGCGCGGGCGCTCGTGCCTCTTCGCCCAGTCCAGTACCACTCCGCCGCAAGCGGGCGTGTCCCGTGATAAAACGAAACGCGATCCTTCCGCCGATAAAAAAGGAGTCCAGCGTGCGGCTCCTCAGCCCCTTGCCTCTCAAGTAGGTCAGTGGAAGGTGACGGCGGGGAGTTGGAGCGGGCGCATCCGCCCGGGACCGGTTTCCACCTGCTGCAGCCGGCGCTGCCTCCCCCTTTGCGGTGTGCGGCGTGCGGCGGCAGAGGAGCCGCCTGTGCCTCCCCCGCCCTACCGAGGCGGGAGGGCGCCGGGTCTGAGCTGCCCTTCAGCAGGGAGCGCGCCCGGGGCGGCGGGCGTGGCGCGAGGAGCGGAGCTTTACCCGGATCGGGCGCAGCTTGCGGCCCCCCACCCCGACACCCACATTTCAGGGGAGGGGACCTCGTAATTGAAGCTGTCACCGCTCCCCTCAGCCAAATTTCCAAGCTCCACGTGGCGGGATCGGGACTAGGACTGTCTCGGGCCCGCTCGGAGGGAACGGGGCTGGAAGGGTGGGCACCGCCCCCCCCCCGCGCCTAGAAAAGGTCTATGTAAATAACACTGCCGACGTGTCTCTCCTGCTCTTTCTGTCTCTCACACGCACACGTTTTACACACCCATTTCTCTCACACACACACATACAGGTCCCCCCCACACACATACATACACGTCACCCAAAGGTGTACGTGGCTAGGTAAGCACATTCAAAATGCACAAGGTAAGAATCAATCCAAGTTCTGCAGTTTTCTCTAAGCAGCCTACTTTACATGGGTGGGGAACAGCACACATTTGCCCCTGGGTGGTAGCTGGGGGTAAATCTTAGACTGGGTTCTGCCAATTTTAAATCCATCTATGTGTACTGAACTTCAGTTCTGTTACTGGCATAGACTGGTTTTGAGTGCCAAACTCCTGTTCTGTTACAGGTATAGACCGGCTTCTGATCACTTGTACTGGTAAAAGTATAATGTCTGTAGCTGGCCTGTTTGTGTGCGTAAGACACATGCACGCGCACACCCCTCTCCCTCTTATGCAGTGTTACATACTTTCTGAGTGTAAGAGTAAAGGGTAGCATCAGTTTCAATCCAGAATAAAAATTGTGTCTTAGGTATCAAAGGTTTTGGAACCTGAGCTGGGAAAACGAGCTTGACATGTAAACTAGAAAGTGGGCGCATACTCAAAAAACCCGAGTTGTCATGAACTAGGAGAGTGTGTCAAGTGGGCTTCCCCTGCCATCTGCCCTGGCTGCCCTCTCATAGAGTTCAGTGCACTCCATAATGACTGGAAGGATGGACATCAGCTTGCATATACTACACTTGCACATGAAAGCAACCTGGGTAGGGTAGCGGGAGTTTCAGAGGACAAGATTAAGCTTCAGAATTAGAAACTGGGGAAAGGATCTTAAACAAATAGCGTGAAATCCAGTGAGGACAAATTGAAAGTACTGCACTTCAGAACAAATAAATTAAATGTGCAGATACAAAAGGCTAGACCAGGGCTGTTCAACTGGCTACCCAAGGGCTGTGTGTTGGGGATTAACCTGTGTCCTTCCCCGCCCTGCCCTAGGTTCCTCCCGTCACTCTCCTGTTTCTGCTGCATCGTGCAGTATTTACTCCAGAGAATTGTTTCATGGATCTGATTTTTCCAAAGGTTAGCAGAGCTTTCTTTTACCATGGTTTCATGCCTCCTAGTGTTCAAATACTTGGTTGAAATGCATCACAGATCTTTAATTTCTTATTTGCAGGCGCTTTCTCGGGGCGACATCCAGCCAGGGGGGCAGGAGCAGGCACTCGTGTGGCCTGTCCAGTCCGTCCGCGGCCTGGGAGCGCAGGGGTCAAGGAGTGCCACCTGACCCCACCGTGTCCTCCCTGCCACCTGGGTGGCCTCAAGGATGCTCCGACACCTGCATGCCTGGGCTCAGCAGCCAGGGGGACATGCAGGGATCCTACAGGGGGTACGGGCCGTGCAAGGACACCCCCCTGCTCCCTCTCCCCTGGGGCAGCCCAAGCCCGACTGGCAGGGCTCCCTCCCTCCCCAGGGCCCGCGACTCACCACCCCCAGCACGATGTGTGCAGGCGCGGGGGGATGTGGGGAGGCAGGAGTGGCGCTGGCTTCCTGCCCCGACACCCACAGCAGCAGCGGCAGCAGCATCTCCCACGGGCCCGGCCGCAGCATCCCTCCGAGCCAGCATCCGCGACCCACGCGCCTGCCCTCCTGCTGCACCGCGACCTGTTTCAGCCCGTGCAGCTGGCAGGGACCGGTGTGGGGTGGGGCTGGCATGCAAATGAGGAAAGGAAGGGCAGGCCTAGGAAGGGACACTTTGAAATGAGGGGGGAGGGGAGGAGCCGCACCGCGCCGGCAACATCAAGCTGACACGGTGTGTGTGGGAACCTTGTCCCTTCCCCAGCCCTTCAGCAGCCATTAGGAAGCTGCTGAGGGCCTAGGGAAGGGACAAGGGGTGGGAATGAAAGTAAACAGTGTTTACTGTATCCCATTGCAGCACCTCGGGCCTCAGAAAACGGCTTGGAGGCCCACGGGTCATATGTTGGAGAAGCCTGATTTAGATTAAATATTAAGAACACCTTTTTAATTTTAAAGGTGATGAAGCATTGGAACAGGTTATGGAGAAAGGTAGCATATCTTTTATTGGCAGTTTAGACAAACACTTGTCATGGTTTAGACAGGTTTAGACAGAGATGTTTCTGCTTTAGGCGGACTACGATCTCATAGGGATAAGGGAGACCTGGTGGAACTCCACCTATCCTGATGGAAGGCCAATGTGGTGCCTATCTTCAAGAAAGGAAGGAAAGTAGATCTGGGAACCACAGGCCCATCAGCCTGACCTCTATCCCGGGGAAGATCTTGGAAAAAATTATCAAAGAGACCATTCTTGACAAACTGGCTGATGGCAGCATCCTGAGGGACAGACAGCATGGGTTTGTTGCAGGCAGGTCTTGCCTGACCAATCTCATCTCCTACGACCGGGTGACATATCACCTGGACAAGGGAGAAGAGATTGACGTCATATATCTTGATTTTAAAAGAGCCTTCGATCTGATATCCCATGATCATCTCATAGAAAAACTGGCCAACTGTGGCCTCGGCTACATCACAGTCCACTGGCTGGGGAATTGGCTTCGCGGTTGTACCCAAAGAGTGGTAGTTGACGGAAGTCAGTCATTGTGGTGTGCCATGACCAGTGGGGTCCCCCAAGGTTCGGTTCTTGGGCCTATACTCTTTAACATCATTAATGATGTGGACATTGGTATCAGAAGCAGACTGGCCAAGTTTGCCAATGACACCTGAGGGCAGGATGGTGATTCAGGCCGACCTTGACAGGCTCAGAAAATGGGCAGACGAAAACCTGATGGCATTCAACACCAAAAAATGCAAGGTACTCCACCTTGGCAAGAAAAACTGGCAGCATGCTTATAGGCTCGGCAGTGTTACACTTACTAGCACCATGGCTGAAAGGGACTTGAGGGTCATGATTGATTGCAAGATGAATATGAGCCACCAATGTGATGTTGAAGCTGGTAAAGTGAGCAAAACTCTGGCTTGCATCCATAGATGCTTCTCAAGCAAACTCCAGGATGTCATCCTCCCACTGTACTTGGCCTTGGTGAGGCTGCATCCAGTTCTGGGCTCCACAATTTAAAAAAGATGTGGAGAAGTTTGAGAGAGTCCAGAGAAGAGCCACGCATATGATCAGAGGGCAGGAGAGCAAACCTTATGATGAGAGACTGAGAGCTATGGGCCTCTTCAGCCTGGAAAAGCTCAGGCTCAGAGGGGACTGGTTGGCTGCCTATAAGTATATAAGTGGTATACATCAGGATCTGGGGGAATGCCTGTTCACCAGAGCGCCCCAAGGGATGACAAGGTTAAATGGTCACAAACTCCTCCAAGACCCATTTCAGGCTGGATGTAAGGAAGAACTTCTTTACTGTCTGAGCCCCCAAGCCCTGGAACAGACCCAACAGAGGTGGTGCAAGCACCTACTTTGGATTCCTTTAAGAGACATTTGGACGTGTATCTTGCTGGGATCCTTTGACCCCAGCTGAGTTCTTGCCCCTGGGGCAGGAGGCTAGACTCAATGATCTCCCAAGGTCCCTTTCAGCCCTAACTTCTATGAAATCTATGAAAATATCCCCTTTGCTCTTGGCTGCCCCCTTCTTGCTTAAGTCTTGAATTCAAGACAAAATGTTTTATTGGGCACACTACACATGCAATTAATGCGACTGAATATACTCTGACTCCATTTGAGCTGGAGTAAACTAATCCTAACATCACCATCTACACGTGCATTTAAGCCACTCGTATCAGACAGGACCACTTGTATCTGACAGGACTATTCAGCAGTGCAGTAAATTAGTCTACTGCACCCTAATGGGCACGCATGTGTAGACGGTGATGCTTTACTGTGCAACAAATTAGTCCTCTGCGCAGTAAAGCATCTCATGTAGACCCACCCTCTGAAAGGTATGGACACAATTCAAAGCCCCTGGAAATCATTAGAAAGACTCCTATTGACTTGAGCGTTATATAAGGCCATGCTCATGTTCACCCAAAAACTATCAAGTTTGATGCAGAAATTACTGGATGAATGCAGATGTTTTCTATGCAGAAGATCAGACTGACTGGAATGGCCTCCCTATCTGACAGCAATATCTATGAGCCAACCTAGCAAAAATAGCACTTTAACTTGCATTAGAATGTATTACCATTGCTGCATAGCTTCCAATGTTATAGAGAGAAAAAATATTTTTAAATGATTATTGAAGGTATTTGAGAGACTCTAGGTATAGTGCGTAACAGAATAGGGTCCTGGTCCACAAATGGAATCTTAGGTCATACAGCAACCCAGTAATAATTAAATACAGTTAGGGACAGGGTAAAAAGTTCTTGTCTTACTGACTGCTTCTGACTTACTAGAGACTTTGACCACTTACTTAGCTTTTGTTTTATGCTTTGTTTTACCCTATAATTTCTTACTGATGCAGCTGTAATAATGGTAGCAACTGTAGGAAATTTTAGGGTAGGTAAACAAAGCTCTTGTGATTTAATCTGTAAAACAGGGTTAATAATATTTACTTGTCTGTGTAAAAACTTTGAGGGCCGGCCCCAGTAGAAAATCATCACGTGCATGGATGACTGGTGCCTCCTGAGTCAGGGTGGAAATGTACCCCCCCCCCCGACACCAGTCAGTGACTGGGGGGGTGGGGGGGGGGATCGGGGTCTGCTGGCAGCCGATCTCACTCACCAAAAAGTGGCCGCGCCGCTTCTGGAAGTCCCATGGCCACTTCCGGAAGTGGCGCAGCTGCTTTTGCTGGTGGCCCTGCTCCCTGACCAGTGCTCACAGAGTGGGCACTGGTGCTCCTGCCTGCCACCCTGCCTGCTGGCTAAACAGGGAGCGCAGCCTGACAGGGCGTTCACCGGCGCTCTCAGGGGGTGCATGTGCACCCCTGTGTACCCCCTATGCATCACCATTGATCATGTGGACAGTATCCTGCAATAGAACCCCTGATGATTAGGCCTTACAAATAATTTTCTTATCATGATTTATTGTTCTGGAGATAATTGTCTTGACTAATCAAAAATCAGAACCAGGTAATCATAGCTGTATGATTAAGTCTTGACTATGAAAGGATCTGAACTCTTATTTCTTGGGAAGTAATAAACCTTCCAAGAACTGCACAGAGATCAACCTTTCTTCAAACTATTAGGCCTATTGCAAACAAGGCTGGCTCAACTTCTCACTTTTTCCACACCTTACTTTCTTAGTTTTTAAATTACTAGCCACACCTCTATTTTACTTCCCTTTCCTCCACCCTCCGCCTACTCTTTGCTTTTTTTTTGAATGAAGACTTTCATCAAGACACGTTTAATCATATGTCTTCAAGGCAATAAAATAATAGGGAAAGGTAAAGATGATGAGTATTACAATAAAAAGTAAGTAGAATCCTACACTATGCAAAGCTTATGCCACTGTCGCAATATTCTTAGCAGAAGAGTCATCTCTATTGCATCACCATTCATTTTTATTAACAGTTTCTGCTTGTGTTATCAAAAAAAGCAATCAGGCAGGCTTACAAGGGTGCCCTGAGCTGAATGCTGTAGTTCAGAAGTTCTCAAACTTTTTCTTATTGTGTACCCCGCTTCCAGATTTACTAGCTGCCTGCATACCCCTACCAGCATATGTTTTATATTTTAACCCCTTAAATGCCAGTTATTATTATAATGAACATTGAATTCACCATTAATTTCTCCTGTGTACCCCCCAGAGATGTCTTGTGTACCCCCAGGTGTACATGTACTACAGTTTGGGAAGCCCCTCTGGTTCTTTCACATACTTCCTAATGGTAAATATTGTGTCGTGGGGTAGGTATAGGTTGGTGAGGGGCTGTGGGTGTTTGGGTATGTGGGGCGTGGGGAAGGGTGTGTGTGGAGGTGGATAGGTGTGGATACGTGTGGGGGTGTGGGTGTGGGGTGAGGGAGCATGGGGGTTTGTGTGGATATGTGGGTTGTGGGTGGGTGTGGGGTTTTGTGGGGGCTGTGTGTGGGGGGAGGGTGGCTGGGGTGTGTGAGGGGGTGTGGGGTCTGTGTGTATGGCAGTGTGAGGTGGGTGTGGGAGCATGTATATGGTGTTTGTGTGTAGGATTTACCCTATGAACATACACACACACACACACACGGTACTGGCATGGCCCTGTGCTCCCTGGTTCGGTGATGCAACTGGGGACCACATGGTACTGGAGCAGTGTGGGGGCAGGAAGGCATGGAAATGGCTGGGGGTGGGGTGGGCCTGGGATGCTCGGTGCTGCTGACAGCTCCCCCTGGATCTTACTGCCCCGGCGCCTGTCATTTTTGACGGGCAGCCAAGATCAAATAAATATTAATTTGCTAAATTTTTTAGGGATCTGGTGGGCTGGATGTGGCCTGCAGGCCATGTTTTGCCCTCCCCTGAACTATTCTATAGAGTTGTTCTGCACTATTAAATAGCTGCCCACTTCCACCTGAGATAGAGCTCTGTTTCAGATGGAAATGAAATTACTCCTACAGTTTGTGAATAATGTTTACATTTGCAAGGTGTTTTAGGATTAGGATCCTTCAGAATGAAAGACATGCTAAATGAGTGATACAATTTTATTTTAACAAACCAGAACAGTGAGATTGGGAAATACACTCCCTCTTCCCAGGTGTTATATTTACTCAAGAAACAAAAGGAATTTTTAGGAAGACAGAGCTCTGATCCTCTCACAAATACTCTCACTTTGTACTTGTAAAATTAAAATTACACTTATGGAAATAATTTCTGCCAGAATCCCAATTAGAACAGAGCCCAGCTCATCTTCCTGATGAAATTCCCAGAGAACTGGGAAGCCAAAAAACTACCAGCTTTACCCAGTCCATAATAATAGGAATGATGAAGGCTGTCTTTGAAATAGTACCATTCACTGAGCTACTGAACTGTAAAAATTCAAAACGATGGTATTTGAAGTGCAGCTGCATGAAAAACCTACAGCAAAATAATGTTCCAAAGGAGATCGCTGTATCACAATCTTCTAAATGAGACAACGGGAAAAAAACTGCTACATGATATTGTTTAACTGAACCAGCAAACTAGCAGTTGCTAGCATTGGCAGACCGGAGTAGACAGATTAGTGAAGCATGTCAACAAATAGATGACAAAGAATTGTAACAGATTTTTCACAAGGTCTTCTGGTACATGAAAAAGATTAAGAAATAATGCACTGTAAAATTTAATGGAGTATAAAAAGGAATTTTATTAAGGTCAGTCATTATAATACAGTATAAGTCACTTTTAAAGTTCTGGAAACGTTTAGCTGCTGCAGAAATGTGCAATTTTGTGCTAATATTTATATCCAGTTCTTGTAGCTCAAAAATATAATTCTCAGATTCAAAATCACAACAATTGCCACTAAATTTGTAAAAGAAAAATGAGGGAAAATAAACATATATTGTTCCCCCCCCACTGATTCCACATGAAGCAGTGAGGTTGAATTTACACTAGAAAACTGAGTTATCAGTAATGCTATCAGTCAGACCCTACCAATGTAATCACCAATGGAGCAGCATGTCTGGAGTAGCTATGTTGTTTGATTTGCTGTTTTGTCCAGCATCCATGTTTGCACCGAACTGTACTGAGCTTGCACAGCAGCTACACTGCTTTCTTCTTTCTAGCACCAGTCCCTGCAATTTCAAAAATGCCTTTTGGAATACTTTGGGGTGACCAGAAGGATTGTAGGTAAAGAGCTCAAACCCTAATAATTCCTTGAACTCCAGCAACATTTTTAGTCTATTTTTCAATACGCAGACAAGTATTAATGGTCAAATGCTCACTTAAAGGTATCTGTTGAAATTTTTTTAAAGTAGTCACAAAAAAACTCAATTTTAGCTTCAAAGAATCTATATGTTGTAGATAAACATTAATCCATTAAATTTAATCCTAGTTAATAACATTAATAATCCTGTTTTACAGATAATGAAACTGAGGTAAAGTGATTAAATAACCTGCCTAGACAAGGTCACACAAGGTAAAATTATATTTTCTACTTTTTTCTATTAAGGGTCATTAATCTTACAGAGTATTCATTCTATTGATTTATTTTACATGTGGTGCCTCCTCTGGTTGTGTTCTTTATGACAAAGAAAGCACTTATTAATCAACTGCATTTTTTTTGTTTAAATATCCTATGACCTAGACACTGGAGCCCACACACCACAGAGGTCAGCCCTCACTTTTTCTGCATTCCAATATGCAGAAAGATTTCTAGTCTCCTCAGACCAGGTCTCTGTTGAGGTCTTGGTTCATCCTTAGATGGTAACAACTACACAAAGCCTTCCATTTTTTATAAAGAATATTAATATTTTTAAACCCGTGTTTGCAAAAAGTCCATACATCTATTGTCTTGAGCAGGGGTGCTTAACCCTGTTGGGATATCACTGTGTATGGATACGGACCTCTGCTTCCTGTTGACCTTCACTTGCCATTCTTATGCTGGACAGATGCCAGTCAGTCAATTAGGTCGGTGCTCCTCTCAGTTCTCTCCTGCCATGACCTGATGAATTGATTGAATTGGGGAGAGATGATGACTTGCCAACCCGGAGCTGACTGCTGCCCATCAGAATGTAAGAACAAGAAAAAGGGAAAAAACCCCACCTCCTTGCAAAACAAAGAAAAAAATGTAAAGACCTGACGTGTCCGTTTATCCACGTTTCCCCATGGTGCCAGGGGTCATAGTGGCTGCTGTCCCTCCTCTTCTCATTCAGTCCACAAGTTCCCGATAGCTGAAGCCACGATCAGTGTCTTTTTCTTTTTCTCCCCTGATAATTAGCATCTCACCAGCTCAATTAACCGCCCACAGCAGCCAATTAACGCAGAAACGCTCTATAGACCCTGTGGGTCTGCTGCCTTGTTCACAGGGACTTCAGTCTAGACTGGCAGGTGGGCAATTGCCCTCTCTGCTGGCCCCTTCTTCTCCTCTTTACCTTCCTCCTTTCTGGGGGCGTATAGGGTTGAAAATAGCTCCCGGAGCCTTGATTGAACTGATCTGGGTCACCTGGTGAGCTGATAAGACAGCCTGGGCAGATTGGAAGCTCCTTCCATAGCATGGCCATGCTGCTACTGCTGGATGTGCCTCTCTGGCCAGGGAGTTTCTCTGGGCAGGTATCCTTGATCTTCTCACAAACTCCCAGCCCAGATCCAGACCCCATGGCTTTGTGGGGAGCCCTGTGGACTATGATTGAGCACACAGGACAGCATGGGGCCCAATCCCAGCATGTGTGACTGGATGAAGGTGGCGCAGGCTCCCAGATTCCAATCCTGGCACGTAAGACCAGAGCCTGATCCTGGCACATGAAACTGGGCAGGGGCAGCACAGTGCTATGGGGTCCAATCTCAGTATGTGGGGCTGGGTGGAGATGCCATGGGGTACCAGAGTCTGATTTTGGCATGCGGGGCCAGATGAAGGCAGTACATGGCCCCAGAGCCCAACTCTGGTATGCAGGACTGTGCTGCAGGGCTGAGCAGAGGCAGCATTGGGCCCTGGAGCCTGATCCTAGCTGGCAGAGGTGGGCCAGGACCCAGTCTTGGCATGCAGGGTCTGATCCAATCTGTGGACTGGTCCTGTGCCCCTCCTCTGGCCTGTGAGACCAAAAGGTTGAGTGCTGCTGTCCTAAAGCAGTGAGTCTCAACTAGGGTATTGCTTCCTGCAGTATTAGCACTGTTAGGTATGCAAACACCTGTACATGATTCACAAGATAAACCCAGAGATTTCAAATAGGAATTCTCAGTGTCAAAAATATTGTGATTTGCTATAGTCTTTTTGAGTTCCTTGCAACAGAAGAATTGCTCTATTATTTTTCTATATTCTAATGAGTGAAAGGTAAGAACTGGCCTTTTCCGAAGGGTGTCTTGAATCTAAAAAGGTTGCGAATCACTGGCCTAAAGTCTGCTATGTTACTGTGACAAATAAAATCAACAAAATGATCACGAGCAGATAAATAATTTTTATTCAACAGCGTGACAGATTGACGTGATATTTAGCCAAAAATCTGGATTACCCCTGTGACAAGGGGTCACCTTGATGCTGGTTACCATGTTGGCCTGCCCACCTGTCTAGGGCAGTCTGCCCACCTGACTTATCTGCCACGCCTTTGTTGTAATAAAAAATTGTTTCTAGGCAAGAGACTGCCCTTTTAATGCCCTAATACCCAGGGCATATTACACAGCTCCAACCTTCCCTTTACTGTGTCCCATGCCTCTCAAGTGTTAGACTGCTGTTGTCAACTCTGCACCTCTCTGACACCAGGCCTTCTGGCCCCTGTATCTTCATGCCCCCCTGGCGCCAGGCTCTCTGCTGCTTCTCTTTGGTGCCTCCTGGCACTGGGCTCTACCCAAATTGTGTGCTCCTTTCTCCAGGAACTAATAAGGCTTCTACTTCCCCTAAAGCCTCTCCCCAAGCCACCAGGAAAATAGCAACACAAACATAGGCACTTGGGTTACAACATAACTCCCACAATGAAGGCAGTGCTCAGCCCCTTTAAGAAGGCAAAACTTCTACCCCTAGGACAACACATCTCTTAGCCCTGAGTACCTTGGGGCTCCTGGAGCCTTACTCTTCTTGTTGGCAGCAAAGTAGGCACCACAAGGTCTTGGGCATCTCTCTTGTGCAAAAGCTCCTTTCCTTGGCAGTTGCTGGAGAGAGTGCCCTGCTGGCTCCAGCCCTGAGCTTGTATGTCCCCAGGGCCCTGCCTCCTTCCAGTCATCTGACCACCTGCAAGTGCTGGCCAGTTACCCCATTAGGCTATTGCTCAGGCAACTGGCAGGTATGGAGCTCTGTCTCACCTGCAGAGTACCCTGGCCAGGCTACTTCTGCCCTTAAAGGAGCAGGTATATCTTAGTGCCCTGCTACAACCCCATTTTGGGGTGGACCCACCATGTTGCCCAGTAGTTCCTGGTAACATGTTATCTATATTGCAACGTGTACTTTTTTTTCCTGCATTGGAAACAGACTGACAGAAAGCAGTAACCTTGGACTGCTTTCTGATCTCAGTTTTCTAGCTTCAGTGCAGAGTACATCTTCTGAATTCAACAAAATTATTCCAGATTTATGTCAGTGTAAATTACATAAGGTTTTTAACTCGTATCACACCAATAATATTTGCTGCGATACAGAGTCTATATATGCACCTTCTATTTTTTTACTTATTCACTGCATGAATTAATTGCAAGGGAGCTGTTGATGTGTTACTGCACTGGTGGCCAATGATTTTGGTAGGTGTTCCACAAATTAGCCCTGCATCCTTCTTGGGTGCCACTCTGATCCCTTTCCTCTGTCTGATTGGCTGTTCTGCTTTCTGCTCCCTACTCTGTGCTCCCATCCCAATCTCTTGCTCTGCCTTTTTTTCCTGCCCTACCTGATGCTGTGGTGCCTGTCCCCATCCTCCCTGCTGTGTGCCACTCACACAGGCTGCCCAAGCCACGTAAGCACTCAGACCACTGGTTAACCACCCCTGTGTTACTGTGTTTCATTTGCTTGGGTAAGGATTATAGACTGAGGTCACTGGTTGTTTTGGCATATGAGAAAAGATTGTTAATAGGACCTGTTCTCAGTTCTCAGATTCTTGGTTGATCTGGCAGAGGACAATAGGTTGTATTTAGATGATGCTGAACTATTTATTGCTACGCAGGCTTTTGCTGTGACCTTCATTCTCCTTTCTGCTTATATATCTGGCAGGAGGAAAAAACTATCAGTTATTTGTTGTGATTTTCTACCACTATAAATTGGTAATATCATTGTCATGATCCATTCCTTATAAGGAGGGCAGCATTTTGCTTGGGTGTGTTAATAAAGAAAGAACGTAGGACTTTTTTAACTTGTCTTTCAAGTGTCCTGTCTATTCTGGCTTTGGGTTGGGCTACCTTTGGGCTGGTTGCCTGTCCTGTAGTAATAATATGAATAGCTGTGAAGTTACTCACTCCTTCCTTGTGGTATTTCTTCAATAGAAGAGATAAGTCTCTTTCTAGTTCTTAACTAGAGGTTTGGTTTCCAATTTTTTTGATATAGCAATGTCTATTATTTCACTCTCATGTCACAATGCATGACACAAATGCTGTTTTTCAGAGGCTTAGTCAAGTAGAATGATACTTAATAATGGGTGGAAAAATTATCTTGCTAAAATTAGAACCCACTTGAAAATTGTTGAGGTTCTATTTGGCTTGAGTAAAACAAGTTCTGGATTTCTGTAATTTAAAAAAAAATGTTATTTTCTGCATAGGATTAAAACAAGAGTAAAAACTGTTCAAGCAAGGAACCTTACTTGTAGCACGGTGCCCCCATTTACATAGTTTGTAAAATACAAAAAACTTTGGGAAACCTACAGTGGCATAGTAAGCTCATTGAGTGCCCAGATGCAGAGGAGAGGAGGGAGAGGGGCTTGAGTGTATGACAACTGCTGTAGATGAGGAGGGGGGCAGGGTATGGCCTCGACTACTGTTGTTGCTGCCACTACTCAGCATTCGCAATGTCAGCTTTCCCGTGGCTGGTTTTTCAGGAAATGGATCTTGGTGTCCTCTTCACTTTCTTTCCTTCCCCTCTCCTACCCAAATGCAGATATATTGGAAGCAGAGCTATGCCTGCTCTGGTAAAGGCTTCCTTGTGGTAGTAGGGGGAAGGAGCACCATCCTGCTTACCATAGGTAGATTAATGTACAGGCCTGTGGGGCCTGGGTCAAGGGGCCCCTGCTAGTCAGGGGCCCCCTGGGTGCCTGGGATTCCTTGGGCGGGCAGTGTTCTAGCCTACAAGGGTTTCCGTTTGAGGCTGCTGGGAGTGAGATGCGGGGGGTGCTGTGTGTATGTTTATGCTTGCACTCATGCACATGGCCAGGAAAACAGCTGGGCAGTGTGGAGAGCACCTCCCTGCAGGTTAGTGAGGAAAGGACATGGGGGAGGGAAGGGGTGTTGGGGGAGGCAGATTGAGGCCCCCATGGTGAGGGAAGGAGTGGGGCAGGGGCTGGGGGATCTGGGGCTGGAGCAGGGAACAGGAGGGAGCCATGGGTGGCTTTTCTAGGAGGCATGGGGGGGTGGCTTCCTGCTGTTGGGTGCACCCCTCAGGAGAGTTATGGGGGGGTATATGCCCCCCCAATTTGTGCTCAGGGCAGATGTGGGCTGCCCACTGTGGACTCAGGTCTTTCTCGTCTGCTGCCTTTCCCTCAGAAGCGCCATACTGGCTGCATGCCCCCTGTCTACCCAGCAGCAGTGGGGGCGGTGGCTTGTGCCTCCTGCTGCCAGGCAGGTTGGGGGGGCATGTGGCTGGTGCAGGACCCCTGGGGCAAAGGCAACATAGCGGAGAGCCCTAAGCCCACAGTGGGCAGCCTACATTCATCCTTGCTCTGCTTGACACTGCTCCACTCCAGCCATGGTGGGGAGGAGGGAAAGGGGGCAGGGAAGAGAGGCAGGCATGTGCCACCCCAGCCCAGCCAGGTCCACCCAGCCTTCCCCACGGGGCATGGAGTCCTGCTCTGCTCTTGGCAGTGGAAGCATCAGGAGAGGAAAGGGACCCTCGCCCTGCTGGAGTCCATACATTCATGTTTAGAATGAGGTGTGGGGGGCCTCCAATTTTCTTTTTACCCAGGGCTCCAGTTAATCTTAATCCACCACTGCATTTGCCTCCCTGCCCCTCAGATACACCAGTATGCGGTGCTGTGCTACCTGGCTCCTGTGGCTGGACAGAGGCTTTAATGGTAAGGTGCACACTTCTTGTGCAGCTCAAAACACCACGATGTGCCCCCATCATTACTATGTATACTGGTCTCTTTTTGGAAGAACCTTTTGGTTTCATAGCTTTTCCATTTTGAAAGAGTTTCTGTATGTTCATTATTGTTGCAGAAATTCAGCAGAAAGTGGTTAATGTTTTGGTCCTTGGGCTCTTTAGTAGGGGTTTTTGTGGGTTTTTTACTTTGTCTAGAGTAGAGAAGCTGGGTTGGAATTAGTGATCTGTGTTGTGTTGTTTTCTGTAACTGTGGCATTCATTTTGACATCTGGCTATGTGACAGTAAATAATTCACGGAGGCAGATTGCCTTCTATTCCTAGGTGTAGCATGCTGTATTTTGAGTGAATTCTCATTAGCTCCTTTTTTAAGAGTAAGGAGTAGTCAATATGTACGTGATGAAAAAGAATATTAAAAGAGCAGTCATATTTGAAATCCAGTTGCTCCTTTATTATGTTTTAACAATTTTCTTACTTTCCTTTTATTTACATACTGTATGTGAACTTTTATTTTCAGCTAGACAGCATCTTTTTCATCCTGCAGCTTTGATTTTAACGGTTGTTCAAAGGCCGGTACTCTGTCAAATCACTTATCACTTTTCTTAAGGGGGAAACAAGTATGTATAAATTTCTGTCAATCTTTGTAACATAGCTGTTCTTCTTCCACAACAACCTTTCAACTACAGATGGGAGCGAGGATTTGCATTGGCTTTGGGGAATTTTTTGTAAAGTCCACAGAGGCTCCCATAGTGCAGTCTAATTCAAAAGGGAGGTGCAGCAGTACTGCATCCCCTCTGGATCTGTCCCCAAATCCCTGTACAGCAAACATGTAAAGCATGGACTCTACATACAGAGTAGAGTATTACACGCCTAAAACAACATTTGCCATTTTGCACTCTGAATATAAGATTTGCTTGCAAAACATTTGCTTGCGTTCAAGTTTAGAGGGCTATATTGAGGCTTGCTCTAAACTTGTTCCTAGATAGCTTTCAATTTCAGTTGTGGTTTCAGAAATAATCATTTTCTTTCTTTGGATTCTGGATGCACAAAGAGCCAGGGCATGAGTCTCTCCTATGGAAACTGTAATTCTGTTGTTTTTTCCCTTCAAAATAAGGTAGATAGTAGTAATCCTTTTATGTTAATTTATGAGAAATTATCTCCATTCTTCATTTACAAATGTGATCAATATGAACATGTGAGTGGGTATGCTGACATGTGGCAAAGGTCTCTCCCTAGAGAAGACACTCAGACTGAAAGCATTCCCATCATCAAATTAAATTCTCTACACTGCAAACTTTCTGCTAACTTTAATACACAGTTTCTGTCAGGCAATACTTGCAAATTAATTCCAGGTGTTGACTGAAAGCAAAATCATCTGTTTCCTGTGCTCTATAATCTTTCCGAGTTCTGCAAGGATAACTGGTATCTTTGGCTAAGGTACTGTATGTAATGTTTCATAATAGCACAGAACACTTCTCATTTAACATGCTTTCCTTTTTTGACTCAAGCTTCCTGCCAGCTCCTCAAGGCAAGTATAGAACTTGAGCTTCAGAGGCTTTGTGGTTCATCTTGGCCTAAGTGCCTTTGTAATGTATTTGCAGAATGTGTTTGTAGGCTGTACTGTGGTCTGCCAGCTCTCTTAATTAATTTTTTTTCCATCCACAGTACAAGATTCATATTGAGCTCCAACTCTGTAAACCCTATCAATGTCCTTGATATATAAGTATAACTATACTTCCTTAAATACTAAGAACTATATGGAAGCATTTGGATATCTCTAGAGAAGATCATATTTAACTGCCTCTCATCAGGAAGAGGTGTACCTCAAAGTGAGAGCACTGACAGCAGTGGTGAGGGAAGACAGGCGACATTTAGAGCACAGAGAGAAGTTACATTTATAATGTGATTGGCCTCCTGCAAACAGTCTACAGCCATGCCATGACACACATGCATGACTGCAGATCACTTTAGAAGTGGCTGATTGTGCAACAGATTAATGCTCATCAAATGCGGGATCAGATGAAGGTGCTCTACTCTAATGGATTGGAGCCCCTCCGCCTCATGCCCCATCCTCTCTACAAGCCTCCTGTCCAGCTCAGGCATGGAAACCCCAGCTTTCCACTCCTTCCTTCTCCCCTCTCCCTTCCTGCAAACAATACTGGAGCTGGGGGGAAGAACAGGGGTGGGAGGAGACAGGGCTAGTGGAGAGAGGCTGCAGGCAGGCTCCTAGGACTTGATCGGCTCCAAACAGGTGAATGTATGTCGGGTGGGGGGGGGGCTTTAACTTATGGCACCTTATATAAAGCACCTTGAATTAGAGTGGGGGCCTGCATATCTGTCAGCACCCTTAGTTACCAAAAGTCAGAAAGACTGCACCTTGTTGAAAGAACACAGTGTTATATAGGCTTTTGCATTTGTAATCTGATCTTTCACACAATGCCACTCAAACAGAACGGGCATACATGTGGATAGCTGAAAGAACACTCAGGGCAAGTTTTCAAGCCAGCACAGGAGAAACTTTTTATGTTCAGTGCTTCTCTTACTACATCTCAGTGGTACGTACCACCCGTCTGTTCCAGCTCACAGTTGCATTAAGCTTAAACTAAATTAAAAACTGTTGCGGTTTAATGTGCTGGAATGATATGGAAAAGTGATGTTTGCCTAGTGGGAGTAAGAGAAATAAAGCATCCTGGTCGCTTTGAGCTAAGCAAAAGATTCCAAATGATAGCTACATGGTTGTGTTACCAGGTCAAAATAGGGTGGAACCCTGTTTCAGAACCTTCTTTGTAAGGAAAAGGTTTTATATGATTTTGGAAGCATATGAAGCCCTTTGAAATAATGCTAAGATCTAGAGCCATAGAGGGTTGAATGATTTAAAGCCAGGGCTATTCATATATAGTATCTTACTTGGAGAAGATAAATATTTATCTCAGTTCATTTGTGATTATATGTTACATCTACGGTGTAATTTCTAACTTTAACTATAATTGCATATCTTTAAATCATACAGGAAAAAATAAATAAAATGAAGGCAGAAATCATGTTCACTCTAAACTCAGCACCAAATGATGAGGAAGACATAGGACAAAATGTTTAAAAATTAAATAAATGAATTATCACATGAAAGAGTTAACCATTCAGCAACACTGCATTCAGTATTTGAATATTCAGTCATAGTAATACCTGTTTTGGGTCTTGGGGCTAGTATAGACTAGACAGGAAATTTACAGAAGTATAATCAGTATAAATTCCTGAAACAGACACACCCTGGTGCAACAAAAGGATGACTGACCCAAACTGCAAGGCCTGGTTACATCCGTGCACTACACCTATATGTGGGATATGCTCATCTACCTTTTGCACTGGGTAGACATGGCCTGGGTCAATGTGGTTGGAGGGAATAATTTGCACTATGATCTTGTTTGTATTAGGCTTTTTAGCAACAACAAACAATTTTTGTTTACCTAGCATGAGTACAAGTCTGCCAGCTTTCAGTTATAGTGGGAACCCTAATGCAAACAAGGTTCCTGTGGTCCAACTCTCTTGTGCTTTTTTTAACAGCATATAATACAGACCTTCTATGAGTAGATTTAGATTACATGATGTTAAAAATGTCAGCAGCCAGGGGATCCTTATTGCACTAGGACTCTTGATATATTACTATCACAAACAGACCTGTACTTCTTTTAGCTGCAGTGGGGAAATCTAGCACAGATGTAGCCTATGCTGCATAAGTTTGTAGCTAGAAGCAAGCAAGAAGGTATAAATATAAAAGCAAAAATGAGGAAGTTAAAATTGTTTAGCTCTTTTCTCTTCATTTTTTGCACAGCTCTTTCTTCCAGAAGTGCCAAATATGACCATCATCACTGTAGATACTTGACACCTCACAGTCAGTCAGCGCTTCATCCTTACTAGGCTGAGGGAGAAAAGCTATTATTCCCATTTTGAAGATGGAAAAATGGAGGCACAATGTAAATTTAAGCTTAGTCACCCAGAAAGCATGTACCTACATTGAGAACTTATCACAGTTCTCCTAATTCCTAGTCTTTGATTTCTCTCCACTAGACCATTCTTCTTAGTCTCTGACGGAAAAGTTATTCCCACTATTTTTCCAGACTGACTAGAAAATGGAAGTGTACTGAGAAAGCCACCGGGTGAGGTAGCTCATCTCCACATGTCTGAACATGTTTCTTTATTAGCAGCAGCTAATTAATCTTAAAAACTCTAAATGCAGTCCTTCTGTAAGACACACAGTACATGGACATTTATTACAACAATGTCCTTGATTTGAATCCTGCTTTAATACACGACAATGTTTGAGCAAAGTAACTTGGATAGTCTTATGCAAGGGTGAAACTCTACCCCTTTTGGATTCAGTGGCAAAAGTCCAATTGATTTCAGTAGTGCCGGGGGGTTTCATTCAATGTACTTTTAAAGTGTGCTGTCATTTGAAGTTTGAAAAGTCACTGTTTTGTTAGCATTTTTTACTGTACATCATTCTTTTAAATGTTACAAACAGCTTGTGTAGATTGGGAGGGTCAACTACTGTATTTGGGCTGTGAAGTAATATTTGTACCAAAGCTCTAATGAGGGTTTAGTGGTCATTGGCACGTGGAAGTGCTTTCAACTTTCTTTCAAATCAAATCATTTGCACTTCTATTGTACCTTCTACCTGAGAATCTCAAAACACTTTATACCAGGGGTCAGCAGTGCCTCTGCTACTGCTGCTTCTCCTCATCCCCCTTGTCCCCTGCTTGCACCATGGGCACAGCTTCCAAATGGTAGGGAACTGATCCAGAGCCAGGCAGCTTCCTGCTGTGCCTGTAATAGAGCCAGGGGGCAGGGAGAAGTGGCAGCAGAATAGGTGCAGCTCCTAGCTACCTGCCTTCAGCTCCAGCTCAGTTCATGATCCATTGGAATTTGCATTTGTGTCCCAGCCAGGGAGCAGATAATACTTGGAAAAGCAGCAGCAGTGCCTGGCACCAACATGGGTGCAGGCAAGCCCTCCTGTTGCTGATGCCCCACTGAAGCCACCCAGCCTGTGCCAGACTAGGGCTGGGTTGTTCCAGCCTGCAGCTTATAAAAGGTTGCTGGTCCCTGCCATACACAGATCAATAAATTCAGCCTTTTAGAATCCCAAGTTATAGATAGGTGATAGTATCCTTACATCCCTATTTTGTTCATTATACTAATGCATGGAAAGCACAAATAGCTTACACAAGATCACAGACAAGTCTATGGAAGAGCTGCAAATGTTGGTAGAATTGAAGTCTCAGTATTTGTGCCTTATTAACAGACCATTTTTTTCCTTAGGTCATTTAATGGGCATTCTGTGGGACTGGAATTTGCTGAAGGAGGTCACGTAGGCTGAGTACAGACAGTCAAAAAGCCTGAGGCTAAATCGATTCAATCTTTGCAGGTTAGTCTAAGTTGCACAGATTGAACCGATAAGCAAGTGAACACTCACTTTTGATTACAGAAATGCAGCCACATGCCTGTAGTGGCCCAGGCCAAAAGCCAGGGGACACGAGCACACCTCCCTGCTCAGCTGGAGCAGACAGCTTGGGCCAAAGCTGGCCCACCCACCCTGTGGGGGGGACGGGACCTTGTGGGGAGATGCAAAGCATCCTGGGATGCTGGGGGACTGCAAGTTAACAAATCTGGAGGGGATCTGGGAAAGAAGTTCAATAAAATGATTTAACTTAAATCACTGAAGTCTGATACTACAAACATCCATCCAAGTTTATTTAAAACTGGTTTTGGCCATTTTGAAAGCAGTTTATGTGCACTGAACTTCTGTTGTGTTACAGAGTTGACCTGGTTTCTGATCACTTATACTAATTTAAATGTAATTTCTGTCCCTAGCCATACTGGTCACCATAACCCCATGGAGCATCCAAGGAAAAGGCAGTACAGCCTGGGGCTGTAATGTCTATTTTGCAGCTCTCCTTAATGTCTGAGAAAACTCATTAAAAGTAAGGGAAAAAGAGTCTTAGATCAGCCAAAGCCATGAACTCATGCCTCCTGAGGCTGGGAGGGGCACAGCAACTGCCCACAGGCGGCAGCGGTGGTGTTGGTGGCAGAGGCATGGCAGCAGTGAATGGGGACTGCCTGCAGGTGGCTGTGGTGATGTTAGCGGTGGGGGGCGGGCTGAGCAGGGATCGCTCACAGGCGGCCGCGTCAGCAGTGGGGGAGGGGTTTGAGTGGTGACCGCCCACAGACGCTGGCAGCAGCATCAATAGCAGCCAATCCCGGGGGGGGCAGGGGGCATGTGCCATCCTGTGCCCCCACCTACACATTGCCTATGGTCAAAGCCAATAATCTTTCTGTTGATGTAGCTTTTTGGAACATTTATGGTATCAGTTTTCTTAAGAATTAAGTTTTTAAGCATCTTTTAGGCCATTCTTGAGATAGCGATAATAGCAAATATCTTATTCACTTAAATGGGGAGCTGTATATTAATGCCTGTGGGTCATTAGTGGAATTGCCATCAGTAGTATATATGTAGGGACATAATAACTATGAGACTATTTAGTTTGAATGAACTAATACTTTATAATGCAGTCATTGGGAATTTACATAGTCAGAATAAATTGCAATTTTTAAGCGAGCCTATAAATGGATGGTATTGAAGCTTGGAAGCTATGGGCATGTCTACAAGATACCATACAGCAGTTGTCACCAACTGGTCGATTGGGATCGACTGGTGGATCCTGGAGCCTCTGGCAGTCAATCCTGAGCTGAGGGGGCTGAGTGCACGTGCATGTACTTGCACACTCCCCCCCCCACCCCCCAGCCCAGTCGGTGGAGGAAGGGAAGGGGCAGGGGCCAGATCAAAGCCCCTGCAGTGAAGGACAAAGTGCAGGAGCAGCTCGGTGAGTGGGGCCCTGGCCGGGCAGGTAGTGTAGGATAAAGCCCAGGTGGCTCATTCAGGGGAGAAGGGGGCTGCCGCCACTGTGTGCACCCTAGCAGAGGCCTGGGGGTGCATGTGCCTCCCCATCTGTGCCCAGTGGAGGTGGCTGCTGCTGTGGGCTGTACTTTGCTCCTCAAGCCCTGCTGCAGCTGGCCTGGGAGTAATCTGATTCCACGTGTGTCCTACCCTAGGCTAAGCCTCATCCCTTGCCAGCCCAGTGTCTGGAAGCATGTGGCATTGGGTCGCTCCTGAGCCAGCTGTAGTGGGGCTCAAAGCAGAAAGCCCAGCCTGCAGTGGGAGCCGCCTCCATTGTGTACAGATCAATGGGGGGGGGGGTACATGGCATGGCGAAGTGGGGCATACAGCGTGGGAGGGCACAGGATGGCATGTGCCCCTGGAATTGTGTGGGGAGGCTACAGCTGCTGGCTGGGGCTGGGCTGTTCCTGGTGGAGGCTGGGGCTGCACTGCATTTGGGCTGGTCCGCGGTGGCACTGGAAGCAGGACTACAGAGGATGTAGCCACCCAAATATTTGCTGTAACCCCCTCAACCCTCTCCTAGCACCACCGCCATCTGGCCCAACCACAGCGTGGCCCCAGCCTCCTCTGGGAACAGCTCAGTGCCACCTCCCAGCCCCTCCCCCCTCCCTGAGGGCATGGGGGCCGTGTACCTCGGGTCTGCACGGGAGAGTGAGGGCAGGCTCCTGCTGTGGGCTGGGGCTGAGAGGCAGTGCCAGGCTGTTCCTGGCAGACCCTGGAGCTGCACTGTGATCAGGCCAGGCAGCAGCGGCACTGGGAGAGAGTTGGGGGAGCTACAGTGAATTTTCAGGTGGCTGCACCCCCCATAGCCCCTCTCCCAGTGCCGCTGCTGCCCACCTGCAGTGCAGCCCCAGCCTTCGCTAGGAACAGCCAAGTCCCTGCAGCCCCCGGACAAGCCGCTTGTAGCTCCATCCTGCCCTACCCCAGCTATGCAGGGCTTGCCCTTGCTCCAGCCCTGCTCCCTCCCTCCCTGCTGTTGGGGATGGGGCAGATCAAGGCCCCAGCAGTGAGAGAGGGAGTAGGGCTAGGGCTGGGGCCTTAATCTTCCCCGCATGGCCCTTTCCCCTCTCCCTGCCCCTTGCCCCATAGACTTACCTGCTGAGGGAGTGCACCCCCTACTCATTTTTTTTCCTCTGCCTCAATCTGCCTCTCCCTTCCCTCCCCACAGACTTACCTGCTGGACAGGGGGAGGGGGGATGTAGATCTTGGGTTCCTTTTAAATTTCAAAAGTGATCAACTTAAAAAGCTTGAAGACCACTGCCATACAGCAACGTTGCTACAGCACCATGCTTTAGTACTTCCTTTTGGAAGTACTAAAGGAAGTACTAAAGCACAGCACAGTACAGGCGGTTACTATGCTGTGTGTGTCGTGCACAGTTAGATTTCACTGTTACGTTGCCATAGCGGCGTGCTATGTCAGTGGAGCATGCCACTATAGCAACATAGCTGGCGATCAGATGTAGACCCATGTGATCACTGCTTTGCCATATGATGACATAGCGCATCACTATGTCACCGTAGGGAAATGTTTAGATGCACCTTATTGACATGGCACGGGGAGTAGAAAAAGAGAAGAAGTTAAAAAGAGTACATCTGACAGCGAGTATTTTTTTCTGCAGCACCAGTTTCACTTTGGGGGCTACACAACTTTTTCCATTTGATAACGGCTATTGACACCAATACACCTGTCACAACCCAAAGTTGTGATTTTGTGTTTTGTGTGTGCTTCGGCACTGCTAAATTATTTTCCCGCTAAATTGCAGCTTCTTTGCACGGTGGAGTTTTCTGCTGCAGAAGAGAACCCCGGTGCAACGGAGAATTCCCTCCAACTTGTAGCTTTCTTTGCAGGGTGCATTTCTTTTTGCATCTAAGAAATGCTCGGTGCAAAGAGTTCCCGCCATTTGTATTGAAATTCGAGCCACATTATTGGTTCACATTAAATTATGCATACGTGGTGGCTGGCGATTGGCTTGCTAGCCGTATAAAGAGCTTGGGTGGTTTCCTCCCAAGTCAGAGTTCAAGAGAGAGAGAGAGAGAAAAAACGCTTTGCCTTGCGTGAAGATCTCTAAGCGCTGCGGATCCTTACGGACCCAACGCATTTCTTAAAAGGCAACAGGGGCCTGATCAGCCTCTGGCCTCTCCCCGTCGCCAATAGATTCCTAGACGTATCCCTCCCTGCGTGCAAAAAGAGACAGACCCACGGAGTTTCGACAACTCCATAGGAGATTGAGCTTGTCGTAATCCTCATACGAGGATTTAAGCGGAGCTGTGCCTGGAAAACTGTCCAGCCTACACCATGACCATCTTTGGTGTAAGTAAACAATCTTGAATCAACCATTATGTGTCCGTGACTAATTCTAGCTCACCACTGGTTTTCTCCAACCCCGCGTGCCCGGGCTGCTGGCCACAGCCCGCGTGCGCAAATCGGGCCGCGGATCGCTCCTGGCCCGCACAACACCCTTCTCCAAAGAATACTTAGAGCAGAGGAAAACAAAAGAATTGGAGGTACTAAGGTTTTATTTTTGTAAGTCTGTGGGTAAAACAGTCAGATCAGTGTTTCCTGTCTACAGTCAACCTGGGAGAACGGGGTGGTTTACTGAGTCTTTTCTTAGATTGCACAATACTTTATGTAATCCTGTTGCAGCACATTGCTTGGTTAAATTCCAGTCTTAGAGTTGCATAATTCTCCAGGAACTCTCTCAGACATTAGCGATGTGTAAGGGGTGTACGCAGGTGCATATGCACCCTCTGAGCTTGGCGGTGCACCCCCTGCAAAAAGGCACCACTGACACTGCTGGCAGCACCTGCAGGTGGTCACCACTTGCCACTCCCCACCCCTCACCGCCTTGATAATTTTTTGAAAAAATTATCAAAGCTTACATTTGCGAGATCCCGGCAGGACAAATTATGCTGAGGGGAAACCAGCACAGGTTCATAGCAGGTAGATCATGCCTGACTAATCTAGTCTCTTTTTATGACCAGGTTACAAAACGCCTGGACGCGGGAGTAGGGGTTGATGTCGTATACTTAGACTTCAGGAAGGCCTTCGATACGGTATTCCACACCATACTGGTAACAAGTTAAGAGGCTGTGACTTGGATGACTACACAGTCTGGTGGGTGGCGAATTGGCTAGAGGGTCGCACCCAGAGAATCGTGGTGGATTGGGTCGGTATCGACCTGGAAGGGTGTGGGCAGTGGGGTCCCACAGGGCTCGGTCCTAGGACCCATACTCTTCAATGTCTTCATCAGCAACTTGGACGAGGGAGTGAAGTGTACTCTGTCCAAGTTTGCGGATGACACAAAACTGTGGGGAGAAGTGGACATGCCAGAGGGCAGGGAACAACTACAAGCAGACCTGGACAGGTTGGACAAATGGGCAGAAAACAACAGAATGCAATTCAACAAGGAGAAATGCAAAGTGCTGCACCTAGGGAGGAAAAATGTCCAGCATACCTACTGCCTAGGGAATGACCTGCTTGGTGGAATGGAAGCGGAAAGGGATCTTGGAGTCCTAGTGGACTCCAAGATGAACATGAATCGGCAGTGTGACGATGCATGACGAACAGGTCCAAGGAGGTGATACTTCCCCTCTATCGGGCGGTGGTCAGACCGCAGTTGGAATACTGCGTGCAGTTTTGGGTGCCACACTTCAAGAGGGATGTGGATAACCTGGAGAGGGTCCAGAGAAGGGCCACTCGTATGGTCAAGCGCTTGCAGGCCAAGCCCTATGAGGAGAGACTAGGGCACCTGGACCTCTTCAGCCTCCACAAGAGAAGGTTGAGAGGCGACCTTGTGGCTGCCTATAAGTTCATCACGGGGGCACAGAAGGGAATTGGTGAGGTTTTATTCACCAAGGCGCCCCCAGGGGTTACAAGAAATAATGGCCACAAGCTAGCAGAGAGCAGATTTAGTTTGGACATTAGGAAGAACTTCTTCACAGTTAGAGTGGCCAAGGTCTGGAACGGGCTCCCAAGGGAGGTTGTGCTCTCCCCTACCCTGGGGGTCTTCAAGAGGAGGTTAGATAGGCATCTAGCTGGGGTCATCTAAACCCAGCACTCTTTCCTGCCTATGCAGGGGGTCGGACTCAATGATCTATTGAGGTCCCTTCCGACCCTAGCATCTATGAATCTATGAATCAATGACACCACTGGCAGCATCTGTGAGTAGTCCCCGATTGCCACTGGCTGCTGCTGACGACACCAGTGGCCTCTGTGGGTGGTTGCCGACTGCTGGTCAGCACTTGCCACCCCCCTCCCTGCCACTGACAGTGCCATGGCCGCCTGCAGGAGCTCACCACTTGCTGCCGCCACACTCCCGCTGCCACCAGCACCGCCACTGCCTATGGGAGCTCACTGTGCCCCCCAGCCTCCAGGGGCAGGCAGTGTTCATGCTCTCAGAGATGGCGTACTGTGCTGTTGCTGCTGGGATCTGCCTCTTCAGATCAGCTGGTTCATGGGCTCCTGTTTGGGCAAGCTCCTTTCTTTCAGGAATTTGAACAACTTCACTTGGAGGGAAATGAGGAGGGGCTGTACACATTTTAAATTCCAATATGCAAATGAAGTAGGCAAAGCAGGGGAAGGCAGTGCATGCACATCTGCATCATGTGCACCTACATTCAGGGGATTCACTAGTGAGAGCTCACAACCCTGGCTTATTGGCTTTGACCAACTACTTTTAACATGAAGTAGTTCAAACTGTTAGACAGTGCCTCAGATTATATTAATATATTTATCCATGTCAATACCTGGCCAAGAAAACTGCAGTGAAATAACTAGCTAATGTCAAATACTTGGTAGCCAATTTGAATTCTGCTTTATATTTAGGCATTTAAGGAATCATCTAAAAGAAGAAACAGTTGTAGTTGTACACATTGCATGTTGTCAGATTTGTGTGTGATGGGGTTATAAGAAACCTAGGTGCTGTAGAGGGAACTGGAAACCAAAATTGAGTTTTTATTCCACTGAAATACTGATACTTTTTGCCTTATGTTAAGCATCCAGTAATCTTACTGCTGCACACAAGGTCAGGAGCCTGCAACTTGTAGATGTGTAAATGTTTACAATGCCAAAGTAATTGATGTGCAATCTCTTCCTTATCTTGTTTCATCTTCAAAGTGGGAGGAAACTTTGCTTTGAAGACCCATCATCACTCTTCAGTATCTAGGACCTGCTCTTGTAAGAGTAAAAGACAAGAGTCCCTTTGATTTTAATGGGAGGAAAAATTGGCCTCGGTGTAATTTCCAAGTGAAATAGTAGATTTCAATACTATTCATTTTACTCTTCTGAACAATCCTGTGTTTCTATTTCAACACAATTACTCACAGGAGTAAGTAATGTCAGTATGATTTGTCCTTGATTTTAACTTTCATTATTCATGAGTCAGACATTAGAAAAGAAAAAGGGACATCATTAGAAAATGAGATGTGAAGGAACACTCAGGTATACAAAGAGACCAGACAGAATGAACATCACTCAGAAATCTGCAGTGTACATTGTTTCCTTACATAGATGCTAAGGTCAGAAGGGACCTCAACAGATCACTGAATCCGACCCCCTGCCTAGGCAGGAAACAGTGCTGGGGTCAGATGACCCCAGCCAGATGCCTATCCAGCCTTCTCTTAAAAATCCCCAAGCTAGGGGAGAGCACCACCTCCACTGGAAGCCCATTCTAAATTTTGGCCACTCTTACCGTGAAGAAGTTTTCCCTGATATTTAGCCTAAATCTGCTGTCTGTCAGTTTGTGACCATTGTTCCTTGTTACCCCAAGAGGTGCCCTGGTGAACAGAGCATCTCCAATCCCTTGCTGTATCCCCCTAATGAATTTGTAGGCGGCCACAAGATCACCTCTCAACCTTATCTTGCGGAGGCTGAAGAGGTCCAGGTCCCTCAGTCCCTCCTCATAGGGCTTGTGCTGTAAGCCCTGGAGCATAGCAGATCAGTGACAATTTATTATCTGCCCATAAAATAATTTGTGCTTTCTATGACTGAGGACATTTCAGAAAGTAAAGAGCATTCCATAAATAGTTTTTCCTTCTTTATAATCTGACTGAGAACAGTCTTATGCTTAATTGTTCTCTACAAAGCTGGCTTTAGGGGTGGGTAACTGCCCAGGGGTGGGTAACTGCTCTGGTCAGGGGCGTGCCACATACATGCACACATGCATGCACACGTGTGAGCAGCTCATGCTCACAGCAGTGCTCTTCCCCTGCCCTACCCTGGCTGATCCCCACCCCAGACAGGAGGAGCAAGGCCCACCTCCACCCGCTGCTCAGGAGGAACCGGGCTAGGCAGTGTGGGCAGTAGCAGTACCTGCCCGTCTGCCTGCCTGGGCCATCATGCCAGTCTGCCTCCCTGCCGAACTGCCCCCTATGCCTTTCTGTCTGCCTCTACCTCAGGGGCGGGCAATTATTTTGGGGAGAGGGCTGCTTACCCAGTTTTGGCAGGCTGTCGAGGGCTGCATGGGTAGCCCCGCCCCTTGACAGGTGCCCCACCCTTTAACAGGTGCCCCGCCCCCTGATCACCATCTTGGGACCAACGTCCCAATGTCTTGGGACCAATGTCCTAGGGCCAGCACTGGTGGGGCCCAGAGCAGGGCACAGGCCAGCAGGGGTCTGTGGAGCTGGGCTGGGCTGCACCAGCAGGGAGGGGGGAGCTAACCTGGCTCCATAGAGCCTCTGCCAGCTGGGACCCCACACTCCTGCCACGCTGCTCTAGGCCCCACCGGCACTGGCCCCAGGACACCGGTGCGGGCCCTGTGCTCCCACTGGTTCCCCACCCACTCATACCCTGTGCCTCCCAGCCCCATGGTACAGGCAGGGGGCAGTGCACAGCCCCGACCCCCTGCTTGTCAGCAGGGAAGAAGCTGGTGCTGAGCGTGGGGAAAAGTGGTCCCTCACCCGCCCCATGGCTGGCGCTCCCTGCTGCAGGCACTTGCAGCCTACACGGGGCTGTCTGGAGCAGGCACAGGCAGCCTCCTGCAGGCTGCAGGTAGCTGCAGCATGGGGTACTGGCCATGGGGCGGGTGAGGGGCCATTTTTCCCTGCGCTCAGCACCAGCTTGTAACCCGCCCCACTGCCAGCCTGGTTACAAGGTGGTGCTGAGTGTTGCGGGGGAGAAAGCAGCCCCTCCCCGCCCCATGATTGGCACCTCGTGCTGCAACCGCTTGCAGCCTGCCAGAGGCTGCCTGTGCCTGCTCTGGGCAGCCCTACGTGTGCTGCGAGTGCCTGCAGCACGGGGCACTGGCCATGGGGTGCACAAGGGGCCGCTTTTCTCCACGTAGGTAAGGAGCCCAGGGAAAAGCTGAGCGTGGGGGGGAAGCGGCCCCTCCTCCAACCCACGCCTGGTGCCCCACACTGCAGGTGCTCGCAGCCCACATGGGGCTGTCCAGAGTGGGCACAGACAGCCCCACGTGGGCTGCAAGCAGCTGCAGCATGGGGCACCAGGTGTGGGGCAGGGAGGGGCCGCTTCCACCCCCCCCACGCTCCTTCCTTGCCCTGGGTCGCCCACCCCACTTACCTGAGCTTCCCACGCTGGGGCAGACACATGCTCCCAGCCCAGAAACCCCGGCTAGGGTTCCAGCTGGGGGGTGGGGCTGGGCGGCCCCACTGTTGTTGGAGCCTGCCAGGATTCCCCTGGGTCCTACTGCCCTTGGTTCCTGTCATTTTTGACAGGAACCAAGGGCAGAGAAATTTTAATTTTCTAAATTTTTTTAGGGGCTCTGCAGGCCGGATAGAATGGCCTCGCAGGCCGGATCCTGCCCGCAGGCTGTATTTTGCCCACCCCTGCTCTACCTGCACCAGCTCCGCAGGCACAGGGAAGGACCATCCTAAAAGGGGGCAAAAAAGCAAAGAAACCCTCTTGGTGGAGCAGGGAAATCCAGGAGAGCCTGGAGGGAAAAAAAAGAGGTCTACAGGCTATGGAAGCAGGGGTCTTCCACCAAGGAGTACACCTGCTTAGCTCGATCTTGCAGGGAAACAGTGAGGAGAGCCAAAGCAGAAATGGAACTTAGGCTGGCAGCAAAAGTTAAGGATAACAGAAAGTCATTCTTTAAGTACATAGGAAGCAAAAAGAAGGTGCAGGGTAACTTAGGGCCCCTTCATGATGAACTAGGGAAACTGGTAACACATAGGATGGCCAAAGCAGAGCTTCTAAATGATTTCTTTGCATCCATGTTCCTGGACATGAATACAAATATACATCCCATTGGGACCTTAGGTAAGCTCAGTATAGATACCAACCCACCAACTGTTCAAGCTGACCTAGTAAAGGGGCACCTGGAGGAGTTGAATATATTTAAGCCAACAGGTCCTGATGATCTTCATTCTAGGATACTTAGGGAATTAGCTGGAGTCATAGCGGAACTGCTGGCACAACTGTTTGAGCACTTCTGGTGCCCAGGACAGGTCCCGGAGGATTGGAAAAAGTCCAATGCGGTCCCTATTTTCAAGAAGGGGAGGAAGGAGGAACTGGGTAACCATAGACCGGTTAGTCTCACCTCTATCCTTGGCAAGACCTTTGAGAAAATTCTGAAGGATCACATTTGTGGGGGACCAGCAGGTAAAATGATGCTAAGGACCAATCAGCATGGGTTCATAGCAGGCAGATCCTGCCTGACTAACCTGGTTTCATTTTACGACCAGGTCACAAAATGCTTGGATGAAGGAATAGAGGTAGATGTTATTTACTCAGATTTTAAAAAGTCCTTTGACACAGTGTCACACCCAATTCTTATAAATAAACTAAACAGTTGCAATGTAGATTATTACAATACAGTGGGTAGAAAATTGGCTTATGGGATGCACCCAGAGAGTGGTGGTGGGCGGGTCAGTTTCTACCTGGAGAAATGTGGGCGGTGAAGTCCCCCAAGGCTCTGTCCTGGGACTAGTACTATTCAATATCTTCATTAGTGACTTGGACGAGGGAGTAGAAAGCATCCTGTCCAAGTTTGCTGACGACACCAAACTATGGGGGGAGGTATACAAACTAGATGGCAGGGAGCGAATCCAGGCTGATTTGGACAGGCTGGGGAAAAGGGCTGAACAGAATAGGATGCAGTTGAACAAGGATAAGTGTCATGTGTTGCACCTGGGGAGGAAGAATCATCAACACTCCTATAGCCTGGGAGGTACCACTCTAAGTAGCACAACTGCGGAAAAGGATCTCGGAGTTGTAGTTGACTCCAAAATGAACATGAGTCACCAGTGTGATGAGGTAATGAGTAAAGCTAACCGCACCCTTTCTTGCATAAGTAGGTTCATCACAAACAGGTCTAGGGAGGTGATACTTCCTCTCTATGTGGCATTGGCTAGGCTGCAGCTGGAGTATTGCATCCAGGTTTGGGTGCTGCACTTTGGGAGGGATGTGGATGGCCTACAGAGGGTTCAGAGGAGGGCCACTCATCTGGTTAAAGGCCTACAGAAAAAACCCTATGTTGACTGATTGGGAGACCTGAACCTCTACAGCCGCCACAGGAGGAGGCTGAAAGGTGATCTCGTGGCTGCCTACAAACTCATTGGAGCAGGGGGCAGCAAGAAATAGGGGATACAATGTTTACCAGGGCACCTGTTGGGGTAACTAGAAATAATGGCTACAGACTGGAAGAGAGGAAATTCTGATTGGACATCAGGAAAAAATTCATTACAGTGAAGGTTGCCAAAATGTGGAATAAGCTCCCTTGGAGGTGTTTAAAAGGAGATTGGACATCTGGCTCGGGTCATCTGACCCCAGCACTCATTCCTACCCAGGGCAGAGGGTTGGACTCGATGATCAAATAGGTCCCTTCTAACCCTAACATGTATGAAACTATGACTTGTGGTGGGTGCCAGGGGGTGCCAAAATACAAGTTGGTCCAGTGCGCCATTTTCCTTAAGGCCAGCTCTGTTTCTCTACCTTGTTTTTGCTTCGTCATTTTTGTCTGCGTTCTAAAATATGCCCTCTACGTTAATTCTTACTGACTGTTTTTATGTCATTTGGAAAAAACAAAGGTTTCAAACTGCAGATTCCTTTGATATGGAAGACAGTCACCCACTTCTGTTAATGCCTAAATCATTTTTGTAATTCTGTGTAGTGTTTTATTTGTCTGTTTCACTTACAAATGACAGCAAGACTTAAGATCTGAAAGTCTATTGATGAGATGAAAGAACTAGTTTGAACACTAAGAAACCTGGAAACCACCGTTCATTTTAGGAAGAGAGGTTTCTAAGTAAGAAAAAACATTTAATGTCCCTGAGTAGAGCTCAATTTGCTTGACTTTGGTAGCTATATTAGCAGCCACATTAGCAGACTCTCCCAATGCCTGAAGAAGGCTGTTTGTTCCTGAAAGCTTGTAAAGAACAATTTTTCCAAATATTAGTTGGTCTAATAAAAGATATCATATTTACCCAAAGAATCTTGTCAGCCTATTTCCTTAGACAAACATGGCTATAACCAATACCCCCGTAGATACATTAACGCTTTGTTTCTATAAACAAATTCGGTTTGCTGTGTTACTACACACACTGGTGTACTGAAGTTCTTTTTAAGGGCTATTTTCATTGTCTTTCACTTCAACATTCGTGACCATGGCTTTAAAATACTTCTGAATGGTTCAGCAGTTTTATCCCCATTTTTACAGATATGAATATAGAGAGATTATGTCATTTGCCGTATGTCACAAAGAAAATATTGTGGCAGAGTTGTGAGTAGAAACCAGATCTTCTGAGTCCTATTATTGGTGCTTAAAATTATAAGAACGGTAATCATCTTTGGCATAGGAAGTGGTCTAAATCAGGTATGTCAAACTCACCTGCTCCCTGGGCCAGAGCTAGACTGGGGAAGCTCCTCATGGGCTGGATCCAGGTGTGGTGGTAGTGGCAAGGTGAGTGGCAGCAGTGGCTGCAGAAATTATTTGAATCATCACCTGCCCCGTCACCAACACATGTTGCAAATGGGGTTCTTGCCCTGGATTTTGGTGGCTTCTCAGGCCCAGTATACACTGCAGGTAGCACTATAGTATCCCACTGACATTTTGAAATCAGCAAGCTGGGGGAGACTGTGGGAGGGTGGGGAATGGGGTGATATGAAAGTGTTTAGGTGAGAAAGTGAAAATAGAGAGCATCCTCTAACACGCCACTTTCTACAGTGAAGAACAAAGATAGTTTACAATAATGGGCAGGATGGAAGAAAACAGCAGCTCTCCTTTTTCACCTCTTCTCCCCGTTTTCCCTCCTTTCTCTAAAATCTAATTCTTACCATACCCTCTTTTCTTTCCCATACACAGGCACAATTCACTTACCTCTTCATTTACAAGTCAGTTGCATTCTTCCTACTGTAGTAGGGTTGGAGTGTTGTTATAGCCATGATGGTCCAGGAAATATGAGAGAAGCAAGGGTTTCTTTGGTGAAATCTTTTATGGAATTGTAAAAAGTTGTGCCCTAGGGCTGCTGTGTGGCCCCCTTGATGGCCAGCTAAGTCCTGATCAACCTTTGCTACCACCTCTCCAGGTCTTCCCCTGATGTTTCACCTGCAATGCCTTTGATGTTGTTGATGAAGAGGGGAAGCTGCACTTAGAAGCTGATGAGTTCTAGGTGGTCTTCTTAGTCCTTTTTTTCTACTCCAGGGGATCACCCCGTCCTGCTCAACTTGGAGTACAGACCCCAGTACTCCCAAAGTCTCTCTCTCTCTGTCCAGACTAACGCTGGCCCCCTCAGACCTTAACCATTATCTGGGCTTCACTCTGTTTGGCCTCAGGCCCTTTTTCAGTCCCTAGCTCTTTGGGTCTAAGTCTTGCAGTGGACAGTACCTACACTAGTGACCTCCTCTGCCCTTATAGCTATTCCCAGTCTGTGTTACCCAGATCTTATGGTGGACAGCACAGAACTGAAACTACCATGACAGTCTGGTGGAGGGAGGCTTGACACACCCTCTTGGTTAATGCCTGGGGCTAGTGTCCCACTTGCACCTCCCAGTTACACTACTGCTAAAAAAAATGACTAACTTCAAAGAATACTTGACTGCAGTTTTGGAACAAATTAGGATCCTGGGGGATCACAATCTGTTTTCCTTCATAAACAGGACCTGTAAAGTTGAGATTCTAGTAAACATCACTGACAATAGTACACTCAATGATTTTACCTGACCAAGCAGAAGAAGAGGAGACTAGGGGAAGACAGGAGAAGTTATAAAGCCATAGAAATCTAGCTCAGATGATGCTTCACAAACATGCTCTTACTGTTCTGTTTTGGAGAGAAAAGGGCAGCTGGTCATATCAGCATCTCTGTGTCCAGTTATTTGCCATAGACTTGCCTTTATTTGGAATGCAGCAAGGTAAGCAATACCAAATCATACACTCTGCTTAGTTATATCTCTTGATTTTCTCATTCACAGTTAAGCCCAAAATAAATACATATATAAATGTGCTGCAGAATATTAAATATGACCTAGAACAGTAGGATGTGTGTGTAGTATTAAGTCATGATCTTTTTAGACTATATCTAAAACTAGGATAAAACTGCTCTTCATAGTGATAGTGGGCCAGTTTCTCTTCTTATTCACAGTGAAGTAAATTTGTTGAAATCAGTATAGTCATAGTCATTTAGAACAAGAGGAAGGGCCAGATGTAAAGCTCAGTAGAACTATCTGACCTATCCCATAGACTTCTATGGCTTTTGGATCAGGTCTTCTGTGAGGAGTATCAGGCCCATAGTTCTTGGCCAAATTTAAATCTTGTGCAAGTTGTAGAAGTTCCACTGAATTCAGTGGAGCTCAATGATGAATTTGGCAGCTAGTTTTAGTACAATTGTTTTTACTTTGTTAAAAGAAGTTCAGAAGTTTGAATGCATTTTGGAGAGATGATATACAGCTCTACACGTGGTAATTTAAGGTGCATTAGAGGTGCATTAAGGGTGCAGGTCTACATGTACATGCCCTTAATGTGCCTTAAAAGTGGCAATTTTAGGTTATTCGTGCTTACATTTGATACCTGTTCTGGGCACGAATAGCTAAAGCACCTTAATGAACATGTAGATGCACCAAGGCACATTAATGCTGTGTATGTTGACTGATTTGGGACTAACTTTAGTCCCGTGTTAGTCCACACACTGCGTTAATGTGCCTTAGCTTGTGCATGTGTTGACGTGCACCTAAATCACCTTAATGCTCTTTAGACAAATGCACTTTTAGTTTAGGCACACACAAGAGCATGTGTAGACATGCTTATCCATTTCCTTTTTTAGCTATCAGTAAGTTGGTGTCCTTTCTTGTACATTGTAAAGTGATCATAATCATTCTTATAGACACCTATACAGTGTTTGAGGAAATATACCAGGCAGAGTATCTAAAATCATTTTATACATTAGAAACATGTACTGGAGGAAAAATAATAAAACAAAAGCACCATAGGCATTAGTTTGTACCTAGGACATATAACTATCACTAACATATTGCTTACAAAGTATAGTGATATCTCTTCAGATACCACAATTGGGCCAGAGCATGATATCTTTCCAGACACTTGCTGCCCACAGTTTCATTGACTGTATGAAAGAGAATCTATTCTCCAAATCACCTCAGTTCCTGTGCCCTAAACATAGAGTACTGGTATCAGTTATAAGGCTAGAGGAACAGTTTTCAGGCTGTCTGAAAACACAGTGGTGACTTGAAGGAGAGTTACTGGTAGGTAGCTTTTCTTTTCAGTGGCCTCTGCACAGTCCTACTTTTGGGGCATGTCCAGAGGGAATCTAGGATCATGATTCCTGGCTTCCTCTGTGCCAGCAAGTAGAAAGAGCATGAGTGAGATCTGATCCCAAAATCACACCTTCTGCCATGCACACATGACACGGCAGGAGGCATGATTGTTGGGAGCAGAGATCATATCCCATGGTGCCTTTAAATGAATGTGCCAGGGACCTAAAATTCGCAGCTATGAAAATAAAAGCAGAATCTGACCCAGTACAGTAAAACCTAATTAGCTCAAAATTCAGGGTACCAAAAAACAGAATAAACAGGGTTTAAATAAATGTGCTTATACTAATTTGCATGTATACAAATTAGCATGTGTCTCCATAGGCTTAGTTCATCCGCAGTTGATGCATTTTATTTTTTTGCAAAATCCTGCAAATTTTGGCACAGGTATTCCATAAATACACTTTTGAGTAGTGCTTATGTACCTTCTTATACATAATATAAACCATGTATGATATTAGTCCAAAGCCAAAAGCCTCATGATTTAGAATATAGTTCATTGGGCTTGGTTTTAGCACAGTCAACAGTGTTTAAATCCATGGTGACTCCACAACCCAGCACTAGTTAGTATGTATGTGTACTCCAAATAACTCCCACAAAGGTTCCATGTGCCAATTAGCCCCTCCCACTTGCAACTGGAACCGGGTGTTCTTGTCACGAGTCCTAGGACCTTGCAAGAATTTATATACAGATGAGGCATGGGGCTGCCTTGTCTGGCTCTACCCCATGGAGGATGGGGGCACACCAGTCACACACAGTGGACAAGGAGAGGAGGCCTCTTATCTATGTAGACATTTGATGATATTTGCCAGAAACTTAAGGTGGTAAACAAGCAGAAATAATTGGAAACAGAGAAGAAAGGTGCTGCTGAGCTACGGGAGTGAAGTGGAAGTCAAAATGTATTTGATGTAGTGACTCACTATGACTGGAAAAAGAGTAGGTGCTGGGGCAGACTGAGTACAATGGCTACTATGTTTTATTCAGATGGGCTAACCCAGCCCTGTGGCACATTCCCACCAGCCTGTTGCCCAGTATGGCTCTTAGCATTGTGCCAAGTTTTCTATGGGCATGCTCAGTGCAGGCTGCATTCAGTGTAACTCAGTTCAACTCTTTATAGTTGAATTCCATGATTAAGCACATGCTGCAGAAGTTTAATGATAGTTAATGTATTTAATGAGGTTGTCCTGGTCCAAAGGACCAGAACACAGCTTCCAATTCTGTTATTTCAGCTGGGGAGTGATAATAGCTTCAAAGTATCTGATACTGTGACCTATCCACTATTGAACAAATGAGGTTTTATTAGAAACTTAACAGGGAAAGTAATTAATTTTATTCACAGGGTGAAAGATCATCATCAGGCACCAGAAGAAATAGACAGAAAGTAGGCTTTTCAGGCACCTAAGAAATCCCTGAATTCTTATGGTATCACCTTAAAACTTGTTCAGTCTTATGCTCATAAATTTCCAAATCCCTTGTGCATGTATTTATTATGTTAAGTTCCTTAAATTTCTAAGACTGTCAATAGGCTTCGCAGAATTCAGTTTTTACCAGTAAATGTTGATAAACATTGATTTCACCTCACACTCACAGACTGAGGATAATATATTTATGATGTTAATAATCAAAATTTATAGAAAAAGGATGTAAGAAAAATGATATTTGGTGGAAGTGTGATGACAGGGGGAACAGTCCTTTTGAACCACACTGACTGTAGTTTGGACTGCAACTACCAGAAACCCCAAGGGACTGGGAACAAAGGAAAAGGAAGCGACAAAGTGGATGAGGAAGCTGCAGGTCAATGGAGATGGGACTATTGTCAGCTCAGCCACTCAGCTGGCAGTAGTCCTACAGTAGTTATGTCTGTCATGGCAGGCAGTTAAACTTCATTATAATAATAATCTACTGTCATTAATAAATGGCCTGCCCCCCCACTCCTAGTTTTGTGCAATCCTGAAAATTTAAATCCATAAAAATTGATATACATGCTTAAAAATAAACAACATTATCCATCAGAATTATTAAAATAAAATTTTAATTCTGCCAAGCCTAGCCATAGAACAAAGAGAAGGTCTAGCAATCTGAGCAGAGGGCAGATCCCAAATCACAGTATTACTTGTTCATCACTCACTTGTTTGTAGATTCACCCTCACAACACTTCTGTAAATTAAAAAAATTACAGATAAAGAAGTAAATGAAAAAACTAAGATTAGCCATGATTAACGTCACACAGGAAGCCTGGGCCTGATCTGGGAAATGAATCTCAGTTTCTGGAATTATAGTTTAATTTTTTAACCTCAAGGATATCCATTCTTTTTGGCAATCAAGAATTTCTGGTTTCTAATCATCAGGGATTCAGTTTTTTTCTGATAAAAAAAAATCCCAAGTTTTCTGATTTAAAAAAGTAACCCAAAATCCACATTTTTCTGAGATTAAAATGAAACACCACGAACATACATGCACATACATACACATATACTCCCACATATATATATCAGCGGTGTTTCATTTTAATCATAGAAAAATATGGTTTTTGGGTTACTTTTTTAAATCAGAAAATTTGGGATTTTTTTTAAATCAGAGAAAACCAGGATCCCTGCTAATCATGTTTCTAACTTCCTCTGTCAACTTTGGAATGTCATTGTACTGCCCTGTATGACTACCCATGTGACAAATAAGCACACAAATGCTCACCTGCCTCACAAGGGCATTATAACAGTTGGTTAATGTTTGTAATGCAGTCTGAAGATTACAAGCACTTTAAGTGCTAGGTGTTGTGTACAAAGTATGTTTTCATCAGGTCAGGTCACATTTGTGAAATCACTGCACTTGGATATGGAAAATTAGGCCATATGTTTGTACTCATCTCCTGCAAGGCTTTCATTCTGCTTCATCAATTTTGAAAACAATATGCATTCTCCTGCCTTCTGTAGTCAAGATCAAATGTAAAACAGGACAGGATTAATCTTGAATCTTTTAATGACTGAAGTCTCCAAATCTGATTACAAGCAAATTCATGCATTTCACACTCTTGAATAAGCTTCAACAAATGAGTAATATTTAGTCGAGTAATGACCAAAGACATAAAAAGACAAGAAGGCTAAGGCATTACTTGAGACCTCCTGCATATATTAAAACGCTCTATACAATATGCTTCAAAGCATTTCTTTTATGTGTTTGAAGTCTTGCAGGAAGCTGCTGAGAATGCTAGAAGAAACTAACACAGGTTTATAGTAAGGTTTGTTGCAAGGGAAGGATCAGTAACTATGAATCATACTGTCTCCATGAACTGTGCAATTATTAATTTATTTATCATGACAGACATTGGATTTCCAGACAAACTTATGGGGCAAGTCCAACACTCTCTGTCTCTCAATCTCTCTGTCTTTGCAGGATCAGAGTCTTTGCCTGTTTTTTAAAAGCAATACTGCTGCTTAGCAACCAGTCATTTTCTGCTTGAATGACCTGTAAAACTGGAAGCCTTGCAAATCATAAACAAATGCTTTGGTCCAGGAAGAGACCAGAGTTTAAAATAAGTTAAGTTCCTTACTGTGGCAGAGCACACTGTTCCTTTCAAGGTGGCAAAAATTTCCATAGAGGAAAAAGGGAATATACAACGCAGAATTTCAAATGGCGATTTCTTTCCTTTTACATAAAAAGGAAATAAACTCTGACTCACAGGAAGATTTAAAACCACATGGAAAAAAGAAAGACATCCTGAAAGGATAAAAATAAAATTAATTCAAGTTTTTAAAGTAGTGTTTGAAGTTAAATGAAAATATATTTATTTAATTTATCTCCCAGTAGAAATGGTTGCAAATGCGCATCTGTGCATTGCATGTTGTGTTTTAAGGAGAAACTAGGGCAAGTAATTAGTTTTGATATCATAACAGAATTATTTTTAGTCATGTTCAGCTATATTTTTTTGTGGTAAAATTCATTATTCTTTCAAGACTAATTGCATAAACTTGAAAAAAAGAACCAGTGCAACTAGAGCAAGGAACTGGAGCGGTCGGTACTCCCGAGTTCTAGCGTCACAAGCAAATCATTTAGGGTCAGATTTTCCAAGGTACTGGGAAATTTGTAGGAACAGGTAAGTGCTTAATGGTACTTAAAAAAAGGAATTAAATACCTAATTCTAAGAGTGGGGCACATAACCGGATTATGGAAATTAGGCACCTAATTTGTTTATGCACTTTCAAATGTCATTAGGTAAGTACCTGCATTTTTAGGTACGTAAATACATTTGGAAATCTGGCTCCTATATCCTGATCGAAATCCTGTTGAAATCAGCTAATAATATGTTGGTTTCAATAGATTTTATGTGAGGCCTTTATGATACCAGCTTCTTATCTCTAAAATGGGAATAAGCGTTTCTCCCTTTTGCCAAATGGTAAATCCCATCTCTATGGTCTCTCTCTCCTGCAATGTCATTGCTTAAATGAGGTTTTTTTTGTAGCTGTGTTGGTCTAAGGACATAGCACTGTAATAAATAAATTTGTTATTGAAGTGGGGTGATCTTTAATTCACAGAAGTTTTGGACTCTAGGCACTCTTCCATAAAGGTTGAGAACCCCCATTTAAGCAATCAAGGTTCTTTGAGCAGGTGTGATATCTTTTATTATCAGTTGGTCTAATAAAAGATATCACATCTACTGAAAGAATCTTCATTGCTTAAATGGGGGATTCTCAACCGTTATGGAAGGGTGCCTTGAGTTCAAAACTTCTGTGAATTAAAGATCACCCCACTTCAATAACAAATTTATTTATTACAGTGCTTGCAGAGGGACCAGCTAGTGAGAGTGGGGGAGCAGTCAGGCAGGGAGAGCCTGAGCCTGCCTTATCTACTTATCTCATCACACCTGGAGCCTCAGTGCCCTTATCTGCTTATCTCCTCTCACTTCCTGCATCATCCCCCAAAGGATCTCCCAGCACCAATGTTTTACTGACCTTAAAAACAGTGCTTTACGCAAACCCCACAAGTCCCTTGCACTCCAGTGAAGCCATGAAGCACAATACTACTTTTTGCTCCTCAGAACTTAGGGGCTGCTCACACTGGGCATGCACAGCACCTGAACAGCCTAAAAAAAAAAATCAGTCAGACCCCAAATGCTGAAGAAAGCTGTTGTCTGTGGACATTCTTCACCACCTTTCATGACTACTAAGTCTACGTGAGTTCAGGATATCAGGAGGGACAAAAGTCTGTAATTTTTACCAAGCTTGAACACGTTTTTCTAAAAAAATCATATCCTAATGCAGAAGTATTTGGCATGTGAATATACAGATAAAAATCTCACTGGATAGTCAAAAGCATGTGGGTGTTTCCTTGCATGTTCAAGCATTTAATGATTTTTAGAAATCTGGCCTGGGGTGTTTTAATAGTAAGAGGATACAGACAGCTTTTTTGTTATAAACTTGGCTTTACTTTAGAAATAGAATAGTAGTTCTTAAATATTTCTTTTGGAGGGAAAAAAGACCCACACACCAACTTAAATCTTTTTCTAAATATAACCCAATAATAAGAATTAAAAGAAACATACTCTCCCCATCAAGAACTGTGAAAGACAAGAACATTCCTCTTCTTTGCTGTTTGGTTGGAAGCTTTTAATAGATACTCATGCCAACCCTGTATGGTCCCAAGATGGCTCAAGATGGTTGAAATCAGTGAAAGTTAAGGATACTTGACACACTGCAGGAACAATGTACTGGATCGCTGGTGCTGAATCTTTTGACCTCACAGGCCAGAAGAGTGGCATGGGGCTGGTCTGCAGGCCAGATAAAATCCCATGTACCAAGATTAGGTCTGAATGTCCAGATCACGATTGTGAGGCCTTGACTAGCCTCTGCACACTGGGATCAGCCCCTGGGGCCCAACATTGCCCCAGGCACCTGCGCCACCCTGCACTCATAGCTATGGCCCATAGGGCTTTCCACACACCTGTGGGAAACCTCATGGGCCAGATGACATGATGCCAGGGGCCGAATCTCAATCCTGGCCTATGGTTGGGCACCCTTGCAATGGACAAATAGTTGGCTATGTCATCCTAGCTCTGCATACATCTTGCTGAGATCAACAGTAGTAGCACCCTGGTAGGTGTGCCCATGTCTTAGACTGCAGGATTGCAAGCACAGAGAAGTGCACAGAAAGCAGGCACACTGCCTCCTGCAGCAGCGATGGCAAATGGGTAGAAGTGCTATTTGTCAAAATCACAAGAGCAAAAAGCTGGCAAGGAAGGATTTTGTTTAAGACCATTCAGTGGCTAAAAAGTATGTTAAATGTTTAGAAATACAATGCCAATGTTCCATTAAGATAAAACATAGTTAAAAAACATATAGAATAAGCTAAGATGATAATATGACATATTATATCTTTAATATGTTTTTGGGTCTTGGATTTAAACGTTGGCAAATTTCACATTTGGGCTCTGGAGATTGTCTTTGTGGACCCAGATAACTATAGGCCAATCAGCCTAACTTCCATCCTACGGAAAATCCTAGAAAAGTTCATCAAGGAATCTGTCTGCACTAAGCTTGTAGAAGGTAAGATTCTGAATGACAGTCGGCATGGCTTCATCACAGGCAGGTCTTGCCTTACCAACCTCATCTCCTTCTATGACTTGCCAGCTGGACATGAGAGAGCAGGTTGACATTGTATACCTTGACTTCCAAAAGGCCTTTGATTTAGTATCCCACAGTGTTCTTGCAAGAAAATTGGAGGATTGTGGGCTTAAGTCCGAGACAGTCAGGTGGGTGAGAAACTGGCTGCAGGATAGGACCCAGAGAGTTGGAGTGAATGGATCTGTGTCATCCTGGCGAGAAGTGGGCAGCTGTGTTCCGCAGGGGTCAGTGCTCAGTCCAGTACTTTAATATGTCTTTATTAACTATTTGGATGTGGGGGTGAAGACTTCACTGGCCAAGTTTGCGGATGACACCAAGTTATGGGGAAGCATGGTCACGCTTGAAGATAAGCTACAGATACAGGCAGACCTAGACAGGCTGGCAAGTTGAGTGGATCAAAATCTGATGAAGTTCAACGCTGAGAAATGTAAAGTGTTCCACCTCGGGACAAGTAACCCCCAACACACCTACAGGCTTGGTGGCACCAAACTGATTAGCACCATGATTGAAAGGGACCTGGGGGTAATAATAGACCACAGTATGAATATGAGCTGGCAGTATGATGCTGTAGCCAGTAGAGCAAATAATACTCTGGCATGCATCAATCAATGCATCTTCAGCAAAACCAAGGAAGTGATTCTTCCTCTGTACTCAGCACTGGTGAGACCATAGCTGGAGTACTGCGTCCAGTTTTGGGCACCACACTTCAGCAAGGGGGTGGACAAGCTTGACAGAGTCCAAAGAAGAGCCACCCATACGTTCAGTGTCTTAAAAGGCAAGCCATATGAGGAAAGGCTGAGGGATCTGGGACTCTTCAGCCTGAAGAAAAGAAGGCTGAGAGGGGACCTGGTAGCAGCCACAAACTCCTAGAAGATTGATTCAGGCTCAACATTAGGAAAAACTTCATAGTCAGGGTGTCCAGACTGTGCAATAAGCTCCCTACAGAGGTGATATAATCACCTACCCTGGAAATCTTCAAGAGGAGACTAGACAGTCACCTTGCTGGGGTCACCTGACCTTCAGTTATCTTTCTTCCTTGGTGCAGGGGGCTGGATCCGATGATCTTCCGAGGTTCCTTCTGGCCTTACAATCTATGTGGAAAATCTATTTGTACAAGCTGATATTGTCATGATCACTCATCCTTGAAGAGCTCTGGGCAAGGAAATAATACTAGATGAACTGGGGGGATAGCTGAAGAAAGCATTCTGTGCACAGGTGACATTTGTATTGGTTAGTGCCATGTTAAAATCCATTTTTAACAAAGACAAACAATATAAGTATGTAGGGATTTTTTTCTGGTAAAAGGTATGCATTATTTGTCAGACTTACCTTTTCATTTTGTAGTCTTAGTATTTCCTTTGTAAAATTATTGCCAGTTATTTTTAGGTAAACAAAGTGATTATTAGGATTATAAATGTGACTTAATTTGATTAAAGACAGTCAGACTTATCACATATTTTAAAAGGATAAGGAATAGTAATGAAATTCATGAAGTTCTTTGAACTACTTGCCTATTAGAAGAGAAAAAATAGTAAGCAAGCAACTTACTAAAAAACAAAAATAAAACCCAGTTTATCAGACCTCAGTCTACTAATGATTGTTGATTAAAATACTGAGGGTCAGGTCATGCCCCCTTAGAATCACACAGAAAGATAAGAAGTTTAGAAAATCTGCAAACATGTGCTGCTTTTTACCAGTGGCAGTCTGACTTCAGCTGCACTGTCTGGCAGGGCTCTGTGAATAGAGAGAGGAGGTCCTTTGGTCACTGTTTATGAACACAGAGGGGGTCCTTTGTTCACTGTTTATGAATGCTAGTCTCTTAATTCCCTATGAAAACTTGCCAATGCAAGATACTTACGTGAGTGGCAGGAGAGCTGTGGGGAATTAAGTGAGTTTGTGCCTGAAGCACTAGTATTGGATTATGCTTAACAAAACACCTAAATTCTCAACTGATGCAAGTTAATGAGTTGAGTTCTCCTGCAAGATGATTGTCCAGTGGCACATGCTTCCAAAAAACCCCAACCAACCAAAAACATAAGACTAAGAAAATCTTTGTTCATGTGGACAAAAGAAATGTTGGCAGTTGGTTCAGTTTATGTTTTCCTGAATGCTATGGGCAAAAAAATCAATCCAGATGGAAACAATCCATAAACCATGGGGAGCCAAATTACAGAACAACAATTTACAGTGATAGTAGAATTGTAGATGCACTTGTTAAATGTGAAATAGAGCTCCCCTTCCCACAAAGGAGAACAGACATTTTTTAAAAGTGTCTATAAATGATAAAAGGAGCAGTCATATGATGGGATACAAAGAGTTTGTAATCCTGATTTATGATATGTGACTTTATTGCAAGTAACTCAGTGTACGTGACATCTCCTAGTAATTAGCTTGTTTTGCTTGTGTTTAAATCCTGACCTATAATTTGAATATAGAAGATATCGAAGGTCTGAGTCCAGAGCAATTAAGCACACCTCTTTTGCTCCAAAGACTGATAGCTATAAAGTCTTGTGTTTCTATTTCATGATAATAAAAAGATGGTAAGAAACAAGAACTCACAGACTTTTTCTTCTCCAAACCAAACTGGCAGGAGAAATACCTGCAAATTGGTAGGTAGAGAACTGAAGGGAGCCAGTTTTCCTCATGACGGAGAGAGCATTATTCAGTGAAAAGACTAAAATTCATATGGGCTTTTGTTCTGCTGCTACTTCTGGCAAGAGCTTATCTTAGCAAGTAGTACAAGCTTTGTTATTTAAGATAACAGAATTATTTTGAGTTGTCTCCTGTTATCAGTAGAGGAGAATGCTCAGCATAAGGTAGTGGTTTGTTTATTTTCAATTTTTTTAAGTATTAGCTCTTCAAAATGCAAGGATAACTTCTAAATAAAAGTTCTTAGAAAGTTACCCATTTACAACTATTTTTTTGAAGGGCAAAGCAAACCAACAAAGCACAAAGGCTTGCAGAGTAAGCATTTACTAAGAGCAGTTTTTTGACTATCAGTAGCTCCCAAGTGAGGACACAGCAATAGGCAGACAGTATTCTGCTGGTAATGAATCAATTGCATCTGAATGATTCTATCTCTGCAAATTTCGTTGTATACAAGGGACCAAATCTTGATGGTTTCTCTTTGTGATTTACTACACTTCAACAGTGGAGCTACCAAATGTGGCATTTGTTTCATTTTATACCAAATAAAAACATATTACTAAGATTAAGTTTGCACTTTCCTGACAACATACATGTAGGTGTTATGTGCTGGAGGAAGCTTCCTTGTTAAATCCGGCCTCCAAATACATAAGTGTTCAATGGAGATGGAAGGGCAGTAGAGGAGAGTTCTCTGACTTTTCTGTACCTTAGGCAAAGGCAGTCAACACAGTTCAGAGTTTGTGAAGGCTTTAAGATGAAAAATGCTACAGAAGAGTCATTCTTGTATTATTATATTAGGCTATATATCTCAAAACAATAATATATTCCTTTACTCAAATTCTTTTCATCTTTACCTTTCTAGTCCATCCATGAGAGTAGCAGTTTATCTGTTCTTTCTTTGGTGAGTTAATTTTGTTTCACATTAACACCTTTTTTCCTAGTTATGGAAAAGGAATTTATTTGAGCCATATTTAAGAATTAAATTTATATTTTCATGGGAAAAATGTATGTACAGATACAGTATTGAATTAAAATAGGACTAAGCATCTTATTTCTTATGAGTAGTGTCTTCTTGAAAGTTGTAAATCACTTTTTTTAGTCATTTAAATGGTACAGTAGATAATTTAAATTCTCACCTCTCTGGGATTTAGCCACTTCTAACAAGAATTTGGTAAATATCTAAATCACAACAGAAAACCCTTTCATGATGATAACTTTATAGCAATACTGCACATAAAGGTTTTCATAAACTGCTATTATGACCTCCACATCCTATACCATTTTTATTCAACAAAACTTATGAGAAGAGAGCCCTGGTATAGGACTTGAAAGGTAGAAAATCACCAACGTTAATCACCAATTATGACACTGTCTTCCTTTGTGGCCTTTAATGAGTCATTTAGAGCCGGATTCGTTCATAGATTCATAGATGTTAGGGTCAGAAGGGATCTCAGTAGGTCATCAAGTCTGACCCCCTGCCCTGGGCAGGAAAGAGCGCTGGGGTCAGACAACCTCAGCTAGGTGCTTGTCCAGTCTCCTCTTGAAGACCCCCAAGGTAGGAGAGAGCACCACCTCCCTTGGAAGCCCATTTCAAATTCTGGTAACCCTTACTGTGAAGAAGTTATTTCTAATGTCCAACCTGAATCTGCTCTCTGTCAATTTGTGGCCATTGTTCCTAGTTACTCCAGGGGGTGCCCTGGTAAATAGAGTATCTCTTATTCCCTGCTGCCCTCCCCTGATGAATTTATAGGCAGCTACAAGATCACCTCTCAGCCTTCTCTTGCAAAGACTGAAGAGATCTAGGTCCCTCAGTCCCTCCTCGTAGGGCCTTGCTGCAGGCCTCTGACCATATGTTGGCAGGCCCTCCTCTGAACCCTCTCAAAATTCTCTGCATCCCTCTTGAAGTTCAGCACCCAAAACTGGACACAGTAGTCCAACTGCAGCCTGACCAGTGCTGCATAGAGGGGAAGGATCACCTCCCTGGACCCTGTTCATCATGCATCTGCTAATACATGATAAAGTATGGTTAGCTTTGTTGATCACTTTGTCACATTGATCAAAGCAGAAACACATACCTATTAGAGTGTGTACTAATTTGATAGATTTTATATATATATATAAATTCAACAAACCAGGCAAAAAAGTCAAAGATTGCATTATTAGTCTTGTATTCAATATAGTTAAATGTATATCTCTTATTCAGTTTTGTAAAACAAAAATCTGGTCTTCTTGAGCATCTTGACACTGCTTCCAATACTTCACTGTCAGTCATTTCTACACCTGGACTGATATTACCATACCCAAGCTAAGGTTTTTAGCTAGAGCTAAAAACCAGTCTACAGGGCTGTGAAATAGAAAAGAGACTTTACTGGGAAGGTCAGAATGGCTAAGTGACAGCAAAATTGTAGAAGAAAGGATAATTAGAATAGTGGAACATCAAGACCATTAAAAGGGATAGATGCTTGTTAATTGGAGAGAGATTAGCAGGAATTAGGGAGATGATGATAATGGGTAATGAAGCCAGTCGATTCTGTCAGCACTGGCCAACCTGAAGTACTGCTGCACCTTCCAGGCAGTTTTAAAGTTTGGGTGGAGCAGGAATCAAAGAGTGAGGTAGGAGAGGTTAAACTATACCACTGCATCCTCCTGGATCCACCCCTTATTATCATTACTTGATGAGAGTGAATTCATAGTAAAGAGCAATAATAAACTTAAATTATTAATCTATTATTAAGCTCATTTTAATGGTAGTCTTAATGTTCCCTTGTCTTCTAAAAAGATAACATTTATGTTCTGCTTTATAATTAATATAAGATCTAAAATAATAGAAAATTAGGGTATGAGGGGGCCTCAGGAAGTCATCTAACCCAGCCCCCTGCTGAATCCCCAACTAGATCATCCCAGCCATGGTTTTTCTTAACCAAGTCTTAAAAACCTCCAAGGATGGAGATTCCATAACCTCTCTGGGTAACCTTTTGCAGTGCCTTACTACCCTCCTAGTAGGAAAGTAGGCATTGGGAGAGTCCCTGTTCCCCTGAGCACTACCAGGAGTGACAAGAAATAATGGTCACAAGCTGGCAGAGGGTAGATTCAGACTAGACATCAGGAGGCGCTACTTCACTGTCAGGGTGGCTAGGATCTGGAACCAGCTTCCAAGAGAAGTGGTGCTGGCTCCTACCCTGGGGGTCTTTAAAAGAAGGCTGGATGAACACCTTGCTGGGGTCGTTTGACCCCAGTACTCTTTCTTGCCATGGCAGGGGGTCAGACTTGATAATCTGTTCAGGTCCTTCTGACCCTACCAACTACCAACTATGAAAGTTTTTCCCTAATATTGAACCTAAACCTCCCTTGCTGCAACTTGAGAGCATTGCTCCTTGTTCTGTTATCTGTCATCACTGAGAACAGTCTAGCTTCATCCTCTTTGGAACCACCCTTTAGGTAACTGAAGGTTGCTATTAAATCCCACCTCAGTCTTCTCTTCTCCAAACTAAATAAGCCCAGTTTCCTCAGACTATCCTCATAAGTCAAATGCACCAGCCCCCTAACTATTTTTGTTGCCATCTGCTGGACTCTCTCCAATTTGTCCACATCTTTTCTGTAGCAGGGGCCCCAAAACTGGAGACAGTACTCCAGATGTGGCCTCACCAATGCTGAATAGATGGGAAAGAGTCAATTCCCTCGATCTGCTGGCAATATTTCTACTAATTCAGTGCAGTATGCCATTAGCCTTCTTCACAAAAAGGGCACACTGATGATTCATATTCAGCTTACTGTCCACTGTAACCCCTAGGTTCTTTTCTATAGACCTACTGCTTAGACAGTTAGTCTGCAGCCTGTAGCAGTGCATAGGGTTGTTTTGTCCTAAGTGCAGGACTTTGCACTTATCCTTATTGAACTTCATGAGATTTCTTTTGGTCCAATCCTCCAATTTGTTGAGGTCTCTTTGAATCTTCTTAATGAAGAAATCCAAAGATGCACTGACTATACAACATTACCCTTTCCTTCATTTTTGCTGGGGTATTGCTGGGCAGAGCAGTGGTTGAACATGAAGTCTGATTTTTTTTTCCATTTGCAGAAACAGATCATATTTAGTAACCAATAAAACTTTTAGTAAATCTTATAACTCAATTATAGACTTGGCAACTTCATCTTCTTTTATGATGGCTAACCATTCAGGTATTACTAAGATTTTCCAAAACCTCCAGATTTTCCAAAACCTCCACAGAACACACACACAAACTGGTTCATCATTTTACTATCAAAATGATTAGTCCCATTTCAACATCTAGCCTGTATTACAGCCATAATGGATTCAGTGGACTTACCAGAAATGGGTAAAAATGTTGTATCATGTCTTTTTGTCAGGGAATTACTGAAGGCTGGAAATTATCCACTCATTTCATGTACTCCAAATGCAACTCTGGCTTGCACTATATACAGACTGGCAGCCTAAAGTCAACAAATTCTATAGCTTGCTAGTTACACTCTTGGATATCAGTAAGGTGTGGGGGGAGGAGGAGAGGGGCAAACAAGGCACCAGCCCTGGGTGCTGACATAGCGAGGATGCAAAGGGAGCAGCAATCCCTGCCACTGACTCAGTGCCCCTGTTGCCTTTGGCAGGCCAGCCACTGCCCCACATGCCACTACTGCCTAGGGTGCAAATATGCCTACTTACATCTCTGTTGATATCCTGAAATATCTGGTCATTCATAGAGACAGAGGCTAAGTACAGACAGTCAAAAAGCCTGAGGCTGAATTAATTCAATCTTTGCAGATTAGTCTAAGCTGTGTAGTTTGAACCAATAAGCAAGTGAACAGACATTCACTTTTAATTCTAAAAATGCTGCCACATGCCTGCAGTGGCCCAGGCCAGAAGCTGGGGGGTGTTAGAGCACACCTCCCTGCTTGGCTAGAGCGGACAGTTTGGGCCTAGGCTAGACCGCCCACCCTGTGAAGGGGAGTGGGGTTTGGAAGGGAGGTACAAAGCATCCTAGCCAAGGATTTGGGAGACTGAATGGACTTGAATCTGGAGGGGATCTGGAACAGTATTTCAGTAAACTGATTTAACGTAAATCAGTGAAGTCTAATACTACATTCATCCAGTTTTATCTTAAACCAGTTTTGGCCATTTTGAAAGTGGCCTACATGCACTGAACTTCTGTTGTGTTACAGATCTGAATCAGTTTCTGATCACTTATACCAGTTTATGTGTAACTTCTGTCCCTAACGATAGTGATCCAATTTTCTCAGATGTTGGATGCAGCTCTTCCATGGAAGAACTGGAAGCAGGTACCATTTATCTACTTCTAGTGGGTCCTTTTTCCAGTGTAATCTGTCCATACCCCAGGGAAAGGGTTGTTGATTCTAGCTGAAGTTGCTGTGGTTTTTAGGGAACTCTTTATTCCTAAGATCACTGACAAAAGGCACAATGTGATCTGATGTGTGATCAACAATTGTGCTTCTTGCCATGTGTAGCTTTCCATGCCTCTCCTCCCTGAGCGTCACACTTCTGGGTCTCCTTCAAACCTCGCTGCCGCCTGCTGGGTTGCTCGGCTAGGCTACTGGGAGCAGCCTTGGGTCAGCTACTCAGGGGTCTCTCCTGCCACGTCTTTGATGATGATTGGTTCTTTAGCAGGAGGAAGATGTTTAATCCCATCTCCCCTGGTACTCCCCCTTGGTCATCCTTGTGATTATTGTTTCTCGGGGCTCCACCTCCCCTACACCCCGTCTACTGCCAACTGCGATGTTATCTGTCAGGGCCAGCCTTACTGACGCTCGTTTTCTTAAGGGCTATGGCTGTGAGCTACTGATGGTATGGGCACCAAGCATCCACCCCTGCCCTTTGGTGTACCCTGATTCATGGGATGTCGGCCTCCTCCTGGGCTTCAGGTCCCCTTGATGGGTCACCCCATCCCTGGGTTCGGTACCTCTTGCCCGTTGCCTGCATCTGGGTTCTGGCTCTGTTGTCCTCGCCAGTGTCCCAATCACCGCTGCAGCCTCTGTCTACACTGGCCTCGTAGGTGACTCGCTGGGCCCTAGCTGACCCGCCTTGTCTCCCGTGGTCCCCCCTCTGGGGTGCCACCATGTCTCCTCTGCCACTGGCCCCTCAGTCCTCTTCAACCTCTCTGAGCCGGGTGGGAATGCCTCTCCCAGTTCCCCCGGCTTCCTTCCTGCCGGGGCTTTTATCCCGGTGCAGGGTGACTGCTTGGCCAATCGTCCCTTGCACGCTTTTACAAAGCACACCCACATAGATGTGGCAGCCATTCCTGGCCCCTCTCAGCTCCACCATGGGTTTTCCTTTTGATCTTGAACGGCAGCAGGAGCCGGCGGCGCTATATCCTGCTGCCTCTCTCCGGCTTCAGGTAAGTTTCCTCCACACCATGCCACATGTGCATGGCATGAGGTGTGACTGTAGAATGGAGCAGATCACATCATGCCATATGGCTGATGCAGGGGGAGCCCAGGATAATGATCCCAGGCTCCTTCTGTACTGGCAGGTAGGAAGCTTGGTTCCCTGTGCTCCTGTGGCTGGGAGACTCAGTCAGCTAATAGGTGTTCCCTGCTGGGGAATACATCAAAGCCAAAGGCTCCCAGCCTCAGGAGCACACAGGAGTCTGGAAGGTCTTGGGTGTGCTTCAGAGGCTAGGGGCACTAGCCACACTTTCAGTTAGAGGCATGATAGAAACCAGCTACAAAAAATTATACATATTTTGTGTAATAACTTTGAGGTTTATTCCCTATTTTATAACACCAATTAATTATGTCTTAAGTGTAACATCTGTCAGGAATCTAGGTGACAATGTTTACAGAACATGAAAGCTGTAGTGCTTAGGTTAAAAAAAAAATGATATTTTTCATATACTAGCAGTTGACATTGATTCATTGGTGAAGATTACGCAAGTCTGCACTTATCAGTATGTGTAGTACCTTAAAGAGCTCCATCAGGAATATCCATAAGCAAAGAATGTATTAAGGTGTAGAGTAAACCAGGTGCTAAAAAAAAAAAAAGGATAGTGTTCAAGGAGGAGTTCAGCTGGAATAAAAGATTTGAAAATGCAAATATGAGATGGAAAAAAATGTAAGAAAGGCTGAATTAAATTCAGGAAGCTTTTTATAAATACAGTAGGATTCCTGTTCTTCCCTAAAATTTGAATCCCTATTGTCTTCTGTTCCATTCAGATAAATAGGATCCTACTTCTTTAAGGTCTGATCCAGTAACTAATAAGACCAATGGAATGGTTTCAATTGATTTCAGTGGGAAAGTGGATTGGGACTTTACTGCATAAACAAAAGTATAATACAGCAAAATATGTCCCTTGCAAGAGTCCCAGGCTGCTTTCTGTTTTGAGGTTGTTGTTTGAAAGCTGTAGCCACCTTAAAATTAATTCTTTTGTTTGAAAACTGAATCAGTCATATTTGCATAAATTAAGTTGGAAACTGATTTCACACTGATAGAGCTGGCTTCTGAATTGTAAGTGGGACATTTTGAGAAGTCTGTGATGCCTATCCAGATCTCACAGGACAACATGGGGTATAGATGAAAGCAAGTTGAAAACTTTGATTGTATGCCAGTTACTCAAAATTTTACAAACAAATCTAGCCTTTTAAAATAAGTATAACATATTATCTAGTGAATATAACAAGTGAATATTTTATAAATGTATTTTCACAGAATTCACTCTAATTCTGGTTAATGTATCTACTCAGTATCCTGGAAAATGTTAGAACTTGCAAAGAAAACAAATTATGCAGAGAAGCCCAAAACCAAGACATCCTTGGGGTGAGATAAGGTTCATCCAAGTTTTAAAAGGACTTTAAAAGATAGATGCCTCTCTGTAGGGTAATGGACAATTATGCAGGATGGTATGTTGAAGAAATTTCCAAGAACTAACTGTATGTAAATATATGAAAGTACTCCTGGCCTCTTGGGATCAAACTGGCAATCATGAACTAAAAACAACCCCCAAAAAACCAAAAAAACCCAAAACTGCACAGGGTTGGAAAAATTAGAACATTGCAGAAATGATTAGCTAGAAAGGTATTAAAAATGAAAGTTTAGCTCCTCCAAAGTCAATGGAGCCCTGCAGATATACCTGAGAGAACCTGGCCTCCTGATCTCTCTCCCTCTTTTTTTTGCAAGTGAAGAAGATTGAAAATTGTGATATATTGTGATACATTTAAGTATATAAATTATTCATGAGATCATCAGGATGGTCTATGTTTTATCTTGGACCTGAAGTGTTTTTCACTATATGTGTATTTTTATGATGGCAGAGAATTACTAGGATATAAAAGTAAAACTAACCAACACTGAGATAAAGAGCATCATTTAGATCTTCACAGTAAGTAAACTATAATACATGAAGTTTCATGTTCATCAATATAGAAATACTTTAAAATATTCAGAGCACTATTAATAAAGATAGTGAGTCAGCCTGAAAGGGCTAGAAGCTATGCGGATAATACATTACAATCTAAATTGTAGGATAAAGAATTACTACACTAATAAAAAGGTATGAGATCAGTAGACAGTCTGATTAAGCCATCAATTATTGTTTTGCAGTCATGACAAAAGAACAAGAATGTCATTCCCATAACATAAGCCAGAAAAAAAAAGAAAGGAAAAGGTTTGGCACAGATTCATCTCTGTTATTGCAACTCGCACCACAGGACAAATATACAAGTGTATCTGTCCTTTAAGGGAAACATGATGCAATTGGGATATCCTGGTTTAATCAAGTTTAGAATTAAATTTGTAATACTTGGACATACAGAAAATTTCATTAAAAACCAAGGCTCAAGATGCTGTCTTTCTGAATGAAGGGCCATTTGATTTCTAAAGAAAGGGGCATAGGTGACTGGTAAGGGAGGCACAGGGGGGCATATGCCCCCCCCAAGATTGGCCGCGACCGCCGGCCTCTGCAGGAGGTCACTGCTCGCCACCCCACTGCTGCTGCCACTGCCACCGGCGTCTGCAGGCGGTCATGGCTCGCCACCCTCCCACGCCACCCTGCTGCCAGCTTCTGCGGGCAGTTGCTGCTTGCCACCCTGCTGCTGACGCCGATGCCCACAAACTGTGCCTCTCCAGTCTTAGAAGGCACTAGTCACCCACGGAAAGGGGAAAACAACCCAAAAACAACCCTCCCCCGCAAACTTTTAGGCTATCACAAAATAAGCAAATCACATTGTATAAACCATGCCGCCCCCCCCCCCCCCAAAAAAAACAAACCCCATAGAAAAGCAAAAATATGGAAGACTTCTCTGACTTGAGAAACTGTTTAAGGAGGATAGGATTTCTGCCTTGAAATATCTGTAAGCATGAATGTGCAAGAATCAGGGCAATACTCCCTGCCTGGTTTGGGGAATAGGCTGGGGGCTTTGCCCTGCTGCTCCACACCCCTTCCAGACTAGTCCAAGGGAGGGGACTGAGTCAGGAAGTCTCTCCCTGCTGCTCATCTCCCAGACATGGGTGTCCCCAGTTTGGGGAATAATGGAGAGCCTTTCCCTACCACTTCATTCCTCTCTTCAGGAACAGAAGGAGTGGAGCAGCCACTGTTCCCCACACCTTCCAGAGACTGGGATGATCTCAGTCTGGGGAAGGAATGAGGAACAGGGGACAGAAGAGTTGTAGGCTATACACCTGTACTGCTTCCTTTCCCAAAAACATTTCCACTGCTAGAAACTTATCAGAAAGTTCTACTGCTAGAAGTAAACGCCTGTTTGTGGCATCTAGCACTTTCTCTTACACATCGCCAGTTCACAGATACTTGGGTTGGCAATAGCTGAAAGTTGGTACAATCTAAGGGTTCTTTGGCAGCTGAGATAAAATGAACAGGTGGTCTCAGTCTAGTTCCTGATGCCACTGTACACAGGGCCCTTGCTGACAGTCTCAAAGAGGCCAAGGACTGAGGGGTTTGCATTTGGCACTTCATGTAAATTAAGACAAATAGATGCAGTTGCTGCCTAAGCTACTTCTCTTCCATGAATTGAAAAAAAACCACTTTGGTGTTCAGGGTTCCTAATCCAACACCACTAAAGGAAAAAAAAAATAAGAAGAACCTGGAGAGGCTTGAAGACTAGAGATGTAGAAAAATCTGTTGCAGGAGGTATTTATGGAACTTGAGTAAGACAGAATTATTTGGTTCAATATAGATCATAACACCCACCAGTGTGATTAAGCAGGATAGAATCCAAACATGCTATGTAGGCTAAACAAAGAAAATAGAAGTAAAACAGTAAGATAATTTGGCTGGATAATGAATAGATTAGATATATCAAATCTAACAAGAATACTCAGTGGTCATGGAGAGAGATTTCAAGACTGACTTCTTCCATGTCTTGTATGCAGACAGTACGTTTTCAATTAGTAATGAAAAATGCAGACCACATTGCAAGACCTGTTCTTCATTTTTATTCCATGGATATGTTTTCAGGGAAGGGAACATCTTGCACTTTCCTGGTTGGCTCTGGTTCAGGTTCTGAGGCAGGTTTTAAAACAAACCAGTGAGATGAGTGGTTTGAAATTTAAACTGATAAAATTATTGTCTGCTTTTTCAAATTGAGAAAATTATCAAGAAATGTAAGCTATATTTAGAGTCCATGGACAGATATTATATACTGTTCTGTAAACTGGGCATTCATCTAATAGATGACGTGATAGATGTCGCTGGCTAAATTAAAGCAAGCAAATAAAATAGCAGAAATAAAAAGAGAGAGTTGAACAAGTTGATAGCAAAAAAAACAAAAAAAGTGCTCTACGTACTTCATACATAGATGATAAAAGGAGAGTCTGAGTATGGCTTTGTCAGGTCTGACATTCAAATACCTACCCTGGCTCCTCATTAGTTTTAATTTAGCACAGTCCTTGCTGTGTCAAACTGAGTTGATTTACATCCCATACAGCCCTGTTGACTTCAACACATTGGTGAGACTTTGTGCAGATATCTGTAAATGAGAGGGAAATCAGACTTTAGGGTGATATTGAGTTGGTAGTAGAAAAAAGCAAAAGAAAGGAAGTATTGACATGAATGAAGTTGTCAAAGCAGAAAAGAAAAAAATATTATATAGGGGTTCCAGTTTTTAGGTTTCATCTGATTGCTTTGCCTAAACTTACCTTTTGTTGCTCAGTCATATGTCTGGGCCAGTATTTAGTAATTCAGTGGAACAAATGATACTTTTCGGACAGCATTACAAGCAAGATTTCCACATTACGAGCATGCATTTCTTTATTTAACCTACTCAAGAAAATAAATTGCTCAGAAGAATTTTATGACAAGAAGAGAGGTTGTATTACTAAATAGATGCTACTCAAATGGGATGTATTATGTAATGGTATTTATAGATTTACGTATTCCTTTAAGTGCATAATTGCACTTAATTGTTGCCATACCGTAGGAATTTTCCACTGGCTGCAGGAGGGTGTGGTATATCAGTGCTGGAATGACATCAGCTTTTGACAGTTTGTGCACATAATAAGGAAGTATTAAAATTTTCCAATAACTTTCATTGGAAGCAAACCAGCTGTGACCTAACCATAAAGTAAGCCTTTTCCCCCACCTTAAGCTTACTGAGAATTTACTCAAACATACAGGGATTTTATTGGAGAGCTTTAAATGTAATTTTATTTTGTGGCAAGATTTACACAAATGGTAAGCAACATGTGAAGTGTAGAAGGGATCTACTCAATTCGCAATTTCACAATTTTAGTGGAAACGGTGAAAAGTGGTTTCTGTGATCACCACAAAAACTGGTGTTCCCCATGATTTTGCATAGAATCATTGGGAAAAAATAAACCTTACTAAAAATAAAATGCTGGTTCCCCAGTGGAAGCCAGTGGCTGCTGTGCCTGCCAGCGGGGAGATGCTGCTACCACAAGGGGGAACAGCCACGATGGTGGTCACCCCCTCCTCTCTCTGCTGCTGACTGGGCAAGAAGGCTGCCTTTTGTGCAGCCCCACCCCTCTCCACCAATCACTAGTAAGGGGCAGTGCCACATGAATCAATGTTGCCACTGGTGAGGAGAGGGGCTGCCAGGTCTCCTCAGTTAATCAGCAGTTTGTGTGTGTTGGGGGGCAGCGGGGAATGGGGGATTTACCACGAAAAGATCATGAAAATGGTGCTAGGCACAGTGAGCAGTCCATGATTTTTACTCCCCATCCATGCTTTAAGTTGATTCCTACAACATGGAAAACTACAACATGGGTATGTCTGCATTAGTCTAATGCACTGTGAAGTGTCTAATCTAATGCACAGTAAAGCACCACTGTCTACACGTGCACAGCAATTACTGCACAGTAAATTAGTCTAATGCATGGTTTGCTAGCACCTGTAGATACGGGTACTAGATGAACCGTGCATGAGATACTGCACAATAGCACTGGTGAAGACAGCTGACCAGCAGCAAATTGCTCCTGGTCAGCTGAGACAGCAGGTGGTGGAGGAAATGTCTCACCTCTGGGGAAGCTACCTGCCAGCTCCATGCCATGAACTGCAGGAACATCTCTCCGCCCTCTGCATATTGAGGCAAGGGGGCTGGGAAATAGCTGTCTGGGAGCCCAGACATCTCCCCACTCCCTGTGCCCTGTAGATTGGGGCTGCAGGCCTGGAAAGCAGCTGTCCAGGAGTTCAGACAGCTCCCCTCACCCTTGGGAGCCCAGACCTGATCCCTGTGCCCCCTGCCAGCTTGGGCCGGGCACCTGGGGGAGCCTGAAGCTCCCCCTGGCTTCTGTAGTGGGGCAGAACAGGGCAGGAACAGGAAAATTTGCTCCTGTATTTTACTGTGCAGTAAGCCTAAGGCACATTAATAGCACATGTAGATGTGCCCTGTATCGGGAAAAAAACACAGAGGATAGGAAAGTCTGCAAGAGACTACATAGTTCAGGTGACTGTAGTTCTACAGTTCAGGTGTAGAGTTCTACAGCGGAAGGTCAGTGATTTAAATCCAGTCCAGGTTGTACTGACTGGAAGTTTTCACTATGTCACTCTTAGTGAGGTTAGTAATTGATTCAGTCTTCATATATTTAAATAGAGATTTAATATATTAAAATGAATGAATATGTCTTAGTGCTTCTACACCATTAAGCAGACATTGGCTGCCTATAGATGTGTTGGTTTGCATTCTAATTGGAGCACGTTAGAGTAGACTCAATTAATCGAGTCTGCTCCATGTTCTAATTAGAACACTCAAGTAGCCACTTTAAAATGTGGTGGTCTTAATACATGTGATGGTGGGCTGTTTTAATTAGAGTGGCTGTCAGGGACCCATTTTAATTAAAATAGCACCTCTCCATCCCCAAATACGTGTATAGGTAATCAGCAATATGATGATTCATTATAATGATGAATAATTATTCAACTAAAATGAACAAATTGACATTAAAATCAGGTTGTATATACAATAAAATTTTACTTGAGTTGTATCCCAATACAAATGTATTTTATTTAAAAAGCTTTAGGAAAACAAGATAAAATGAGAAGTGGAGCATTTTCTGCATTGCTAAAGAAAAAAAATATCATTGGATAATTTGGAAAAGCCACCTTCATTCTGGATTTGTCAAGGAATTTTTGTAGTAAATCCCCTAGTTATATATAGTGAGAATACTACATTTGGACTGTGTGAGGAAGCCATTTCAGCCTATTCGCCTTTTGAGAAGATAAAGCAAAATTCTGTATCAGCTTTAATGGTAACTGAGTTTTCTTAAGTGTACAGTGTATTTCTAGAAAATGTGTTTTGTTCCTTTTGCCACATAGAACTAAGACCAAGATATCCTATGTAAAGTGACTCCCAAAAGGAAAGTGTAATTTTTCTCTTGAAAGCAAAGCTCTAGCTTTCCCAAGAAAAGTAGTAATATTCTATGGGAGCCTGTATATGAATCCGGAAGCTGCTCTAATGTTCTGTAATTACAGCACATTGGAGCAGGCTCGATTAATAGAGTCTACTCATGTATCAGCGTTCCTGCACTTCAAAATGGCAGTGGGGCACTTTATCTAGAGCTTGTTGAATGAACTTTAGTTAAAACACCCCTGCTGCCATTTTGAAGCATGGGGATGCTAATACACGAAACACTCTTGGTGCTTTAATCAGAACGACTCTTGGAGTCACTCTAATTAAAGTGCCCCCCCCCCCACCCCAGACTTTTGGAAAAGATTTTCTAGAGATACTTGGTTCTGCAGCGGGGTTGACAATTCCTAGTGAGTTTGGGAAGCTCCAGGACCTCTTTCAGAAGTTCTCGAACAAGGGTAGAAGTGGAGGCCTCAGTAGGGAATGGTGCCAGTATGAAGAGCCAAAATGGAATATAAGAATTATACATAATATTTATTCATTTAAAAAAAATGTAATCCTGTGTTTCTATATGACTTTCCCATGGGAATCAGATTATGTATTTGATATTCCAAATATACCAAAATGATATAAGCAAATAACAAGGATGTATGTAAAAACATCAAATAAGGACATCGAGAATGGCTTCTTTTAATCACAGATGATGGAATATATCTCAACATAAAACAAAGGTGGGCTGTTGTCATGCAAACATTGGTAACTATAGGGCAGCAATAAGATATCAGCCTGAAAAATAATAAAATATGCTCCAGCACTCCCCTACTGGGAATCTGCATGTTGAAAGTTTGGACTAAAAATATACATGCATATTTAAGATGCAGACGAGATTAAAAAAGACAAGCGGTGGGAGAAAATGCCTATAAAAGGCTGTTTGCTACTTATGTAATGTGGTAAAAGTGAGATAAGAAGGAAAAAGGGATAGGAAACTTGCCATAACTTTTGAAATAACCATCTGAGAGGAGAAGTTATAGAAACTCTTAACAGTTTCTTTTAACTACCTGTGGCTCAATTAAAAATTGACCTAATAAGGCATCAAATTCAGCATCTATAAGAGTAATTTACCTGTTCTGACATTGTACAGCCAGTATTTCAGTTTCCTCTCGAGTCTCGTGAATTAAGTACATTCCCATTATCTTTCAAGATAAAATGTTGTCGTTGATCCTTCTGAGCTTTCTTGGCTATTTGCTACATGACACCATTGAAACTTCTCTTCAAGTAAATAACAGTTAAGCATAAAAGGCCATGTGCTATTTTTTTTAAGATTTCAATTTTTTTAAAAGCAGCTGTAGCTTATTTCTCCCCTGCAATCAAGGCTTCTTCTCACCCTTACCCCTGGGCCCAAAGTTGATGGCCAGTGCTCGGCTCCAAGCTGGCTATCAGGGGTGTCAAATTCACCATGGACCTCAGGCCAGATCCAGTCCATAGGGGCTTCTTTTAGGATGCATCTGCAGAGCCAATGGCAGCTGTGGCAATTCTAGTTGTGGTGGTGAGGTTCTGGGGTCAGGCAGCAGCATGTGTCTGGGTTCAGGCAGTGACAGGTCTAGGGCTGGTCAGTGGTGGGTCCAAGGCTGGTGTCAGGGTTGAGCAGTAGTGGGATGTATGAGGGCTATACAGCCCTTGCTTGCACCCTACCACTGACAGCCATATCAATTGGGGCTCAGGGACTCCAAAATTCTGCAGGTGGTGGTAGGCCACACTTCACTGTCCCTGCCTGCACTCCCGCCAGAATTTCCAGTAGCCCATTGAACTACCGGAGGGCTGGATACAATAGTTCTGTGGTCTGGATTCTGAAACTGCCAGTGAGACAGTGATGGCTTGCAACAACCCAGGGTAGGGGGAAGTCTTGTTGTACAGGCAGTAAATTAGTGTTTATGTTTGGACCCAATGTGGAGCCAGTGGTCTTTTTTGTTATAGTTTAATGGTAACCAGTGAACTGAATTGAGACTGTCAGGGGTGGAGGAGTTCCTCCTAGTAGTGACTAAGGGGCATGAGGCTGTTTTGAGCCTTGCCAGGGGTCTGGGGCTCAGGACACAGAGTGGGTTTAAGCCAAAAGAGATTGTAGCTTAGTGAAAAGCTGAAGTCCAGCATGGACAGAAGCCAGATTGGGCTGGGGGCCCAGTGTCTGAGAAGGGTGGAGCCCACACCCACGGGCCCAGTGTCCAAGAAGGTGAGACAGGCTCTGGAGCCCAGAAACCAGGTCTTGTACATTGGGCCTGGGCTAGAAGACCCAGCAAGAGGAAAGGGGCAGAAGCCAGGAAGGCTGAGGCCCCAACACCGGAGAGTGATTGAAAGACAACAGGGCAGGGCAAAGGACCCTCAAATCAAGTAGCTTTCCAGGCCTAGACTGCAGTCAATGTTTTCATAGAGGCCATACAGCAGAAAGAGCTGCAGAAACAGTGGTTGTGCAGCTGGGCGGTAGTGACTGAGGACCTACAGGTTGGGGCTTTGATTTATGGGGGCAGGAAAGGGTTTCTCCATCCTCTTACAGTTCTGTGGCCACTGCCTGCTAGAAACCTCCCAGTCCTGGTTTTTTTCCAACAAGGCATGGCAGACAAAGTTAATTTGGGAGCTATCTTATCTGTGCTTGAAGCAGAAGAAAGGAGGAATCCTGAGGCCGGGTCTCAGTGTCAGATGATTCCCTTGGTTTCCTTAGCAGCTTCCTCTTTCTCAGTTCTGGTTTTCCCTCTTTGTCTCCCAACTTAGTTGTCTCAGATTTCAGGGCCACTTATACACATGCTAGACATCTGCTCCAACGCATGCTAATTAGCACATGTTGGAGCATTCATCAAGTCTGCTGGAGCATGTTAATTAATGCGCTCCAGCAGCCTCCACGTCACATGTATTCAGCACCCCCACACTTAAAAATGGCAGTGGGGGTGGTTTAACTAAACCCTGTATAATGTGTTTTAGCTCAAATGCCCCTGACACTGTTTTGAAGCACAGGATGCTGAATACCCATGATGCTGCAGGCACTTTAATAACCCCTCTTAGAGCCTCTCTAATTAAAGCACCCCCTGCCCCAACTATATGTATAGACACCCTAGACTACTCCTAGGTTTCCACCCCTCTATAGAGTTAGAACCTGTGACTTTGTGCTTTGCAATCATGCTAGTCAATGCTTTACCTACACTGCTAACTTTCCTCATGGGCTGTCAGCTAGTTAGGGTGTTAGGACACCTTGTCCTGCAGTCTCTACATCTCCCCTTACAGCTACGTCCAGTCCATTAGGTGTTTGTCTAACAAAAGTGTTAAAAGACAAAAAAAAATAATCCTCAACCTAAACTTCTTCACCACCTTGGAGTGACAAACACATTTTTATCTCAAGGGTCCACCCCACAGACTTGCTGTTTAAGAAACTAATAACTTCCTCCCCTCCAGGGCTACTTATAGGGTCTAGCAAGGCCCTCTTTCCTCCAGACAGGTGATTTAGGGATTTAGGCTTCTCTATGGTCAGGGCCCTACTGACCTTTCCCCTCTGCTGGGTGTGCTTTTATCTGTCCAGGCCACTCTATCCTTCTGGTCACACTGCCTACTCAGCTGCACCTGGTCCTTGCTAGTCCCAAAGGGTTCATTGCTAGTCTTAAAGGGGCCTCTTTGTAACGGGGGCTCGACCCCTGTTACAGGCATATGTACAGCAGGGTAGTAAGTAATGTTGGCATGGTCTGTAAGCTGGGGCAATGGTGTGGCAGGGTGATGATGTTGTCATGGGCCTTGAGGGTGGAGGCAGATATGGTGCAGAATGACAAAGCTGATATAAAGACAAATGTGAGGAACGGAGATACAAAAAACATTGTTAAGGGATGACCAAATAGATCTGGAGTACGAGGAGAGATGTGAGTATTTAATTGATAGGTTGAGAGTGGGCAGCACAGGGGAACACAATATTAATTTACTGGAATTTCTGGTTTTGGGCAGAAGTTGGTAGCCCTCTGCACTGTCAGCAGCATGGTGCATATTTAGCTGGACTGACCTAGTTTTCTCTTCTAGCAAGAGCCCCTGCAGCAAGGATGAGAATTGCATCATGCATTGTACACTTGTTGAGTGACAGCACAGAAATGACCACACCACACAAGTACACTCTGTGGAGATAAGTAGAGAAGATGAAAAATCAGAAGACAGGGATAGTGTAAGGTGCATATATCCATCTCCATATACATATATCACATCTCTATATCTTTATTTTGGGAAGGAGAAAAAGTTCTGATTCATGATTTTTTTAACTGTTGCTACTGTAGTATGGAAGCTGGAACCAAGCCTGTTCTTAGCAGGATATCGTGGTATGTGACAGTATGCTTAACTCTAAGCATCTGAGTAATCACATTGACGTAATTGGGACTGCTCAGGTCTCTAAAATTAATCATGCTAAAATGCTTTGCTGAATCAGGGCCTAAGCAATTACAGTATGTGCTTTTGCTCATTAACACCACGCCCTTGAGCTCAGATGCTGAGAGCGAGGGTAGATGATTCCCAAATGTAGGTAAATACCCTATTTTAAAGTAGCAAAGGCCATTCAATGGAGAAAGAGTGGCTTCAGGACCAAGAACTTTTGCAATTAAGGACTAATCCAGAGCCCAATGAAGTCAATTTAAAGACTCCCTTTGGGTTTAGGATGAAGCCCTCAGAAAAAATTATTTGAAAGAATGTTTTAGAAAGTAGCAGGAAAAAAAGGTAGATAAGCTTAACACAAAGAACAGGGCACCCACTTTAGGGTGTTATAAAAATGAATGATAAAAGCTGTCCTAGCATATAGCAGCTGGTGTAATAGTTGTCTTTGGTTTTCCCATGTAATAGCATTATACATACTTACAAACAAATTAGGCTACACTACGGTATTGCATCTAAATTTATTTATCCTTCAACAAGGCAAAACTCTCAGTTGAAATCTTCACTGAGAGTTTGGGATGAGGCAAAAAGTTTGCTGTAATATACTATGAAGCAATTAAAGGGAGAAGTATTGGCAGAGTGGAGAGTTTGTGTGAAAAAGACTGAGGAGAAGCCTTTGAAAACCTAAAGAATTATTGAATTATGCTATAAAACTGTTATACTATGGTACTATGTACTATATACTATAGTACCATAGTATAATAGTTATACATGCTTCACTTTAGCTAAACAGTCTCTCCTGTTTTCATCATCTTTTTTCTGAAATCTCTTTTCAGACTGAAGTTTTGCATGGTTAGTCTCTGAAGATGCATATTTCTGGAAAGTTTGAGTAAAAAATACCTACACTAATTCTTGAGTTATGGGAAAGTAGAAGAAATATTTTTTTCACATTTTTTGACCAGGTCTAATGTAAAAACAGTTGAGAATGGACATCTGAAACTTGACAAGAGTTCTCATAACTTGTACAGCACCTATATTTGGCTTGGATTGGAGGAAAAAAAGGGATCACTGAGTATCTGTAAATGTTTGTAGCATATCGGTTAAAGATGTGTATTTGCAAAGGCTTAGGTGTGTACTTAATTTCATACATATGAGTAGCCACTGAAGTGAATGGTACTATTGATGTGTGAAGTTAAGCATATGTATGTGTGAGGAAACTCAGGGCCTAAGTCCTTTCACCTACTTTGCTAGATACCTGTATATTTGCCTTACCAAGTTTAACAGAACCAGGGGCTGCTGTAATCTGGATGCTGGTGGGACAGTTTGCATAAAGGAGATCATGGCTGTCTCATCAAAACTTTCCAAAAAATATTGCCATAACATTGTGATCACTAGACAAAAACTATGCTGCTGTTTCTTTCTGTTGCAAAGATATTGCAACATGATTTCAATGCATCTGCAGCTACTCTCTTATAATCCAATCGTGTATAAAAATATCCCCTATCAATCAACAGTCTAAATTATTCTTTTGGGATCCAGGTATTGAGGGGAGCCTTCGTGTGTAGATCTTTCCTTTTCCATGTAGATACTGGAAATGCCACCTCTGCAGAACCATTCTGACTCCAAGCAGTTCCTAGACTCTAAAGTACTTTGCAGAAGATAGTTGAGCTATGTACAAACATTCCCAGGACCCAATCTATAATCTCATGGCTTACTTTATGTAGCATGATTGTAGATAGCTTGCAAATCATATAGACATTCTGGAGCCTGATTAAGTAAGTTAGGGGGAAGGGAAGGGTGGGAAGAATCTAGTGGGTCTGTGGAGTGAGGGTTAGCAGGATTGGCGGGGCTAGTGGGTCTGTGGTGGGGGTTAGTGGGTTGTGGGGGTTGGCAGGACTAGAGAGGCTAGAGGAGGGGTGGGGGTGGAGGTTTGGAGCCATCAGGGAGTTGGCAGGTCTGCAGGAGTGCTTAGTAGGTTTGAGGGTGGTTTGGCCAGATCAGGGGGTTAGTGGGTTCATGGGGGGTTGGCAGAATCAGGGGGCTAGCAGGTCTTCTGGAGGGGTTATCTGTTGGTGTAGGTGGGGTTGGGAGGCATGAAGATATGCCCAGCCAGGTTGGAGGGGAATAGGAAAGGCACAGCCCTGGGCTGGGGGGAAGCAGCTGGGCTTTTCCAGCCATGGGGCTTTGTTGTTAATGGGTACACATGTTCCTAGGACCTGATCTACAGTTACACAGCTCACTTTAAGCCATATGATTATAGATCAGGTCCTGGCTGTGCACACATTTGCTGGTGGTGGGACTTGTGCCAGGAACATGATCTACATAAGTTGGGGTAGGAGGGGAGGGTTAGGTTCTTGGAGGTTATTAGTGTGTCTGGGAGGGGACTGGTGAGTGTGCAGGGGTGGTGTAGTGGGTCTACGGGAGGGATTGGTTGGTCCTCAGTTGAGGGCTGCCCGTCTAGGGCTGTACTGGTGCATACATTCAGGTTACATTGGGTATGGATTAGCTTGATTTACATAGTTCACCACCTAAAGTTAGATCAGGCTGGCTATTTTTTTGCCAAATCTAACCTTCCTGAACATATGTACAATCAACGCTTAGATCAATCTAACCCTAGTTAAGTTGATTTAAGTGTATGGTTTGCACATGGGTGAACTAAGTTAGATCAAGAGGCCATTTTTTTTGCCTGACTGAATGTTTCTGAACATGAGTACAGTTCAGCACTTAGCTCAACCTAACCCTAGTTAGGTCAATCTAAGTCTAATGTTTGTACATACCCTAAAACATTTTTGAGGGCAAGACTAGTCAGGGGAGCCTAGTCCAATGGCAATAACCGCATATCAGTGCTGTGGTATTTGTTGATACTCAGTCATCAGACAAGCTAGCCTCATACTCTCCCAGTCTTTAGAAAGTCAGATTTTTGCTGAAGATTGATACACCCATATTTACTGGTACCAGAGTAGAAATACTCAAAACAACATTGGTTCTACCTTTCTTTTGTAGGTGTCCCTTGTCAGAGGGACACTGGGAAAGAAAATATAAGAAAATATAAGATAGCTCCTTGAATTCCAAATCAAGTGTATGAAAATAACATAAGTTCAGCATGCAATTTATAGTTAGCTCTCTAGAGATTAAAGATAATGCTAAAGTACATAATTCCAATAGTTAATCTTAATATATAATAAGATTTTACAGGTGCAGTAGATTATTTATTTTTCTGCAATATACAGTGAAAAACATAAACCCAAAAATTGAAAGAAGAGAGGCAAACACAAGGGAAAACACAAATATTTTAGTGGAGGTTTATTGTAAATTTAATAAGCAACAAAGGTAAACACATTAAAAAGAAAGAAAACGGGATGAGTACTGAATACAACAAAAAAGAACAAGAGAGAACTTATTTACAAAATATATACATGCAGATCAGAATCCAGTTTACACAGTCATTTAAATTCTTGTTTCATTTTATGGTAGGGAAAGCTTTTCTGAGCATTCATATTTGTGCCTTAAAAATACCTTGCTATATCATTCATCCAGAAACCTGGTAGGCACCCTGAAACCCTATTGGTGAAGTGGGACGCAATGGTTCTCTGCTGTCTACCATGGAAAGATCATAAATGTAAAAAAAGGCATCTTGAGGGAGAGGATGGGGGGAGCAATCCCAGAGGACTTGATCAGTGTCAGACTGTTAACGTTTAGTTGATGGCCACTATGGGGATTAACTAAATCTGGTTAAATCCTATTTAGCTGGAATAAGAGCTAGCAAACCATCTGGTGGAAAGAACAGTATGATATGACTAAAAGGAAATGCTGTCTGAGTTGCAAAGGGAAAAATAAACCTCTTGGCAGTAATTTGGATCTCAACTAGTCTCCTAAATCTCTGGCTACATCAAACTCCAGTATAATTGAAATGGTATATTTATATCACAATTGTTTAACTAGTTGCTATGGTAAAGGATTGTACTTCTGGTCCAGGGTTGATGAGTCACTGTCCTCTTGCAATATATCATACCATATTCTTTAGGTAAAAAGGATATTTAAAAAAAGAATGTCACATAGAAGGGAACCCACTTGCACCGGCAGGGAGATAGACTGCATGATGTAATAGGTATTTTCCATTTCCACCCTATCTGATTCTATTGCTTGCATATTGGTGGCAGTTTCTTGTTAGCTCTGCAGTTAAGAAAGGCAACATATGCAACATAAGCAACTTCCCCCCTCCCTTCCTAATTTATTCCTCTGAGATGGATATTATTTGTGTCCCTGAACACTTGACTGTTCATTCAGCACTGAGCTATCCTGGGCATATGCAATTGCAGAAGCAAACTACAAATGACTTAAATTCACAGGTGAATGCAGTATCACAACGTATGTGCTCATGAGGACTATATGGCCTATGAAAGCAAGGTGATTAGCCCCATAAATTGTTCTGAGGTTACTTGTCCTGAAATTAGAGCATCTGTCTCAGGAGAAGTTAAGACACCTGCATTTGGCTCACATAATAATGGGTATCTGGAAAATTATGCCTTCTCTTTGCTGGCTTTTTTGGCATCAAGGTAGTTATCCTGATGTGGCTTGCTGCACTGTTGCAACTCAGATTACATGGGGGCAAAATATCTAGGGGATGGCATTGATGCAGCTATAGTAGCTAAGGTACTAGTTAAAGATTCAAAATGATGCAAAATGTCCCAGTGCAGGTGAGCCTGGGACTTTTAGTTCTAGTTCTAGTTACAGGCAGACTCAGAGGTTTTCATAAATTACTCATCTACATTTACCTACCTACCTACCTACCTACCTACCTATCTCACACCTATTGTCTCCTATTCCCTCTGATCATCACTGCCACACATTTGCATTTTCACAGACCTGCATTTTGCATTTTGGCTTCTAGTCTACCCAGGAGAGCACCCAAAACACCACCAGACTCTCTCTATCCCTGAAGAAGGGTGTTTGTGCCTGAAAGCTTGCAAAGAACAATTTTCCAATGATTTAGTTGGTCTAATAAAAGATATCACTTATACCCAAAGTGCCTATGTCTGCCTATGTCCTTAGAACAACACGGCTACAACAAACAGCCCCTCTCACCCACGTTTAGAAATATAGGACCATACATATACTCTGCTATGTTTTGTGCTGCTGGATAGTGGGCAGCAGAAGAGTTGCATGAAGCCTTTTTCCACCCCAAATGATAAGTGCATGAAGTGGGTAGAATGCTGCCACTTATGGTGTCTTTGCACAAGAGGGAGCCAGAATAGTACAGGTGGCATCACTTCAGCCCAAGTGGCATCACGTAGGTTGGGCCTATGTGACCATCTGCTTGATCCCCCTGCATATGCAAGGAAAAAATGGATTAGGTCTTGGTGAGAACTAGATCTATAACCAATGGTTTACAAGATGCATGCTGTACTCCCTGAACTATGCAGTCATTATAAATGGTTTATTCTCTCCATTTAGTGTGAACTATTGATAGTAGCTGTGCACAGAGTCTATTGAAGAAGATTTTAAGTACTGGCACCACATTTATTGATTCCCTCCCATTTTAGTTTTTCTTTTAAAATGTAATCTTCCCACTTGCTTCAGATTTTGGTTCAAGACTATGGTATTTTATCATGATAGGAAATATGTTGCTTGTCTGTTGTACAACATTAAAGTACTAAGTTCCTGATTAGAATGGGGTTATAGTGACATCTCTATGGTTCGCAAATGTAGCATAATGAAAGACTGTACCAACATAGCAACTACAGTGTACTTTTTAAAGTTCATAGCCTTGAGACTGACAAAAAGCTATGCACTTACCAGGAAACTGGAAACCAAATAACTAGGTTTGCAATTGTCAGTTTTGAGACTACTAATACCAGAACTGGTTAAATCACTGTCCCTGTCATGGTATTAGCATGTGGTATTAGTAGCCCTAAAACTTCTAGTTCCTTTCATTTTCATGGCTTCTACAGTCAGTTTTGGTGTTGCCATTAGAAGCCTTGAAATGAGAAGAGAGAGCCACAAAACTAACTAGCTTTCATCACTTTCAAGGCTTTTAAAAGCAGCCCTTTGACAGCTGCTTTCCCTTCCTTTTTTCTAGCACAGTTAAATAGAGTACATACAGTTAATCACACAGTAGACAGATGCTATGCCCTTAAATGGTTTGTGCATTTAACAGATACCGAGAAAAATGGAGCTTGTTACAATGTAAGCAACAAGCAACTAATTGGGACTGGCCTTGTGTTATGCAGTTAAGTGAGTTTTGTCCTTATCTGGTATGCATATAAATAATACAGTTATGTCTGTATACAAGCAAAATTAGTTCCCTACTGGACATTGCACCTCCTTCCTTTGCCTAAAAGCAGCAAGGTTTCAACAGTGTTGCATCCTCTGCTATATCCTGTTACTATGTGATGAAATTTTCACATCCCTTTTTGAAGGGTGAAAATTCACTGAGAATTTCCAAAGAGATGAGTTCCCTGTCCTTCAGACTTGTCGCAAAGCATTGAGCCAGTTTTGAGTAAGGCCAGGTTGAATGGTAACCTTTACATTGTACCTGTTGTAGTGAGAGCCTTCTGAAAAAATGCTGATGTAGACAACTACCTAACTTATTCAGGACCTAGGAAACAGCCTTCTGAGCACTGTCTTGGATGACTAAATACATGGAAAGCTGCAAAATGTGATAAAATTTGAGTCTTGGTCCAAAATGCAAGCATTCAGTGGTTTGGACCCGGCCAAAACAAAGGTAAATCATGTTTTTTGGATCCTGATTTGAGCTTTCTGAAGGTTTGGAGATAAGAGGAACAGAGGCATCAACATCTCTAAAAGATAGAGAGGCTGGTCCATGCCATGTTTTAGAACCGATAAAAAAATTAAGCTTTTTTAGGATTGGTAGGCAGGAACTAAATGAATATTTCTGTTTTAAAAAAGGAAAATAATATTAAACATATCTAACATTCCTAAATTAATACCACCTGAGAATGGTGCCTACCTTATCAAAGGTGGAGAGCAAATACTTTTTGTAAGTGTTTGTTAGGTCTAATGTCATAAGAACATGGTGGGCACATCTACACATTCATTAATGCACTTTAGGTAATATGCATTAAATTTAGTACCTCCATTGTGAGGTACTAGAAACATTTGCATTAGTAAATTTTAATGTGCATTTGCTAAAGAGCACGGGGTTTTTTGTGCCACTTTAATGTGCATTAAAATAGGCTAATGAGCATTAAAGCACACGTATAGGTATGCCCACTGACACTACTACTTATGGGGTTAGACCATAGGCCAGGGGTGGGCAATTATTTTGCCTGGAGGGTCTCTTAATGAGTTTTGGTGAGGTGTAAGGGTAGCCCCACCCCTTGGTGGTTGCTCTGCACCCTGGTTGCCATCTTGGGACTAGAAGTCCCACCCGAACCCCTGATCTTTGCCACCGGAAGCCCTTCCTCTTAACCCTGGAAATACTACTATTGGGAAGGGGGTTTGCCAAGCTAAAAATCAAACATCTACAATAACATATTTTAATTTTATTTCAAAAAATATTTTTGTCCTCATTGTGTTTGTGTAGTGTACATAGAGGTGATTTCATAAGTCAAAATGAAGTCTTACTCTTATATATTGTGTGTGTGTGTAGAGGTGTGGTGGGTATGGGTGAGTAGTTATAGGGTTTGTGGGGGGCTGTGGGTGTATGTGTGTGGGCGTGTGTGTATGTGGGGTGTAGGGGATGGGGTGTGTGTGTGTGTGTGTGTGGCATGTGGGTGGGTATGGGGGGTTTGTGGGAGACTGTGTCCATGGGGATGTGTGGGTATGTGTGTGGGTGGACATGGGGTGTGTGTCAGGTTTGTGGGGGGAGTATTTGTGGGGATATATGGGTGTGCGTATGGGTGGAAATGAGGTTTGTGGGGAGCTGTGGGGTGAGTGGAGGGGGGTGACTGGGGTTTTTTTGGGTGTGGGGTGTGGTTAGGGGTTGTGGGTCCATGTACATGGTGGGGTGTGCATGTGGGACCCCTCTACAAACACGTCTCACTTACACATAGCTCTCCATTGCACACAGGGATGCTCGCAATGGAGCCTCTTGGTGGCATGCAGTTCCATCGAGCCCCAGGACTGCATGTAGCCGGGCTGCTGGCTCCATCATGTGGGGCTTACATGCCTGAGCCCTGTGCTAGTGGGGGGAGCCCTGTGCAATGAAGCCAATGGTTCAGGTCATGGGTCTTGGTGATGGCGGCAGGAGAGGGGCGGAGCAGTCCTGGCCCCATAGCACAGAGCTCTCTGCTGTTCTTCATGACCTGCGCATAGCAGTAAGTGGGGCCAGGCTGCCAGCTCCATTGCGCAGGGCTCCCTCCAGAGGCACGTGGGTTGAGTGGAGAACCCAGGAACTGCATGCACTTTCCACACGATGGAGCCAGGTGGACCCCATGCTCCCACCGGCCTGGGCTTTGCACTCCTGCTGCCCTGCCTTGGGTCCCAGCTGGTCCTGGCCTGGGGGCACGGGCCCCACACTCCTGTCCAGCTGCCACTTTGCTCCTATCTGCCACTGCCACCACTCCCCTATCTGCTCAGCAGCCTCATCTGCCCTGGTCAGCTGGGTCAAAAGGTCTAGCCTGATGGTGGGTGGCAGGTGGGCTCACTCCCACCTGCACTTTAGAACATCCAATGGAGCTTAGGCTCGCTGCTTTATCTGGGGGTCTATTTGTTTCCAGTCTCTCCTCCTCACTGGAGAACTGGCACCAGCTAGAGGTCAGGATGTCTGAGCAACTGCAGGCATGGACAGGCCTGCTACAATGTCTCTCCCTTCATAGGAGGGCACTGTCATCAACCAGCAGATCCTGTCCATGTTCTGGCACCATTTCAATGTTCTGGCCATACCCCCAGAGCTCTTAGCTAGGCTCCAGAGAAGTGCGGTGGGTGTCTGGCTAGGATGGCACTGGGTTTCTGCAGACATCTTGAGCCTCCCCTTGTGGGATGGTGGGCAGGTTCTGGTCTGCTTCCACAGCCAGGTCCACACCTTCTGTTTTCAGGCCCTGCAGATGCTTGTGCACAGTGCTGGTAGCCAGGCAATGTCACGCCTGATTGGCTGCACCTTCCCTACTTCTTCTGAGGGCTCTGATATGACCAGCAGCTCTTATACCTGCAAGGTCTCTCCAAGCAAGACCTGGAGGAGCTGCCAGATTTCCACCAGGCCCTCCTCAGGGCCTAGAGGCTGGTCTCTGCCCCCAGTAATCAGTTGATGTGTTCACATTGGCCTCCCTTATTAAGAGAGGCTTATAGTTTTTCATGATGGGCCTAAACCCATCAAATAGGCCTGTCACACAGTGGCAGAGAGTGGATGCTGAAAGCAAGAGTGAACTGGGTCTGACCAGGGTTTTTTGCACTATTCCTCACACTTGGAGCCTCCAGCATTTAAAGCCTAAGAAGTTCTTATTCAGAGTTCCACACTTTAATTACATGCTGTGTGAAAACTTACTTTTGTAAGTTTTAAACTTACTGCCTACTAGTTTTATTTTGTGACCCCTAGTTCTTGTAATAATGTCTAAAAATGTATGAAAGATTGAAGCATGACTTCTGCCCCCTTTTCTGAATAGAATGATACTGATCAGTTAGTCTGGTGAATCATCCCAATTGAACAACTGTGGTCTTAGCATGTGAAGTGACTAAACTGAATGAATCATGAGGCCGTGACCTGCTGTGGATTCAGAAAGAAGAACAACCTGGAAAACAGCTGTGAGAAAGCTGTGAGTATTAACAAAAAATAGACACATTTTGATGCAAAATAAAGTCTACAATAAGATTCACAATGATAGTAATCATTGTTCATTAATACATTAATAATTGCCAGTGTAATATTTCAAGTATATCAGCAAGAGTATGCTATATGAAAATGCTTGAATGGATATTTAAAATATTTCTTATCACTAGAATTGAAGCTGTTCATTACCCTGTAACTATTAAAAAAGTAATTTGAAAAGTTTCTTTAAAAAGACAGTACCATTTTTCATAACCTAAGCCCTGATTTTATATAGTGTTGGACTGATATAGCTGTGATGGTCCAGGAATTGTGAGAGAGAGGATTTTTGTGTGTGATATCTTCTATTGGAGCAACTGCATAGTTAGAACAGACTTAGACAAGCTTTTACCAGGGCAAGCATTTATTAGGATGTGATGAACAATACTTTGCATTCAAAAACTTGTCTAGGTCTATCCCAACTGTGCAGTTAGTTCAGTAAAAGATATCATCCACAACAAGCCTTGCTTCCCTGATTTTAGAAACACTTATCAGTCTCCTGGACTTCAGCACTATTGGGATCACTTCAGTTGATCACAATTTGCATGTTTAGTCATTTCAATATCTTTGCAAATCTGGACTGAAATTACAGCTTTAAGTTGGTGGTGTTGTCTTTTGGCATCATTCTAACCATAGTGTTATGTACATGCACATATAGATATATTTCTGAACATGTATGTGTTTTTAAAAGGATGACTAATGGGAAACTTTCTTTAGATTCATTAGAAGGTGAACATATGCCCATATGTGATCATAGATATTCAAAATGGACAAACTGTACTTCACATCTCCTTTTCTATCCTCCTGCTAGGGATGGATTGATTACAACATCATATCTTTACCGCCATGGAAAAATTTAGGCCCATGCTTTGTGAAGTTTGCCTATAGGCTTCCTGCTGAGTTCAGTGGGAATACTCACAGTGAACACAATTAAGCCTTCGTATAAAATTTAGCAGGACTGGGAACATACTGATTTGCACAAAGCAGAAATGAAGATCAAAAAAAGTATTTTATTACTTTTGTAAAAAGTAATTACTGATGTAAAAACATGGCTTTGCCCTTTCACTCTATTTAGTTAATTGCATACATTGATACTTGTTTTCTACTTCCTAAACAAACAGTTTTCCACAGGCTTAACTTTATGCTCTGTGATTACACTTGTAAATCCTTGGAGGCTTAAGAGTGTTGGTGTGGGAAAAGTGGCGAAAGTATAATCAGGTCATCAGAATTTTTTTCCTAGCCCTACTAATGTTTTCCTGTATGACCCTATCTTTACTGTAAGTTAGTCCACCTGTAAACCTGATCTACTGATACATTTGTGAACTGATTTTCGGAGTTGAAAGAGTGCTGTCCAGTAATTACATTTTTATTTCATGTGCAGTTTGCCTACTTCCTCCTTTGCTAATCTACTTCATTTATTTCAAATAGATCTCTCCCCTCCCCAGTAGTTTTGTTTCTGTATGAACACACTGTACTGTAAACCACGTGGGTTTTGTTTTTTAGTAGCTTGACACTATTTCTGTTAAACTCAAGGACAAGATTCTTTGAGAGGCTGGCAAAAAATTAAGGCAAGCCAATCCAAATCAACTCTTTGGAGCACAAGAGTGCCTAAGAAATCGAATAATTCAGTGGTAGGATAATCATTGACAATTTTACAGTTTGTCAACCTAGATTAAAATGCCCTTATGGAAAAGTCCTGTAGCATTTAATGCAGGGGTATCCAACCTTTTTGAATGTGGGTCTGAATTATGAACTTTTTATCACCCAGTGGGCCGGCAAGCCATATTCATATTTTATCACCCCGCGGGCTGTATGTTGGACAAGCCTGATATACATGAGCATCACTCTGGGGGAGGAGAGATGGTGAGCAGTAGAAGTGCCCACCTGGTCTCTTCCATTCCAAACCACAGCTGTGTGTTCCTCTATAGCCAGGACCCCAAGGCAGGGCATGATTAGGTAAAAGTCCCAGGCCCCCTGCTCTAAGCCACCAGACCTTGTTTCCCCTCCCACAGCATCCTAGTTCCATCTCGCAGCAATACATAGCCGCTACCCCTAGCCTGCCTTCCTTCTCATCTCAACTTCCCCTCCCCTGTCCAGCTGGGTCCACACTAACCCTAATTCATTTGCACTCAGGCTGCAGGCACTGCTTGCCCACCAACTCCCACTTCCCTCCCAAGTGTCTCTTAGCCCCTTGGCACCAGTAAAAATGCCTTCCATGAGCCAACCCCTGCTACTGGTTGCATTTGTGCAAGGTGGCCCCATGGGCTTTCCATGTGTGGGGTAGTGAGACCCACCATGTTCATGCCAGAGGCAGCCTTTAAACCAGTTACAGGAAAAGTGGGTGTGGGTGCTGGAGGCTGGGGCAGGCATCTCTGCCCATGGAGTGCCCCCTTGGCCCTGCGCTAGCCAGGAAGAGAGAAGGGGGGCTATATGGCCTGGGATGTACACGAGAACACGTGTGCATGTAGTGCCCACAACTTTGTGTGTGTGAGCGTGTGTGTGTGGAGGCGGGTATGCACATGCGCATATGTGCATGCATGTGTGTTTCTGAGTGTTTGGGTGTGTGCACATGTGTGTGCATACCTGTACTCACCCCTGGATGCTGCCTGCCTGGCCATCCATCTGTGTTCATCCCTGCCCCTGCCTGCATGTACATGCGTGTGCATACTCTGCCCCTGCCCCGGCCGTGTGTAGGGTGCAGGGGGGTGCGTGCCCACCTGTGCAAGCCTCCCCCAGCCACCCGCCTGTGCAGGGCTGCCTCCCTGCGCTCCAGCCAGCTCCACCTGCGGCTGCAGCCCCCCACAGCGGGGTCAGTACCTGCCTGTCCGGGGCCACAGGCGGCAAGGCACGTATGGCGGGCACAGGGCACCGGGACCCAGAAGAATCCCCAGCCCAGGGAGGCCCCAGCACTGGCACAGGCCAGGCATCTGCTGGATCCCTGTGCCCCACCAGACTGCACTGCTGTTGCTGCCCCTGCGGCCCCAGGCGAAGTCCTGGCCTCAGGGCGGCAGAGCAGCGGGCTGGGGCCGTGCTCTCGCTCCTGTGCCTTTCTCCATGCTTTCTGAGCCAGGCCAAGCACCACCCCCATGCCTGGCATGGCCCCCACTGGCCCCGTGGGCTGGGGGCTCCCCTCCTGCCCGCCTGGGGGAGCACACGCTGGGGCCAGCAGGCTGCTGGAGGTCGGGGCAGGATGAGGGGGGCACATCTGGCCATCCCGCCGTCCACTCAGCCTGGCCATGCCTCAGCTTGTCCCGTCAAGCACGGGACTTTGCCTGGGGCCGTGGGGGCGACAGTGGGAGGGCACAGGGACCCAGCAGACGCCCAACTGGTGCCACGCAGCCCTCAGGGTGTCAGCAGGACCCAGCTCATGTGGCGTGGGAGGTCATGTGAACCTGGCCCTGCGGGGATGAGCAGCTCCCCTCCCCTCCCCCACCCGCCTGTCCCGAGCGAGGGACCTTGGGCCTCAGAAAATGACTTGGCGAGCTGCATGGTGGCCTGTGGGCTGTATGGTGGACAAGCCTGATTTAATGGGACTGCCTGGAAAGTCAGCCCTGGTATAGTACCACAAGGGGCAAGCCTCTGGTTTGAGATCCTGGCTCCTCTTTGTCCCTGATGTCCTCAGTGATCCATAGCCAGGACCAGATTAATGCACAGCAAACTAGGCACAGGCCTAGGGCCCTAAGTGAAGAAGGAGCTCAGTTGTGCTTATTTTACATATTATAATTATTGCGTGAAAAAAGTAGGGCCCCATGGGTTTTTGCCTAGGGCCCACTAAAGGGTTTATCTGGCTCTGACTATAGCAACCCTGCCTCAGACATCTTCTTTTGGTTAGCTCACAGGAAAGGGGGTATGTTCTTCTTCAAAGCAAAGAGCAAGGGGGTCAGAGTGCCAACATCCCAAATATCACAGCAGACAGCTCAGCTCAAAAGCAAGGAGTCTTTATTGTGCCACTTCAGTTCCTTCTGTCTTTCCTCAGACTGCATTCTCTCTTCCCCGGGCATCTTTATACATGGTCTGGGGGTAAGGGGCACTTTAATTAGAGTGGCTCTTGGCTCTCTAAAGCACCTGCAGTGTCTCGTGTTTTCAGTGCCCTGCACTTCAAAATGGCAGTTGGGGTGCTTTAACTAAATCTCGCTTGATGAGCTTCAGTTAATGTGCCCCCACCACCATTTTGAAGTGCGGGGATGCTGAGTACACAAGACTGGCATCACATACCTGGGTGAGGGGCTGGGACTCCCTGGGGAGCTAGGAACTGCCAGTCTGCCCAGCAACTAGTGATGCATTTCAGATTGGTTGGCTGACAGCCAACAGGTGCTGACCTCCATTGGACCAGGTAAATGAGGTCATAAGGGCTATATAAATTAAGGACTGCCCAGGAGGAGGGAGGCAGCAGCCATGAGGAAGACTCAGAGAGAGAGAAGAGCTGGACCATCTGAAACTTGCTCTGTCTCTCAAAACTCATGATCAAGGAACTGCCTGCCTCCAGAGGGAATCTCCACCTGCCTCTGGATGATACTTGTGAGTAAGCTACTGGAGATCTAACTAGATATATAGCTTGCAGTAACTCAGATGTGTGATCAAAAGCTACCCAGCCGTGCCAGTTTGCTCTATGGGATTTCTCTGATATTGCTCTACCCTGTCCCCTATTCCAAACCTACTCCTTGTAACCAATAAAGTTCTCCTTTGTACCTAGCGTGGGAGACTTATTGGGAGTGGGTCTAGATTATGCCTTGGGGTCCCCTTGGTTCGGCTGACTAAGGGAGACCACTACTTGTGCTTCCGACTAAGAGAAGCACCCCCAAGTGCTTGAAGTGAGTCAAGTACCCTCAAGGGCTACTAGGTCTGTGTTTCCCAGGGTGAACAGAACCAGAATAAAGCCCAGCCCTGGGTTGTGGCAGTTTTTACCCCAGGCTAGCGGGTGTGCTCTAGGAAGGTAGTCGGCCAGACGTGAGGCACCCCCAGGGAAGCACTTGGAGCCTGGAAGGTGGTCAGGCGCAGTGAGGTGGGTGGCTCAAAGAAGGAGCACCCCCTGCTGGCCAGCCACAGCATTCTCAGCAAACTCAATTGAGTCTGCTCCCGATGCACTGTAATTACAGCATGTCAATATCGTGTACCCACATGTCTACAGGCATCCCCTGGGACTGGACTCTTTTCTCTGTCTTCCCTTTCTCTCTACTCTGTTCTCCCTGAGATTTTCTCCAACTTTCCCTAGGACAATGCTCTCCAGCTTTCTCCAAGCCTCACTCTTTCTTTTTAGGCACAGTCAGTCACCCTTGGCACAAAAACCATTACAAAACTTTAGGGGACAATACTCACCCAATAAAATGAAACAAAGTCATGGAGAACCAATCAGAGAGCAGTGTCTGGCCTAGACTGGTGTGTTTTCAGGCCTAGACTTCCTTCTGCCACTTAGGTGAAAAGGGCATAAAGATGCCCTGCTTATAAAACTATTTACAGGAACTATGCTCAAACTGTGCCTCCCCAGTGTTCCCTACAATAACTGCAGGATAAAATGTTTGCCCACTTTGGCCTTTTTTCATAATCATATACATAAGGGGCTTGCAGAATTGCACCCATTTACCAATCTATTTACCCTGCAAATTAGATACTTTAAAGATTTGTGCATGTGTTAAATTCTATAGACATTTCCAAACAGCAAGTAGAAGCATAGTGAAAGCAGATAACATAATTACACAAAAATTGTACCTGTGATGACCTTGGTTATGAATTTATTTTTAGATGTGCACAATATGCATTTGACAACTTGTTCTTTGACTTCTTAGGAGCCTTATAATTACTTGCCTCATGTACATAAAAGCATCACCTTTATAAAGGCCTGAACAGGGCTAGCTAAGTACCTACAGAACAGGGATATCAGATTAGAAATGGGATTTAGGAAGAAATAAACAGTAGCTTCTGTTTGGATGCATGCCAGAGGTCTTTTGTGCCAGCCGGAGATATCTGCCAAAGTTCTGAAATGTAGTTATGATTCTTCAATATGCCATATGCTGTACAAGAGTGAGGTTGATATCAGAGTGGTTAAGCTATCTCATTATAGCTGTAAAGCAGTGGTTCTCAACAAGGGTGCCATGGCATCTTGGGGTGCTGCCAGATCCTTTTAGGGATGTCCTGAGGTGCACTGTTGGGTATGCAAACATCTACACGATTCACAAGAAAAATTCAGATATTTTAAAAAGGAATTCATATTGTCAAAAATATTCTGACCTGTTGTGGCCTTTCTGAGTTCTTTGTAACTTTATTATTTTCCGTAGTCAAAAAAACAAGTGAACGCTAAGATCTGGCAATTTCCAAGGGGTGCCTTAGATCTAATGAGGGGTGCTTTAGGTCTAAAAATGTTGAGAACCCCTGTTTATAAAGACATGAGCTTGAGCCCTGCTCTGGACTTTTGTAGAAGGCTGCTGCACATTGATCCAGCTTTAAGAGGGTACCTCTGAATGTGGTCTGGGGAGTGAAATGTGCCCTGACATGATGCAGGCTCATCACCCCTTTGTGTACCGTTGACTACAGGAGTTGGCGTACATTAAATTTCAGGAGAAAGCTGCTGGGATCAGGAGAACCTTTGAACCTTGTTTCTTTGGTACATGGGGGTTTAAAGTGGTTGTTTCCTTCACTGACTTTTATATCATAGGAACAAGATACGAAAGACAATAAATGGTTATTTTTTTCAGTGTTTGGCATGCAGGGGTTAATGCACACATACAAAATGTTAACTAATAGTAAAATATTATAGCAGGGCAACTAGTTACTAATAAAATTCAAGAGTAAAGATGGCCAAAATCACAGTAAGACGGTGGTGGTATAGTTCATGCTACAAAGTTTTTCCACTAGCACCCTTTCTTTTGGTGTTGGCCTGGGAGTCTTCCTAATGTGGAGTTGCACATGTACATTTTTTTTTGGCAATATGCTTTTGTGGGTGTACTGTGGCATCTGCTCATCAGTGAGTGATTGACGGTGGATATTGCAGCTATTCTACTGACTGGTGGTGCGTTTTCTCTTGTAAAGACTGATGTTACATCTGCAGGTCCAGCCCCAGTGGTCACATTAGGGGTTACTGTACTGATGAGCTGTTTCCTTCTATCACATTTCTGTCGTAATTTGAGTGATCATTTCTTGTCGTGATGTTGGAGTCCATGATTGAGAAGGGAGTGTCACTTTGTTCTGTCTCCTGCAAAGGCTTCCCAAAGGTTTGGGTTGATTCCAAAAGCCTACATATCCTGATTGCAGACTTCTTTGAAGTGCAGTTTTGGGCACCCTACTGTTCTCTTCCCACCTGCATTTGCTCATATAGGATGTCCTTTGGGATGCGCCTACCTTCCATCCTGCAGAGATGGCCAAGCCAGTATAGGTGCCACTGTTTTGAGCAGTGTAGTGATGGTTGGCAGGTTGGCTCTAGCAATGACCTCTATGTTGGTGATTCTGTCTTGCCACTTGGGGTGCAGACAGAAGTGACATTTTTTGCCTGATCTGGCCACAGAAAGCTGTGGCCAAACACAAGTGCACAGACAGCTTCAAATATGGCTGATTGGGTGAAAATCTGACCCTTCATTGCATAAGGTATCAGATAAAGAGGTTTCAAAATGTAGCATCTTTTGTAATTTGTGGCTGTGGAGCTCATATCCTGCTGCTGTTTTCAGAATAGGAGGGGGGAAAGGGAGTGGAGGAAGTTCAGTCTGGGGTTTTTTCAGAGGATGGGGTGAGGGGGCTGACGGTGGTGGGGGCTCCAATTCACCCACCCCACCCTTTAGCGCTGGCTGGGGAGCCCCAAGAATGAGCTCCCTCTGCTGTATTTCCTCTCTCCCATTCTGAAAACAGCCATCACTGGCAGAGCCAGCCTGCAGCTAGATCCCTCTCTCTCCTGGAACCAACAGTGAACTTTTGTTTGGTTTGGGGTAAGGTTGTAACTCAAAATGCTTTGCAGAACACTTGTGAGTTACAGCTGGGAGCTGCCCCAAGGATGTGCTGTAAACAGTGTAGGTGGAAGCTGTTCAGCTTCTTTTCTTGGTATGCATATGCTGACCATGTCTCACTGCTATACATAAGGATACTGAGGACTCAGGCTTTGTACACAAGCAGCTTCATTTTGATGCGAGTTTTATATTGTTCTAAACTCATTTGGACAGCTTACTGAAAGTGTTATCTGCTTTTCCAGTGTGCACATTTGTGGGGATTGTGTTTTAAAAATGGCAGAGACAAGGACCTATAAATCCCTAAAGGGCTATGAATTATACATACTTATTGAATCTCCCTTTTTCTGGTTGTAAATACTCTTCAATCATGTCACATCACTTTCCAGTTTGTCAGGAAATTCTCACAAATCAAAGCTGATTTGGTTGGGGTTGGTGAAGTCACCCCAGGACTTGAGATGGCTCCTCCTTTTATTATCACTGCTTATTTCTGAAATTCCTGATTTTTGCCAAGGCTGGAAATAGGTGCAGTGAGATAAAACAAGAAAAGGTATATGCATAATACTTCAGAGAAAAAAAGCAAGAATTCTCAACTTTTAGTTCAGATAGGGCCTTAGCATTCAAGGAAAGAATATGTCCCAAACAGTATCTTATAATAAAAAAAATGCTAGAGAACTGACTCAGAGCATTTAATATCCTGAAAATAATGGAGGTCTTAGAGTGATTTAAAGCCTAAAATTTAAGATGTGCTATAAAAATCAAAGTAAATTAAATCAGCATATCCCTATGAAATAGTTACAAGTACAGTGATACATTTTTGTAAAAGCAGATGAACCTAGATGCAGAGGAGATACCCTAGATTAGTGGGGGCCCACCTTTCTGGCAGACATGCCACAAATTAAGCTGTTTGCCCTCCCCAAATGACACTTCAGTCCCCTTCCCCTGTCCAATTTGGTGCTCAGCTTTCTGCTCCCTGCCAAATCAATTGCTCTGCTTTTTGCTCCCTGGCTTTTCTGCTGCTGTGCTGTCTGCTCCCTCCCTGATCTGCTGTGTGCCACACACAGAGGCTGCCCATGCTACCCCTGCCCTAGTGGAATATTCTCTAGAACCCAAATATGCTGTGACTGTTTGCCCCACCACCTCCACCACTGCTGGCTCTGTCACCACTATGTCTACCTATGCCACCACTGCTGCTTGCCTCACACACCCAACCCCATGGTCTGGATCCAGCCCAGGACACTGGGTGAGTTTGACACCCATGTTCCATAAAATTCTATAAATAGTCATTCAAATCCTGGAGACAGATATTTAAAGTTAGGCCAATTAATCATTTTACAATACATCAGTGCCAACTCATTGTTAAATGAAAACCCTTCCCTGTTCTTCATGTCAGTGAATGCATTTTGAGCCATTAATTTTCATGATTGACATATATGAAACTTTCATTGCTCTGAACATTTTGGGACTTTTACAACTTTCCATTTGTTCATATTTCAGTTTCCAACTTTGTTGTTCAGAGTGGGACAGAAGTTAAACACCACCAGTCCTACTTGGAGAGGGGCACCTGAATGACTAGAGACCTAACCATATGTCTGTGGTTTCAAATGGTGTGAGAAATACTGCTGTAGAAAGAGAAGAAACAAATGCCCATGTTAACACAATACTGAAATCATGGGGTAGATCCAGAGGGGGTTCATGGTGTATGCCTCCCCCACCCCCTCGCCCCTGCCCAGCCTTTCTGACCATGTATAGGGGATTTTTTAAAGAAGGTAAGAACAGTCCGACTCCCTTCCCCTCCGTACTGAGAGACATGTCCCCTCCCTTTCCCCATCCCCCACCTGCTGCTTCTGGTGTCCCTGCTGTCCTGGGTATGAGGGGAGTCTTCTGTCCTGCTCCTGCAGGGCTTCAGGACAGCTGGATTCTCCTTCTCTGCCTGCTCCTCCTGGGAGTTCCCCATCAACCTGGCAGTAGGCACAGGGAGAAGGAACCTGCCCACCACCACTGTCACTGTCTTGGGCTGAGCCCAGGCCCCGTACAGCTTGGCTAGAGTGGGAAAGGACTTCCCCTCATCCCTTGGACAGCAGGGACATGTCAGTGGCAGGCATTAGGGGAGAAGGGAAGACAATGAGACATGCCTCTGAGCACAGAGGAAAAGGGGGGTGGGAAATTCTTCTCTTCCTGAGGATTTATAAAGGTCCCCAGCTGCTGCTCCCATGTTGCAGTCTGCCTGCCCTGGTAGAGGGGAGAAGGCTGGGAGGGTGAGGGGGGCACTAGTGTCTGCTCCTGCATCCACTTCTGACTGCAGCATAGATTCCATGCAGCTTTATGGCTCGCTGTTAGGATGGGTAGCATTATGATAAGATAAAATCCCCATATAAATGTGGCTTGTTTATTCAGGAACAATGTGAACAGAATTACTCAGGCTTTAAATGGCGTATTAGTGGCTAGCATCCTACATCAAAAAACCACACACAGTTTGGTATGTTGATGCTAGCTTATGTAAGAGTGTCACAGGACTGGAAGAGCTGTAATCTGAATTCATCAACAAAGCTGGGTTGTGGTAGGGTTGTGGGAGGAGGGGAGTTTCTTATTTATCATTAGTAAAATTTCCATGCTTCCTCCCAGTTTTCCTTTGTGGTATCTTGCTTTTTCCTCTTATGAGCACAAGTAACTCAATAACACTATTTATTTACATACAGTAAAATAAAGCTGAGGATTAAGGAAAAGAACCAACATAACTGTGTTTATTTCCCATTGGAAATGTGGTTTGGTGGCATGATCTCAGGGCTGGAAAGCAGTGTTCTGATCCCTGCGTAGAGTTTGGAGGCACAGTTAAGAGTTTCTCTTGTATGCTGACTTGACTACGCTGATTTAACAAGGCCATAGGACAAAGTGTTCTATTGATTTCTAACACCATGACTACTACTAGAGAGCAAATGGACACTTACTGCTTTTGTTGCTCTCAACAGTTCACTTTTCTGCTTCAGTTTCTCTATCAGTAGTACACGAGCAATAATGCTAGACTACTTACCTTATAGAGCTATCATGAGAATGATTTAACATGTGTAAAGTACTCAGAAGATGAAAAATGCTGCTTGGATTAACATCAACAGATGACTATCCTGAAATGTTTTACCACTAAGTTAATTTTAAATAACTTGTACTACAGGTGCCTAACTCTGGTCTTGGTTTATCAGAGGTAGTTGATACAGAGTAACTCCACTGAAGTCAGTGGCATTAAAGTGATATTAAAGTTAGATTGCATGATATCAAAATTGGGCCCCCAGAGAATCTTGTGAGTTTACAATGAAAGACATTGTTTCAAAACTCTTACTCCACAGTTTTGCATTCATAACTTTTCTTGAAAATGCTAATATCATCAAAAGATCAGTTACTCATTTCAAGTATAAAAGTGAGCAAGGAGACCGAAATAGTAAAATATAATTTCCCTATCTTTAAGTTAAAGCGCCTGACAGCTGCTGCAAGTGCGAAGTAGCTACAAAGAAATGCTTACCATATCTTACACAGTGCTGGAAGAGATCAACAGACTCCTTCCTGTTTAAAAAGAAAAGCAGAGCTCTTAAAAATAAATAGATCAATGGCTGTATGGGAAAGGATGTCATTCATGCATTTAATTTATAAGCAATATAATATTCTCTTTTGTTTGCCAGCAGTAGAGCAGCAGAGTGTCTTTTTATAACTTTCTGTTCTTTCACCATATTTTTGCACACACCACAAATAAGATATGCACCTTGTTGTTGGATGGCAGAATGTGGGGGAAAAATATTTTTCCAGAGCCATGACCTAGAGCTGGCTTTTTCATGAAGACCCTGTACTTCTAAATGCTTGCTGACAGGGAGAGAAAAGCAGGCAGCCATCTCAAAGTACAGTGTCTTTATGCTTCTGCTCCTCCAAGCTTCTATTTTGGAGAATCAGTTCCTCTGCTTAAGATGTGCACCCCAGTTTTGGAGGGCTGGGTTTTAGGAAAAAAGATGTGTGCGGTATGTGAATTAATGTGGCATTCTATTAGGACATGACTATCTTTTAACATTTGTCCATATCCCTTCTTTATTTTATGAGGGCCAATTTTCTTGGTGTGAACTGGAACATTTCTGAGCCATATCACTGAAGTCTGATCCTGAGAATCTGTTTTAAAGTTCACTGCTCTGGGCCAGTAACAAGACGGGAGCATTTATGTTATTTCATAAATGCAATATAAAGACTTCACCGTTTACTTATTTCTATCAGTACTGTATGATTATCATAATTTTAAACATTTATGTTTCAGGTAACACATAGCAAGTGTCCAGAGTAGTTTCTTCCAATGTAAACTGGCAAGATGCTGTCCAGTGGCAAAATCTGCTACAGGTGGTCTGCTATAAATGTAGAGTACAGTCACATCAGAGCAGCAATGCTGAGGTAAAAGGAGCACCCACCATCCCCAAACAATTTATAGACGGGTGAAAACACAGTCCTATATTATGACATGAATGTTATACAAGCACCTCTACTCTCTTCTGAGAGCTTTCCTTCTCTAATGAAAGGAAGCACGCGTGTACACATGTTGGCTGAGGCTAATTGATTTAACAAGCACATCACAAACTAATTTCTGAATAATCCAAAAGCGGTGTGGTTTTCCACACAAAAATATAATAACCCCACCATTATCTTCCCTTCTTGATCTGGACTGTTTTATGAAAGTCTCTTCCCTGTTTGCTCTGAGGGATTAAATGGGATTTAAGGCTGTAATTTGCTTGCATGGCTGATCAAACTAATTGTATGGCAATTCATGTATTCCTGCTAATTTCTTTACCAGTGGGGGATAAAGCACTGATCTGTTGTTGTTGGTCTTTCAGCGCATATTTCAATCATCCTATCTGGCTTCATCAACAGACACACTGGCTTGCAGCTGATTGTTTTGCTGCAGTGGGTGGTTTTTATTGTTGCTTTTACTCCCTGATACCCAAATAGCAAATTTTCTTAACTTTAATTGCTGGGTTAGGTGTTTGGATATTATTTCAACTTGTAAATCCAATCCCAGCTGTACATAGTAAATATCGTCAAACCTCTGTGCTTTTGTCTTTTCATTAATATCATGTTGCACGAGTATTTTAATGACAGCCTATCATGCTTGAATTATGTTTGTTAATCACTGAATGTTTCCTTATAAATAATCTGAATTGGTAGTCTTGGTACTATGTAGCATCCAATAGTCTTTCATTTTTCTTTAATATTCCAACCTATTCTTTAACTTTTAGCAATTTAGGTTGATTTAAGCTTTAATTCTCCACTCTGTCTTGATAACCTTTTACATACTACCTTTCCATGGAATAGTTAGTCATTTTTCATGAATGAAATAATGAGCATTCCCTGTGCTCCCATGGGACGCTCCATCCACCCCACCGTCTCAGCGTTCATGAGCCGCGCCTAGTAACTCAAGGTATGTAAAGCTGTGTCTATGGCCAAATTGCTGATTCTCCAAATCAGAATAGAATCTTCAGATTCAGATTTGGCCAAATCGAATTGGGACAGGGATCTGAATCAGCAAATCGAATCACTATCCCCCAAATCAGGCGGAATCCGAACTGAACACTGCCCGCTTCTCACACCCCCAATATTCAGTTTATCCTTACCATGTCACAGTAATTTTCCCAGGAATTTTCTGAACTCACATTTTTTATGTCACAAATTACTAACTCCTTACCATCTGTGTTGCCGTGGAAACATGGGCAAAGATTAATTTGCCTAATCAGGCAATAGATTTTCTTTCCATTATATATTTGTGTCTTACTGAAAACACAGCTGTAAGAGTTATGCTCCTATCAGCTTCAGTGCTTGCCTCAAAGTAATTAAAACATTTTATAGAAACTATGTTACTGACATGATTCTTTTCCTCCCCCATGTTATCCAGTCCTGAAATATTTACCCACAAAGGCCATGTCCAGACGAGCGTGACTGTGTGGTATGTGGCACCGCAGACATGGCTGCAGCGCTGTACACCACACATTCAGCTGTTCTCTATGCTGCAAGGTAGCAGCATGGAGCGGGGGGGGGGGGGGGGGGGTTGACCCCAAGAGATCCCGGAATCAAAAAACCTGCACAAAAAAAAATAAAAATGGAGCAATGCACATGGAGGCTGTGAATGCTGCCCAAAACCAGAGCCTAGCTGGCCAGAGCCACACTCCAGCTGCCATGGCAGGTTTGCCACCCTTGTAGCCCCAGGAGGCCCCCAGGACCCCAGGTAAGGCTTCTGGGGCCTGCCCAGTGCTGGCCCCAGCCTTCCCTATCCTACCTGGGGTAACCTGCCATGTGTCAGAGGATGCGTGGCATAGGTGTTCCATAAAAGGTGTGCCGCTGCTTCTTGTCTCTGGGGAAACAGACATCCATGCTCATTTGGACATGGCCAGAGAGACTATATCATAAAGGAAAGTGAATTACATATCCAAGATTTCAGAAACCAAGTCTGGCAAAGGATGTTTTAGGCAATTCTCAGCTGCTTTATTCAGCAGTCACTGATTTTATTTTTATAACTTTTAGATGCAAAGCCCTATTTTTCAGCATCTTTTTCTTTTAACAAAAACCTCCTTAACACATGTACTTACAGGGACTTCACCCTGGCAACCCTGACCTTGGATTCTAGCTTTGGCTCTGTAACCCTGCCTTGGACTTCAGACCTTGGCTTCTGAGTTTGGCTCTAAACCCCTGACTCCTTGGATTCCTGATTCCAGTTCTACAACCTTGATCCCAGATTCTGGACCTCACCCTGGCCACACAAGTGATTTACCTTGATCACTCATGCCCCCATAGCTTACAGCTTGAACAAACAGCTGTCCAGGGTGGAAGCAAACAGATGACACTTAAACTTACATTTAAAACTTTTTTCCTAGTGTAATTCTGTACCATATTCAAGGAAATTATACCAGTGTAGGACTATGTATTCTCTTGTTTGCTAATACACATTGCAAACAATATCATATCATATCATGTCTCTAGGCTCTAAGGGTCCTTCTATGAGGGCCGGTTTTAGAAATACCGATTTGTGTCTTGTTACTTCAACTGATTAGTTTCTGAAATATATTTCTATTGATCTGTTAAATGCAGAAGACTCGAGACAAAAAAAATATTCATTCTCATCTCACCAGTGTGAGATCAGATTTTTTGCACCAGTGTAAAGACAACCAGATTCTGTATTAGTCTAACTGTAAAGCATCTCATTCCATTAAAATAAATAGTTAGTTAACATTTGCATTAGCATAAAAATATATCAAAAGGATTTGTGTCACTGCGTGTTAATTATGTGATATATTTGCAAAATACGAATTTTGAAATTAATTTTTACATATCCACATAAACAAATAAAGGTCATATCCATAAAGGTATTTAAGCATTTAGATCCCATTGAAAACAAAATCAGTTAGGCACCTAACTAGGTGGCTAAGCTCTCTTGTAGACGTAGTCCTAAGTTCTTGCAAAACAGAGGTTTTCCACAGAGTAATTCAGTTCCCAAAGGTCAAAACAGATACATCTATTTTCATCTTTCTGAATGAGAACAACAACAGTATTTTTCAAGTAAAGTTAAAGTTAGGTTGACTATCTGCAAAATCATGGATAATCTGTTGCTTCTATAGCTGATACTTCTCTGGGAGGTAAACCACTAACTGCTTGAAGATGTGAAAGAAAGAAAGAAAACTTTACCGGAAGAAGCAGCATGTTACTTCAACCCAGCTCTGCAGCGTCTGTGTGGATCAGGCACTTCCGCAGGGCTTCTTAGCACTTTTAGCTAAAGCTGATTCAATCATTGGATAGATAAAAGCACCAAAAAAGCCCCATGAAAGCACCTGATTTATACAGACATCAAGCAAGCTTGGTCCAACTAAGGCGCTGCCTGTTCTGGGCATACACAGGACTTGGCGTTGGAATGCAATGAGTTTAAAGTAAAGTGTCATTTTAGGTTTTTTTTTAAAGTCTGCAAGTGCTTGCCAAGCACTCTAAGTGGATGGCTGAATCTTTACTACTTGCATTTCAGCCATGCATCTGAAGGAAATTTAGGCACAGACTTTTTGCTCTAAGCAAGGCAAGAGAAGCTCAAGGTTGTTTAACCTCTTACTGATGAACCATTTCCCATAAGAAAATCTAGAGCAAGACAATTTACATAGGAAAAAAAAGTGCTTATCTCATGTAAAAAAAATAAACATGTGTAACATCTAGATGATCTTACTCATAGTAAGGCTTTAGTGGTTTACTGTTTTGTTTAATTGTTTATTTTTGGTAGTCTTGCCATACAGAGCAGAGGAGAAGATCAAGGGTCTGCTAAATATGAATTACATTGGTCAAAAAAAGTTTCTAATAGACACTACTTGGTGCAAATTGAACTGTTTTTCACAGCATTTTACAGCATTGTGGTCATATAAACATTTTATGTTAACATACACAAAATGCTTTTCATAGATTCATAGATGTTAGGGGCTGGAAGGGACCTCACAAGATCATCTGTTCATCCCATTCCCCTTTGCAGTTATTAGCACAAAGACATTCTCTAAGCATTGCCATCCCCAAAAGAGTATATGGCTCATGACAGACAATACTGGGAGATTGCTATTGATTAGGTAAAAGATAGGACCAATAGTATGCCCAGGGGTGAACAAGAGGGGCATGTTCCCCAGGTACCAAGTTACCGGTGGGCACCAGAACTTCCCCCCACCTCCACAAACTCCATCATGGCAGTACTGCCATGCTAGGAACTCCAAAGCAGGTCTGACCACTGTTGGTTTAAGAGCAACAGAGCCAAAGTGGGCAGACCATCCATGGTGGCAGCAGTTCAGCTGGGATTGTTTATAAGTTCCCAGCAGGTAAGGCTGCTGCCCTTCCCACCCCCACTTTCAGACCCATGCCCACCCCCACCTTGGAACCTGTGTCCCCCTACCCTCTCTCTCAGAACCCACGCTCACAGAACTGTGTGGCTCCCCACACTTTTCTGCAAGGTTTGCCCCAGGTGCCAACTTGGTTTGTTATGCCACTGGATAGGACAGACAGGGTGTGTATCTGACATAAGGATGTAACTCAAATAAGTGGGACAACTAAAATCTGAGTTCAATGAATTGTGCACCTTTATTTGTCTCAGACATGCAATAAGTTGCTCAAAACCACAGGACAGAACTCTGTGCCCATTGTGGGCCCTCAAGCTCATAAATCTTCATGAAAATCAGTGAGGCTAGAAATGGGCACAAGGGGAAGTTCTCATGGATATGAGTGTAGGATCATGGTCATTATGTGCTAGCAATGCACATGGTCTTGTACACAATACAAGAAACAGACTCAACAGTACTTACAACACATAGGAAATCCAGCAACTGCTCAGATGACAGTCCAGTCACAGGAATGAGCAATTTCTGAAAAATAAATATTAACATATTTATTCACATACCACACACACCTTCCCCCAGAAATTAGGCTTCCAGAATTGAGATGCATGTTTTACACAAGGAATCTGATTTCTGCACTTAAATAGAAGCATGGGGTGCATACACACATACTAAATCAACTTAAAATAAAGTGACTTAACTAAATCAACTTAAGTTGACTTAAGCCAAGTCAGAGAGTAGGCACATACAGCTCCTTGACATGGTGGCATCCATCTTGTGAGCTAAGTCGACTTCATTAATGCGACTCAAGATAATACACCTTGTGCCGCATTTAAATGAACTCTGCTCCACATACATGTGTGTACACTTTGACAGTTAAGTTGACTTTAAAAAGTTAAGTTGGTTTAACTGTCAGAAAATATGTGTGTACGCACCATGTGATGCTGCAATGCCTGTGGGAACTAATATTCATCAAGTCTACTTTTCAGCCTCAGCTAGAATTTTAACCTTTAACTCAATTTGGCAGCAGCTATGAGAAGGTTAAATCTCAAGATTTTGCTTGATGGGCAAGTGAGTTGGGTTTGGGTGAGTAGGCTTCTCCATGCAGTCAGCCTGTATCCATGACTCTGGAAGAACCTTTTTTTTTCATTCTCCTTTCCAAGATAAACTGTGTGTCTTATTTGAGGACATGTGGCATGTAAAAAATACAGTGTATTATGTAGGGACCCCATACTCTGTATGAGAGATTCTCTAATGAGAGACCAGTGAAAAGTTTCAAAGTGCATTTTAAAATAAGCACTCTTGTGGGATGCTCCATCCATCCCACAATCTCAGTGTTCATTTACCATGCCTGGTAACTCGAGCTACGTAGAAAACACATATAAAGCTGTGTCTATGGCTGAATCGTTAAATCTCTCCGAATTGAATTGGAGGCTTCTGATTTGATTTGGAGAGATTAAAGGGTCTCCTGATTTGATTTGGATTCAGAGATTCGGGTGCCGAATCAGGCCGAATCTCCTCTGAATCTAATCAGTGGCTGAAGCTTTGCACAGCCCTACTGAATAATTTTTAAACATTAATAGAGTTACCCATGAGAAGAAAAGTTAGTCAGTAAGCAGACTAAATCTTAGGGCTTATCTACATGGGAGAGTTACTGCAAAGTAACCTACAGTGTAAATTTACACTGTACCAGGTACTCTCACAAAGTCCCCAAGTGGATAGTTCAGTCATATAACAGTAGTGCTTTTGATCAAGGTACTTTACTCTCTTAGAAAGGAATTAGTTGCATGTAGATAATTCACACTCTCACTTACTTTTCAGTAGCTTCCCCTTGTAGTTTTATTACTTGTGTTTATCCTTAACTTATTAGAAGGTCTACCAAACCACCCCCAAAAACAAACGTTTATCTGTTTGCCTGCCTTTTGTCTGTATGGAGAGTCACAATATATTACTATATCATGGATTTAATCAGCACAGACCTGACTGGAAAGCTAAGGGGAAAAAACACCTTTCCCATTAAGCTATAGCACAACCTGCATGTCTAGCACACTAGGTTACTAATGATAGCTCCTAAAAATCTATGAAAAGTTACTAGCGGTTCTCCTGTAGTGTAGAAAACCACCCATCCATATCTAAGTTGATTCTCATAACGGTTGTGCAAAACTTGATGCACACAGACCTTTTCCAACTCTTTATGTGCTCCTGATTCCCAAATTGCATGACAAATGCATGTTACATTTTCTATATACTATTTTGATCCTTTTTGCTGAGGTGGAATTAATACAATAATAATTCAAATAAAACACCAAACAATCTGGCATGTAAATGCAATTTAATTTTTTTTGTCTCCAATATTTCTAGATAATTTATTTTTTCATTTTGTAATAAAATTTGAGTCTGACGAAAGGTGCAAGATGTAAAGTATTGATAGCTATATTACCCTCCCCCCCTCCCCCACAACAAGTTTATTTGCATATTGAATAAGACATAGGCATTGGCAAATCAAACTTCCCTCTTGATGTACCGCAGTATCATAAAGAAGCAGAAAACAGCATAACCCTATCTTTGTCTATTGGATGTTGTCTTTGGCGAAGTACAGGCACTCAAAAAGCACAAGGCTGAATTGATTCAGTTTTTGCAAGTTATTTGTCTAAACTGTGTAGATTGAACTGATAATTACGTGAACAGACATTCACTTTTGATTCCAGAAATGCAACCACATGCCCACAGTAGCTCAGGCCAGAAGCTGAGGAATGCTAGAGCATACCTTCCGGGTCAGTTGGAGCAGACAGCTTGGGCCAAGGCTAGCCTGCCCACCCTGCAAAGGTGAGAGGTTGTGGGGGAGGTGTAATGCACCTGGTTCAAGTTGACTTGAATCTGGAGGGGATTTGGAACAGAAGTTCAGTAAACTGATTTAACCCAAATCAGTCAAGTCTAATGCTACATCCATGCAGGCTTATCTTAAATTGGTTTTGGCTATTTTAAAAGCAGTTTATGGGCACTGAATTTCTGATGTGTTACAGTTTTGAACCGGTTTCCGATCACTTATACCAGTTTATGTGTAATATCTGTCCCTAGCCTTTCTGTCTGGCATCCCAGCTGACTTTCTTTCAAGGATATTAACTATAGTGATAGTCTTCTGCTGTGAAGACATGCCTGAATTAAAAACACCAGTTTGTTTTTCGGGGGGTGGAGGGGCATACGTGTATGGAGGCTTGGGGGGACAGCTCCCAACTTCTAGTTTGGGGATAACTCTAGGTTTATGATAGCTTCTATTTGGAAGGCAGGGAGCCATTTAAAGTTGCTGCTTATATACCCTCTCCTCACATCTCAGCTGTTTAGCTGGACAGGGAGGAAGTAGCTGCACACTCCTGTTTTAGACCCTACTTTGTCCTCCTGGACATCAACAGGAGGCTGCTATCAAGAGCCACAGTTCACTGCCTGTCCATTCCAGCACTGGCTCTGGGTACACCAAATTGAAAAGTTAATTTATCAGGTAGGAATGAACCTATTTCACAGCTGAGGACTAGTGCCAGAGATGGCTCAGGCTTCTCTTTTCACTATACTTCATAAAGGAGGGTCTGTTTGGGGCTGAGTAAGACTTAGAAGGCTGCAAGAGGGAATTTATAAGAACAGACCTCAGGTTAGGGGGATAAAGGTACCATTATAGGGGGGATGCTTTGTTGTATGGGACATGTTCAGGGAAAGTGTGGAGGAGTGACTGAGAGATATTTGGCAGTTGGAGGGTAAATCTGTTGAGATTACTGGGTGTCCTGGGGAGGAGGGAATCTTGTATCACTAGGGCAGTACAAACCTGGCTGAGCTGGTCAGGGGTCTGTGCTTGATATTGCATCTAAACTATTTGAGCAGCCACCCTCAAGGTGGAAGCCTTTCATCTGTGACCCATTAACAATTCACCTTCCACACCACAGATTTGGAAGGAGTAATTTTTTACAGTTTTCAGAACCTCTTGTGTCTAACTTTTGCTGATCATACACAGCTTAATGGCTTTTATACTTAGGGTGGTAGCTTTGGAAAATTCTTCCCACCAGTGCTACCAATAACTCATCCACATGTTTAATGTCAGGGTGGGGAAAATGCCAGAAGCCAAAGCAGCCTTCTCTATGTTAAGGCTTCCATGGATGGAGCTGAATTGGTGGTAACAGTAAAATTCCATAAACTAGGACTTACTGTCCTGATTTTAAGGCAAATTAATATTGCTTGGGCTACTTAGATCCAGTTTGGTTTTGGCTTTCTGCTCAGTGCTCTTTAAGCAATCCTAGCCCAGGACCAAATTTTTATTTTGGGGAATGCATCTATGTGAAATGTTTACTACAGACCCGAATAATTAGCTCCTCAGTAACCGTCTCAGCATCTACACGTTGCCTCTATTAGAGTGCAGGCAACTAAATAAAAGTACTGCCCTGATGCAGAGTTTTTTCATGCGCAGCAGAGCACGTTTGGACTCTGACTCAGCTGGCTAGGGCATGAGGATGCTCCAGTGTAGGGGCTACCTGCCAGCTAGCCCCACACTGCCTGGCCAGCCCTCCCTCTACAGCACATTGAGCTCAGTCAGAGCAGCCCTGGGCTGGTAGGCTGACCCCCCGGGCCTCCCTGCCAGCCGGGGCTGTTTGGATTGCTCTCCACATGCTGTGCATGAATAAACTCTGGAGCTCATTGCTCCAGAGTTAATTGCTTCCAGGTTCATGTTCAAATGACATGCCCAGGAGCAAAAAACTCCAGAGCAGTAAGCACCAGAGTTTATTCATATGCACTAATTGCATGTGTAGACATGCCTAGTTACATCTTTTCAAATCTGTTATCTCACAATAACTTCAATGAACACAGGATCTGACAGTTCAAGACTTAAGGGGTAGAGTTGGAAGAGGGATCTCTTGTAAGATGAAACACTGACTTTTAGCTTCTAAAAAACTCCAGTTTGCTTAAAGAGCTGACCCCTGAGCAAATGTTACTAATTGATTTCAGTTCAACCAATGCAATTTGATCTCACTTCTGGCTCTTTTTTAGTGGTTTATCTTGTTAAATGTGCCTTGAATCTAAGAAGCATCCAAGCAAACCAAAATGTTTTCTTGATGTTAGTGGGGCAGCTGGTTATTCTCATCAAATTCTTATAAAAAGAGAAACAGTGACTCCTCATTTTAGACCTTATAAAGGAGAGATGATAGGATTTTAATCTTTTATTTAGAGTATTTCCTTCATTGTTTTCTAAAGGTTATTTCCACTTTATGACTGAGATGAGAGGATACTAACATTCCCATGTCTACTACCCTCTGTATAGATATTGCAATTTTTAGTAGAACTGGTTAAAAAAAAATCACTGTCTTTTTCTATAGGAAAATTTTGAATAAAAACTTCAAATTCAGAACTTTGAATCTCTTTCCAGAAATGTTTAAAACAAATATTTGTTTAAAAAATAATGATATTTAATTACAGTTTCAGAACACTGAAAATCTCCAACTAAAAAAAATGTTTTTCCTATTTTATTCCACATGCCTTTCCCATCTTTTTACCACAAAATGCAATGAAATACTTATGCTTTTTGGTTTTCCTTTTGCAAGGGTAACCATTCTGAGATTGTGGAAAATTTGAACAGTGAGATGAGGTGAAAAAAAAGTGAGGGAAAAGGGGAAAACATGCTGTTCATTTTATTATACTTACTGCCAAAAGTGGAGAAAGAAGGTAGGGAAACATCCTCAAATTTTGAACATCTTTCAGTTTTTGAATCCAAGAATTTTCCATCAGAAATTAATCAAATGACATCTTTCTGTAGAATCTTGTTTATGATTAAACTCCATGTTTCAGCTGACAACCATAGGCCAGATCTCCTTGTGACCTTGCTTTTCAACTGAGACCTTCATTTTTTTCATGGAATTTAATTTTCAGCAATTGGATGTAATTCATAAAAAGGCAGCACTGATTTTTGTCATCTTCTTAAATCTAGCTTGGTTAGTAATCACACTTCACAATCATCTGAGTATTATTTGAGAGTCTATACTCTGTATGAAATAAGTGAAGCCATTTCCTATTGAATAGCTGTACATGTTCCAAAAAAAAATCCCTCTGCAATTAGCTTTCAATTGAGAACTCTCATCAAAGAATTATCCATTTCCTAAAACTGAATGAGCTGCTCTTTAAAGTTGGTTATGAGTTGAATAGGTTAGTAGGGTGGTATGAAAAGTTTATTCTGGTGCTGGAGGGGGTCATCCTTCTCTTGTAGGTAAGTGCAGGAAATCATTCTGCTATGTGGTCAACCTGGCTACTTCACCAAGGCCCTTAGCATTATGTATATTTAATCTAATCAGGAATGGTGATGTTGGGGGGCTTAAAATCCTAATTAGTTAGAATTTTAAATTGGATGGATGGCATTTATTCATAATGCCTGTGGGTTTTAAAACATTAACTCTTTACCATGTCTAAAAATGGGTTGCGCTCTTTCTATACAGCATGGTACATGTCAGAATAATTGGGTATTTAATGTACTATTTTTATTATTAAACATGGAAAGCTGCAGTTATTAAGACGTGCCTATGGAGAATTGGGAAATATTTCTGTTTTTATGAATATTGCACATGGCTGTTTATAATTGGTTACTTGCTATGAAGCTAGCTCAAAAGGGCAGGTTAGGGGAATCAATTAAGAAAGGCACCACAGTGTTATAGATCCTAACATCCTAACAAATGCTTATAAACACAATACCTGGATGAATTAGTTTGATGAGGTCACTTTTCTGCCACAAACCTGGTGACAGTGCTGTTTTTCCAAGGTTAAGAACCTGGAAATTAAAAGACTGAACAATAAATAAGCCTGCAGGTCTGCAGCAAGTAGGCTATACCTTGGTCTCTGGAAGACCAGGGGGCTCCAAGGCTAAGTCATGTCTGCCTGGGAACGTTAAGCCTTATGTAGGGCAGTGTCTACTTGGATCTGGTGTGGAGAAAAGGAGATATGGGCCTGTCACTTGACAGGTGTTCCCCTGTGGGGGTTGGGTGGGGAAGGGATGAGAAGGTCTCACTTATTATGGCAGTGCCAAGCACCTGTTTAAATACTCCTTAATTGGAAATTATTGTAATGACGAGATTTGCTCAACACTCCACAGATCAAAGTTAAACAGTACATGTCTCTGCATGTGGATGCCTTGCCTAGTGATCCATATTAACATGGGTGATGGTTTTGAGCCATTTCTTAGTAGACAGAGCTTCACAGAGCCACAATGTTTAGAACAGTTCAGTGATCCAGCTGGCAAGCTGATGGAGGCCAAACACCACAGGAGTATGGGAATGAAACAGTGCCTTCAGGTATAAGGCAGATTGATGCTGCAGCAGAGTGACAGGAGCTATTGCTCTCACCTGTGCTGTATAGAAAAGTAAGGCATTAAGTGCTCTGGAAATGGATCTGGCAGCTGTAGGAACACAAAAGCAGGAGTGGCTAAATACAGTAGCACATGCAGATATATCTATCTTTTATAATAGGTAAGGTGCAAGGCAAAAGGTTATGAGGGTCTGACATAAGGCATGAGTTCTGCTAGTGCAGTTTGTGCCTCTTGTGTGTGAATCAAGCACCAAGAGAGGTGGGGCCTCCTAATGTTAAAGATATGTCTCCTGATGTTAAAGATATGTCTGTAAGTTAATAAGAGGCCAGAGGGAATAGCCCTCTCTGCTTGCCATTGCTCTAAAGTTCTCCATGCACTCAGACCACTTTCAGCAGATCTCATTTTTAAATCTGGGGGCTGCAGCATGAATAAGTAAATAAGCAAGGGTTACATGCTTCCTGGAAGCTTACCAATGTGGCCTTAAACTAGGTAGAAGAGAGATTCCTCCTGTTGAACTCAGTCTTTCGGTTTTCCCCGCAGTTTGATACAGGTGGTTATTTTGTGGCAAGTTTGATTTCACGATTTGGGTTATTAAAACCAATATGTTTAAGGTGACTAAAAACATGAACACAGTGTTAGTATACAAAATAGGTTAAGTGTGAAGTTGACTGAACACTACATGCAGCCTTGGGAATTTCAGCAGCTGTAACAGAAATAGACTATCCCCATGGTAACTCCAGGAAACTGTTTGTACTATTTTTCTATTGTATACAAAACAAGTGGTGGTAGGTAGCACACTTCAAACAGTATTGAAATAGATCCAACTTCATATCAGTGTTTTTTGCTATTCATCAGATGTTCAGCATGCTTTACAAACAGCCAGCAATAAAACAACTAAAGATGTGAAACAACACTTAAGTGTATCTTAATTGTTAGCTACATAGGATGCTTTTCTTTAATAGTGAATGGGAAAGAACCCCCCACTGCTATTCAGTTAGACAGAATCTTTCAACTAACTAAACAGAAAGTATTGCAACTTAATTTATATACAGCAGAAGTATTATAAATTCTTCCTGGGTGTTGTTGTGGGGTTTTCAGCTATGTTTGTGACTGATGCAGAAAGACCACACTCCTCAATGTAAAGAAATCTGTGTGTTAACAGTGTCTTGCCTATGTGTATCTCTAGATTTACAGATAAGATAGTGTTCTATCTTTGACCTCTGTATTGGCATTTGCTTCTTTTACTCATGTCTGTAGTGCTTCTCACTGTCATTTCTGGATACGATTATTAGCTCATATTACACACACGTGCCAGACCTTTCTTCTGAAGTACTGAGGCTATGTTTACAAGATAGACTCTCTGTGCTCTAGAGGTGCATCTTTAAACATGCTGTGCTTCTTTGTTCAGGCTGCTTCCTAAATCAGAATCAATAAAGCCATATCTGCACAGAGCATAGAGCAGGCTAACTCTTGCTTTGACTAAGCAATGTGTATAAACCTGCTTCAAGTGCCACATGGATGTGTCTGAACTGCCTCTGGTGTAAGAAGCAGCCTGCTGGGTGCACTGTGGCATACTTGATGACAAGTTTACCCTGTAATATGGCCCAAAAACAAAACACTAGTTGTTCACCCACAAGCTTTGCACTGCGGCCTGAAGGTCACTGAGTTCTGACTCTGAAGCTACCAAGGGGAGCAAATTCCAAACATAGAGCTCCCAGTTATCTGAACAGTTTGTACCTAACACTATGGCCCAGATAGCAATCCACCCTTGTGTAGTGTGTGTTCCCCTACACCACCTTGTATGGCAGCTCAGAGACCACTTGCATAGCACATAATCTGCCAAACTGTCAGCACAAGGATTAAACTCTCCAGCCCCAGGGAAAAAGGTGGTGCTTTTTGCCACCCACAGAGTGCAATAGAGCACTGTACACGAGCCAAATGGCTGTTGGCATAGGTTCTGTCAGTGTGCAAAGTAGCATTGGCAGAAATTGTGACTTTCTCTACTGGTGCCTGCTGGTTGACAACACAGTCTGTTTTTAAGTAATAAGGGGCATGAGTAATTTATATCCCACTATTGTTTTCAACTGCCTCTGGTTAGGTTAGGCTTCATTCTGAGGGCCTTGCAGCTTCCAGTGTAAAGTCATTGACTGATCTTGCTCTGTCATGGAGGCAGATCTGTCCTTGTCAAACTGTAACCTTCACTTTATGTTGTGATGAACTCATAATTATTAACACTGTCCAAGCCAAAGTTATCCTGATGTATTCCATAAAGCTATCCTGCCCAGGAACGGTGCTTGGCAGCTAGTCAAATGACTATTGCTGAGGAGCCATCATAGAGCAAACTAGTCATCAGCTTTGTCTTTCGACTGCTAGCTATGCTCACTGTATCACTGCACTTCCAACACATGGGTGCTAACATGGCTGGTGAATCTGTAGTTTCCCAGGTTGGGTACACAGCTAAGGGGAGACTATATTTTAAGCATGGATGGTTGTCTGAGGAATTGGGGTTTCCATCACTGTATGCAGGAAAACTTGGCTAATAAGAGAAGCCAGCAGGCCTTGGCCTAGCCTGAAATACTGATGAGACTTTGGATTTGTGGAAGGAGGAGGGGGGAGAACTTATTTTCTGAGTTCTGTAACCGTCAAGCTGTAGCAAAACTAAGGTGGGATGACTGAAACACCAGCTCTGGGTGCTGATCTGGGGAGTGGGGGGAGGGGCATGGAGGCAGAAAATAGTGATAAATGGTAACTAGAATCTACTCAAGTCTAGGAAGCTTTGAACCAGGTAGGAACTAGTAGCTGGATCCACTTATAACAGACTAGTGAAGATGGACCCAAGTGGAATAGCCCTAGGCCAGTAAGGGTAGATAACTTTTACAGCAAGGATATTTTAGCATCTGCTCAGCTGTGGGCAGCATTACTGATCACTTTGTCCACTTTAATATCAAATACTTCTACAGTTCATTGATCTTGTGTTGAGGTAGCTATCAATATGTAAACCAAACTGTGTTTGCACTTTGAACACTCCAAAGGAGGTCACCAAGAAAAAGGTTAATAGAAATGTGCTTTTGTCAAAGGCATAGTACATTATACAGGCCACACATACCAGCCAGATAAGACAAAAAACAGGTTCACAAGGCAGTTTGTCTTGGGACGTTTATCAGTACTTGTTGTACTAAAGAAAACTCCATGTCCTTAGGGGAAAATGCACAATAACAACAATACAAAAGAAATTAAGTATATTACGATATTATATATATTAACAGATAAGAAACAAATCTAAAACAAGCTGCAGATTATCATGGAGACGCTTAATTTGAAAGCAGAGTTGAATATTAGCCACATTTAAATTTGTCTAACAGGCTAGGGACAGACATTACACACAAACCAGTTTAAAGCTAGGGACAGGCATTCAAAAAGCCCAAGCCTGAATTGATTTAATCTTTGCAGGTTAGTCTAACGTAGCTAGGCTAAATCAGTTTTGTAACCAGACAGACACTCCAGAAATGCAGGCACATGTCTTCAGTGGCTCAGGCTAGAAGCCAGGGGTTGCCAGAGCAACCCTCACTTTCTTCCACAGCACTGAGATGAAGCGGGGTGTGGCCAGGCCCCAGCAGGAAGCTCTGATTAGTCCAACAGGGAATTGATAACAGTGTTTATCACCCCACTGAGAAAACAACAGAGGGATATTACTAGCTACCTGTTGATTCTGCCTGTTGATTCTACCTGTTGATTTAACACAGACCGTAGCCAGCATGTGGTCTGCTAGCTAATACACAGACACCTCCTCAGCAAGACAGAGGGGAGGGGAGAATTCCTACTTAGAAGGGAGTGTTGAGGGGGAGGGGAGGAAGCAGCAACCAGAGAGCAGAGGGGAGGGGCCAGCCCTGCTGTGAAGTAGAGAGCCCTGCCGAGCCCAGAGAGCACACTGGGATGCTGGGGAGTCTGATTTATTTTAAACCAGCAAGGGGTTTGGGACAGACATTGCATAAACCAGTTTGACCCAAATCAATTAAGTCCGATACTACATTCAACTAGGTTTATCTCCAACCAGTTTCAGCCATTTTCAAACTGGTTTATGTGTACTGAACATCTGTTCTCTAACAGGTTTAAACTAGTTTCTGATCACTTGAACTGGTTTGTGTGTAATGTTTGTCCCTAGCCTAAGTGATCAGAAACTGGTTAACCCTTCCTGGCTTAACTTAAACCAGAGTCCCCTTGCATCCCGACATGCTCTCTGGGCTGGGCTCTCTGCTCCAGTCCTACCGGCAGGGATGCAAGTTGGGTATTCATGATATAAAATAGATATTAGGTCTACTGGGTGCTCCTCCCTTGCTTCTGCAGCCGTGGGCCACTGTGGGCCACCGTGGCCCCTGAGGCAGAGGGGGCAGGGAGGGGGATTATTCCCCCATCTACCCCTGGGGGACTGCAGCCGGGTCTGCTTGCCCCGACCACCATCTCCACTTGCATCCTGCATGGGGCAAACAGCATCAATTCCCTGTTATCAATTCCCTGTTGGACTAATCAGAGCTTCCTGCTGGGGCCTGGCCACACCCCGCTTCATCTCAGTGCTGTGGAAGAAAGTGAGGGTTGCTCCAGCACCCCCCGGCTTCTAGCCTGAGCCACTGAAGGCATGTGCCTGCATTTCTGGAGTGTCTGTCTGGTTACAAAACTGATTTAGCCTAGCTAGGTTAGACTAACTTGCAAAGATTAAATCATGCCTGACCTCCGCACAACAGGTCAGAAACTTTTAAAACCCCTCTGCTGGATGTGGGTGGGAGGAGGAATGACCCCCGTCTCTACCCCCACCCCAAGGGGCCCTGCCAGATGGCATCTGGCCATGCCCCTGCCCTGCCACTGCAGTGGGAGGGGGCAGGACCCTTGATGGGAGCAGCAACCCTGTCATAGTGTTGTGAAGCATGAGCCCCATCCTGGCAGGGGGCCTCGCAGTGTGGTGGGCAGAGCTGCGGTGGACTGCGCATGGCAGCACTGGGGCTCAGGGTTAGTCAGAGCCATAGCTGATGCCCTCCCCAGCTTGCCCCCCAACCGTGATGGAGGGTAAGTGGCAGCATGGGGATGCAGGTATTACAGACAGGCCAAACAGTGTGGGAGCACAGGTGGAAGGGGGCAGCAGGCACCAGAGGGGCAGGGACCACAAAGTGGGCACCGACAGGAAAGGGGGCAAGTGGGGGGGTAGGGGGGAAGGGCCAGGGGTCATGTTGCTTGACTCTCCCTCTGCCTGCTCTTCTGCAGCTGCTTGCTTGCCAGCCATTGCTTGCCCAACTGCAGCTGGGGGCACAAATTTAAGACAACCCTCCAATATTTAGATTCTATACATGGAAAATTATAAGAAATATATACATTTTCTATATGTAACATCTACTTATTGGCAGAGCAGCTGTCTTAAATTCAAAGTCATTTTGGATTCAGGTCAATATGGTAATATGAAACATGCAACTTTCACTGGCTTCAACAGGGATTGTAGGCCCTTGTAGCTTGGTGAAGCAAGGTCTAAAGTATTTATTACTCTAATTCAGTGGTTTTCAATCTTTTTGGACTTGAGGCACCCCTTTTGAGGCACTCCCTGGAAATTGCTAGCTACTAGTTTTCACTTGTTTTTTAACTTTGGGGAGATTAATAAAGCAGTTATTTTCTGGCTGCAAAGAACTCAGAAAGACTACAATAATAGGGTTACCATACGTCCAGGTTTTCTCAGACATGTCTTCTTTTTACATCCTCCCATCTCCATCTGTGGCAGGGGCAGGGCACGGGCATCATATTGCCCCCCCCCCCAGTCATATTACCCCTCCCCACTTCCCAACAGGTGTCCTCTCTTTTGAAACTGGAAAGGTGGTAACTATACAACAGGTCAAAAACTTTTAAACATTATGGATTCCTATTTGAAATCTCTGTTTTTTTCTTGTGAATCATGTTTTCACATCTAATTGTGCTAACACTAAGTGGCATCTAGACACCCTTAAAAGGCAACCAAAGGTACCTCAGCACCCTGTTTGAGAATCTCTGCTCTAATTTTGACTAGGACATGAAAAGGAAATACTAAAGGCTTGAGCTCCCTGACCCAACAGATGAATGTCTGTTGGATTGGGGGGTAGGGGGCAGACTCTAACTCATGGTGCTTTGTGTAAAGCACCCTGCATCAGAGCACAGCCCCTAAATGTATGTAGGCACCCTTGGATAAGTTCTGGGGACCTGTTTGTGCTCCCGTAGAAATTCATGTCAAAACTCTTGTTAACTTCAGTTATAATAAGATTTGGATTCTTATCCATAGGTGGAGGGAGAAAAAAAATTGGGAGGGGTGGGACCAAGTGTGTGTGTGCACCCCCCCAGGTGGGAAAGTCTGTGGGGGAAGGGGCAGGGGGAGGGGAAAGGGCTGTGGGAGGCGGGGAGGGAGGGAGTGGGGCAGGGACTGGGCAGGGATTGGGAGGGAACAGAGCAGAGCTGGGCCCCGGATTGGGATCAGGGCTGGGACCAGGGCCCTCTGTGCCCGTGTGGCTGCTTCTTCCTCTGTGCCTGGGATCATTGCCTGGCACTGGTGCTCCCACACCAGGTAATCTGCTGCCCCCCAGTCCTGCACCACCCCTGGCCTCGCACCACGCAGGAGGCCTGGAGCCTTGGCTGTGCTGCTGAGTCAGAAGGGATGGAGCCCCTAGAAGCCCTGCACCCATCTTGCCCTGAGTCATCATTGCTCTCTAGAGAGCGTGGGGAGGGGGTGGCGGCTTCTGCCACTGCAGGCATCCTGGGAGCACATGGGGGGGCGGTGCATGCCCCCGGATCTGCATGGGGCAGGGCAGGGTGCCACTGAGGGCTGGGGTAGAGGCTGCTCTGGGCTCTTCCCAGCCCAGCCTAGCCCAGCCCAGCCCCTCCCCCCCTGCTGGGAACAGCTTAGCGCAGGTCCGGCCCCCGCCTGCAGCAGCATCCTGCCCTCCCCTGCACAGATCCAGGGGCACCCTGTGCCTCCCAGGGTGCGGGTAGGAACAGGAGAAACGTCCCCCGGACGAGCCACTTGCAGCTCAGTCCCGTGACCTGTTGGCTGTGTAGCACCTCCCTCTCCCCTAGCCCTAGCCCCAGCCCCACTCCCTGCCCACCTCTGCTGCACCAGAAGCCCTCAGCTGGGCTTCCTTGTAGCCCTACCACTGCCCCACATTTGTGGGGGCTAAGCCCTGTTAGTCCCCACCTTTCACTGCCTATGTTCTTATCTGAGCCTTTGACATTTACCCCTACCTAGTAACCCTGATAATGAGAGAGAGGCTTTATCCCTGGACACTCCATTTGCCATTCTTGACATTTGGGGAGTTTAGATCTAGAAACTGCTTCCAATGTGGAAAATACAAAGAAATGGAAGCGTGTAGGCAGCTTTAGGTTTTGTTGCATTAATGCCCTCTGAGAAAAAACAAATAGTCCAATTTCACACAGAGTTAAATGTTTGTAGATGTTTTTTTAGTGACCTAAATAAAATTATGATTCAAAACATCCAGGCCTAAGTTATGTTCATAAGGTAGTGATGGCTTTTTTCAAAGCAAATGTTTCCTCTTTAACACTGATACAGATACATGTTTTGTTCTCCGAAGCAAAATATTTTCAGTCTGATGCTTTCATTTTGAAACAGAGTAAAGAAATCTCTCATAGGCTTACTCTGCTGATAGACCACACAGTGCTTTAGTATTGTAGCTGAGCCGAAAAAGTTTAGGAAAAACATTGTGGGTGCCCATGTATGACATGCTACCACAGGTGTAATTTACACTTTTTTGTACATGGATGTAACTTACACTTATGTTTGGTCAGAGGACAAACTCTCCTGGAATAGGTTTTGTTTTTAGTGTCTGGACACTCTGTGATGGGAGCTGGTAATGGCATGTTTGCACTAAATAAATGGATTAAATTGACTGAAGCTGCAGACACATAAGCTGCTAGGTATGATAGCAGGTATGCTAGGTATGATAGCAGATGGGCTGCTAGGCCCATCTGAGGTATGATATAGAGCCTATAGATTTTGTGGGAAGTGAGTTTTATCATGTACACTTTTTTTTAGGGGCTTGAGGGGTGTGTCTTTACAGAATAATTGTTGTGGTGGATAAATTTGCTGTTGATAATTTATTTTATTATGGATTGTAGTGTTAATAATTTGCAAGGTTGCCTGGAGACTGGTTTAGATGTTTTCCATTGAACTCGTTTAAGAAAAAGATAAACGTAATAGGCCTTGAAATAGGTTATTAGTTTATCTATTAGAATTTGCTGTGTTGCCCCTGGCAATGACTTCATGGTTCAGATCCATGCAGAAACCTAAGAGCCCACTCACGATACTCAAGATATGTTTAGACAATTGAACCATTGTTCCACAATAGTTTGTATCTAGGGATTCCAAAATGTCCCTGACTGCTATAGATATATTCTGTGTCCTTAACAAATCATTTCATAGGCCAGGTTCATTCAGGATCTGTGCCAGCTTGTGCCAATGAAAACCATCTTCATAAATTTCATAGACATTAGGGCTGGAAGGGACCTCAGAAGATCATCGAGTCCAGCCCCCTGCCCCAGGGGCAGGAAGTCAGCAGGGATCATAGGATCCCAGCAAGGTGAACATCCAATTGTCTCTTGAAGGTGGTCAGAGTAGGTGCTTGAACCACCTCCAGCAGCAGTCTATTCCAGGCCTTGGGGGCTTGGACAGCAAAGAAGTTCTTCCTTATGTCCAGCCTGAATTGGTCGCGGCGGAGTTTGACTGTTCAATCTTGTCATCCCTTGGGCACTCTGGTGAACAGACATCTTGGATAGTTTTTCTGGTGAAATCCGTCACTGGAAAAGACTGTTGTGGCAGAAAATAGTCACCTTCCCATCACCATGCAGCAGGGAGCTTGTATGGTGTGAACACAACCCCAGAAGGGAATAGTGTTGCTAGGGTTTGGATATAACAGGATCTACCTCTAAGCACTAGCTATGCACCCACTAGTGGCCACCCTAATTCTGTTATTCCTAGTCTGGTTCCCCAGAGTACCATCCTGTTACCTTTCCTGCCATACCTTGATGATGACAAATGAATATAAATTTGGGAGGTTGCTCTCAGAATATCAGAGTGAGCTTCACTCTGCCCTGCTCATTACCAGGCTGCCTTTATCTGGCCTGATCTTTGAACTTAGTTCCTTGAGCAGGGTTTTTCTCCTTGTAACTGGCCTCACCTAACTTGCTCTCCCAGTCTTGGCTCAGGGTTTGTTCTCTCTATCAACCTCCAACTGTCTACTTTTCTCAGGGCTCACTCTTTCCAAAGGACCGCCTAACTACCTTATCCTTCTCAGGATTTGTAGTCTCTGCCTTCAACTGGCTTTGTCTGGGCCTGCAATTCCATCCCCTGACCTGCCCCTCATGGGGCATTATCTCCATCCCTTTGATTGTCAGTCTTTTCTAACCCCTCAAATTGTTAGCCTTTGGTTTGGGTTTTGTAGCTATCCCCTCTGCTCGGTCTATTGGGCTGGCTTGCTCCTTGACTCAGTCTATAGGGCACACTTGCCCCTCAGCACAGTCCATTGGGCCCATTGTCAGCTCCAGCTCAGTGTACCAAACCTCTAGGTGGACCTTCCTCCCTACCAGTCTCTCTCTCAGGCTCTCCCTTGTTACCCCACCTGACTGGCAGTCTCATGCCAGGTCCTTTGCCATCAATTCAAAATGCAGGATGCTTTCCTAGGCACCCATTGTGGCCTCCTTTCTCCCCTTTGCCTACACCCTTTCCTTGCCATTCAACAGCCAACATAAACAAACTGGTTTTAAATAAAAAAAAACTTTAAATCCCATTCTGGATCTTTGTACCACAGCAAACCCCTACTCCCATCTCAGTGGTCTTCTTCCAGTTCTTTAGGGCATTTTGTTCACTTATGGACCTTCCCTCAGCAGCCTACGCTCAGGAGCTCTTCTGTCTTCTGTGTTCAGTGATAGACTGCCCCTCCTGCTGTGGAGTCAGTCTTATATTCCCTAGGCTTCATCTCTTCTGGTCATGCATTCTTTCATTTGGACACAGAGGTTTTTCCATAGCCCACCATGCTAAGTACCAACAGTCAAAAAGCCTGAGGCTGAATCAGTTCAGTGTTTGCAAGCTAGTCTAAAATGAAGAGATTAAACTGAGAAACAACTGGACCCACATTTAATTTTGATTCAGAAAATGCAGCCACATGCCTGCAGGGACTCAAGCCAGAATCCAGGGGAGTGCTAGAGCGTGCCTCTCTGGCAGGTAGCTGGCATGGGCTGCATATTCATTTCCTCTTCCTGCTGCCCTTGAGGTCTCTGGGATTTGCAGTCCAGAACCACAGCAGCAGGACTCTCCAGGGTTGCTCATCACTTCCTCTTCCTGCTTCCAGGTGCCTCTGGGATTTGTAGTCCACAGTCACAGCCAGCAATAAGTTTCAGTAAGTTTAGCAGCAGGGCAGCTGTGTACTCAGGGGAAGGTAGGTTTAACCACCTGGCCCCAGCCCCCAGCCAGGGTTTGTGGGGGTGGGGGGTAGTCCCTGCCTGCTCCCCCTCCCTCCAGGGCTGGAAAGCATGCTGGGGGACTGTGATTTAACTTGAACCAGGAAGGGGTCTGGGACAGAAGTTGCATAAACTGGTTTGACCCAGATCAGTTTAAGTCTGAGACTACATTCAACCAGTTTTATCTTAAACCAGTTTCAGCCATTTTTAAAACTGGCTTATGTGCACTTAAGGGAGTAGGGGAACTTCTGTTCTATTACAGGTTTAAACCAGTTTCTGATCACTTAAACTGGCTTATGTGTAACTTCTGTCCCTAGCCCCAATCATCCTGCTTCTCTCTGCTGTAGTTTACTCCACTACACTGCAGTTGCTACTTAGATAATACAGTTGCCTGGAGCTCTGCCCCTTGTAGCATAGTGCAAAGCAGTATACTTTCAGACAGTTTTTACAGCTTTGTAGCTCCCGTCTTTTTCTTTCCATGGCTGTTTACTTTTCTGCAGCTGGCTCTAACTCGGGCTGTATGCCACAGATTGTAATGTGCTACAATGCTGCCCCCTCACTCTTAAAAGTAACAAGGGTTAGGGGTCCCTGTTCATGTGGGTTCACTGAACAGCACATAGCCGTTTAATATCCTGCTTAGTAAGGGGGCTCTAAATTTGTTAACTCCTAGTGGAAAACTCCTAAAAAGAATGGTGGCATCAGTGCTTTATTTTACTCTAGATGAATATGACCTGAGGTTAATTAAACCTTTTTCCTGGAATCTGGCCTAACTTCATTGGGCCTCACTTACAGTAACTTGTTCACAGGAGTTTTATAAAAACATATCAGCATTTTGTCTCTCTGTGGTTAATGATTTTTTGCTGATACATGCTGTGTAAATGGTGTGGGTGTCTTCTCCAAACTTACAACAGTCTTTTTTATCAGTAACACTCTCAAGGCTATGTCTTGCCCAGGTCTTCCAGATTACATTTCCCTTTACAGGAATGTTCATTCTAGTTTTAATACCAAACCTAGCACCAACCAGAATGTTGTTAGATACAGGTGTTTGAAGTCCTGATCCAGACACTAACCTGATTTAGTGACACTAATTTTTGTGAAGGCCTGAGTCCAAATTCTAGATATATATAGTTTTGAACTGTATGGCATCTGGGATCTAGATATGGATTCACATTTTTTAGTTTGGTCCCATTTGCTTTACTCAGGTGTTACAAAACAGAACCATAGTATTTGAAGAATCAGCAGGTAAAGTAGCCATAGGAAATATAACTGTCAGCATCTGAATGACACAGAAGGTGTTATCTCATGTTGCAGATTGGGATAAAAATTATCAGCTGCTTTTGTGGAGATGTCAATGAGTTTAATTACAGGTGCAAGGTTCAGGTTTTGCTGCAATTTCTTCCCATAACTTGAGCCAATATTTACAATGTTTGCTCTTTTAGATAGAAAGTATTCTAAAAAGTTACCCCTGAAGGTCATAAAAACTGCTCTAGATCCATGTGTTTCAGAGGCAGCAGATGACCCTGGAAGTGCACCAAAATAATCAATTGAGCACAGCTGTGGTTGAGCTTTGGAACTATATCAACTGAGCTTTTTATATCTTAGAAGCTCACTTCAGTAGTATAAAAGGATCTGTAAAAGTTCATGTTTTTCTAAACAGATCTTCAAAAATTATGTTTATTGCCGTATTACTTTTCACCCTTCCCTAGTTTAGGGTACTCAAAATGACACTTTTGACAGAGACCCAAAATGAAGGCAGAACTTACTCATTCAGGAAGCTTACAGTGCTGTGTGATTTGTTCCTTTAGTATAAATAACTGTCCACCACTATATTTCATATATATTTATTTACTGTCATAAATAATATTTAACAATAACTGTTAGGGCATTCAAAACTTATGTGGAACATAGCTAAATAGAATTAAATGGAGGCCCTTGACAGATGTGCAATTACAGGTGCGATGGGATCTGATGCATGATCCCCATAATTATGCTTCCTGTCATGCTACACATGTATGGCAGGAGGTGTGATTGTGGGATCGAGCATCAGATCCCATCATGCCTTATTGCTGATGCAGGGGGAGTCTGGGAGTCCTTGCACTGGCAAGTAGCAAGCTCTTGTAGCATGGTGCATTCCCCATGGCTGGGAGTCTGGATCAGTTGACTGATAGCTTTTGCCTTGGAAATGCTGGGAGCCTGGGTCAGTTGATATTGATTAGTTGTGCCCTTGTGGCTGGGAGCCCCAGGTTGTCTATATGATCAATTAATGGCATGATAGGAATCAGCCACAAAATTATTACACATACTAGCCAATTGCCTGTCATGATGAAGCGGGGGAGTGGGCAGGGATGGAGTCATGTGCCGCCCCCATCTGGGCCCACAGCCTGCTTCCCTCCTGCTGCTTGGCGTCTGGGCTTGCTCCAGCGGCGGGGGGAGGGGAGGAGCGGGTCCAGGCCTGATATGGAGGAGGACCGGGCCCAAGGGTGGGGAGAAGCCAGCCCACCATGGCAGGGGAGCAATGGGCCCGAGTTGACCCGGCGGTTGCAGGAGGACATGGGCTTGGGGCTGACATGGGGTGGGGGGAGTGGGGGAGGAGTGGGTCTTGGCCTGAGTGGGGGGAGAAGGCCCATTTCTTCCCTCCCCCTGCCACTGCTGCACGGGGCCGGTTCGGGCCTGCTGCTCTCCCCTGACCACCACGGTGGGCCGGCTTCCTCCCCCTCAGACTTGCTCCTCCTCCCCCCTGCATCGGGCCTGGGCCCACTCCTCCCCCCGTCCACTTTCCGCACCAGCACTGCCGCTGTTCCTGTTGCGCACTTGCTCCTCCCCCCCACTCGTGTCAGGCCCACTCCTCCTGCATTGGCCGAGGTCGACTTTGTAGACAGTGATGACAGAAGGGGGAGGGATGGGCTGAGGCCAGCACCAGTGGCCTCGCCCCTGCTCTCCATGGTGTCCTGACCCAGCTCCCTCCAGCACCACTGCTGCCACTGCCGCCACCATCACCTCCAAGGAGCTCTGGTGGCCTTGCCCCCCACATTATCGCCACCTGCAGGGAGCAGGGCAGGGGGGGCCTTGCCCCTCCATTCCATCCACCCTGTTGCCATTGCATCCAGGGCTATGCTGGCCTTGCCCCTGCCTCCCCCACTCCATCCCCTGTGTCTCTGCCATCATGGCAGCCAGCACTCCACCACCTCCTGTCCCAATGCTTCTTTGCTTTCTGATTGTCTGTTTCATTCAGCCAGTCAGAGCACGAATAAAGCATTATGGACACACAGACAGATTAAGGCTTTTATAATATTAGAATTTTGTGTAATAGTTTTGTGGCTTATTCTGTGTTTTATCATGCCATTAATTACATTAATGTGTGGCTGGGTAACTACTTAAGATGTGATTAACTGGTTATCATGCCTTAAGTGTAATGTATTCCAAGGACCTGAGTGACATGCCTGGAAATGAGGGACAGTAGAGAGGTATGGCACAGATACACAGACTCATACATATATGTGAGCCAGAGTCCTGTGCTTTCCCAAAAGGATGATAGTTTGCTTCCCCTGTGGCCATGGTCCTTCTTCTTTCCTACCCATGGGAGTTTCAGTTTTAGGACTGATAATGTGAAACAATCGTATAGATTCAGACTCTGCAATTGTAATAGACTCTTGGCTGGGTAGTTTCAAGGAAATGTTTCTTGCTTATCCCCTCCCCTATGTACGTGTCAAAGTCAGGCACAATCTAGATCTGACATAAGTAGTGGAATCCTCTGGGAACTGAGGGCACTTTGCATAATTAGCTTTTCTGACAGCACAGAATGTCACCAGTACTGTCTCTTGTAACTGTCATCAACTATTTTTTGGAAAATGTTTAGCAAAAGAAAACTGAGTAGTGTCAATGCTAAATTCCATCTGGAGAATATAAATGGAAATGCTAATGCAGCTGGCTGGAAAAGTTACTATGACATTTTGGGTTTTAAAAAACTTCCCTGTTCCAAATCAGGACAAAAAGTTAAAGGTGAAGTGTTGTATAGTAGTGGATTTTTGGAAAAAGTTCAAATTTGGTGGATGAAAGGCATATTTTTTACTGTTAGATTCCTACCTAGAAGGCTCTTGTGAATTTTACTTTGTCCCTGAGACAAGAAATTGACAAGATCTTTTCAAGCCTGCAGACTAGGAGGGTAGAAAATTCAGTTGTTGAAGATATGAGTGAGAGAGAGAGGCCAAATCAAGAAACCCTCTCATTCAGTGGAAGAATTAGAAGGTGTCAGGATCCACAAAAGCAGTATGCTGTGATTAGAGCCAGGATGGGGGGAGGAATGTTACCAGTATCTGTAGTCAGGGGGAAGCCAGAGTATAACTGGGGTTCATGCACTGAGCCAGAAGGATTAGCAGAAGTGATGTCAGGAAGCAAGATGAGGTCAAACCAGGGTTTTGAAATTCAGGGACTGGGTATGCAGACAGGAATGCAGGATCAGACACCAGGAAAGCCATACAGACAAGAGGTACTCACAGACTAAAGCCAGTCTGTTGCACAGCAGGGGCCAGGTGCTGCAAGAGCTACTTTAAAAGAGCTCTAGAACCAATCAGCAGGCTCAGCTGACACTGCTTAGGGGGTTGAGTTTTGCTGACCTAGTTGCCCAGTTGCAGTGCAGAGGCCTTACAGCTATCTTCCCCTCTTCAAGGGCAGCTTCTAGACACCCTGGCTAGGGACAGACATTACACATAAACTGGTTTAAGTGATCAGAAACTGGTTTAAACCTGTGTTGTGGAAAAACCACTAGTACTCTGCGTTGTTTGGGAAGCAGGTTAGCAGAAGCTTTATTTTACTACAGCCGTAGGGGGGAAGGGAATTTTTTCCTTTTTCCCCACTAATACAGAGAATGCAAAAGTACTTATACATTCTGATTGCATGAGATCATCTTTTTATAACCAATTACGGTATAGGGCCTGCCTAAAGATTTTGCAACTTTAAGATCAAAATAGCAATTACAACAACGGTATTAAAACAGCAAGTTCAGCAAAACCGTTACCTTCCCATGCCTTATAGTCTGGGGCAATTTTGCCACTTCCTTTGACCGTTAACTGTACTAAGCATTCTTTTTCTTTTGTATTTTTCCCCCACACCTCCCCCCTTTGAGACTTTTACAGTTTTACCATTTATTAATTTTTTATATTTATTAAGTTCCAAAAAACATCTGATAATTTTTTGTATTTATTTTTTGTAGGCCTACTTTTTTGCTCCTGTTGTATTATTTGCAGCATTATAACATTATGTATTGCAGGGCTTGGCTGAGACAGGCAGAAAAAACAGCAGCGAAAGCAGAGGTATATTATGTAAATTAAAAGGATTATAACAAAAAGTATTAAGAGTTTATGAATAATAGTAGATTTTAGTGAACCAAATAGAGAACCAAACCATGAACTAAAGCTTTAAGTATTAGACTTGTGGACCTTGGTTGTTGTTTTATGTATATGATTGACCAAATCATGTATTTTTTTTTAATTATTTGGAATATAAGTACAGCATTTTTTTTTTTATTAATGCACAGACGCCGCCTTTACTGGCCAAGGTAAAGTTTAGTGCTATTTGGTTTTGTAGCACCATGGTCCGTAAGGCCACCATTTTTTGGGTTAAATGGTTTAAGGATTTTGCAGTATTGTTACTTACTTGTTTTAATATATTAGCCAACAGTTTAATTTTTTGAATTGTTTTGCCTATACCATACATGGGAAACATTATAGCACCAAATTGCTTGTTTTTAGTGATTTTCCTTTTTTTCCTTGCAGGGCGTGTAGATTTGGAAGGAGGGAGAGACAAATGTTGAATAGCTGGTGTAATGTAGCCAAGATAACATGATTTGGACCAGTGGCCAGGCAACCAGAAATATGCACGATTTTTGCAACTATAATAGGTTTTATTATATGCTACCCATTTTTTGTGTTGTGCATGGGTTTTATTTAAAACAATGGTTGGTGCACTAGCCAAGCAATTAAAAGATATGTTTCCATGTTCCTTAATTTTAAAATGGATATTAGTATTTGTTGAAGTACAGTTAATAGTGTAATTACAAGTGCTGAAGCCTACCTTTTTTGTACCACTATATTTATAACACAAGAATTTAGGAGTGGGTTTGGCTAATTGGATATATGGAAATGGGGCAGGATTAGAAGAGAGAGGAGGACGTTTAGCAAAGGTGTAATTTGTGTAGAATTTCCGGCACTTACTTTTTTGGTGTTTTAAATTAAACATATTACAAAAATTGGTTTAGTTAAGGGAAATAGCAGTTATTGATATTTCTAGTGCTGTACTAAGCGGCGAATGAAAGCATACCCAACATTTAGAGATATTTAAGTTTTTTGCATATTGGTAAGATAGGTGAAGGAAAGTGTTGCCAGTGGGGGGGGAAAGATGCCAGTGGGGAAGCGTTTTTTTTTATTTTAAAGAAAGTTTCGTTTGATTTTTTGAGTTTTCTGCTGCCGGTGGGTGCCTTAAAGTATGTAGAATAATGAAAAGGAAAAGACTGAGGAACACCCAAGTTATGAACAACCAGCCCCACGTTGGGAGCCAGGAACTAGGTGGAGACCTTTTTTCTTTCGTAACGGTGTTGCTGCGGTGCATTTTTTTTAGTTGGTGATGATAGGTTTTTTGTGGCAATAGCAGGCAGTTGAGTAGCTGAAGAATCCAGATGCTCCTTACTTGCTTGAGTGAGGTTTTGAGGTTTTTTGTTTTTGGCCTTAGGGAGAGTTCTTAATTTTGGTTGAAATGCTGCTGCTTTAGGGTTTAATGGGGGTGATACCTTTTTGCACTGTGAAGCGTGAGTTCAGGTTTGATGTTTTTGACAGCGAACAGCGGTATTGGTTGTTAAAAGAACTTGAAAAGGTTTTTTTCACCGAGGCTGAAGAGCATGTTTTTGTTGATAAACCTTTACGTAGACCCAATTTTCTGTTTTGAGGTTGTGACAGGGGACTTTTGGAGGGCGTGGTAACGCTTTTTGGGCCTGTGAGTGAAGAGATTTAACAGATTGGATTAGAGTTTTGCAATAATTTAATACAGTTTTATTAGTAAGTTGTAAATTAAGCTGGTGTAGGGCGACAGGTGGTGTGGCAGGCATTCTTATGGGTTGTGCCATTAGTATTTTATAAGGTGTTAAGCCATGCCTTTTATTAATAGTATTTTTAATGTGCATAAGGGCAATAGGTAGCGCGTTACGCCATTTAAGTCCTGTTTTGGCACAAATTTTTGAAATGCGTACTTTTAAATTAGAGTTTTTGCGTTCTACAGCACCACTTGATTGTGGATGATAACTGCAGTGTAGGTGCTGCTGTATGTTGAGTACGTGACAAATGTTTTTTATCACTTGTCCTGTGAAATGGGTGCCACTGTTGCTATTTAGTGAGAGTGGCAACCCGAATCTAGGGATAAATTTCTTTAGCAATTTTTTTGCTACCGTGATAGAATCAGCATGTATACATGGGTAGGCTTTTACCCATTCAGAGAACATATCAATAATAACAAGAATATACTTATAAGAACAACACTTAGGAAGCTGCACAAAATCAATTTGCAGATTTACGAAAGGTTCCCAAGGAGGGGGATGGGCTGCGGGTTTTGTTTTTACCCGTTGCCCAATGTTGTGAGCTAAACAGATAGGACAGGAGCTGCAGTATTGTTGTGCCATTGAAGGAAAATTTGGGGCAAACCAATTTTTTTTTTACTGCAGCAAATATTTTCCCCTTGCTTGTATGGGCCACGGAGTGGGTTAAACGGGCAAGATGGGGTAAAAGCTTTTTAGGCGCTACCAGGCGGCCGTTTGGGGAACACCAGAGAGAGTTGGGGTGCAGTGAACATCCTGCACGCAGCCAGTCATTCATCTCCTTTTTAGGGGCCTGATTTTGAAGAAGGGCTAGACTTGAAAGACTAGCCAAAGGTGACTGGTTTGCTGAAAAACAAACAAAAACAGAGTTAGGAGCCTGTGGGCCAGAAAGGGCCGCGTTTCTGGCAGAACGGTCTGCCAGATTATTTCCTTGTGTAACATCATTAAAAGGTTTTTTATGAGCTTTACATTTGACAACAGCAATAGCAAAAGGCAGTTGAACAGCGTTTAAAAGTGCATTAACATAACA